>NC_132840.1:81371649-82006265 GCF_048164855.1 Canis lupus baileyi | reverse complement strand
ACATAGTAGAAGTTTACTGATGCCTGTCTGATATGCATTTGCCAGAAAATTTAGTTTTAAAATACCAACTAGTTGAATTCTATTTTTCCCCCAGAACCCCAGAAGGGAAATTTTATTTTATTGTATAATCATATCACCCAGTAATGCTCACATGAAATCATCTTGAAAGTTTCCTTAATATACTACTATTTTGAATATTTTATCCCACTCAGCGAATTAAAATTTGCCTTTAAATTTCTTTTCAGGGGGACGCCTGGGTGGCTCAGTGGTTGAGCGTCTGCCTTTGACTCAGGTGGTGATTCTAGGGTCCTGGGATTGAGTCCCACATCAGGCTCCCTGCAGGGAGCCTGCTTCTCCCTCTGCCTATGTCTCTGCCTCTCTGTCTCTCTGTATCTATTATGAATAAATAAAATCTTATAAATAAATAAACAAATAAACAAGCTAACAAACAAAAACAAAATAAGTAAATTAATTTCTTTTCAGGAACATTGATTCTATTTGAGAAATAAGACCCAGAATTCAAAATCATTAACCCAAACTCCCTAACAAATGATAGCTTAACACATGTAAAAGAGCTTTGTTAAAGGTCATTTAGTTTTCCTCTGTGTCGGAAAATTCTGCCAATCTCCATCCCTCAAAGACAAATGCATTCATTATACTAATTGGAGAAAGGGTTGTGGTTAAAAAAATAAAAAGATAAAGTTATTAAAGAAAAGGATATGGAGAGGAATTGAGACAACCACTTGTTTTGCCACAACCAAATTCATTTCCAGAAAAAAAGGCCCTTATCAATTTCTAGGGAATGGTTTGTTCTGTCACAGTGGATGCAGTGTTAATGTTCTTTATGGCTCTCTCAGAGCCAATGCAGTGACACCAGTCTAAATAAAGAAGAGAAGGCTTAATCACGCCTGTCACTGACCAGTTATTAACATTTTCCAACAAGGGCATTAGAGGAAAAATTCTGAGAGGTCAATTTGTATTTCAAGAGTGGAGCCAAAAGAGAGAACATTTCCTTGAGAGCAATGTGCTTATGTCAAGAACAGGTGTGTGAAGTCTACTTCAATTTAGCAAACCTTTATTAAGCATTTTTTTAGGTTACAGACATCATTGTTCAAGGAGTTCATTGTCTACTAGAGAAAACTGTTAAGGAAAAACCAAAATCAACAAACATTTGTCACAGAAATTTGAATAGACATAAAGAGGAGACACAAAGGAGATTGATTAATACTTCCTGGAAAACTAAATCCAGGCCTTGTGTTAGAAGCGTGGCTGTGGGTGACAAAATGCCTGACACAAGAGTTGGATGGGAAGCTCCATGCAGAGAACATACATGGACAAAAGCTTGGAGGTGTCAAATACCATGGAAAATTCTAGAAAACATAGCTTTGTATGAATGGAGCATAATGTTCCTAGGAGAAGAAGAGATTTAGAAGATAAGCAGAACCCTATGAAACAACCTGATGTTGGGAGGCCACTGATGGGTATTTTGAAAAATAATTATACGATCAAACTGCATTATAGGAAGATTGTTCTGGAAACTGTCAAGATTGGTTTAAATGGGACCAAGAGTGGAGATGTGGAGATGTTAGGAAAGCGTGGTATAATCTAAAAGCGAGAGATGTGATGTTTTACATTAAGGTGGTAGAGGCAAAATCAAGGATTAAAATAATGATACAGATTGGAGAAAGATTTTGTCTAGAATTTCTAGATCTCAGTATTGTTTTGATAGAGGATATGTGATCCATTGGATGTAGACCTGATACCAGACTATTCGAAAGTGACCCCTAGTCCAAATCAACCATGCCTACTGTATGCCCCTCTGAATGTCTGTCCACTGTATGCTCTTGTCTGTCTGTCCTCCAGTGCATCATCATCACAATTCTGTGTAGTGTTCTATTCCTTTCTTGCTCTGCCATTCCAAACCATTCTTCAATATTCTCTGGAATTGTCAACCCTACTCTTTGTGATATATAGGTGGGTAATACATACATATATATGGTGTGTCTCTGTGTGTGTGTGTGTGTTATATAAAATAAAATGTATATAATGCTCACTCAAAAATCCATTCTAAATTATAGGTATCATGGTTTAGTTCATTTTGTCACTATGCACTTTTTACAATTTAAATTCAATTTTTCAACATATAGTATTACACCCACTGCTCATCACATCACATTATTTATGCACTTTTTAAAATTCTTATCATGAGTGGTAGATAATTATTTCCTCACATATGTTTTAACTCTAGGGAAAGAACTGCTGGTGCTGTCCTTCTAGTTCTCTGTGGCTTCTTATTGCTCTTCCTGTTAAAATTAAACTATCTCCTTTGAGGTTTCTGCCCCCTGAGTACAGTATTCTCTAAATATTATTATTATCTGTTGTCTTCCAATTTCTCTCTTTTCAGTCTTCAAATAGTCTGTCCCAAGAATTTTCGGACATTAAATTTTCTTCCCCATGCTCTTTGTCACCAATCTCTCAAAATTCTAGCATCAACTCCCATTACCTCAAATTCTACAAAGATGATTCATGGAACAACTTTGGTTCATTTCCTTAGGTTCTTCATCTCCAAATGGCCCTCTCTATGCTATTCAAGTTTATCCCATATAACCAATATGGTAGATTGTTCCACATTACAAAATCCCTGTCAATCATCCCATCTTCTGAACAAAATTTTTTTTTCCACCTTGTTTATTCAATTATTCTTGCTTTAACCTTCCAGTTGCCTCCACTCACTCTTTCACTCTTGTCTTCTAATCTTTAGAATCCAGAATCCATCTTTTAAATAACAATCTATTAAACATAACCTCAGTTTTCCTCAATGCTTTGCCTCATCCCCCTTTCAATCTCCCATACTGAATGAACCCAAACAAATGTGTCTTCCATACCTGCACCTGAGTTACTGAGCACAGATTTATGTCCAAAACAAAACACCTGAGGAGACAACTCCATAGTTTTCAAACTACGATGAGTTTACTATGTTAACTGGCAAGTGTACTGTTTCTCTATTCAGCTCCTTCTCATACTCTCCAAATATTTCCTCCCCTTATTTTAAAGAGAAATAGAAGTCATCATATAGAAATTATTTCATATTCCTCTTCCCAGACATAAACATCTTCTATCATTTACACCCTCCCTTTCTTCCTCTTCTGTTACACTAAAGGGCATGTTCCTGTAAAATGTGTTTCCCATTCCATTTCTCCTGATTTTCTGAAGAATTTAACACTATTTTAACCCTTCTTTCTATAATAGTTAACATCTCTCTCCCCCTCAATTAAATTCTTCAACAAACTTTTAATTGAGTTACATTTAATCTAAACAACTAGAAACAATATGACAGAAAACAAAACCCTCTCTTGACCCCCAACAACTACTTCCAGCTAAATTGCTATCTTTATCTTCCTCTTGAGAAACATCAAAGAGATGCCTATATTCCCTGTATCATATTTCATGTATCATTCGATCCTCAAACCACTTCCTTTTGACTCTAATTGTAACACCCAACCCTCCACAAAAACAGCTTTTACTAGGACACCCGGTGACCTTCAAATTGCCAATCTAAAGAGTGGCTCTCAGTCATTTAATCGATGATGGATTTAATACCTGAAATACACTCTTCTTGAACTTCTGTGAAGTCTATGCTAGATTTTCACTATAGCTGCTCAATTTCTCTCTCCTGTGCATACTCAACCTACTCTTCCAGGACAGGAAATGTTAGAGTTGTCCAAGACTCAGTTATAGTCCTATTTCTCTCAAGGTGTTTTATGTCTCTAGACAAAGGATCAGCAAACTTATTTCAAGATTTGTGGACCATATTTACTGTTGTAACTACTCAACTCTGTTATTGTAAACTGAAAGCAGACATAGACAATACATAAATTAGTAAGCATGGCTGTGTTCCAATAAAACTATATTTACAAAACCAGCCACTGGGATGGATTTGTTCCATGGAATTTGTCAGTCTCAGATCTAGATAATCTCTTCCATATCCTTGGTTTTAACTGCTACTTAGAGATGAATCAAAAACTTCTATGTATCCATGATCTTCCTTCAAAGTTTCAAATGACATTTGACACTTGCACTGGAAAATTAAAAGGAACTGCAGATGCAATGAAACGCCGGGACACCTGCACCCCGATGTTTATAGCAGCAATGGCCACAATAGCCAAACTGTGGAAGGAGCCTCGGTGTCCATCGAAAGATGAGTGGATAAAGAAGATGTGGTTTATGTATACAATGGAATATTACTCAGCTATTAGAAATAACAAATACCCACCATTTGCTTCAACATGGATGGAACTGGAGGGTATTATGCTGAGTGAAGTAAATCAGTCGGAGAAGGACAAACATTATATGTTCTCATTCATGTGGGGAATATAAATAATAGTGAAAGGGAATATAAGGGAAGGGAGAAGAAATGTGTGGGAAATATTAGAAAGGGAGACAGAACGTAAAGACTGCTAACTCTGGGAAACGAACTAGGGGTGGTAGAAGGGGAGGAGGGCGGGGGGTGGGAGTGAATGGGTGACGGGCACTGGGGGTTATTCTGTATGTTGGTAAATTGAACACCAATAAAAAATAAATTAAAAAAAAGGAACTGCATATTCAACAAATGTTATGATTAAAACTAAAGTCCTGGGGCACCTGGGAGGCTCAGGGGTTGAGAATCTGCCTTTGGCTCAGGTCATGATCTCAGAGTGCTGGGATTGAGTCCCTCATCAGGCTCCTTGGTGCAAGCCTGCTTCTCCCTCTGCCTATGTCTCTGCATACCTCTGTGTGTCTCTCATGAATAAATAAATAAATAATCTTTATTTTTTTAAAGATTTTATTTATTTATTTATGAGAGAGAGAGAGAGGCAGAGACATAGGCAAGGGAGAAGCAGACTCCATGCAGGGAGCCTGATGTGGGACTTGATCCTAGGACTCCAGGATCACACCCTGGGCCAAAGGCAGGCATTAACCACTGAGTCACCCAGGCATCCCAATAAATAATCTTTAAAAAAATTAAATAAAACTAAAGTCCTTACAATGATCTACAAAACCCTATATAATATACACACACATTCAGCAATTTTAGGTAAGATTCTTACTTTTCTCTGCTGATTCACTCCACTCAAGTTGTATGGCCTCTTAGCTATTCCTTGGATATGAGCATGCCAAGCGGGCTCGGCTCCAGGGTCTTTGGCCTGGCTATTCCCTCTACCTGAATACTCCACTCTTAGATACTTTACATGACTGGCTAGGTCACCTCTTTCAGGTCTTTGTTCAAGTGTTACTTTCTCAATGAACACTGCAGTAAACATGCTATTTAAAATAGCATCCTCCATACTTTGACAGTCTCAATCACCCTTAAGTTCTTTTACTTCTATGTCAATGGCTTTCTCTTTCCAGAATACTGTATGATTTACTTATTTATTGTATTATTTTGTATTGTCTATTTCCTCTTGTAAAAATATAAGCTACAGGATGGTAGTCATAGTTTGTCTATCTTATTCTTTGATTTTATCACAAAAGCCTAGAGAAGTGTCTGAAACCCAGTCCAACTCAATAAATTCAAGAAGAAAAAACTAAATGAAAATCCTGCTTAAAATTAACCTTTAGATAAAGACCAAAATATTAGATTCAACTTGCCATTTGATCTCATATAGTACTCTATCCAGCCTTGCTACAAGTGACCTTCATTCAGTTTCTGAACTGCACCACGATCTCTTACTCCCTAGAGCCTTTGCACATGCTGTTCCCTCTGCTTGGATGCCATTCATTTTGACTAGCTAACTTCTACACATCTTATAGAATTCAATCAATCATTTCTTCAAACTTCCTTGACTTTCTTAAGTCAACCAATATTAAATGTTTTCATGGTGCACATTTATTTTTGGAATTTCTTTATTACATGCTTCCTCCATAGGGATTGTAAACTCCATGAGGACAGAAATGTTATATCTCTTTGTCTTTCTCTCTTACACACACACGTGCAACCTAAGCAGTTAGCAGAGCGGTTGGCACAGAGTGGGCACTTATAATGTGAGGGGAAAAAGAGAAAAAAAATTCTCAGGTTTTATTCTTGAATAAGATGAATGGTGCTATCTCAAATTAAGCTAAGGAAAATAGACAAGATAATGTGTCTTATGTTTAATTTTTCAAGTTAGAAGTGCTTATATGTTGGATTATTTATTTTTTGGCTATGTAGTGTTGGAACTGGGGAGGGGGTCAAGTCCATAGAGATTTTAGAATCATTACTGTCTTGCATTGGGTGAGATTCCCCAATAATGGACTGAATGAGAGGAAAGTTAGAGGTTAGAACCCTGATGAGTCCCCTTCTCAGAACTGCAGATATAGATGCCCCATTCAGAGGACTGAGGAGCAAAGAGAGGAAGAGAAGAAGTAGTGGAGGATGTTAGCAAGATTATGGCAAAAGAAAATGTACGAGGTTAAAGAAGGGTACGTCAATATTGTGAAATGGTACAAATGATTTTTAATAAAGCCTCAAAAGTATGAGAGATAGTTCAGTAAAATGGTAAGAAAAGAAATCAGATTGCATTAGGCTGAGAAATGAATGAGATATTTTAAGTAGAAGACTATGTACAGGAGCATTTGAAAGGATTTGACTGTGGGAAAAAAGAAAGGTATAGTAGAATGAGGATAAACATGGATGGGCTTATTTGTTAGACTCTCTTTCTCAAAAGTATGTTCATTTCCAAAGGATGGTAAAAATAACACTAATCATTTATTGAAAATGTCACCATGTATCACGTACTGAGTTAAATATATTGTCCTGAGCCTTCTGAGGGAGGTATTGTTTTCCTACATTTTCAGTAAAGCACAGAAGAGTTTGAAAGTTTAGATTAACTGGGACGCCTGGGTGGCTCAGTGGTTGAGCATCTGCCTTTGGCTCACAGCGTTATCTTGGGGTCCTGGGATGGAGCCCCACATCCGGCTCCCTGCAGCTAACCTGCTTCTCCCTCTGCCTGTGTCTCTGCCTCTCTCTGTGTGTCTCTCATGAATAAATAAATAAAGTCTTTAAAAAAAAAAGTTTAGGTAACGGTCTTTCAAATCACACACTAATAAATGAGGGGATGGGGACTCAAACCCAGATCTCTATAACATCAATAGCTATATTTTTTTTTAAAACTTAAAACAGGTTTTCCCAAATATCAGTTATCTCTATGTCTCCTTCACTATTTTTGCCTTAAACATTCCACCATGTACCATCTTTATAATTATTTATCTAATATCTTAATAAATTTCTACCGTTGATTAGATTCATATCCAAGGGTTTTATTTTTCATAAAGAAAAACACCAGTTATATTTTATTAAATACTTAATTTATTACATGCATATTTAATAAATGTTAAACAAGTTCATTTAGACATGGATGGATACATATTATTAATAAAGTTTCCTTAAACAACTAAAGCTGAATTTACAAAGTTAGTATATCTGCTTCTTTTAAATGCTTCAAATACCTTAATAGTAGTATAACACAAATACAGTTACAATCTGTATTATCTGCGAAGAGCACTATGGTCACTCTAAAACCTCTTTTAAGTTGTATACACCATGGATTTGGTTCATTCTGTCAAAATTACACTTGTTTTCATACTCACCTATACTTATACTCAGATGATAGCAATCTAAGGCTATTCTTAACCTTATTTAGATATTTTATCAAAGTTGTAATTATTTTATCAAACAAAAAGAACAAATGATAGTATCTCAGATAGTATCTCAAGGTTATATGATCTGAGATATAAATTAATGGATTTTTGGTCAGGTGCAACATGTAATTGCTTTTTCCAAAGATAACTCATACTTGGGTTATGTAACACTAGATTGAGAGTCCTTTTCATGTCTTAACTTCATTAGGTATATTAATAAGCTTTTGGGTCTGTGCCTTTCAATTATCTTTAAGTATATTGTCAATTGGGACCTTTTCCTAGAATAATAGTCTCTTAGAGTCATGTTTACCTGGTGTTATCTAGCTGTCTTGCTACTATATTATATTCATCATCATAATATGTTTACCAATTTTTCTACCATTATTAAAAAATAGGTTCTACAAGCATCTTTTTTTTTTTTTTTTTTTAATTAGAAGTGTCAGTTGGAGGTGTATGTCCTAGGAGAAACAGAATCAGTTGTATACTTAGCCTCCTTTTAAGAGATATGAGGGTATTATCTTGAAACAAATTAAACTTTGGCAGTAAATGGTAATGTGATTATTAACCATCAGACCCTTTTCTAACTGATAAGCTACCAGGATGGGTATAACCAATTTTATGGATAAGTTCTCAATGAGTCCTTGGTACAGTTCCCAATTTGTCTAGAACTCTTTGACTTACTCCAAGTATTCTGTATTTATCAAAATCTGTTTACACAGATAAAAGCAAGCAAACATATATACTTTGCAAATATGTACTTAAAAATATATAAAATACCCACATACAATAACAGTTCACTAATTAAATCAGTAAAATTAAAATGTTTCCATTTTAGCCTTCTTTTGTGTGAAAACTTCCTAACCTTTCAAAACTTTTGTAATTAACCATAACTTTCATCTGCTTTAATATTCAAATGACTATAACCTTCCCAGTAGAGCTCCTTTGAGCCAGCTTTTTTGTTTTTTATTACTGCCCTTGACAGTCTTAAAAATGTCCTTGCCTTCTGTCAATAATAGTCTTTTCTAGAGCTATACTGATTTTTTCCTTGACTCAAACGATTTTTCTTGGAAATATTGGTTCTTTTTTAGTGGAGAATATTGGAGACCAAATCTGAATATTAGAAATGGACATGAATATTGGGGTGGACAAAAGTGTTGTGGCTGCTATTTGTCCATGTTTTGAGTCAGAATTGAAATCATTCATTTACTTTACTTCTTTTCACCAATTTAACATGGTGTGTTAATGTTCCCTACTTTGGTAAAGATTATAATTTTCATTACTACTAAGTCTTTCTACTGTAGAAACAAATAGTTTAAATTATTTTACTTTTAAAAAGGAAACTATATCAGTACATTAAATCATTACAAGTATAATTTGCTATATGTAAAAAAAAAAAATCCTAAAATTAAGAGTCCAGCAATGCACCCTGCAGTGTGCACACACACACACACAATCAATCAAAAATACAATATAAGCAATAATGTTTTGAAGATCTTTGAGGACCCACTTTCCAATGACATGACTGTAATTGCTTGAAATTATTTAAAAAACAACCACTTAAAGTCTCTGGAAATTGTAAGGTTATGCAGCAAATGAAGAATCATTTATTTAAGAAAATCTACTAAATCTTGGTAAAAAGAGTGAGATTTAACGGCAGCTGAGCCATGACATGTTCACTCTGTTCCCTCTCCCCAGCTTAATATGATGGAAGTCCCACTTATGTGGATGTGGCCAAGAAGATGGAACTTTCTATTCAATCCCATGCAATGCTACAGTACTTCCCAGAAGGGGTGGGTAACAGGAATTTCTCATTTCCTACAGCTTCATGTTGCAGAAGTTACCTTCCAGGTAAGTATAGCTGAGAGGTCAATAACTCCTTTTCTTTACCTAGCCCCACTAATAAAGATGTGGCCACCTGAGAATAATGGGGCCCTTCCATCCTAACCTCAGCTTACTTATGAGGAGAAAATCCTTTGCAGGAAAGAAAAGCAGAGAAGACCTAGAGGTTATTGCTTGCACCTAGCATCTTGAGTGTAAAACAGGATATCTCTCTGAAAGAAGCAGGCCACTGTCCTTGTTCTCCTTGTCCTGTTTCTAAATCAGTGGCCTAGAGTTTTACCCAAGGGAGAGTCAGGTCAAAAATACAGAGAATTCTGAGATTTGTTGGGGGGCGGGGGGCGATGGGGTAACTGGGTTATGGGCATCACTGATGTGATGAGCATTGGGTGTTATATATAACTGATGAACTATTGAACACTACATTTGAAACTAATGATGTACTATATGTTGGCTAATTGAATTCAAATAAAAAAAAATACAGAGAATTCTGAAACTCTTCTTAAAGGAACAAATGTTATTTGAAACAGAGTACTGTGTAGGGGAATTCAAGCCTTAAAAACAGTGGAGATTTTGGTGTCAAGCAATTAAAAAGAGGTTGGTAGCTTCATGAGAGCAATAAGATAAATCATGGTAGCTAGTTTACTAGAGAGAACCAGAGAAAGAAAAAGCTAAGAAGAGTTCTCTCAAAGTTAGAACTGAACTCAAAGATTGACTACAAGAACTATTCCTGCTCAGGGTCTCAAATTTAGTTGAAAAAGACAGTGAAGCAATTTATGCCCTTGAGTATTGTCAAAAACAATAGAACAATTAACTAGCAATTAGGGCAGTTTAAAGCTGGATGTGATGCCAACAGAGACAGAAAGCACATCATGAAAAGCGACAAAGGGAGTGCTACTAAAACCACTGTCATCCAAAGGTGACTGTGCATATGCCCAAGGCAGTGTTCTCTGTGGTGTGACAGAGAGGCTTCACACTGTGGAAGAAATATACTTCAATAAAATTGTCCAGTCAGGTCTCTAAGAAAATAAATAAGCAAACAACAACAGAAATCTCTTTAAGAGAGGATAATTATCTAGAGTTTCTAAATTATTCAAAATGTCCAGTTTTCAACAAAATAATTATAAGACATGCAAACAAATTAAAAAATTATGATGACCCATTTAAAAAAAAAAAAAGCGGGCAACAAAAATTGCCCTTGATGCAGAAAGGGACTCAGATGTTGGATTTGACAAACAAAAACTTAAAATCAGTAAACTTGAAGATAGATTAATAGATCATATGCAACCTGAAACATTGAGAGAAAAAGAAGAAAAATCAACAGACTCAAAGAAATATATCATATTATAAAGTACAATAAGATATTTGTTATGACATTAGAGGAAGTAGAGGAAAATGTTGCAGAAAAAAATGTTCAAAATGTATTTTAAAAACAATGCCAAACATAGCTCAAATTTAATGAAAGGTGTTAATCTACACATCCAAGAAGCTCAATTAATTTAGATAGATTAAATGCAGAGATCCATGCCCCAATGCTTAATAAAAAAATACTGAAACAAAAAGACAAAAATCTTCAAAACAGCGAGAGAGAAACATCTTAGCATGCACAAGAGACCCCCTAATAAGATTAAGATCTTACTTCCTACCAGAAGCAATGGAGGCTAGGAGGCAGTTAATGACATATTCAAAGTGTTGTCAACTAAGAATTTTATATCCAGAAAAAAAATCCTTAGAAGGAAAAACAAGATAAAGGCATTCCTATATAAAAAAAAATTTGATAGGATATACTGCTAGTAGACCCATTTATAAGAAATACTGCAGTTTTTAAGGCTGAAAGCACAATTGTGCTAAGAAGAACATATCTAAGAAAGTAATTTAAGCCCACATGAAAACCCACAAATGTGACCACAAACTTACCTATGCTCACAAATTTAATAATCCAGATGACATGGACAATTCTAGAAAGATACAACTTGTCAAAACACACACACAAAAAAAATTGGCAATCTGAGTAGGCCTATATATATTCAAAAACTTGGATCAATAATTCATAACAGAAATTCCCAAAACAGAAAGCAGCAAGCTCACATGAATTCACGGTAAATTCTATCACATATTGAAGAAAGATATTATACCAATTCTCTACAATCTCTTTCAGAGGACAGAGCAGATAGAATATTTCCTAATTCATTTTAAGAAGCCAGCATTATCTTAACACCAAAATCAGACAAAGGCATTATTAATAAAAGAAAACTATGGACTAATATCCCTCACAAACATAGATGTAAAATTCCCAATAAAATATTAGCAAATCAAAATCAACAATGTGGGAGCACCTGGGTGGCTCAGTGGCTGAGCGTCTGCCTTTGGCTCAGGTTGTGATCCTGGGGTCCTGGAATTGAGTCCCACATCAGGCTCCCTGCATGGAGCCTGCCTCTCCCTCTGCCTATGTCTCTGCCTCTCTCTCTGTCTGTCATGAGTAAATAAATAAAAATCTTTAAAAAAATGAATAAAAAGGATAATATACATAGCCAAATGGAATTTAGCTTAGGTATGTAAGGCTGATTCAACATTCAAAAATCAATTAATACAATCCATTACATTAACAGGCTAAAAAAAGAAATCACACACACACACACACACAAAATAAATAAATAAAAAAAATCACAATATTATATCAATAGATGTGGAAAAAGCATTCCACAAAATCCAACACCTCAAGATATTTAAAAAATCTCTTAGTATACTAGAAATAGTGAGAAATTTCCTCAAATTAATATAGGACATCTACAAAAAGGCTGTATTCAGCATACTTAATGGAGAAAAACTCAAGGCTTTCCTTCTGAAAGGGTACAATGCAAGGATATCCCACTGTAGCACTCCTTTTCAACATCATACTGGAAGTTCTAGCTAATGCAGTAAGCTAAGAAGGAAATAAAAGGTATACAGATGGGAAGAAAGAAATAAAATAGTTTTTGTTTGCAGAATACATAATCATCTGTGTATAAAATCTGATAGAATCAACAAAAAAACCTGCTGGAACCAATAAACAATTATATTAGGTTATAGGATTCGAGGTTAACATGCAAAAGTCAATCACTTTCACATAAACCAACAATGGACAAGTGGAACTTGAAATTAAAAACACAATACGTTTTATTTTTTTAAAGACTTTATTTATTTATTCACGAGAGACACAGAGAGAGAGGCAGAGACCTAGGTAGAGGGAGAAGCAGGCTCCCCCAGGGGAACCCAATGTGAGACTCAATCCCCAAATGTGGGATCACATTCTGAGCTGAAGGCAGATGTTCAATTGCTGAGCTACCCAGGCATCCCCACAATACCTTTTATATTAGCACCCCCAAATGAAATACTTAGGTAAAAATTGGGCAACATGTGTATGTGGTTAATGAGGAAGACAGTAAAAATCTGATAAACAAAATCAAGGAAGAACTAAATAAATGGAAAGACTTTTCATGTCATGAAGAGGAAGACTCAATATGCTCAGATGTCAGTTCTTCCCAACTTCATCTATAGATTCATTACAATCCTGGTCAAAATCCCAACAAGTTATTTTTGTGAATATCAACAAGCTGCTTCTAAAATTTATATGGAGAATTGAAAGACCCAGAAGAGCCAACACAATATCGAAATAGAAGAAGAAAGTTGGAAGACTGATACTCACTGTCTTCAAGACTTATTTTAAAGCTATAGTTATCAAGACAGTGTGGTACTGGCAAAAGAAAAGACATATCAATGGGACAGAATAAAGAGCCCAGAAATAAACCCACATAAATATAGTCAACCTATCTTTGATAAAGGAGCAAAGGGAATACAATAGAGTAAGATAGTCTTTTCAACAAATGGTGCTGAAAAACCTGGACATTTACTTGTTAAAAAAAAAAAAAGAATCTAGATACTCTTTACATTCTTCACAAATTTAATTCAAAATGGATCACGGTCCTAAATGTAAAATATACTATGAAACTTCTAGAAGATAACATAGGGGAAAACCTAGATGACCTTGGGTATGACAACGACTTTTTAGATAAAACACTGAAAGCACCATTCATGAAAGAAATAATTGATAAGCTAGACTTCATTAAAATTAAAAACTTCTTTATGAAAGATAATGTTAAGAGAATGAAAAGACAAGGCACAGACTAGGAGAAAGTATTTGCAAAAGACACATCTGATAAAGGACTGTAATCCAAATAAAAAGTAAACCAAAGATATTAAGAGACACTTCACCAAAGAAGATATACAGATTGGGTGTTATTCTGTATGTTGGCAAATTGAACACCAATAAAAAATAAATTTATTATAAAAAAAAGAAGATATACAGATGACAAATAAGCATAAGCATAAGGAAAGATGCTCTGCATCATATTTCAGGGAAATGCAAATTAAAGCAACCATGAGATACCACCATGCACCTTTTTGGATAGCCTAAGCCTAAAGCCAGAACACTGACAACACTAAATGATGGTGAAGATGTGGTGTAACAAGTACTCTCATTCATTGCTGTGGGAATGCAAAATATTCACTACTTTGGAAGGCAATTTGGCAGTTTCTTACAAAATTAACCTGATTCTTTATATGAGCCAGAAATCGTGCCCCTTGGTATTTTCGTAAAGGAGCTAAAAGCTTCTGCTGCCACAAAAACATACATACAGATAGTTTTAACAGCTTTATTCATAATTACCAAAACTTGGAAGCAACTAAAAAGTCCCTAAGTAGGTGAATTGATACATAAACAGTGGTACATCCAGACACTGGACTATTAGTCAGCACTAAAAAGAAATGAGCTATCAATCCATAAAAAGAGATAAAAGAATCTTAAATGAATATTACTTAATGAAAGAAGTGAAACTCAGGAGGCTGTAGGCTGTATTGCAATTTTGAGACATTCTGGAAAAGGCAAAAATTATGGAGACAATAAATAGCTTAATGGTTGCTGGGGTTGGTGTGAAGAAGGGGGTTACTTAGAGCTGTAAAAATACTCTGTATGATGTTATGATAATGAGTGTATATCTTTATGTTTATCCAAATCTGCAGAATGCACAACACCAAGAGTGGTTCCTTTTTTTTAAGTTTTTTTTTTTTTTTTTTTGAGAGAGAGAGAGAGAGAGAGAGAGTAGGAGCAGTGGGGAGTGGCAGAGGGAGAAGCAGACTCACCACTGAGTAGAGAGTCCAATGCGGGACTTGATCTTAGGACCCTGGGATCATGACCTGAGATGAAGGCAGATGCTCCACCAATGAGCCACCCAGGAGCCCACCAAAAATTATTCCTAAGGTAAACTATAGACTTTGAGGCACCTGGGTGTCTCAGTCAGTGAAGTGCCTGCCTTCGGTTTAGATCATGACCCCAGAGTCTGGGATTGAGCCCTGTGACAGGCTCCCTGCTCAGTAGGGAGTATGCTTCTCCCTCCTCTCCCCTGATGCTAATTCTCTCTACCTCTCTCTCTCTCTCTCTCTCTCTCAAATAAATAAACACAATCTTTTAAAAAGTATATAAAAATATTTTTAAAAACTATAGCCTTTGGGTGATTATGATGTGTCACTGTAGTACCATCCTTGACAAAATAATACATCATTCTGGTGAATAATGTTGATAATGGAGGAGACTTCATGTGTAGGGCAAGGAGTATATGAGGAATCTCTACTTATTTCTCAATATTCTTTTTTGATCTTGAATAAGGCAATAATTTTTGGGGTAGGACATTAAAGGAATTAAAGGCAACAAAAGGAAAAATTAGATTATTTAGACTTCAGCACAATTATTTTTTTATTTTTTATTTATTCATAAGAGAGAGAGAGGAGGAAGGAGAGGCAGGCTCCATACCAGGAGCCCAACATGGGAATTGATCCCGGGACCCCAGAATCATGCCATAGGCCAAAGGCAGGAGCTAAACCGCTGAGCCACCCAGGGATCCCCACACTTCAGCACAATTAAAAAGAACTTAAAAAGATGTTATTAAGAAAGTGAAGGTAACAGAAAAAATGAGAGAAAATATTTGTAAGTCATGTATATTACAAGGATCTAGTATCCAGAATGAATAAAGAATTTGTATAATTCAATAATAAAAAGACAACTCAATTGAAAATGGGTAAAAAATCCAAATGGGGGATCCCTGGGTGGCGCAGCGGTTTGGCGCCTGCCTTTGGCCCAGGGCGTGATCCTGGAGACCCGGGATCGAATCCCACGTCGGGCTCCCGGTGCATGGAGCCTGCTTCTCCCTCTGCCTGTGTCTCTGCCTCTCTCTCTCTCTGTGTGACTATCATAAATAAATAAAGATTAAAAAAAAAAATCCAAATGGCTATTTGTACAAAGAAGATATACAAATAACCAATAGGCACACACAAAAAATTATCAACACTGTTTGCCCTTAGTGAAATGCAAATCAAAACCATCATGAAATACCACTTCACTACTTCTTTTATCATCAAAAACAGGGGTAATAAAAAGTGTTGTCAGGGGGAGGAGAAATTGGAACCTTCATATACAGCTGGTGAAAAGACAAAGTGGTGCAGTCCTTTGGAAAACAGGCTGGCAGGTCTTCAAAATATTAAACACAGAATTGCTACATGAACCAATATGTTCATTTCTGAGTATATCCCAAGAGAACTAAGAACCTATGTCCACAGAAAAGCAGAAGAGCCATTCATAATATTCAAAAAAAATGAAGGTATCCCAAATAACCAACTAATGAATGGATAAATTAAATGTGGGTATCTATACAGTATAATATTTAAAGTTTAAAGGAATTAAAAATAATAAGACATAGCCTATGACCGACCATGGATGAACCTTTAAAACCTCACGCTAAGTGAAAGAAGTCAGCCACAAGAGGGCATATATTGTATAATTCTATTTATATGAAAAATCCAGAATAGGCAAATTTATGGAAACAAGAAATAGAATAGAAAGTAGTTGCCTGGAGCTAGGTAGTATGGTGGGAAATAGGAGATGACTATTAATGAGCAAGTATAAGTTTCCTTTCCAGGTTCATGAAAATGGTCTAAAATTGATTGTAGTAGTTGCCCAACTCAGTGTAAATGCCAAAAACCATTGTATCATGCACTTTAAATGGATGAATCTCATGATATGAATTCTATCGCAATAAAGCTATTTAAAAAAAAAAACTGCTTGGGGGGTGTTATTTTTATAAGAATGTAGTTTTGTGAGAGCATAGATAAGGGACCCCCAACTCAGTCTGGAGACCCAGGATTTGGGTGAAGACTTCCTCTGGGCAACAATTCTTGAGTTTTAAAAGGAGTCATCTGGCCAGCCAGAGATAGAGAAAGAGTGTATGTGTGTGCAAATATAAAAGAAAGAGAGAGAGATTATGTTGTGATAAAGTATTCCACAGAAAAACTACATATAATTCAGAGGTAAGATGAACTCAGATGATGCCTGAAAAGTAAGCAAAGATCATCACATAGGAGGTTTTTTAATGCCAAGTTAAGATGTTTAAGCTTACTTCTATACCCATGGTAAAACTATTAATGGACTTTAAAAAAAAAAAGATTTATTTATTCATTTGAGAGAGAGCACGAGCAGAAAGGACAAAGGGAGATGGAAAGAGAATCTTAAGCAGACTCCACACTGAGCATGGAGCCTGAGGAGGGGCTCATGACCACGATATCATGACCTGAGCAGAAACCAAGAGTTGAAAACTTAACCGCTTGTGCCACCCAGGTGCCCCAAATTAGTAATGGATTCCTGATAAAAGACATATGATGATGATGATATTTGCATCTTCTGCATTGTGGTGGATAGGTTCTTTGAAAAAAGAAGAAGCAGAGTGGGAAGGCTGAAACTGAAGGTGATGAGAATGGTTGAGACATAGGCAAGAAATAATGACTGCATGACACAGACCAAGGAGCATGCAGGTGAAGAACAGTGGAGGAGGGAACAGATTCAAAAAAGACTTAGTAGGTTAACAGAAGCCATTCTGTCTGGTAGGTTTGTGATATTGCTTGCAAAGGGAAAAGTGAGAAGTGAGAAGAGCCAGGTCTGGGTCCAGATTGCCAGCAGAAAGATCTAGTGATATTTGAACCAACAAGTAGGTTAGAGATACAGGAAGAAGACTGAGTAGAAAAAGCTACAGGGTAGCACAGTCAATTTAGCATCCCACTCTTGGTTTCAGCTCAGGTCATGATCTCAGGGTCCTGGGATCCAGCCCCACATTGGGCTCCATACTCAGCAGGGAGTCTGCTTGAGCTTTCTCTCTCTCTCTCTCTCTCTCTCTCTCTCTCTCTGTTTGTCTCTCTCTGCCCCTCTTCCCAGCTCTTTCTCAAAATAAATAAATCTTTAAAAAAAGAAAGAAAGAAAAAGCTGCAAAATTTTTGCTCTTAAAGATCAGGCGTTTGTCTTTTTCATCTAGTAGATCCAACATATACCACACTGCAAATCGAATACCTGCCTGGACATTCTGCAACAGATCAAGTGTGCAAGAGCTCAAGTCCCTGCTGAGCCAATTCCCCCAAAAGCTTAAAAGGAAATAGCCAGCATTTGGGGCAAATGTGGGAAACAGTCAAACATTCTACTGGTTTCTAAGCCTGCCTGGTGTTCTATAAAATGAGGTGCCTGCCAAAGTTCATGGTGACAGGACTGGAGGAGAAGATGTTATTGGAGTGGAAAAAAGGAATGCTTTGCAGAATTTTGATTTAGAGCCTCCGCTGTAAATGCCAGTTGTTTCACTAACTTCATTCTGCTAATGCAAGAACAGCTTTTGCAGTAATAACATATTTCAGTGTGAATGTCTTTTTAATAATCCTTAATTTGAGTCCTAATTCCCTTGATAGCCACTTTGAGGAGACAACTGCATTCCAAAAGTAACACTGCATGAGCACATTTGAGAAAAGACTAACCATATGTGCACACACACACAAAATCAGAAAGATGTTACATATATTTTAACACATTATCATATTTCTTAAATGTCATCAAAGACCCTGAACTCTATAATAAGGAAGCGTTCAGAATTTCATAGGCATCAGCAATTAACAGCCCATACCTTATCATCAGAATTTGAGCAAGATGGAGATAGAAGACAGGGATGCAATAACAAAGGAAGATAAAAGAGATGAATAGAGAAAAAATGCACAACTTATAATGTAACCACAGAAGCCAGGGGAATCTCACAGCAATGGAGACAGCTGAATATATTTTATCGAGGGATCTGATATAATTTAGCAACTTTTTTTTTTTTTTTTTTAATCCAGTGGAGAGAGCCAACAAGCTAAGTCGGGATCAATGAGTTGACACTGATAGGTCCAGAGTAACAAAGCTGCCAAGAAAACATTAATGCCAACAAAGAAATATGTGTGTGCCCTCACCTTTCCCCTCCTGAGCCCTTGGTAGAACAAATTTATTTTTGTGTTATAGAAAATTGCTCACAGTAGCACCCCCACACACACACTCCTCATCCATTCCCAACTGTCTTCTATTCTTCTCACCTGCAGTAATTCTTAACTCTTGCTCTGAGAACAGCTTCATGAGACCAGATTTGAAATTGGGGCCAGAAGGCTCAGAGAGGCATAGTCACCATAAAAGAAACATCAGCAATGCCATATGTTTATACGGTTTATATGGCACACTTTACCTCGTCTGCCATGTGCGAAGAATTAATTAACAAAGAGTGGACCAAATATCAGATTCATTATTTTTCCATCTCTGTTCTACGAGTCCAAGTCAGGTCTCCTGGTTATGAGTGTTTTGTGTTTGTCTATCATCCTGCACTCCTCCTTTATTGTACTTATCAACATGTTCTTGAATAATTCATTGTGTAAGTATTTTTGTTGTCTGTTTCCATGACCATGAGTTCCATGAGAATAGGGACTGTGTTCGTCCACTGATCTCTTCCAGGAATCTCATGCACACTCAGTCAATATGTGTTTAGGGGTGGAAGGAGGAAGATAGGGTTGGAAGAGGGACAAATGAAAAAGGAAGAAAGAGAATAGGTGAGAAAAGAAGAAATGGGAACTCTTGGTTACTCATGACCTGACCATATAGCTAAATATTTTTCAGGTGTTGTGCTTCTATGTATTTAATAAGCATTTGGGCTTGGGCCACATGACCCCACTAGAGTTTTACTCATACATAAGAGATCTTATAATTTATGGTCTAGGTTCCACTTGCCCCAGTATATGCTTGCTACTGACCTGCCATTTCTTTGTCCATTACTGTAAACATTGAAGGCAAAAGCAGCTCTACATTCTGTGGAATTTCAGTCTCAAGGCTCAACAATGCAAATATTTGAACAGAAAGAAAAGAAAAGCACAGCAGAGTGATCTGAAAGAGAAAAAAATAGTAAGAATAATTTTGTTTAACCATAGGTCTCTACCTTTATGTTGGGTAGTTCCAAAATTTATACACCAATTCAAAAGAAGCCCCATTCACAGGAAGTCTTAAACATCATAAAACAATCATCTGCAAGTAGTAGAATAATTGTTTCTTAATTCCAGTGATGTTACAAGTACAAAACACAATACACACAGACACGCACACACGTACACACACACCAAACAAACAAAAAATCCTAGTGGTGGCCTCCTAGAGGAAATATCTATCTCTTTCTTTCAAATTTTCCAAAGAACATAGGTTCTACAGTACTGGGCAATAGTACTTTCTACAATGATGATGTTCTTTATTGGTGCCATCTCCAATACGGTAGATTCTAGCCACATGCGGCTATAGAGTACTTGAAATGTGGCTGATGAGACTGAAAAATTAAATTCTTAATTTTATTTAATTTTAACTCATTTACATTGAAATTTTAATATCTCTATGTGGTTAGTGGTTACTGTGTGGGACGACTCCTAATAACATCGAAATAATTTGGCTAATGAGGAAGTCTGGCCTTGATCTCATACTCTTTGACTTTCTGATTCCAAAAATAGTCTGAATAGGTACTTCCAGCAATACCTGACTATACTTCAATTGATCAGCCAATCACTGCAGATATATATAACTACTATACAAATAAATATTAACCCTGCTTTTCCATAATTTTGTTTGAAATTAACATATCTGGACCTTTGTGGCTTATACAATAACAAAGGATGGGAGCGTTGTCTATCATGGAAAGACATTGTCTATCTGTGGAAAGAAACATGGAACTCTATGCCCTGCCCTGGTGGGTCTAGATAGTACCAAGTATGGAAGATGGTCTTGGGTAGGAAGGATCAGTGGAAATTTGAGAGGCTCAACTGAGAGAAGTAGAGTAGTTAGTTCATATTCTGAATCTTACAAAATCAGGAGATGGACATGCAGTGGGTGTTTATTCTTACAAAGGCTCAGCAGAGGTTACCAGACTATCTACCCAGTGAAATTTAGTCTGAATGCCACCCTTAGTTCTTTAGACTATCAATACTTATTATGGATCATGAGGCACAAAGGAATAAATTTTCAACAAATAATTGCTCCTAAGAGTACAAATAAACTTTAGGAATTATCAGAAGATTTTAATTATCTGTTTCCTTTGTCTTTCTCATTCGCCTCCTCTCATCTCTTACTTACCAATCACTTATTGGCAATCTAAAATGTTCCAGGTTCTTTATGAAGCATTAGGGACACACCACTGAACTAGACCTAGAACTAACCTTTCAAAAGCCACCTTATGTTGGGGGAAAACAAACAAGTACACAGTATCAAGTTGCCTTTAAAAACTCACTGAAAAACTAATGTCAAAAATTTTGAGCCACCGCTAAATGAAAGCTGGAATAAATGCATGTTGTTTGTAAATAGTTCCAGGCCCAGAGACCACCACCACCAGGTTCACTGCTTTTACACACGTCCACAAGCACTTACATACACAATAACTTTTCCATACTTTGAAAAGTCCAGAAAAATTATGTGACAGGCTTTTTTCTTCTTTGTTTATTTTTACAGAAGATATTCATATAATGATTTTTGCCTGTCTTTGCTTTTTTCAGGGTATCAAAGATAACACAATTAAAAATTTCTAGAACTTTTTATTAATTCATTTTAGTTTTGCTACAGAATTTAGATTATTAAATATACTAGGTATTGACCAATGGGATGAGATGGGAACCAGGTAAAGATCATGATGCCACCATCCAGGCTGGCAGGCTCTGCAGCCACATGCATTCGAGGAAAGCTCTAGCTTGGGCATTGGTATTGGATTATTTACAGTAATTTAGAGAAGGGGGATGTGGTCCTGACACACTTTTATTCCAGAGGGATCCGTTGATTTTATAATTGAGCTGAGTTTAAAATGTGAAACAGATTGGCTTTGCTGGCAAACTCAGAGCACAGGTGTGTTTATTTCTTCATAAAACAATGGTACTCCTATACAAAGCCCCAGGACCCCAGATGGACCCCCTATTTCTCTCCACATAGCCTCATCACCTGAATCACAGATGGAATCCACTTAACTCATTCCTTATGCCTCCTACTCCTCTATTCGGCTCACTTAATTATCCAGAGCTATTGCTGAGTTATTTTTCAAGGACACTTTTTAAATTATATCTCTTAGTTTAAATTATATCTCTTAGTTTACCATTTTAAAAAAATAATCTAATGTCTGATATGAATGAATATCTCCCTTCAGTAGTGATAATACCATCTGCTCTGTAGAGTTTCAGTTTCATGGAAATACTGTCTTTGGTTTGGCTGCCCTTGGTCCTGACCATCACATTATCCTCTAATAATACTTCCCCCAACAATATACCATCCCAGGCTCTATCAAAAGAATTCCACATTCTCACATTTTTCCATATTAAATTAAATAACAAGAGTACAAAGCTGCCTTTTTATGTATCTTTATTTATGATTCAGAATATTCAGAACCCAACCCCTAACTATTTACCTTAGGTCACAGAGAGGAATATGACTGGCTATTGTTTCAAAAAACACACAATAAATAAAGGCAGGTGCAAAAATAATTTTAATACCCGGCCATGCATATAATATTCTTGTGCTAACAAAACAAATTTAAGACAGGCATATGATATCTGTATGATAACAAAACTGAGGAAGGAGAGGAAGTTGGTCTGAAGGGTGAAGAAAGCTCCCCAGAAGAGACTCTTCCTTTGTAGAGTTTGATAGGAGCCAATCATATATAAAAGCAAGAGAAATTATTCAAGGCTTCAAAGATACAAAATTGAGTATTCACAACTCTAGTTAGGTATAAAAAACTAAAGATTTATTGAGTACCTGTTATTTGATAGACATTTAATATGAATTTACCTACATTGTTTTATTTATTCCTACTGCAACCTAGTGCCACAGATAATGTTTTTTCTATCTTATAAGTGAAGAAGCTGAAGCTTAGAGAGTGTAAGTAAATGACCTAAAGCCACACAGTTAGCAGTAGGGACAGAATTAGAAAACACATCCAAAGTCTATCTAGTCCTTCCACTATATTTTGTAGGATTTTCTCAGCTGATCCTGCTTCATGGGAAACAGAATTGGCAAGGTTGGTAGGCAAACATTCTCCTGTGCTCGCTCTCTCTCTCTCTGCCCCCTTACCAAACACATCTATTCCTGTCATCATATAACAGAACATCAAGTGCAATTTCTTTTCGGGACTGACTACTCCACATGTAAGCTCTGGGAGCTCAGCAAGCCAAGTCACCTTTCTGGTGGGATATCATCCCCTGTGGAGGTCTGTGTTTCCCCCGACCAGTATTCTAAACTTCTAGGGAGACTTCTGGGAAAGTTATGCTAAGAATAAAGTTAAACTCTGCCTGACTTTCTTCAGGCTCGAGCCTCTGGAAGTCAGTCCAAAGTCAAGAAAGCCAACAGTGCTTTTCCTGGTCATTAGGTTTATCAACTCTCTGCATCTAGTGTACGCTCCATTAAAGGAGCTGTGTGACATCTACAAGAGAAACAAAACAACAGTCAGAATGACAGTAGTAGCAGCTCTTAAAATAATAGAACCACTTCCTTAGGGGGAAAACCTTAAAAGTGAAGTTACTTTGTCATTTAGTTATCTCTACTCATTATTCACACCAAAGTACACTTAGCAAAGGAAACACGCAAGGCAGCCCTTTACTGCAGTGAATGAATTCTAACTTTATACAGGATGCCAATTTTCTGACATCTGTGGAGTTGCTCTCAGAACTTGTTCTTCTTGGGAATTAGACTGATGTCTCTTGGCCATGGCTGGTTAGCTCTGATGGTTAGGGCACTAAGATAATAAGGCCAGGCTCATGGATTTGATGCCAGTGACATCCAGTCAACCATGCCTTGTCCCTTTCCATTCATTCTACAGCTATTTATTGAATGTTTACTAGGTGCCAGATCATGTGGAAGGCAATAAACTCAGTGAAAAAGGGCCTATTCTTATTCTGAAGGAACTCACAGTCTATTGGAAAATGACAATAAAGTAACACAGACAGAATAAGTCATCAGTGGACAAATGATCAAAGTACTCTGATGGCAGATGGAGAAGCAATCCCAGAGCCTTGGCAGTTGTCAGGAAATAGTAGCATCCTTGGAGAATAAACGGACTGTACAGTGAAGAAACAATGGGCCTCACCAGCCTTTCAGGTCATGCACACATGTACAGAGATGTTTGTTACTAAGTATGACACAGCTCTGCCTGTGAACAATATATGAACATTCTGGAAGGGCTGTGGATAATTCCAACTAACATCAGCACCGGGTGAGTAGGCCCCATGCACTTGGAGCAAAAAAGTCCCAAGATAGATTTTGGCCTAAGCCAGCAGCTCCTCTTCCAAAGACCTGGTGAGTTAGTGAGTTAATGAGGTTAGTGAGGGTCAGTGCCTCTCCCCAACTTGATCCCTAGGTGTACCACGGCCATAGCAAAATATGCCCTTCCACCCATAACAATGGAGGAACACAGCTGACCAATGTCTATAAAGTGGTAAAATATGACTGAATCAATGCAAATCAGCCACTCCTAAAGAAAGAAATCTCAAATTGCCTATCATGCAAATATTAGATACACAAGGCAATGCAGTAATACAGTATTAATCTTACCACATTGCTCTGGCATACTTACTCTGCTGATTTTTCTGATATTTCGAATGAGGGTGTTTATCACATTTAACAAATAAGGGCTCTGAGTCATGTAGCATAAGGAAGACTTCCACAGGCTCTGTCATAATTCAAGAGTAAGGCAGAAATAGTGCCAATGAAGAGATTGTTCTGAGAGTAAGGAAACAATAGCCCTGTGCTTGGCAGTCAGCTAATCTCTCTAGAATGGAAGGATGAAAGGATCCTGGGATCTGGATCCTGACAGTCTTTGGATCTAATCTTAGCTGTCACTGTTCAGCTGTGTAACCTAGCTCACATTTACTGAATGTCCCCTTGCCTCAGTTCTTTATTTGTACAATGGAAATAATAATTCCATTGCCACAGGATGGTTATGAGTTTAAAATAAGAGATTGAATGCAAAGCACTTCAGATGACATGTAGAAGAAATCAGAATATGGCAATGGCCCTCTCCCATTTTGTTTGCATCTGAAAAATGTGTGCCACCTCCCAGATATGCAAAGCTCTGAGGTCCTGAGTGATAGAAATTCTAGAAATCCAAAGTCATTATTTAAGTTGTCACTTTATTCTGATATTTGAAAGATCTCTTTAGAACAGCCCCAACTCGTGACTGGGATGGAATTAGGGATTTGCATTATTTTGCTCCTGCTAACCTCTGGTCCTCTAAAACGTAAGAGGGCTGAGCTAACTGACACATTATATGTTATAGAAACAGCTCACATTCAGGTTGAAGATTAAACTGAGCCTGCCTATTGCCAGAGCCTTGTTTACCACCTCTGCATGTTAACTGTTGCCATTTAGCAAGCCTGGGTGCTGTAATTATTACCTGAAGCAAATAATACAGTCAGCACTTTATAAGAAATGCAAACTCCTCACCCTTCCTTTGGTTCTCAGAGCAATACCATTAATTATGATAAATTCTTCTGATATTTTTGTGACTGTGGTAGGTAATTTCTTAGGTATTCCTCTGCAATTTGACATCAATCATTGTCCACTTACCATAAATTAGGGCCAAGACTCCATGGCTAAATTTCACCGCTTATTATGCCTCATTCAGAGGAACTAATTCCTTTCTTAAATATGTATTAAAAATTCTTAAAGATATTTTTTTAGCACTAGGTGTTTTCAGGGATACAGTTCTGCGGTTTCCCCCAGGCACAAAACTCATGCAGGGATTGTTAGCAGCCACTCTGTCTTTCCACCCCATGAGAAAGATAAATTTTCAGAAGAGCCCTAGAACTTCCAGATTCAGGGTTTCTGAATTTTGTATACAGGGTTCAATTAACATACCCCACTATTTTGTCTAATTGTCTATTGTCTTCCTCTTATCCACAACTCATTTAATAAACTTGATAAGGTTGAGTCTCATTAATTGAAAATCTGCAAAAGTACTGGAGTATTGATTGCTTCTTTTCAGTGGACTTAAACCCTCAGAGTAGAGCATCCCAGGAAGGAGGGTCAGTAGTATCTCCACATAGTAAGGGCACATGACATTAGGACACCAAGAGGAACTTCCTGGAAAATTTGTCTGATCCCTCTTTTTCTTCCTCTCCTCCCATAGATTGAAATGTGCCAAGTCGTATCTGGAAAAAATGGCTGATGATAGAAGGGGAGGAGGGCGGGGGGTGGGAGTGAATGGGTGACGGGCACTGGGGGTTATTCTGTATGTTAGTAAATTGAACACCAATAAAAAATAAATTTAAAAAAATGGCTGATGACTCTCCAGAGTAACAAGTCTGGATAAAAAAACAAAAAACAAAACAAACAAACAAACAAACAGAAATTTCCTTGCTTATTGAATCTGCACTTAAATTTGGGAAAATCTTACTATTTCTATGATGCAATAATTTATCTGTAAGCATTTTTACAATGATGCTCCAGAATCAATAAGTCACTGTTGACACGACGAAGCAAGCATGGAGTATGGCCCACCAAGAAGCATGCAAGTCTTGTGCTCCTAGACTGCAATATAACAATGACAATTCCCAAAGCACAATAGTCTGGGATTGAAAATAGCTTATCCACGTAATCAGACATGAAAGGAATCCTGGGTCTAGAGAAATAAATGAGGATTCACAAGGAAGATGAAATTAGAGTTGTATCTGAAAAATCCTGGCTGGGGCAGGGCGGTGGAGTGGGGTGGATGTTATGAGCATCATACCAGCATGGGAACTAGTGAGTAGGTGAAAAGAGAGAAGTTCTTCACGAACCAGTGAGAAGGTCAGCCTGCTCTGTGATAAAGGTCTCATTGAAGAGTCCAATGTTGGGTGGCTTTGCTGAAGCCAAGTTTAACAGTGCTCATGCTCTTTCAAACCTGTAACCTTGGCCCAAGACAAATATTGCAATTTAAAGGAGAAGGATGAGAAGTTACTTCATTAAATAAAGAAGATATTCCAGTTACCACTGTATAGGCACACCTCACAACTAGAGAGCACAAAGAACACTGTTTAACAAGACAAAACAAAACAAAAAATGTTAGACAAGATGCTGAACCTCAGTTTTTATTTTTATAGATGAGGCTGGGCCTGTGTCCTTTGGTGACTTACAGTCACATAGTGTCAGTGGCTGAGAACTGTTTTCTCTAAGTCTAGGGGGGGTCTTTATTTTTTTCTCCCCTAACCACCCTTGACTCACTCCAACTCATTCTTCTCCCCCTTAAAAAGGAAAATTTATTAATAATCATTTACCGAGGCTGTTCCTTCCCCTGAGGTCTTCTTCCATCCCAGGTTAAGATCATTACATATTCTAAGGTCTAGCTCCAATGTCCCCTCTTTAAAGAGGCTCTACTGATTCTCAGGACCAGTCATGGTGCCTCATGCCTCCTCTGCTGAACTGACAGAGCTTTCCACCTGTAACTTTGAGGATTCTGGTTCTACTCAAGTCTTGTTCCTAACTACTTGTATACTTGTCTCATCTTTTAGATTATACCTCTCTGCAGGACAGGAATCTTAGGTTGTTCATGCTAGTATCCCCTCTTGGCTTATCACAATGTCTTCACATAATATCTTTCTAAATACTTAATGAGTTTGTTGAATTATTTTACCAAATGCATTTACGTCAACTGGTAGGTACTAAATACAATGTGCCTGGGCCATGAGTAAAATGGCAAAGTATAGCATACAGTGAAGGATGATGCCTCTAAAATGTATTTCAGAGCATTTCTTGATAGGATCCCAAAATATAACAACAACAACAACAACAACAAATAATAATAATAATAATAATAATAATAACAAATAGTTATCACCTACAGTATGCTAGCACTCATTGGACTTAAAACATTACTAATTTATGGGCATTCTGCCTATAAAGAAGCTACCAGTTGAGACAAGATATCCTCCCCTCTAAACTCACTCTGTGAAATGCTGGCAGGTCTGATGGATTTGCCAAGCTAGCTGGCTTTGGTGGGAACTGAAACAATTTGTCAAATTCCAAGGGTTTGTGAGCATGAATGTGTATGGGAAAGGAAGTTTAATGTTGCCTGGAATGTGAGTCCAGAACTTTTAGCCAAGGCCAGACAAACCAGAAAGGAAATAGCCCAAGGACACTGAAGTGGGCAACACAAACCCCTGTGCAATTGGCTCTGGTTAAAGGTTGACAGCGGGGAAGATTGACAGCCTTGATTTATAGGCAATGAGAGTGCTGGGTTTCCACAGGAAAGGGTCCTAGCCTCAAATTAAAGCTGCTATTTATAGAGATGGAAGGGGAATTGAATTCCCAAACCACTACTCTAGCCATTGGCCTCTCTTCTGAAGCTTCAAGTGTTTGGAGGAAATGTATGGTGAGTCAACAAGCACAGTGAGTCAGAGAATTGCATGTAATAGCGTGAAGTACTGCTGGTAAACAGGCATGGTCTCAGGTCTCTATCTGTAGGTAGACTGTTTTCTGGGGGCACCTGGGTGGCTTAGTCAGTTAAGTGTCCCACTCTTGGTTTTGGCCCAGGTCATGATCTCAAGGTCATGAGATCCAGCCCAGTGTGGGGCTCTATGCTGGGCATGGAACCTGCTTGAGATTCTCTCTCTCTCCTTCTGCCTCTGCCACTTTCTGATCCCCTGCTCACATGCACGAGAGAGAGAGAGAGAGAGAGAGAGAGAGGGTCCTCTGGATCAGGGACTGAAGTGGTGAGTAGAAGAACAAAATCTGAGTGAATGTGGAAATGCACTGGGAGGGAAGGGAAATTGGAATTGATCTATGTGATCTGGACTGGAGTTTGAAGGTAGGGATATGTTGGGCTCATTGGGAGATATGAGAGCTCTGGAACTGCCATGAGCCACTATCTGCCCACTGTGCACACCTAATAAAAGTGACCTATTCCTAGATTGGTCCCTAGCTCTGTATTATCCAGCATTGTGACTTTAATTCACTGAAATCTCTGCCTAATCCTCCTTAGCCTATTAATGTAATGAGACATGACAGGATGCTTTACTAACATGTCTCTGTCAAATGCTGTTGGCAAAAGTAAAAATAATAGGTACTGTTTATCAGCTATTTCCTTTTAATGAGCATTGTTCTAAACTTTCCACATGTATTAATTTGTTTTATCCTCATAAAGATGCCAGGAGGTAGAAAATACGATTATCTCCCATTTTACAGGTGAAAAAGACAGACACAGAAAAGAGAAATAACCAGTTGAGGCCTCTAGTTGGTAAATGGGGAGATCCTAATTCAGGCAGTCTACTTAAGACCCAACACACTTCAGCTGTATGGCACACAGTTGCTAACGCCAGGACCTCCAGAAGATGCCATAGTTCCTGAGGAAGATGCATTCACATCAGGCTCTCTGAGACAGAGACTGGTCAGTTTACTCAAATAAATCCAATCCAGTATGATAATCAACATTTCAATCTCCTCCCCAAGGTCAGACTTCTCTCCCTTCCGCCCCCTGACCCACTGCTATCTCTGGCAGGTGACCAGCCTGCCATTTGGGAAAGCAGGGTAGCCCACTGCTTCTGTCCTTTTGCTTGGTGTCCTACTGACCCTGCAAGGGGATCAGGTGAGGGAATGGGGAGAGGAGAGGAATCATAAACTTACAAGCATAGAAAAGTTATCACCTCACTCAACAGTCTTAAGGTGGTAGATGTGTGAGTTGTGTCTATGGACTGTAGCTGTTTCCCTGAGTTCTAAGAGTCTCTCCTGCTGGGCTCCTGCACTATGATTCCCAGGGTGCCAATGATGCATTCTACTTCTCCAGCTGCTGCTTTCTGCTAAGCACAGGTGTCTTCATCAGTTCTTTCCACAGACCTTTTCTTTGGAATCTACAGTCTTTTGGAGTTTTAACAGCTGCAGACTGCCTCTCAATCTGCAGGGCCTACAGCATATAGTTCAGGACCTCATGTGGCACCTGCAGCTCTCATTTATCCAAAGCAACTCACTAGCCCTCCTCTCTTACTCTGCAGATTCTACATGAGAGTCAGATATTGGCTCACCACCACTGCTAAAGACACACCAGTGCCTTTTCTCAAGGAGGCCTCTACATATGGGCCAACGGGAGCTTTTGTAGCATTCCCATGGTTCTCTCAAAAATTCTCTTCACCAAAACCTCTCAAATATTGACTCCTCTGAAATGGCTCTGTGGGCAAAGGGAATTGAAGATTCATAACACACTTTCAGAGAAATCCTGCTTTGCTCATGCCTCATACTGTACTGGCCTCTCATTTTGGAATTTCTATTGTTTCTAGGTGCTCAGTAAAAAGTCCCAATTCAGCATCATTATTGGGTACTTATTTATGCCAAGCAGTATTATAAGTAACCCAGATATATTACCTAAATTAAGTTTAAAAATAATTATATAAAGTAAGAAATACCAATATCCATATTTTAAAGAGACTATAACTTAGATTCCAAATATAGTTCAGTATAAAGTATGAGCTCTTATTCATTTTAAACAAAGGACCTGGACCGCCCCTAAGTGGTCTACATTTGCTGTCTCTACTATTTTCCTCTGAAGTTTTTCCCATCTGACTTTTATCCTACCCAACCTCAGAAAAATGACTTTTTTGAAAGCCCTTGAGTACCTGTTGCCAGATCTTAGGATTTGATATAGTTGACCACTTCTACCTTCTTGAAATACTTTATTTTCCAGGATTTTGTGACCACAAACTCTTCTGATTTGTTTCCCACATCACTGGTGCCTCTTCTCAGTTGTCCCTTTGCTACTTCTTCATCTAGCCTTAATAGGTTGACCTAGATCTGCATGATGTACCCTCTTCCCTTCTTTATTCACATTCTCTCCCTTGGTGCTCAGCATGATGTCTTTATATCTATGTCTATGCTGATGACTTCTTTATACAAATTTCCATGCTGGCCTCTACAAGTACTAGATTTGTACATTTTCACTTGGACATCATAAGAGGTAAATTTAGCAGAATTTGTCCAATATGTAACTTTTGATAACCTACCCCTATCCAAATATCTTCCTCCTGCCCCTCATCCAGTTTTTATCATCAAAAAATACCACCACAGTGCTTCAACCCAAATACCACTGTTACGTCATTCATAAATATACTATACAATTATTTTCTACCTTTCCTCCATCATCAAATCCCATTGGTTTTACTTCATTTTTTTTAAAAGGTTTTATTTACTTACTCATTTCGAAAAGAAAAAGAGAGTTTGTGAGCAGGGGGAGAGGCAGAGGAAGAGAGAGAGAGAGAGAGAGAGAGAGAGAATCCCAAGCAGACTATGGGCTGAGCATGGAGCCTGATGGGGAGGAGGGGTTGATCTCAAGACCCTGAGATCATGACCTGAGCTGAAACCAAGAATCTAATGCTTAATGAACTGAGGCACCAGACACCCCTTTTGGTTTTACTTTCAAAATGTATTTCAATCCTCTACAATTTCATGATCATTTCATTAATCTCCTTTTCTCCAGATTACTATGATAGATTTTCAGATAATTTCCTTGATCTACTTTTGTGTTATTACATCAATTTACAAGGCAGGCAAGGTGATTACTCAGAACTATACATATGATTGCATCACTCTTTTAATTAAAGCTTCTCAATCTTACTCCGTTCAAATAAAATCCGAACTTGGTTCCATAGCCTACTTCTTTTTCCTTCCTATCTAACTATGCTTTACTCTTTACTGACTATGTTTGAATTCCACAGCCTACCCTTTATTTCTGAGCATGCAGACTCTTTCCCACCCTTAGAAATTGACAGTAGTGACATTGTGTCATTGAAAGACTCCTCCTAAAAAAAAAAAAAAAAAAAAAAAAAAAGAAAGACTCCTCCTGCTTTCATGCAATTCTGATACTTCCTTCAAAAATCAACTTGGACAGCACCTTCTTGAAAAGCCCATTGCTGACCATTTCATTTCAAATGGTTTTCTCCAGTTATTCTCTTTCTCACCATTCTCTTTATAGCCTTCATAATATCAGCATAATCTATAAAGAGACAAAATATTATTTGTCCATGTGTTTGTTTGTTGGTCTCCCACATTGATAACTAAACTTCAGGGGAATATATACTTTATCTATGTGTTTCCTTGCTATGCTCATGTAACTTTTCTTAAGGATTTTATTTATTTATTCATGAGAGACACAGAGAGAGGCAGAGACTCATGCAGAAGGAGAAGCAGACTCCCTGCGGGGAACCTGATATGGGACTCGATTCCTGGACCCCGGGATCATGACTTGAGTCAAAGGCAGATGCTCAACCACAGAACCACCCAGGTAACCCCCATGTAACTTTTCATACAGTCTGTACACAAATATTTTTGACTGGATGAACAAAATGAATGAATGAATGAATGAATGAGTGGATGATTGGAGGGATGAAAGGATGAATCGTGATAGGTTGATAGATTGAATACTCTGCAAGGTAGACAATGTATCAAATCCCTGAGTAAAATCTGTCCAATGAATAGCCTACAAAATGTGAAGTGAAAAAGTTGATCTTGTTTTCAAGTCACCCCCAACTTTGCTACAGATAGCTGAGCCTCCCGTGGAAGTTGAAATCACAACACTCCCTCTCTAGGTAGGTTCCGGAGTGAAGGCACAAAGAGACTCTGGACATCTGATGAGCCTGAGGTGGCCATGGAGAATGGCAGTAAGAAGAAAATGCCCTTTCCATCAGAAAAAAAGTCTCCAGTCAGCCTTCAGGATCCTGAATCATCACAGCCCTGGAGGCTCCACTTGGAAGATTTTAATCTGAGAAAAATGGTTTAATACATAACATGCTGTGGGGATATTTGTTTGGGAGCAGATTGAGCTTAAGTCAAATACCCTGCATTTACAAACCCAACTGATTAATAAACAGCCACAGAATTTTGCTCTTTCTCTACAATACACTCAGGAAAATGGATGGATTTTATTATTCTACTTATTATTTTTTATCAGCAAAAGTAAAAAAAAAAAGTGATTTCACCCATCCCTCCTAAGCTGTAAAATGAGAGAAGCAGTATGATTATATATTGCTGAAAAGAGATGCAATTGTAGAGAATTATAAATCATATTCTTTTGTTTGGTTGGCATTTTTTGTTTATTTGTGTCTAATGCAAAGAGCAGGAGATTTACCATAATTTGCGTTCTATAACCTGCAGTACATGTGACAGGAGGGAAAAAAAAATCTATTAGCAAAAATGTGTTTTGCCTTTCTGGGCCGAAAGCAAAATAGCACCAGGTTGAAATATTCATCTATTTCTCCTGCCAGGGTTTATTTCTTTTAGTGACAGTCGTCTACCCTTAAAAAACAAACAGACACAACTACCCTCAAAAAAAAAAAAGGCAAACAAAAACTCTTATGGATTTTCTCAAAATGATACTGGTCAAAATACAAAGCTCTGTCGCCTGGTCTGGTCTTTGCAGCTCGTTAATAACTGTAGTGATACACTTCTGTCTGACGAGAAAAAAAGATGACTTCTCTTAGGTTGTGTTTGTAAAACAAAATGTGAGTGACCAAGTATATTTTGCACAGATTCTGAAAGGAAGAAAATACAACTGGGAAATATATCCAAAGCATTCTATGTACCGAAGGTAGGAACACTGTATAGGAAAGAATTCTTCAATTGGGTTTGCATATGCTCTGCATTCTGAAACAACATTTCAAGGCAGCATTCAAGCCTGTAAGAGAATAATGCTTGAATAAATGAGTAGGTTTTGTGATCATTTTCTCTGTGTCATTTTCTCTGTATCCATTCAGGGCAAGTCAAGAGGATATATATTTAAATGTTAGTATAAAATCTTTAAACCAGACAATTGGAAAGTCATTTAAGCTCTGAGGATAATAAGATATGAGACCGTGTTCCTAAGAGAGTCTTGATATTATAATCCATTCCAAATAATTTTAGTTTTGTGTTATATATTCAATGACATACTCCAGGGCAGATATAAAACAAGTAAATCCACATGACTCTGCGTGTGATCTCTACATTCACATACAAGTTGCACTGAAACACACACACACACACACACACACACACATAAGTAGTAAAGATACTTCTAATAAATGGTCAGAATGGATAGAGATATTTAATTTTTATACCTTTATTGTTTAGAGCAATTTCAGATTCACAGAAAAATTAGGGGAAAGGTCCAGAGATTTTCCATATATCTCCTGCCCCACACACATTCCTAGTCTCCTCTATTAACAACATCCTCTACCAAGATGCTACATTTTGTTATAACTGATGAACCTACACTGACACATCATAATCACCCAAAGTCCATAGTTTATATTACATTACAGCTCCTTGGTGTTGTTCATTCTATGGGTTGGACAAGTGTATCACTATACATGTGTACATGTATGCACCATTATAGCATTACATGGAATATTTTCACTGTCCTAAAAATCCTGTTTTGCCTCTTCATCCTTCTCCCTTTCCCCTCAGCCTCCCGCAACTACTGTTCTTTCTGCTGTCTCCTCAGCTTAGTACTTTCCAGAATGCCATATAGTTGGAATCATACAGCAGTGTAGCCTTTTCAGAGTGCTTTCTTTCATTTAGTAATATGCATTTAACTTTCCTCCATGTCTTTGCATGGCTTCATAGAGCATTTCTTTTGGTGATGAATCATAATCCACTGTTTGGATGTACCACAGTTTATTTATCCACCCACCTACTGGTGGACATCTTGGTTGCTTCCAAGTTTTGCAATTATGAATAAAGCTGCTGCAAATATCTATGTGAAAGCTTTTGTGTGGACATAAGTTTCAACTCCTTTTGGTAAATACCAAGGGGCATGACTGTTGGATCATATAGTAAACTGCCAGAATGTTTTTCCAAAGTAGCTGGATCAGTTTTCATTCTAACTAGCAATGAATGTATGTTTTTGCTGCTCCACATGTTCACTGGCTTTGGATGTCGTCAGTGTTCAGCTTTTGGCCATTCTAACAGGTTTAGAGTGGTATCTCATTGCCATTTTAATTTTCTTTTCCCTGATGATATATAATATGAGGCATCTTTTCATATGCTATTTGCCATTTATATATCTTTTTTGGTGAAGTATCTGTTAAGGTCTTTGGCCCATTTTTTTATAAATTTATTTTTTATTGGAGTTCAATTTGCCAACATATAGAATAACACCCAGTGCTCATCCCGTCAAGTGCCCACCTCAGTGCCTTTCACCCAGTCACCCCCACACCCCGCCCACCTCCCCTTCCACCACCCCTAGTTCGTTTCCCAGAGTTAAGAGTCTTTATGTTCTGTCTCCCTTTCTGATATTTCCCACTCATTTTTTCTCCTTTCCCCTTTATTCCCTTTCACTATTTTTTATATTTCCCAAATGAATGAGACCGTATAATGTTTGTCCTTCTCCGATTGACTTATTTCACTCAGCATAATACCCTCCAGTTCCATCCAGGTCGAAGCAAATGGTGGGTATTTGTAGTTTCTAATGGCTGAGGAATATTCCATTGTATACATAAACCATATCTTCTTTATCCATTCATCTTTCGATGGACACCGAGGCTCCTTCCACAGTTTGGCTGTTGTGGACATTGCTGCTATAAACATCGGGGTGCAGGTGTCCCAGCGTTTCACTGCATCTGTATCTTTGGGGTAAATCCCCAGCAGTGTAATTGCTGGGTTGTAGGGCAGGTCCAATTTTAACTCTTTGAGGAACCTCCACACAGTTTCCCGGAGTGGCTGCACCAGTTCACATTCCCACCAACAGTGCCGAGGGTTCCCCTTTCTCCACATCCTCTCCAACATTTGTGGTTTCCTGCCTTGTTAGTTTTCCCCATTCTCACTGGTGTGAGGTGGTATCTCATTGTGGTTTTGATTTGTATTTCCCTGATGGCAAGTGATGCGGAGCATTTCCTCATGTGCTTGTTGGCCATGTCTATGTCTTCTTCTGTGAGATTTCTGTTCATGTCTTTTGCCCATTTCATGATTGGATTGTTTGTTTCTTTGCTGTTGAGTTTAATAACTTCTTTATAGATCTTGCAAACTAGCCCTTTATCTGATTCGTCATTTGCAAATATCTTCTCCCATTCTGTAGGTTGTCTTTGAGTTTTGTTGATGGTATCTTTTGCTTTGCAAAAGCTTCTTATCTTGATGAAGTCCCAATAGTTCATTTTTGCTTTTGTTTCTCTTGTCTTCATGGATGAATCTTCTTTGGCCCATTTTTAATTGTTTTTTTTTTGTTTTCTTATTAAGTGTTAAGACTTCATTGTATATTTTGAATAACAGTCCTTTATCACATGTGTCTTGCAAATACTTTCTCCCAGTCTGTGGCTTGTCTTCTCATTCTTTCAACATTGTTTTTCACAGAGCAGAAGATTTTAATTTTAATTTTAATTTTAAATTTAATTTTAATGAAGTCCAGATTATTAGTTATTCACTCATGGATGATGTTTCCTCTCATGTTGTCTTCTAAGGATTTTATGATTTTATTTGTTTAGGTCTATGATCCATCCTGAGTTAATTTTTTATGAAGGATATAAGATCTATGTCTAGATTCATTGTATTGCATGTAGATGTCCAGTTGTTCTGGCATCATTTGTTGAAAAGACTACCTTTGCTCCATTGTATGAAGCATGGAATATATCTCCATTTGCTTAGTTCTTTGATTTTGTTTATTAGTTTTATAGTTTTCCTCATATTAATTTTGTATATATTTTGTTCGAAGTACACAGAAGTATTTCATTTTTAGAAGTGGTAATATAAAAGGTATTCCTTTTTTAATTTCAAATTTTACTTGAAGGTATATGGGAAAATCATTAACTTTTGTATATTGACCTTGAATTCTACAACCTTGTCATAATTGTTTATTAGTTCTAGGTTTTTAAAATTGATTCTTTTGGATTTCTTGCATAGACAATCATGTCATCTGTGAATTAAGAGTTTTATGTCTTCCTTCCCAATCTGTATGCCTTTCCTTTCCTTTTCTTTCCTTGCCTTATTGCATTAGCTAGAATTTCCAACTCAATATTGGAAAGGAGTGGCAAGAGGGGACATTCTCACTTATTTTAGTGGGAAGAAGTACCATTATTATTCTCACTATTAAGTAGGATGTTAACTACAAGTTTTTTGTAGATATTCTTTATCAAGTTAAGGAAGTTCCCCTCTATTCCTAGTTTATAAGAATTCTTATCATGAATGGATATTGGATTTTGTCAAATACTTTTTCTGTATCTGTTCAAATATCATGGTTTTTTTTTCTTTTTTAGCCTGTTGATGAGATGGTTTATATTAATTGATTTTCAAATGTTGAAACAGCCTTGTACCTTGCAGACTTGGATAAATCTTACTCAATTGTGGTATATAATTTTTAGACATTTTAAAATTCAATTTGCTAGTATTTCATTAAGGAGTTTTGCATCTATGTCCATGAGATATATTTGTCTTTAATTTTCTTTTCTTGTAATGTCTTTGTCTGGTGTCTTATAAAATGAGTTGGGAAGTATTCTCTGTGCCCCTTTCCTCTGTAGAGAATCAGTTTAAATTCTTTCTTTAATTTTTGGTAGAAATTACTAATGAGCCTATCTGGGCCTGGTGCAATATTTGAGATTTTTATGACCAAATGTGTTTTAGTTGTGTATGGTATGATAGAAGCTTGATAAGATAAAGGCCAGAAAGGGTTAGGGTTTGTTGTTTCTGAGAAAACTAATATTAAGCATGATATCCAACCTGTGGTCCAATATCAGATGTATGCTGAGGTAGAAGGCGGAGTTGGCAGAGGAAGACAAATCCTAAAAGTTTCCTAGGAACTGACAAGAGTCAAGCAAGAGGTCTTTTGCTACAAAAATAAACTGAGGGTAAATGACTAAGGAAAGTATCAGAAGAATCTGAAGAGAAGTAGCAAACAATATTTTGGTTCAATCCAGCATAATCTTCCTGAATTTTATTCTCTATTGTAGAACTGCTCTCATGCTAACTCTGGTCCATGGTATCCTAATGACGTTACCTATACCCTGACAGTTATGAAGGTTAAAAGTTAACTGAGTTAATTGCTGGTTTGATATAAGTTTGGTTAAATCAGGGAAGGTTTACTTTGCAGTGAACACACACACACACACACACTCACACACACTGAATTCCAAGCACTTTAACTCAAATAATTTGTATTACTTCCCTGCTGCTCTGGTAACCTATTCCTGAGCAACAAACTCTAAACTTCTAAAATTACATATACCTATGGAACTTGGGGATAAAGAATTTGGACAAGGCATAGCACAAATGACTTTTATAATTGCATGATATCTGGGACCTCAATTGGAAACATTCAAAGACTTTGGGTGAGCTGTTGCTAGGGCTTGGAATGATCTGGAGGGCTTTCAAGCATGTCTGGCAGTTAATTCTGGCTGCTTGCTGGGACCTCCAGTAAACTCAACCTAGCCTTTCCAAGTGGTCTCTACACATGGACTAGTTTAGGCTTCTTCCCAGCCTAGATGCTGGGCTCTGACAAAATGTGCTCCAGGAGAACAAGGTGGAGGTGCATAAAATGTTTATGATATAGCTTCATAAATCACAAACTCTCACTTCTGAAATATATTCTTTATCGGTGTTGCAGTTTAAAAAGTTCTTTTCAGGTTTAAACAAAGGGGCATAGATACCACCACTTGATGAGAGGAATCTTAAGGTCCTATTGGAAGAAAAGCATGTGGGATACAAAATATTGTCATGGTGATCTTTTGAAAATACAAACTGCCACACCAGTAAATCAGTAGAAAGATACCAATAATTTACTAAGAATAAAGTAGAATAATTTGACCTTCAAAAAATTATCAATAGTGGGCTAATAATGGGATAGATTTAAAATTCTCATCCAGCAGAATTTGAGAGACTATTTCAGTAAGTTAGAGTCATCATCTGTAATTCTCTAATTTGGGGACCCCCATCATACTACACCATTGGTCTCTTGTTAAAGACCAAACTACTGAAAGACAGAGATAGCTTCACAGCTTGTTGCTTAAAAAGGCTTAAGATTTGTGTGTATACTCTTCAGTTTATGAAAGCAAGAAGGTTGGATATACAGCTTTCAAAAAAGTCTGGAACTGTGATGAAAACTGGTGGAGAGAGTTTTAAATAACTAGATCTCTTAAGGAAATACTAGATCCATTCATACAGCACATTAATTTACTTGTGTCTCCCCAGTCTTGAGGGATCAGGAGCCTGGCCAATGGTCTTCATATTCACCTCAGGCAATACCAGTGTCTCAGGAGACATGAATACTGATCTGGACCACCTCTTCAATATCATTGCTTTTTAGTTCCTCGAACATTATCTCCAATGACCTTTTCCATTCCACTTGTGCTACTCATTCCCATAGTTACATTCTAGACCTTGTCATCACTCATAATTTCTCTATCTCAAAACCTCTTATCATTCTCTTACTATTCATTTTCAAAGTCAGAGAATTTCCATCTGTTAACCACCTACTTTCACCTAATTCTTCATTCCTCTCTTTTTCTCCATCTCAGAATACTCTATTATTATCCATTTTAGGCTACATAGTCCATCTTTTCAATAAAGGCATCTTACCAATGCCTTTAAACTCTATCCCCCCCCCCCCCTTTAACCATTCATTCTCCTAAGGGCTTAGTCTTTTGAAAGTCAAAACCAGGAAGATTCCTTTATTTCAACTGTCCCATAAATCCTCTTGAGGCCATGCTTACATGTGGGAAGAGAAAAGAAGAGAAATGCCTGGAAGGAAAAACAAGGTTGACTAATACTTCTCAAGGAATATCTGACCAAATGAATAATTTAAATGTTAATTTTGCTAGTTACTATTAAGGAGAAGTTCAGTGCACTATCAGAACATGTAGTAGTGATCCTAACTGTTCCCTCATCGAGGGCCCAAGGAATAGAGTGAAGGCTTTTGATTAGTAAAGCAATGATGATCAACTTCTCTTAACATTTTATACTTAAAGTCAGCAAATCTGACTCCCATCACTAAGGAAATATAGATGACTTAGCCTCCACTCCTCTCATACAAACTTCTCAGCATCCTGCCATCTGTGACTTATTTTTGTGTTGAGGGCTTCCCTAGACAATTGTTTACTTTCCTCTAATTTTTTCTGAAACAAATGATGAGAATGTGAGAATGAGGTAAAATGAGGTACGAAAGTGAAAAATCTCCTTCAATTCATTCTCCCTTTTAGGATCAACCTGGGCTCTGCATTTACACCCCAGCACCACCACTCCCCAGCAACTGCAACCACAGAAATCACCATGTATACAGGTGACGGTGTTGAACAAACCTGACATTCATCCTCTGTTGAGCTTTGACAAAGAACATTAATTTCTAAGCATAAGTAGTCTTTCTCTGGAAGTTAATGAGAGACAATTATTGTCTTCAAAGATGGAAAAAGAGACAAGGGTAATAACCTAAGTTACCATTAAGAATCAGCAGCAAATTCCGAGTCCTGACTCCAAATCTCTTTTCATTTTTCCATCAGATGATCTGACCCATCCATACTTGCTGACCATCAGCTACAGATCATTGCCTTGTCCTATAGCAAAGTCAGTACACACTGGAACCCTGTTGCCTCATGTGAGTGCCCGAGGAAAGGCTAAAACCTTCTCCCTTTCAAGTAGCTCTCTTCCTCATTTATCTCTTTGCACCAAATCTGCCAGCCTCCAGGAGCTCAGAGGGGCAAGATAACTAAGAGGCCCATCCTAGTGTATGGTCTGTCAGTTGCCAACATGGGTTCGTGGTGGTTGGCCCTTCAATCTGTATTAAAAATCATAGCAATCCATTTAGGCACCGCTGTTCCTTCCAGGCAAATGTGCAATAACACAGTTGGCCCATTAACATTGCAGCTGCATAGCAGATTAGTCACTTTATGCTGTGCTGCCTGGTTAAAGCATCCACAACCACTTACAGAATTAGGGAATGGCGCTGCTGCAATGAGCTGGTGCGCTGTTTACAATCATTCCCAATACAGACAACACATTCTTGGTTTTCTGTGTGGGTTGGGTGGCTGAAAACATCTCCCACCAAGCTGATACTTTCCATATAGCTTTAGAATGGGGGAAAAAAAAAGAGCCTAACTGATGCTCATTGTGCTCTCCATTGGGGTTCTCCATTGAGGAAAAAAAAAAAGATAGTTCATCAACTGTCCCAAGAAAAGAGACTAGTAACTTCCTCAATTCAACTATGGCTTCATAAATTCAGGGCTTGAGATTGGGCATCTATAGGACAAGAGCTTTGTGTGATTCTCCTTCTGTAGCATTTAACATTATGGCATGTGCTATCAGGCTCTTTGATTTTATTTTATCCTGAGAAACACATTCTCCTTTCATACAAATATTTTATAGACATCTATGTATAAACATTTTAAAGATTTTAGGATAAATGGAGTACAACCGTGCAGAAGCTTACTTCCATTTTCACTACGCATCTTAAATATAAAGAAGAAATGCTCTTGGCACAAAGGCTAAGCCTATTTCCAAACCTTCCCTGGTGTTGCCTTCTTTGGCCCTCTCTGAGATGTGCAAAGCACAATGTGAAGGAGCTTCAAGTGCAAAAATAACTAATAGCATCCCAAGGAGTTAGGCCAAAGATGGCAAATATCTTGTCCCAGGGTTTAAACTGAATGCTAATTGCACTTATCACATTTCTAGTTTGGAACAAAATGAAATATATTTCATAATAGTACACTAAACTGTAATTAAAATAAAAACTAAAATATATATAGTATACTAGAGAGATGAAAAAAAAAGTCAGCTTTATTACTGGTAAAACATGGTTAAGAACACTTCTTAAATGTTTCACTGCTACTGGGTTTGCTAACACCTTCCCTATAATGACAGCTTCACCCCTGTTGTCGTAAGACATCACAGACAGCCCTGGAATTAGTCTGCTGGGGCTGCCATAACAAAATGCCACGAGCTGGCTGGCTCAAACAACAGACATTGCCTTTCTCATAGTTCTGGAGGCTGGAAGTGCCAGGACAAGGTGTCAGAAGGTTCGGTTTCTTCTGAGGTCTGTCTCCTTGGTCATCTTTTCTCGGTGTCCTCACATGGTCCTTACTCTGCGTGTCCTAAATTCTCCCTTTTTATAAGGAAATCAGATTGGAGTAAGGTGACCCTACGAGCCCCATTTTAAGTGAATCACTTCTCTAAAAGCCCTGTCTCCAAATATAGTCCCATTCTGAAGTAGTGGTGATAGGTACTTCCAAATTTTGAAGAAATGAAATTCAGCCTACAACAGGCCTCCATGAATGCAGACTGCTCACTACAAGGAAGAGCAGAGGAGATACTTTTTCCTGGGGATGGTTTAGCTCATTGCTTCTCAGTACCAGGTGTGCCTTAGAGCCAGCCAGGGGACTTTTAAAACTATCAATGCCTAGAACTCTTTCCCAGGTAAACTAAAGCCTCATCTCTGGGGCTGGAGCAAAGACATGAGCATTTTCTGGAAGCCCACTAGATGATGATGGTGTACACTCAACATTGAGATCCACCAGATTCACTCAAAAGAGGCTGAGAGGAAGGAGCTGGGTTGAGGTACATATGTATGTCTTTCTCCCAGTATTGCCAACTGCACAAGGTGCTCTCTTCTCAGGAAGATGAGTGAGTAAGGAAGGAATCTGATGGCCCCCCTCACCTATGCAGGATGATGGAGACAGGGAGCCTGGCTCAGCAGAAGCACATCAATTATGCATGGTCTGGTGGAGAAGAGTCTTTCCCTCCTCCACTCCTCCTGATATCTGCAAGGGAGATGGTGGCCAGTTTCTAATAACCAAGTCCTGCATTGCAGGCTGTAGGCACAACCTTCTCAAACCTTCATCTCCTACCACCTCCCTAGGGCAGCAAATCGTTCTGCTCTGTCTTTGCACAGGACATTTATGGACCATGGGAGGCTGAGATTTAATTCTCCATTCCCTGCACCCCTCTGGCTACTGGATCTCAATTCTGGGCAGCTGGTCAACCCATCAGGAATCCAGCAAAGCAAATCATTTTGCCTCTCCACAGCAGGCTGACTTCAGTAACCACCAAGAATTCATTACTGCTCTGGTTTGTTTACACTCGCTAGGAACAGACAGTGCCTGTGAATTATTTGTAGGCACGTCTTTCCCTATAAATTAGGTTTAATCTATGCTTCAAATAGGCCAGCTTCAGGTGTTTCCTCTTTTTCCCCTTTTCTTTAGAGAAATAGACATATAGGCACCTCCCCTTATAGGCCATATCTAGCCAGGAAAACAAAAGAAATGTAAGGGTGCCTGAGTGGCTCAGATGGTTGTTTGCCTTTGGCTGAGGTCATGACCAGGTCTTAGGATCGAGTCCCACTTGGGGCTCCCAGTTCAGTGGGGTGTCTGTCTTGCCCCCTGCTCATCCTTACTCTCTCTCTCTCTCTGTCTCAAATAAATAAAATCATTAAAAAATTTTTGAAGGAAAACAAAAGATGCTGAATGAGTCAGTAAATAAATAGCTTAGAGTTCAGCTGTCTGGATCTAAGGCTGCAAGACACCTGGGTTTTAGCCCCAGCACCACCATAAGCCATATTTATATGAAGTTTGGAAGAGTTATTTATCTCATCTCTAAAACAATAGGAAGTATTAGACTGGCCATGATTTACATGATGTGGAATCTCTATCTGAATAACGACAAATGAAGACAGAAGAGAGACACTGGCCATTTTTCATTTAATTACATTAACTAAAGTGTTACTAATTACCTACTATGTGCAGGGACTGTGCTGGCATAGATATAGAGATGGGCAGAGTGTGACTCCCTTTTAAACACAGACCTTGGTTAGCATGGTAGAGAATGAGAATCCTTAATTAGCTGTTATAAGGATGTCTTGATCAATTTGTTTAAAAGAACAGTATTTGGGTTCTGGTGCATTTATATACATTTCTTTGGAGAAAGTTAGGAGCGTTCTCTCCCCAGAGACAAGACAACTAGTAGCAAAGGTAAAAAAAAAAAAAAAAAAAAAAAAGGCAAAACAGAAGCCCAAATTGAAAGAGCAGCATCAATATTTAATCACAGCAGGCTAAGGGCTGTTGAAGCAATAGGTATTAAATGTAATTGAAACAAAGTATTCTGATTCCCACTGTGGGGTATGAGGTGGACCAGGGGCCTTTTTTCTGGGTGTCTCTTTCCTACAACCTGCTGGATGGAATATTCCCTAAGTGGATTGTGTTATTAGGAACACATCAAATCAATATCCTAGGAAGGGTTAGGTGTGCAGGGCTGAAGCATACGGTGGGTAATTTCACCTCATGTAACAGATTGGTCTCTTAGCCATACAGTACAGGAGCATTTTCTTTCTACAAAATGGATAGCACAAAAGAATAATCTAGCTAGCATACTAATAAAGGAAAATAAAGGTGCCTGGGAAAACTCTTTGAAATCCTCAATGGCTAATTTGGGAATTCTAGACTTTGTGTACTAGAGAGACACAGTAAAGGATTATTAAACAACTCTACTACATGAGATGTATTACACCGAGGACACACTCTTATTTTTGTAATTGCTACTTATCTCAGACCTTTTATTCGTGATCCCAGAGGACATTTTCAAAAGCTAATACTGTCACTGTACCCCGATCAAGGTTATATGAGGCTTTCCTTTTCTTATAGAAGGATCACCTTCCTGGTCCCTTCTCCCCAACACTCCAGTTTAATAACTGTGTCTTTTCTGGGCACTGTTATTAACCTGGGGTTTATGGTCTCCTCTCATGAACATCAGTTTAGTAATATTGCCTACTGTGAGCATATAGCATCTACCTTCTTCATTATTTGCCTTTTTGGATGCCAAAGGTCCTAACTATGGCTGCGTGTGTGTGTTTGTGTGTGTGTGTGTGTGTGTGTGTGTGTGTGATGATAGAAGATAGATAAATGATAGATGATAGATAGATAGATAGATAAATAGATAGATAGATAGATAGATAGATAGATAGATAGATAGATGATAAATAGATGATAGGACAAAATCTCAGATTTGAAACTCCCAGTTTTCTGTATTTGGTCCATGGCCATGTTCTTGACCCATAATCAGAAACTCATCTCTTCAAGTACAATTTATGCATCCATAGGCCACCATTGCACACTTGGCAGAACCCGATACACAATCAATAAAGAGATACTTTGCGGGTTAAGGGGAGAGACACAGTGAACCTCAGTCCTAAGCACAGCCACATGGTGGGCGGTCCCTTCATTAGACACAGATGCTCTTAAACCCAAGCAATGACACTTGTGGGTGATCAGAAGCCCCACAACACATTGCTTTTGAAGTGTCAAATGAATCAGATGCAGAATTTTATTTCCTATAACTTTTCTTTTTACCAGAATTGTGTTCTGATGTGATATTCAAAATATGCAGCCAAAAACATGTTTTGCAATCTGCTGGACCAAAGCTATTTAAGGATTGTTTTTCCCGAGAAAGAGAAAAATTCTAAGGAAAGGATGCATACCCGTGAGCACAGTTAATTTCAATAAATTGAAATGTTCTCATCACCATCATAACAAACATTGGAACACTAGGCAAGACACATAACTTTTTTGTGCCTCTGTTTTTCCATCTGTATAATACAGCAGAAATTACCATTTAAGGGAAAGGTGATCATGTATCATACACTTTCTATATAATGTGATATAATTTGCACATCAAGTAGGGAATATATGCTGTATTTATTTTAAAAACCAAGGTATTTTTTAAATAAGAAAAAAACAATAAACATTTATATAGCACAGATTTGTGAATCTCCCTTCCTCCACTAATTATGGAAAGGAATAATATTTTGCTAAATCCCCAGTGCCTGCCAGTTTCTACCTAGATGCTGTGGAAATCTAATAGTTATAAGATTCCCTTGGGGAAGACAGAGAGAGTCTTCAACACCCAAAGTCATCCAAAATATTCCTGGTGGTGTTTGGGAGGACAAATTTTTTTCTTTACCCTTTTATGTTCTTTGGCTAGTAAATTGACATAAAACAGATTAACAGGAGGAAAACAAATTTAATTATGTATGTATGGAAGACCTATAAAAATTTGATACCCAAGGACAAGTGAGGCAATTGACACCAGGCAAGACACATAATGTTGCCATCCTGAGCCAAAAAGGATGGAACCTGGGGCTTCAAAGGGGAAGAGGGTAATTTGTAGGATTAAAAAAAAAATTAATAAAAATAAAAACAGATGTTTGGTAATTAGATGTTTGCCCTGCCATAGAGGTAGGTCATTCAGATAAAAATGAGCTCTCTCTAAGACCGGCCTCCTGTCAAAATTCTTTCAGGTAGTTAAGGGGAAGATAAAGTTTTTCTTGAGTCGGCTGGGTCTTGATGGCCGTCAGCTCAAAATAATCCACAGGTCACAGTGACAGATTTGAGGGTCATGTATTCTGCTCTCCTTCAGCAATAAGACAGGTCTACAAACTTTCTGCCTATCCTTCCTGGGCCTGAGGTGTTTCAGGCATCACAGGACAGGTCCCAGTTCTTTTACACTCATACAGAGCCTACCTGAGATTAGATATGTGCGTGGTCTCACCCTGGGAGAGACTGGTCAGGCAGAGAGAAAAGTGCTCTGGAGTCGTCGGATACAACAGAAGCACTAACTCTGTAGGTCAAGATTAGGCAGGAATCTCCAAGTTAGAGTTGAATTCAGAGTGGAACTTTCCAGAGGACAATCAGACATTTGCTTGACAAGCAATTCAATAATCTAATTTCATAGAGCCTTTAGGGATGATGTAATCTAATCCTGTATTGCTACAGATTAGGTTACAAGGGCACAGGGAAGTTAACTGACCAGCCAAGTCACATTGCTAATAAATGAAAAGGAAGAAATTGATACTGGAACTTCTAACTCAAAGTCTAATGTCTTTCTTTGCAATAATATGCTGCCTATGGGGGATCCTGAATTCCCTGCCGGGGTCTGGCTTTATGAAAGATTGTCTGGTCTGTTTGGTACAGTTTGGCCAAGCACAGTTGAACCATTATGAGAGAAACACCGGGTTGTACATTGCCCTGCTAAACCAACCCTGGGCTCACTATTTTTATGACATCTTTAGTCGCATGCTGATTAACGCAGCAAATATTTCTGGGATACATGCTTTGCATCAGTTTGTGACACACTGTAATTTATGGGGAAATATATATTTGGGAATTCAGATGACACCAACGTATATTTTGCTTATTGATTTAGTCTTTGTTCATGATTTCTGGCTCACAGCTACCCAAACCCTTGGAATGTCCTGAGCAATAAAAGCAATGGGAGCACCTTTTGTTATGATATTTTGTCTCTTGTCCATAGTTTCTGAAAAGCTTCTGAGCCATAAAAGTGAAATGACTGTCCTGTTATTCATACAAAACCCCTTTCCACAACTGAGTTTATGTGAATGCAGTGACTTTTGGAAATACCTAAGGATGGGGGCTGGTTGCCAGAGGGACCAACCACAAATAGAAGGGTGGAATTTTCAGGCCTCCCTACTCCCAACACACACCTCCAGGAAGGTTAGGGGAGCTGCAGGTTGAATAAATTACCGATGACCAGTGATTTAATCACCCATGTCTATGTAATGAAATCTTCATTAAAAAAAAATTAACCAAAAAAAAAATTAAAAATAGGAAGGGCTTTGGAGAGTTTCCAGCCTGGAGAACCAGAATGCTTCCATGTGCCACTGTGCTGGGTCCCAAACTCCACAAGGACAGAAGCTCCTTTAATATCCTTTGTGATAAATCTGGAATCTAGTGAGTACATGGGTTTCCTGTGTTCTATGAGCCACTCTAGCAAATTAATTAAACTCCAGGTAGGCGTCGTGGAAGCCTCTGATTGATAACCAATTAGTCAGAAACACAGGTAACAACCTGGGCTTGTGATTAGCATCCGAAGTAGACAGGGATGGTAGGCAGTCTTATAGGACTGACCCCTCAGACTATATTCTGATACTGTTTCTGGACAGGTAGTGTCTGAGTAAGACACGCAGCTGGTGTCCAGAGAACTGCTGGATGGATGGAAAAGCCCCTTCCAAGGACCCACACTGCAATTGGTGACCAGAATCTTGTACAGTTACCACACTAGGTTTGAGGATACAAAGCTGAGAAAGGCTTAGTCCTTGGCCTTGAAGAAATTTCAGTACAATGAAGGAATCAAACAAATGGTGGTGGTGGGAGGGGGGACCCATGTGACAGGTGCTATGAAAGAGGCAACCAAAGAGGGCTGTAAGAACATAGAGGGTGAGTGTTTGGTCAGCAGTGGAAGTTAGGTAAGATTTACCAGGGGAGATGAGGTCCAAGCTGAGTTTTAAAGGAGGGATAGATGATCAACAGGTGATAAAGGAGGATATCAGTACCAGAGTCAACAGAATGCTTTAGCTGCACAGGAATGCGAAGAACAGTGCAATGTTCAGGAAAACGAGTATTTGCACATGGCAGGAATATGGATGTGGTGAAAGCTGAGGCTTGTAAAATATACAAGTGACAAAATAGGAAGGAGCTTTACAGTATGCTGTTAATAGGCTTCAGCGGTAATTGGAAGGCATTGGGAAGCCATGGAAATAATTTAACAAAAATATCTTTTAAAAAAATGTTCATTCTAATAGCTGTGAGAAAAAGCATTAGGTGGGGTTGGGAGTGGGGAGATCACTTTAGGATGTTATTTCAGTGACCAAAAAATAAGTGTGGTGGACGCTATGATGTACCACCCAGATCCCTTCTTCAGGGACAAAGAGCTTATGCCCTCAGCAGCCGGGAGTGCTGCCAGAAGATGGACTTCAGCCGTCAGCCTTCTTTGAGGATTGCCTTGGCTGGGAAAACTGTTGTGGCCAAGGTCACATCCTCTTCCAGGAGCAACTCACTTCTAATGATTGTTCAGCATGAGGTACAAAAACCTGGCTTCCTCATCCTACCTTGAGACAACTCCAAAGGACTACAGATCTCCCTCTGGGCTCAGGTTAAGCCTTCATTGGGACTTCAACGTGGCCTTGCTTCTCCTCCTGCCCAGTCCTGCTTCCATCCACTCCATCCCAAAGTGTTGATCCCCAAAGCACTCCCCGGTAAATTACCTGCCCACTAATTGCTAATCGCCATCCAAATCCAGGAAAATCAGCCTAGGATAAGAAGGTTGAAAGTCTGTACAAGGGTACTGGTGTTAAGAAGTGGGAAGGGGGGCACCTGTGTGGCTCAGTTCATTAAGCATCTGCCTTCAGCTCAGGTCATGATCCCAGGGTCCTGGATGAAGCCCCGTATCTGGCTCCCTGCTGTGCACAGCAGGGACCCCGCTTCTCCCTCTCCCTCTGCCTCTCCCCACTCCCTACTGATGCTCTCTCTCTCAAATTAATAAAATAAAAAAAAAAGAAATGGGAGGAAGCACAGAACTAATTTGTATATATATACATATATATATGATATATATATATATATATATATATACACATGATATATATGTGGGGGGTATATGTATACACACAACAGACAGTATTAAGGACAATGAGGTACAAAAAAGAGGAACACTTTTCTTTTTTTTTTTTTTTTTTTGAGGAACACTTTTCTGATGTGGATTATTGACTGAATGATCTCACTGTGAGAAACCTGTAACAGTGAGGAATGACATCACATAGACAATTGAATACTAGAACCGCTAAAAACCACTACTAAAAAAAGATCTGAAACACTCATATAAATATATATATATATATTAGACTATATATATATATTAGATAGATAATAGTTGATGATACCACTTATTGGCTTTTTGGCTGAGATCAAGTGTAATAGCTAATAGATGATAGATACATAGATACATAGGTAGATAGATAGAAGGCATTTCGCTTTAGAGACATCATTTCAGATTCTAGATGGGATTAATAGCAATTTAAGTAGATGAAGTCACCAAGAAAGAGAAGAACAAGGTTTTAGAGCTGAACACTAAAGAATTCCAATGCTGGGACACCTGGGTGGCTCAGTGGTTGAGTATCTGCCTTTGGCTCAGGTTGTGATCCCGGGGTCCTGGGTTCAAGTCCCACATCAGGTTCCCCGCAGGGAGCCTGCTTCTCCCTCTGCCTGTGTCTCTGACTCTCTCTGTGTGTCTCTCATTAATAATAAATAAATAAATAAATAAATAAATAAATAAATATTTTAAAAATTAAAAAAGCATTCCAATGTTCACAGATCTGGTAAGGGCAATGCAACTGGCTGAGAAGGAGCAGCCAGAGAGACAGGACAAAATTAGGTCACTGATTTCATGAGAGCTGAGAGAAGACTATTGTTGATTAAGTTAAAGCCTAGTGAAGAATCTAATAAGTTGAGAACTAAAAATTCTATTGCCTTTGTCAATATGAAGGATAGGGTAACATTAGTTAGGGCAGTTTGGGAGGGTAATGAAATAGGGGCCAAATTGAGGCAGACAGAAGTGTGAATATGGCCAATATTTTTGAATAAAAACATTGGATTTGGTAAAAAAAAAAAAAAAAAAAAAAGATTGACATGAGTAAACTGTGGGCTATGTTTTCACCTCAAATTCATAGAAATTATAAACAAGTTTTACTTTTGAATATTTATTTAAACAACCCATAAAAGTAATGGAAAATGAGAAGGGGACCCATCAGTGGGCCAGATATTATGAAGAATCTCACAAACAGGGAATGCAGATGGATCAGACTGGATGCAGATACAAAGCCTCACTTGCAGAGGGTCGACAGGCAGTTGGGAGGAGATCTGGAATCTGGAGTTGTTGTTCTAAGATGGTGAATATAACCAGCAGAGGCAGGGGGACCAGTGGCATCTGGTTGGAGAACAAAGGTAACAACCCAGCAGTTCAACCCCTGCCTCCATCTGAAGGCTGGGCTGGTGAGGAGGAAGAGTGTGTCTGGTGACACAAAAGAGAAAATGGGTGTCAACTCACCACAGACTAGTTACTAGAACATCCAAACCCATAGCAGTGCCTTCCCATTGTTACAGAAGGCTGACATTTTAAGATACAACGATAAATTCATGATGAAACATCAATATCTGGAAGAATAACACCAGAAAGAGGCATTTCCACAGACATCAGTAGAGGGAGATATTTTTAATATATTAGTGTGATAAGACAGGACTCATGACATGAGGCACCAGGTAGGGTATCTGAATGAAAAGGAGTAGCTAACACACTACATAAATGAACAGAGTGGACAGAGCTGTGGAGCCAACTACTGAGGTAGAACCTCCCTCAAGGAAATCCCCCTCCCAAATGTCAGGAAAAGTTGGAGACACAGGGATAGATTTCATCATACAGTTTGCAGCAAATTGAGGAGAAAGAAGAGAAATTTCAGGATACTGAAGAGTAAAGAAAATCATGCCAGCTTATGGAGATGTCAAGAAGATGACCTCCAAAGAGATGGAAAGAAGATGGAATAAGATTTATGACTAATGTTATTTCTTTCAAGAAGATAATAGAGATAACCTTTAAAGGAATGGTGAAAAATAATATTTGAACAATGGAAACACACTCTTCCCAGCCGTAGTATGGTTCAAGTATGAAAAGTAAACAAAAGTATCTTCAGAAATGAAGAATCTTAGAAATGTTGCTGCTCTGTACACATGTGTCACTGGTTCAGGTGAATAAAAAAAAAAAATCAAAGAAGATAGGGTAAGAGAGGTTACATGGATCACCTACAGCTACTTCCATTCCCTCCTGAACTCTCACTAGAATAACCGTAAAGGTATTTTATTTTTTTATTTATTTATTTTTAAAGATTTATTTATTTATTTATTTATTTATTTATTTATTTATTTGAGAGAGAGAGTCAGGGAGAGACACAGGCAGAGGGAGAAGCAGGCTCCATGCTAGGAGCCCAACGTGGGACTTGATCCCGGGACTCCAGGACCGCTCCCTGGGCCAAAGGCAGGTGCCAAACCACTAAGCCACCCAGGGATCCCCTGTAAAGGTATTTTAAAAGCCAAACCTTCTAAAGATAGCGAAGAAAAAAAAAAAAAAACAGTAAAATTCTGAATGGTGTAAATCAACTAGATAATGAGTAAAATATTTTTGAGGCTTGAGACAACCAAATCCCAAACAAGCAGAGAAATTGAAGAGCAAACCCAGTTTATACCAGAATCTCCAAAAAACTCAGGAATTGAGGAAACGAAGCACCCTGGGATCCAGTTTGAAGGAAAGGACCTAAATTAGTAAGGACTGGTTGAAAATTGGTTTAAGAAGCAGTCAGATCCACTCACCAACCCCGGGCGAGTGTGACACCCCTCTTTCCCTCACCCTGGTACAAGAGTGGAGATTTGTTTTTTGAGAGAACACAGCAGAAGTGTGGTCCGTAGGGGTGGACCCAGGGCACAGGTAGGACAGGAGTCAGTACACTAAAAGCAGGGGACTTAAGTGCATGTGTAGATAATGGATACTGACAACCCCCGTCCTATTTTTCTATTCAGCTCCAAGAACGATGGCAATCAGCTCTTCACCCACTACACAAGAGACTCAGAAAAGCTTCTCTGGGAAATCTGACCATGCCCAGAGGAGAGACCTAAATAAACTGACCCTAGACATTGCTTGCTGGCCCAGCCAGATCCCCCAAAGTCTATAAACTACAGCCATGTACTCAGGGCTTTCAATAAGCTTTGTAAAGATGACCCCGCTACAAAAGCTGAAATCAAGGACTACCCAGCATCTGAAGATAGTTTATAATATGAAAATGAGAAACCAGGACATCTAAGTGAACACAATCCAGCAAAAACAGAGACTGGGCAGGAAGAAAGCGATCTGCTCTCTCGGCTTTCAAATAAGAAAAAATTACAACCATGAAACAGAAAGAGAAAGCCAAGTACAGGAAGCCTGGGAGCTCCCTGGAAATTAGAAAAGATATATAGATATATAGACATATAGATAGATACATACAGATGATAGAGATTTATAAACTGTGGAGAAGTTTAGAAGATGGCATTGAGGAACTCTCCCACAATATCTAGTAAAAAGAAAAAAAATGAGATGGAAAACAGGAAAGCAAAGATGAAGAAATCAGAGGGACCGGGGTGGGGGTACCAGTAACCCCACCCCATTCATTGGATTGCAAGTCCTCCTGCCATCAAGGGATTGGAACTGTGCGCGGTATTTGAGCAAGTGAGTTGAAAGGTCAGAGTGCTGGGAGGAAAAATTAGCAAAGAAAACAAAGGAGAGAATGTCCCGTGAGTTAACGGGCTGTAATGCTGCAGGCAGGGCGAACAGAATAAAGGTGGCCGGGAGCCTGGGTGGCTCAGTCCGTTCAGCCAGTTCAGCCAGTTCAGCCACGGACTCTTGATTTCTGCTCAGGTCATGATCTCAGAGACCTGGAATCCAGTTCTTCCTCAGGCTCATGCTGGAGTCGCTTGTCCCTCCCCCTCTGCTCTTCCCCCAGCTTGCTTGCTCTCTCTTGCTGTCTCTCAAATAAATACATTTTTTAAATCTTAAAAAAATAAAAAAAATACAGATGGAAAAGCAATCACTGTATTTCATAATCAACAGGCCATGGTCATTAGGACCTTGGCAAGCAAGGCTCCATAGCAGATACAGGGGCAGAATCCAGATGGCACTTTACTGAGTCCTGGTTGATAAATGAGAATGTGAGAAAGTGACTATTGGCTGCATTTTACATTTTTATTTTTAAGGATGTAGGTGTGAATAGGAGCGTGCCATGCAGATGGGCGGTGGACTTCATGTCAGCCACAATGCACAAGTGACTACAGAGGTTTTGCCTGGAGGAAAGATTCCAGAAACCCACCTCCCACACCTAAGTCAACAAAAATTTTCTAAAAAACGAAGCAAACAAACAGAACAGAAGCACAGGGAAGGACAGTCACATCCCACCAGGGGAGGGAGTCTGACAGCTTACCTTTGCCAGAAACGCCTCTGTCAGAACCTTCCCCTCGCAGGCTCATAGACATACCATAAATACTTGTGCCTGAATACATCACTGGCTTTTGGAATATTTCTAGGATCTTCCCCTTGAGTCTCCCTCAGGCTATCTCAGATCTGTAGACTTTTAACCTCAGATCTGGATCTTCTTATACTTTTTCACTTCAGACCTTCACTTGCTTCCTTGACTCACCCTCCTTTGTCACCTAGAGATGAGCAGCCCCGTGTCGCAGGGCCACACCAGCAGGAGTGCACCCACCCCCACATCCATCCTGGCAACCAAGAATCCAGGCGTAGAGCAAGTCCCAACCCACCCTGTTTGTTTTTCACTGTTGGAATTGTGATGCCTGGGGATCCCTGGGTTGCTCAGTGGTTAAGCATCTGCCTTTGGCTCAGGTGGATCCTGGGGTCCTGGGATCGAGTCTCACATCAGGCTCACCACAGGAAGCCTGCTTCTCCCTCTACCTGTGTCTCTGCCTCTTTTTCTGTCTTTCATGAATAAATAAATAAAATCTTCCAAAAAAAAAAAAAAAAGAGGGGAACTAGCGCATGTGTGTCCCAGGTGCTAAGCCGGTAACTGACACCACCCAAGCCCCGCACAGCACCTGCTGGACCTCAAGCTGTTTCGGTGGTTGCTGTTGTTATCCAGCCAGAACAACCAGCTTACCTGCCATTACCTGCCTGGAAGCAGTCGTGAAGAGGGCAAAGGGAGGGCTCTGAACACCCAGCTGCATGCCCTGCCAACTTGCCATGTTCATTATTTCCTGTAATCTTCCTAATAACGCTGCAAGGCACCAGTCCACCCTAACTTTTACAGATGATTACAAGGCTTAGAGAAGGAACAAACTTGCCCAGAGCTATAAAGTGGCTGAGCCAAGACTGGGACCAGTCTGTCTGCTTCCACGCCGGGGAGGGAAGCATTTTACAATTGATCGAGATGCGACCACAGCACCTCATTTTTAAGGCATTTGCTTTTCCGATTAATGTAACCTTCCAGAACTAGATGCACCATCCACAATCTGAATTGAAACAAGCTGACTAATCTTCAGGCGTTGAGTGAGCAAAAGGTATTCTGGGGGCATTTTGTTCTCTGGTCTCCTGCTGCAAAGTGACGATTGGATTACAGAACCTGGCCTGGGGGGCCTTCGCCCCCTCCCCTCTCCTCTCCATTTCTGCCTAAGTTAGTTTTCATTTCATAACGGTCATTAGCTGAGCTCTGGGAATGAAGTGTAAAAATGTCTCCTCACCTCCGGAGCCCTGACTGGCAGCAGTTCCTTGAAACTCGGCAATCAGAGCTCCATTTAGGCATCAGAGCCTCATCAATTAGGCCTAAATGTACAGGGACCACGTGGCCTGCCGGTCACGCTGAGCCGGGCGCAAAGGAGTAGCGGAGGCCTCATTACTGGCCTTAAGCTTTTGTGAAATTCCTGAATAAGCAGCCCAGAGAGTGTCTGCAGAAGGGCTGGAGTTTTTTTTTTTTTTTCTCCCTGGCTTTAACAACCGCTTTTATGGACAATTTAACACTGTGGGTTGCCAGCTGTGTTAATGCTGGACCCCCTTCCCTATGACGTCTGCCTTGTGAAATGGCCATCAGATATAGAGTCCGTGGCCCCTTTTGCCCAAGAAAACCATGCCTCTTTTAACATCCAGGGCCAGGGATCCATGCAAAGGACAAAGATTCTCATCCCAGTTGCAGCTGGCACACAGGCCAGTGCACACTGTCTGGGCTCCTTTGGGAAGAGCTAAGTCTCTGGGGTGGTGCAGCTAAGTGCACCAAGTCTGTGCTCCCATCACAGTTCATTGGTTACTGAAGAAAAAAGGTTACAAATGGTGGGCGGTGGGGTCGAGTGGGGTGGGGTGGAGGGAAGGAGGTGGGGAGGTAGAGGGAAGAGGTGATGCTCAGTCTAGGCTGCTTCTTGGTGGTAGAGAGAGGAAGCAAATGAAGAAGGAGAGAGTAGCTTTGGTCTCCCTTTGGTCACAGCTGTCTGCATCCTCTACACTAAAGGAGCTATTTTAGCATATTTATCTAATTTGTTCCCCAGCTAAGGGAAGTCCATGTCTTGGATAATGTCTGGCTGTTCAGCTGAACCTCATATAACTGGATCAAGCCAGATCCAAGGCATGCATCTTCCCGTGAAAGATTCAGGAACTGAATTTTATGGGTTTGCTCAGTGATGATTAGTTTCTAGGGGCATCTGACCCAAATCCTATCAGATATACTGATAAGCTAGGCTCTGCCAATACATGAATTTGCAGCGAAAAATATTAGAATACTCATGTCCCATTGTCAGTGTCTTCTCTCTTCTGAACCCTTAAACAAAGTAGAAAAACAACAACAAACAGAAAGAGACTTGAAATGTATTTTGAAGCCATTAAAGTATACAGAAAATTTGAACCTGCAATTCCACTAAAAAGAAACTTGAACTAAGAAAATCATCAAGATTATACACAAAGGTTTAGTTATAAGAAGTGCTGCTAGTACAAATATTATCCTTTGAAAAATCCAAATGTCCACAAATAGAAGATTGACTTTAAAAATTGATTTAGCCATGCATATTAAATTTTAGATGACGATTAATGCTTAGGAATATAGTATGACACTCTAAGTTCAACAATGGGTGGTACACTTCATTTTCTTGTGATAAATCAGATAAACAACCTGAAAAACCCTCCTGCATAAAAAAATCTTTGGATGAATTATATATATTAAATATCTCTTGAAGGTCTATAAAAAATGAACAACCAAATAAAAATGAGCATTTATATTGCTTTGATAGTAGTTTTAGACCTTTTTTTTTCCCACCAAAAAAAAGCAAAACTTCTTGGGAAAATAGCTGAGTCTAAGTCTGGGACAGAAGAAGTACAAGATGAGCCTGGAATGTGTAAGGTCCTGTCAGAAGAGCTTTGGAGGGAACTTGAAGAAACTGTCAAACAGGATGACGGAATGGATAAAAAGCAGACCCGTCTATATGCTGCTTATAGGAGACTCATTTCAGATCAAAAGACACCTGCAGATTGAAAGTGAGAGGATGGAAAATATTTATCATGCAAATGGAAGTAAAAAGAAGACTAAGTAACAATATTTATGTTGGACAAAGTAGTACAATAGGAACTATTATATTGATGCAAAGTATTATATTACAAAGTAATACAATAATAGTAGGGGGCTTTAGTATCCCTACTTACATCAATGGATAGGTCATTCAAACAGAGAGTCAACAAGGAAACAATGGCTTTGAATGGCTCATTGGACCAGTTGGATCTAACAGATATATTTAGAACATTCCATTTTAAAATAGCAGAATACAGAGACACCTGGGTGGCTCAGTCACTTAAGCATCTGACTTTTGATCTCAGCTTAGGTCTTGATCTTAGGGTTGTGAGTTCAAGCCCCACATTGAGCTTACTTAAAAAAAAATAATAATAATAGCAGAATACCCATTCTTTTCAAGTGCACATGGGACATTCTCCAGACTAAATCATAGATTAGGCCACAAAACAAATCTCAACAAATTCAGAAAGATTGAAGTCATACCATGCATCTTTTCCAACCACAATGCTATGCAACTAGAAATCAATCCCCCCAAAAAATCAGGAAAGAATACAAACACATGAAGATTAAATAACATACTACTAGCCACTGAGAAATCAAAAAGGAAATCAAACAAATATTTAGAAACAAACGAAATGAAAATGCAATGGTCCAAAGTCTTTGGGATGCAGCAAAAGCTGTTTTAAGAGGGAAGCTTACAGCAGTATAGGCCTACCTCAAGAAACAAGAAAAATCTCAAATAAACAACCTAACCATACACCTAAAGGAACTGAGAAAAGAAGTACAAGCAAAACCCAAAACCAGAAGAAGGAAATGATAAGGATTAGAGCAGTTCAATTGAAATAGAAACTTTAAAAAACAATAGAGCAGATCAATGAAACTAGGAGCTAGTTCTTGAAAAAAATAAATGAAATTGATGAAACTTGATCCAGGATCAGAGGGAGAGAGAGAGAGAGAGAGAGAGAGAGAGAGAGAGAGAGAAAAGAAGAAGAAAGAAGAAGAAAGAAGAAGAAGAAAGAAGAAGAAGAAGAAGAAGAAGAAGAAGAAGAAGAAGAAGAAGAAGAAGAAGAAGAAGGGGAAGGGGAAGGGGAAGGGGAAAGGGAAGGAGAAGGAGAAGGAGGGGGAGGGGGAGGAAGGGGAGGAGGACTCAAGCAAAATAAAAAAAATGAAACAGGAGAAGTAACAACTGACACCACAGAAATACAAAGGATCATAATATAATATGAAAACTTATACGTCAGCAAATAGGACATCCTGGAAGAAATGGGCACATTCCTAGAAATAAAATCTTTCAAAATTAAATCAGGAAGAAATAGAAAATTTGAACAGACTAATTATCAGCAATGAAATTGAATCAGTAACCAAAAAATTCCTAACAAACTAAAGTCCAGGACGAGATGGCATTACAGGAGAATTCTATCAAACTTTTAAAGAAGAATTAATCCCTATTCTTCTCAAACTATTTCAAAAAAAATAGAAGAGGGGGGAAAATTTCCAAATTCATTACCCAGATACTAAAACCAGTTAAAGATACCACTTTAACTGAGAACTGCAGTCCAATATATTTGATGAATATAGATGCAAAAATCCTCAACAAAATACTTAGCAAATCAAATCCAACAATACATTTTTAGCCTGTGTACCATGTCTGTTTGGTGTCCACTGGGCATCCCAAGGCAACAACAGGCCCCAAACAAACTGGTTCTCTTCTGCTGACTACCAGTCTCCCTGTGCTGATGCAGATCACCACCCACCCTACCTGTCTGTCTGACTCCCCGGAAACCATTCATCACAATAAAGTGGGATTTATTCTTGGGTTGCAAGGGTGGTTCAATGTTCACAAAGTAATCAAGAAGATACATCACATTAATAAGAAAAAGGATAAAAACCATATGATTTTTTTCTGTAGATGCAGAAAAAGCAATTGACAGCATACAACATCCATTCATGATAAAAACCCTCAACAAAGTTTGTTTAGAGGGAACATATCTCAACATAATAAAGGCAATTTATGAAAAATCCACAGGGAGCATACTCAATGGTAAAATACTGAAATCTTTTCCCACAAGATCAGGAAAAAAAACAAGGATGTCCACTCTCACCACTTCTATTCAACATAGTACTAGAAATCTTAACCACAGCAATCAGATAACAGAAAGAAGAAGAAAAAAAAAAAAAAAGAGGGAGAGGGGTCTTAACCAGTAAGGAAGAAGTAAGACTCTATTTGCAGATGATGTGATACTATATATAGAAAACCCTGAAAACACCACCAAAAAGCTACTAGAACTGATAAATGAATTCAGTAAAGTTACAGGATACAAAATCAATATAAAGAAATCCATTGCATTTCTGTACATTAATAATGAAGCAGCAGAAAGAGAAATGAAGAAAACAATCCCATTTATAATTGCATCAAAAATACTAAGATACTTAGGAATAAACTTAACCAAGGAGCTAAAAGATCTGTACTCTGAAAACTATAAAATATTGATGAAAGAAATTGAAGACAACACAAAGAAATGGAGATACTCCATGTTCATGAATTGGAAGAATAAATATTGTTAAAATGTCCATGCTACCCAAAACAACCTACAGATTTCATACCATTCCTACCAAAATATCAATGGTATTTTTCGCAGAACTAAAATAATCCTAAAATTTGTATGGAATCACAAAAGGCCCCAAATAGACAAAGCAATCTTGAAAAAGATAAACAAAGCTGGAGATAACATAATTCCAGATTTCAAGATATACTACCAAGCTGTAGTAATCAAAAAAGTGTGATACTGCAAAACAAAACAAACAAAAATGCATAGTTCAATAGAACAGAATCCATGATTTCTGAGAGCACAGAAATCCATGATTATATGGTCAGTTAATCACAACAAAGGAAGCAAGAATGTGCAAAGGGGAAAAAAATCTCTTCAACAAATGGTTCTGGGAAAACTGGACAGCTACATGCAAAAGAATGAAAATGGGCCACTTTTTTACACCATACACAAAAATAAACATAAAATGGATTCAGGACCTAAAAGAGAGCACAGTACATTGGCCATAGCAACATTTTTCTAAATATATCTCCTGAGGCAAGGGAAACCAAACAAAAAATAAGTTATTAGGACTACATCAAAATAAAAGCCTTCTGCAGAGCAAAGCAAACAACCAACAAAAGACAATCTACTGAATGCAAGAAGATATTTGCAAATGACGTATCTGATAAAGGGTTAGTATCCAAAATATATAAAGAACTTACATAACTCAACACCCCAAAACCAAATAATCCAATTAAAAACGAGCAGAAGACATGAACATTTTTCCAAAGAAGATATCCAGATGGAAAACAGATACATGAAAAGATGCTCAACATCACTAACTATCAGGAAAATGCAAATCGAAACCACAATGAGCTAACACCTGACACCTCTCAGAATAACTAAAATAAAACAAACAAAAAAGTGTTGATGAGGATGTGAAAAAAATGAACCCTCTTGCACTGTTGGTGGGAATGCAGACTGGTGCAGTCACTGTGGAAAACAGTATGGAGGTTGCTAAAAAAAATTGAAATTAGAACTACTATATGATCCAGTAATTCCACTATTGGATATTTACAAAAGAATACAAAAAATCTAATTCAAAAAGATATATGCACGCCTGCGTTTATTTCAGCATTATTTACAATAGCCAAACCATGGGGGCACCTGGGTGGCTCAGTGGTTGAGCATTTGCCATCAGCTCAGGTCATGATCCCAGGATCCTGGGATCGAGTCCCACATTGAGTTCCCTGCAGGAGAACCTGTTTCTCCCTCTGCTTATGTCTCTGCTTCTCTCTGTGTCTCTCTTGAATAAATAAATAAATAAATAAATAAATAAATAAATAAATATCTCAAAAAAAAAAAAGCCAAACTGTGAAAACAATCCAGGTGTCCATGGGTAGATGAACAGATAAATAAATATATATATGTGTATATATATATATATATATATATATATATGGCACTTATACATATAATACGTATAATGAAATATTACTCAGCTATAAAAAAGAATGAAATTTTGCCATTTGTAGCAACATAGGTGAATCTAGGGGGTATAATGCTAAGTGAAACAAGTCAGCCAGAGAAAGACAAATACCATATGAATTTCTTATATGTGGGATTTAAGAAACAAAACAAACAAAGAATGAAAGAGACAAACCAAAACAGACTCTTAACTACAGAAAACACACTGATGGTTACCAAAAGGTGGGGGGATAAGTGAGATAGATAAAGGATGTTAAGAGTACACTTATCAAGATGAGCACCGAGTAATGTATATAATAATTTAATCACCATATTGTACACCTGAAACTAACATAACACTGTGTGTTAACTATACTTGAATTAAAATTATTTTTAGAAAGAAAGAAAGAAACTGTCAATGGCCAAGGGTTGAGCAAGTCTTACTTACAAGGGATAATACTTTCAATGGATTGAAATTTATCAAATATATTTAAATGTATGAGTTCCTAATTACATACACACTAACAACATATATACTGCCTATTTTGTGGTATGAAATATAATAAATATAATATACAAAAACATGTATATGCAAACAGACACAAATTAATTACCTTCCATGAATAGGAAATTGATTCACTATAGTAAAAACTGGTATATAAACAAATCAAGCATTATTCTGCTTTTCCTTTTTCCATGTGAATCGTATCACTGGATAACCAGCTGGTTGATGAGAAGTATCTGTTTATAAAAAGATTCTAATTAATAAATGCAAAAGAAATGATAAAAATATCACCATTGACAACCCCTAATTAATGAATAGATCAATGCACTGAGCATAAACAGATGCTCAAATCAGATAGAGACAACCAGAGATGATGTGTCTCTTGCTAAAAGTGTACACCATCATGTAAAGTGGGCTGTGTGAACCCAAACCTGATGCAGCCTCTGGATCTAGCTCATGATTTGCAGGAAATACAGAGAACAGAGAAATATGTTGAAGAGCACTAGGAATATTAAATGAGCAAAATCCACTTTGTGGACTTTTGTTTTCAATAAGTAAATTGTAAGGAGAAAAAGGGTTATAGCTGGGGCATCTGTAAATTACAAAGGACTTCAAAGACACACCAAACAAAAAATAGATTAAGTTTTAAAGTCTATGAATTCACTTTTGGATGATTAAATTATATAGAAATACAAGAAAGTAATTACTATAAAAGTCAAGATAGTGGTTATTTTTGGAGGAGAAAGAAGGATTTGTGAGTGATACAGAACAGAAGGAGATGGTGGTGAAGTCCTATTTCTAGACCTGAGCATTGGGATTAGGGTATAAAAGCAAATATCTTCAGGGCACCTTGGTGGCTCAGTAGTTTGAGGAACAGATCCTTGATGTTGGCTAAGATCATGATCTCAGGGTCTTGAGATCAAGCCCACACTGAGCCTAGGGTCTGCTTAAGATTCTCTCTCACTTGTCCCCAGCTCCCACTCTCTTGCAGTCTAAACAAACAAACAAACAAACAAACAAACAAACAAACAACATCTTTACATTAAGCTATGTATTTCTGTGCAGTGTTCTGTATTTGCTTTTGACTTTACAATAAAATGTTAAAATATATTCAATGCATCATTGAGTGGGCAATGAAACAAAGAAAATTCTAGAAGTCCAAAACTGGAGCAAAAAGGTGAATTCATAGAGGTCTCTCAACTGGAGGGCAAATGCTGCATCTTGAAGTATTTGAGCCTCTCTGTTTCAAGGGCAACACAAAGCACTGGTTTATGGTATCCCAGGGTCCCTGTCAGAAAGCGAATTAAAATCCTCTCTGAAAAAGCACAGCTTTGGGTCAAGCATAACAGATTCCCACAGATAAAGTTCCAGAGGTGTGAACTCATAGTAAAAATGCCAAAACTCATGAGGAAACAAGGAACCGGGGTGGGGGGATGAAACAATGGAAATGATGGACAGCAGAGTCAGACTCATAAAGAATTCAGAAAATGCAACTGAAAGAAAATACTAGAAAATAACAAATATGCTTAGTATGTTTTAAGAGGACAGTCTTCAAAGTGACAAAGTAGATTTTTTTTAAACATCAAGTGTAATTCTATAAGTGGGGGAAAATAATAAAATCAAAATTTATGACACCAGGAAGGGACATCCAACTTCAAGTATGATGAAACAGCCTGTGGCAGAGCAATGTTCTTGCCAAGAAAAATTGGAAAAGCAGAATAAAATACATAGAAACACCTATCTGAGGAAATTGTAAAACTAGTAAGATAATCAGATTTTGAGGAGAAAAAATGAAACCAACATTCTGCAGCAGATTTTTCCTCCATGTACTGGCCAGTTTGTGGTACCCGACGACAATCTGATGTGCCAAGCAAAGAGCTTAGGCAGAGGGACACCTGTCATCAGGCAGCGGAAACAGAACCACTTTGACAGTGTGATGGTTTACAGAAGAAAAAAGTACAAACTCAAGGGGCCAGATGCTTACGTGAGAAGGGAGGGGTGAAGATCTCAACCTAACGCTACCATTTCTTCCTTCAAGACATGTATGAAATTCTGAAGCTTCTTGGGGCCGGAGGCCAAAAGGCCAAGCAAAAAGCCACTGTAAAAGCACAGGTAATCTCACACTGCCAGGAAGGAAAAGATGAGATTCTAGAATCTGCCAGAAAAGGCTCTGGAAAATATTCCAGGCTGTCATTTAGGAAGGGGACAAACCAGAGACAGATGAAAGCAGATGGCACAAAATAATAGTAATATTTCTTGAATCATTTAAAAATAGAGAATTAAAATGCAAGGTAGCAATAATATACAACACAGAAAGAGTTTAATGGGATTAAAATTTGTGGTTTATGCTCTCTCAAATGATTTTTTAAAAATTCAACTAAACAGTTAGGAAAGCATGTTGTAATCCCTACATTTTCCATTGAAAAAGTAATAAAATATATACATAATCAAGTAGAGGAAAAAACAAAAAAATTGATTACTCCAAAAGCAGGCTAAAAAGAAGAGTAAAAGTAACATGCAACAAAGATGAAATAACAAAATGGTAGATACACAATTAACTAAGTTAGCAAGTTCATTAAATGTAAATTAGACTAAATCCAATTAAAAGACTAAGAACGCCAGACTGGAGCAAGCAAATATAAGTCACTTACAAAAGATGTTACTTAAATCTGAAGACAGAGAAAAACTGAGCATATAAAGATAGAAAACTGTGTTCCTAAGTGAACACTAACATTCCCCCCTTCCCAAAACACCACCAGGAAATGTACATAGTTTTAAAACATATGACAATTTAGGCTTTTTTAAAAAACAAGCAATATAAGAAGTATAGAAGACATTTTTTAAATAATTTTTAAAAATTTTTAAATTTATTTATGATAGTCACAGAGAGAGAGAGAGAGAGGCAGAGACACAGGCAGAGGGAGAAGCAGGCTCCATGCACTGGGAGCCCGACGTGGGATTCCATCCAGGGTCTCCAGGATCGCGCCCTGGGCCAAAGGCAGGTGCTAAACCGCTGCGCCACCCAGGGATCCCGAAGACATTTTTAAATAATCGGGTCAATCCACTAGAAAGATATCACAAACCTTCATCTCTATGCATTCAGTAGCATAGCTTCAAAATAGATAAAGCAAAGATTGATGGAACTAAAAGGAGAAATGGGCAAACTCACAATCATAGAGGGAGACTCCAAGACTGCTCTCTTACTAAAAGCTAAAATAAGGATAAAAAAATTGTAAAAATATAGAAGATCTAGACAGCCTAATGGATGTTTATAGAATGTTAATCCAATAAGCTACAGGAGTTGGCAAGCTTTTCCTTAAACATCCAGATAGTAAATATTTTAGACTTACAGGCCATGTGGTCTCTGTAGCAACTACTCAAAGCTGCCATTGAAGGTGAACGTGGACATAGTATAGAAATGAATGGACATAGCTGTGTTCCAATTAAACTTTATTTACAAATGCTTAACATGCTTCAAGGACTTGAGATGACTCAGAATACATCGTCTGACCACAGTGAATTTAAATAGAAATAAAAGAATGAAGACAGATTTAAAAATTCCCATGAAAAAAATTGGAAAGGGTATACTTTAAACTCTAGCTCAAAGAAAAATCACAAAACCAATTAGAAATATTTTAAAATAAATTTAAAAATCACATACCAAAATTTATGGGATATCCTAAAGCTGTACTTAGAGGGATATTTATAGCTAAAAAAAAAAAACAAAAAAACAAAAAACAAAAAACAAAAAAAACAATTATCTAGGAATCTATGTCAAAGATTTAGGAAAAAAGCAGAAAACACCTAACATGCAAGCAACAAAAATAAAAAATCAGCAAATGAGACCACATCACACTAAAAAGCTTCTGCACAGCGAAAGAAACAATAAAATGATTAAACAACCTACAGAATGCAGAAAAATATTTGCAAACAGTATATCTGATTAAGGGTTAGTTTCTAAAATACAGTTGACCCTTGAATGACACAGCTTTAAACTGTGCAAGTCGCCTTACACGGGGATTTTTTTTTTCAAGAAATAGAGCCCAGTACTGTAAATGTATTTTCTCTTCCTTATAACTTTATTAATAATATTAATAATATTTTCTTTCCTCTAGTTATTATAATACAGTGTAGAATACATACACAAAATACGTGTTGGTGGCTATTTATAGTTATCATCAAAGCTTTTAGTCAACAGTAAGCTATTAGTAGTTAAGTTCTGGGGGAGTCAAAAGTTATATACGGATTTTTGACTCCATGAGGGAGGTGGGAGTTGGCACCCCTAATTCTTGAGTTATTCAAGAGCCAACTGTATATAAAGAATTCATGCAACTCAACAGAAAAAGAAATAATAACCCAATTTAAAAACCAGCAGAGGAACTGAATAGAATTTTACAAAAGAAGATATACAAATGTACAAGAGATACATGGAAAACTCCTCAACATTAGTAATCATTAGGGAAATGCAAATCAAAACCACAAGGAGATATCACTTCATGCTTGTTAGAATGGCCAGCATCAAAAAGATAAGAGATAACAAATGCTGGTGTGCATTTGAAGGAAAGGGAACTTTTGTGCATCCCAGTAGGAATATAAATTGGTACAGTAAGAAGGAGTCTCAAAATATTACAACTAGAACTCCCATATGATCCAGCAATTCCTACTGCAGGATTATATTTAAAGGAAATGAAAACACCATGTAAAAAATATCTGCACCACCATGTACATTGCAATATTATTTCTAATAGCCAAGCTATGGGAATGGATTAAATGTCTGTTGATGAGTGAACATATCCCATAGCTTCTTTATATATGTATATATATGATATAAAATATATAATAAAATAAATAATAAATAAATAAAATAAATAAAATATATAATAGAATATTATTCTTCCATAAAAAGGAAATCTTGCCATTTATGACGACAGGGATGGACCTTGAGAGCATTATGTTAAGTAGTATAAGTCAGAAAGAAAAGATAAATATTGTATGATTGCATCTATGTGTGGAATTTAGTAAAAACAGAAACAAAAAAATCCTCATAGAAAAAGAGATCAGACTTATGGTTACTAGAGAACAAATGTAAACGTTGGAGAATTGGACAAAATTGGAAGAAGGTGGTTGAAAGATACAAGCTTGCAGTTATCAGATAAATAAGTACTGGGGATGTCATGTACATGAAAACTATAGTTAGAGTAGCTCCAAAAAGTTCTTATAACAAGAAAAAGAACCACTTTTTTCTTTTCTTTTTGAGATGGTGGGTGTTAACTAATCACATCACTCTTTGTGTAAGTAAGTCACTATGCTGTACACCTTAAACATATACAATGCTGTATGTCAACTTTATCTCAATAAAACTGGAAAGAAAAAGAGCAGTAAGTTAAATTCATAGAAAGAGAAGACAAATATTAAGGATAAATGTATAAATTAATGAAATATTTAAAAAGCATACAACAGAGAAAATTAACAAACTAGCAGTATTCGAAAAGAACAATGAAATTGACAGAACTTTTACAAGACTGAAAAGGTAAAAGAGAAAAAAAGTATGAGAAGCAAACAAAAGAGGGAAGATAGAATAACAAGATCAGAAATGAAAAGGAAGATATCATCATCCAATTTTAAGATAGTGAATACACAATAGTAGATGTTAAATATGTTAGGATAATAAGTTAGAAATTTCTGATGAAAAGAATAATTTGTTGGTGGTAGATGAATCTTTTTTTTCCTTCTCACTCTTGACGTAGTTTACTCCCTTGATGTATGCATCCCACATATGGATTTGGGGTTTGATGTCTGCCTTGATTCAGCCAATGAAATAGGAACTGACAATTAGCGAGAGGAAGCTTTATTTATTCTTTTTTTTTTTTTTTTTTTTTTTTTTAAGACTTATTTGTTTTAGAGAGAAAGAGAGGGCATGAGCCAGACGGGCAGACAAAATCTCAAGCATACTCCTGACTCAAATCTCAAGACCCTGAAATCATGACCTGAGCCCAAACCAAGCACTAATGGACTTCACCACCCAGGTACCCCTGAGCAAAAGCTTTCAACATGTTCCCATGGCTTGGTTTTGTCGGATATCCCTTTTCTAGCCACTGGAACAGGACCTATGTAGACTCTGAAAAAGCTTGTGGAACTGACCTAAGCTTTACTTAACAGCCTCGCCAGCTGAATTCAGGAAAATCACACCTGACCTACAGATTTGTGAAAATCAACAACTAGAGAACAAAAGCTTGTGGCAAGTCACTCATTTTTATAGTTGTTTAGCATTATGGCAGTCAGTTTTGACAAATATGTCCTTGAAGAAAAAATTACCAGTTTTAAAGGTAGAAGAAGTAAGAAATCTAAATATTCCTATATATACTAAAAAAGAGTATGACTTAAATACAATTAATCAATTAAAAGTAAACTTCCTCAGGTCTTGATAATTTCACTGGAAAAGTATCCTAATTTAAACAAGAAAGATTATCAATATAGTAAAACTTCTTCCCCAGAATATAAGAAGAGTGAACATTTTGTAACCCACTGTAAAAGCCAACATTGCCTGGATTACAAATCCTGACAAGGAGATTATAAAGGAAATTAAAACTATTCTCTCTTATGAACACACATGCAAAAATTAGTAATAAAATGTTACCAAACAGAATCCAGTAATATAAGAAAAATATACTAGATCATGGACTAAGTGGAATTTATTCCAGGTATGTTGGTTAAACTTAAGTGCAATAAGGGGGAAAGAGCATAAAAATCAGAAAGAAGAAATGATTGTAATAATTCTGTAATAATTCAGATATAGCATGATTCTGTACAAAGAGATAGATAATTGACTAGGTAATCTACTAGAATTATAAATGGTAGAACAAACTCTACCATTTATAATAGCAGAAACTCAAATAAATAATTTAGATGTATAAGATTCTACAATAAAAGCTATAAAACATTACCAAGGGGGAAAAAGAAAAAACACATTACTAAGAGAACATTTAAAAGACCTAAATAAATAGATAAATAAGCCATGTTCAAAATTGAAAGACTCAAAATTATAAAGATATTCTTTCCAAACTCATCTATCGAATTGTACAGAATTTTGATAAAAACTCCAGCAGAATATTTCTTATAGAAATGGACATATTAAAATTTATATGGAAATACAATAAAAATTTTCAAAAAAAAAAGGTGTTAAGTCAATTGGATACTCATGTGAAAAAAAAATCTTTATTCCTACCTCACACTATATGTAAAAATTAATTCCAGTTGGACCATGCCTGTAAAAGTAAAAGAATGATAAAGCCTTTAGAAGAAACATAAGAGGAGATTTTCATGACATTGTGGTAAGCAAAAATGTCCTTAAGGCATACAACCACCATCCATAAAGAATATAATTCATATACTACATTAAAACAAAGACATTTTATTTATCAAAAAACATCATTAGGAGTGTAAAATATGCCATAGAGTAGGAAAAGATATGTGTAGTAGCCAATAAAAAATTTGCATTGTAGCATATTTAGGAACTTCTACTTGTTAATATGAAAATGCAAACTACTAAAAAGAAAAAAAAAACGAGTCAGTCTTGAATAGGCATTTCCCAAAAGATGATATCCTAATGGCCAATGAAAATATAAAACCAAACTTCTTTTGCCAAAGAAATGTCAATTACAACCACAATATGACTGGACACTTTCCAGAATGACTAAAATATGAAATGTGGATAATTCCAAATCCAAAGATGTGGAACAACTGGAAATGTGATACATTGTTCATGAAAGTATAAATTGCTACAAGAACTTTGGAACAGTCTTAACAATATCTATTAAAGCTGAATATATGAATACCTATGAACCAGCATTTCTATTTAATTACAAAGAAACGCATACTTTTGTATACTGAAAGATATATATGAGGAAGTTCACAACAACATGCTTTGTAATGGACAAACACTGAACTTAACCAAGATGTCTACTGAAGGGTGAATGGATAAAAGCAATAGAATACTCTTACACCCATGAAAATGAACTACACTTAGATGTAACAACATGATGAATCCTACAAAAATATCCTTGAGCAAAAGAAGTCAAGCATAAGACCCTTACTTACTGTATAGTTCTATTGTATGAAGTTCACAAAAGCAAAGCTAATCTATGCTTTAGGAATATAGGGTATTGTTAAGACTGTCCCCACCCATTCCCACCCCACCTCCCAAAAGGTAAATATCTAGGTGATGGGTGTGTGAGTTAATGAATTTAATGGGGGAAGTCTTTTTACAAGTAGAATAAATCAAAAAGAATTATATCAAAAAGAGAATAAAGTACTGGATAAAAATATAAGTTAACCAAAAATGTGTTCAAAATGTCTTCTATTGATCAGGAAGAGAGTTATACATACCAATTTAGTGATTTTAATCTTTATATGTGATATAACTTATTGGGTAATCACTAACAGAGTAGCAATAGTTTATATTATTCCCAAACTAGTAGATGGAGTAAAAACAATCTTGAAATCAAGAAGGAAAAATATATATTTATACACACACACACACACACACACACACCACACAGTATTAGTTATCTATTATTGTAACAAATTACTCCCCGAACTAAGATTTTTAAAAAATCATTTATTATCTTACAATTTCTACAGATCAAGAACTCAGGAGTGGCTTAGCCAAGTAGTTCTGTCTATCTTTTGCGAGACTGCAGACAAGATGTTTTTCAGGATTATAATAATCTGAAGATCTGACGAGGGTTGAGAGACACGCATCCAACATCACTAATGTGGCTGTTGGCAAATAGTCCTGATTCCTTGCTGGCTGTTGGACAAGGGCCTTGGTTCCTTACCACATGAAGCAAATATTAAGGAAACTCCAGAGGAAAATTGATGCATCATACATTGTTGTGGGACATTTTATTGCCCCTCTCAGTAATTGATAGACAAAAACCAGTAAGACTAAAAAATTCTGAGCAATAAAATCATCAATCTGGTCTAATGGACACTTATAAAGTATCAGCCAATAATTGGAGAATATATTTCCTTTTTAAGTACACATGAAACATTTACAAATATTGACTGCATAGTGAGCCATAAACCAAACCTCAACAAGTGTTCAAAAGCAAAGAAATCATTTAATATGATAAAAATAGAAGTTAACAACAACAAGAAAATAGGAAGAAATATTCACTTGGAAAATTTAAAACGCTTCTAAATAACTCAGACATCAAGATACTGTCATAATGGCAGTAAGGTAATATTTAATAGGACACTATATCTAAAATGCTTATAAATTTACAGACTCAAAACATACAATCTTAAATTATTAGAGGAGAAAAAATAATTTTTAAGAGGAGTCAAATATTCAAATTAAGAAATCAGATAAAGAATACCATAATGAAAGGAAAAAATGAAAAGAAGAATATCAGAGAGGACATTAGTAAGTGAGAAGGAAAAATACACAAACACTAAAGGTGAGCTCATTTAAAAAATGAAAAAAAGATACTAATCATGGCTAGATTGTCCAAGAAAAAAAAAGGGGGGAGATGGCACAAATAAACAATATTAAGAAGAGAAAGATGTGGGAGGGGAATGTAAATGTGAATATAGAAGAAACTGAAAATGTTAAAAAAAATATTATCACTATACTTCTGTTGATAAATTTGAAAACTTTGATAAAATGGACAAACACTTTTAAAAAAACTACATAATTCACTCAGATAACTCAGAGTAAGTCTAAAATAATTTAAAATATTGAGTCAATAGTTCAAAATTTTCTCCCAAAGAAATCCCAAGGTCAGATAGTTTTACAAGTATATTTTATTAAAACGTCAGGAAAAAAATCCCAATTTTACTCAGTTTATACCAAAGAAAAGTAAATGCTACACCAAATACTTTTATGAAAACATCTCTTTTTTCCTTCCTCCCTCCATTTTTCTTTTCTTTTTTCTTTCTTTCTTCCTTTCTTTCTCTCTTTCTTTTTTCCTTCCTTCCTTCCTCCTTCCTTCCTTCTCTCCTCCCTCCCTCCTTCCTCCCTTCCTTCCTTCCTTCTTTCCTTCCTTCCTTCCTTCCTTCCTTCCTTCCTTCCTTCCTTCCTTCCTTTCTTCCTCTCTCCCTTCTTTCTTTCTTTTTTCTTTTCTTTTTTTTTAATGTATCAAACTCATTGTAAATTTCTTGTTCTGGATATGGAATCAGTCATTTTCTCAAGGAATCTGTGATAGCTGCTCTCCACGCAGCCAAGACACTCCTATCTGCTTTGAGTGTTGACTGCTAATAACTCACAATCACTTAATAACTTCTTTAAATAATAACCCTGGGCTATTGCCAAGCTTTCTCAAGCATCTCATGGCCACCGATGAACTGAGGTGAAGAACAAGATTTTAAGTTGAGAGTAACTATAGATAATCTGTGTACCAGAGGCCAATATAAGACCAGGCTTACACTAGTTTCCAGTCAAACTTATGTCCTTCCTTATTAACTTCTGACCCTATCCTATCCTGCTTTCCTCAGCTCCTCTCCTGAGAACTGTCTTTCAATAAATCAAATTCATAGAAATCTCACTTTCTGGCTCTGCATAACTAACCCAACCAAAGACACAGTCTTGGTGTGTTTCAGGAAGAAATTGTACCATAGTATGGGCATTACTAGTGGATTAATCATTGTTTTGAGAACTTTTCAATGGAAAGAGCTATGAAGTACTTCCTTTTAATGAAAAAGAATTATGAGTTCAAGCTGACATTTCCAATTCAATTTTATGATTATAGGAATTTACTTAACTTCTCTAATTTTATACCTGCATTTTTCTCTCTCCCACTAAAAATTCTGGCTCCTGATACATCAACATATCTATTTGCTAAATAAAGGATCTAAACACTGTTGACACAAGAGCATAAACTGATCATGAAATAATATAATCTTTTGAATATTCAAGTTTACATTGTTTGAGATCAATATTGTTTATTCAGAGTGTAATTAATGCTTTAACTCACTTGTAAATCTATTATACAATAGCCCTTAATTATTAACTTCAGCTAAGTGTTTATATTCCAAACAGTTTCTCTTTTTAAAGAATAACGTTGCCAACTATCATTTCATTCATACAAAACAACATGTCTTGCCACCTGTTATTCTACCTAGAGTTATGCCCACAATAGGTATTTAAGGATATGTTCTACAGTTGATAATTAAGTTCTTTTCTTAGTGTTTGCTACTTGTGATTACCTCTTGTTTGCTTTGTGTTTCTCATACTTCATAGTAGTCTTACTTATTTGTTTTTTTTTTATATTGAGATAGAATAGACATATAACACCGTATTAGTTTTATGTGTACAACATAATGATTTGGTATATGGAATTACAAAACCATCAGATCTCCCTTCATTGATCACAAAAAAATAGACTCAGATCAAAATCCCAACAGGTCATTTTTTTCGTTTTAAGCAAAGGTATGTGTAAATTTTTTGATAGAGTAAGATAATTATGAATTAATCAAATAGTTTAGGAGGGCTTTTCCTATCAGATATTAAGACATAAACTATGGTAAAACTATACAGTAATAGATCAATTGACAAATGGAACAGAATGAGAGTCTAGAAAGTGACCTCCACATAAATGGAAAATTGGACTCTCATCTTCTTCCAGAGCTGGCATTGCCAATTAGTAAAGGAAGGATAGACTTTAAAATCAATTATTTTAAAGCAATTAGTTTTTCATTTGAAGGAAATGAAAATTGATTTCCATCCAGTTTCATCATATGCAAAATTTTATTACAGTTGGATTCTATAACATACAATTTTTAAAAGACAAGATAGTCTATAAAGAAAATGAATAGACAAGCCAGAAATAGGGCACTGGTATTTGCAAACGTTTGCAATATTTGACATAGTCAGCATAGAGAATATGTAAAGAATGACTATAAATCAATAAGAAAAAGATAAGCAAATTAAAAGTTGGCAAAGGGCTTAAATTATCATAGGAAAGAAAAATTGCCATAAGTATAAGGAAATATGCTCAACATTATTAATGAGACACATGCAAACTAAAACGATAATATGATGGCATTTTGCATTCATCAAAAATTAGAAAGTCTGACAATTTTAAGTGCTGAAGAGAATAGGATATAATAACAATAATACACTACTGGCGGGGTAACTTTGATCATTGATCATTCTGGAAAACAATTTAGCTTTGTCTATGTTCCAGGAATTCTAATTTGAGGCATATTCTGGTACGTGTGTGCCATAAGAATGACAGAAATTTTTAAGGAAATGTATAAATGACTTATAGTACATCCATATAATGGAGTACTATACAAGCAATCAATATAAATGAACTCCATTTATATGATGAATCTCAGGAATATAAGGCAAGATTAAATGAAAAGAAAAAAAACAGGTACAGAAGAATATAGTCAATATCGTTACATATATAAAGTTCACAAAATGTGCATGTGGTTAACAATAAATAAAACTGAAGAAATATAAAACAGATTCCAAGATATAACGTAATTATTTGAAGGGGAGAAGCATGGGGAATAACGTAAATGGATAGGAAATACATTCAAGCATTCAAAGTACAGATAATTTAATTTTTATATGTGAGTCATTGTTTTGTTGTTTTTTAAGCCTGAATGTTTATTACAGAATTTTTGTACAGATTAAATATTTCAGAAAATTTTGTTTCAAATCAGAGCATAAAGAGTGCAATATGATTACAGAAAGAAGACAAGGAAGAAAAGAAGGAAGGAAGGAAGACAATTATAGAGGTTATAAAATTTTCAAAAACAACAAATTGGTCACTTTAAATAAATATTTGTTGGGTAGCTAATATGTTCCAGAAGAAAAAGACTTACGATTTCTTTTCTTTTCTTTTCTTTATTTGAGAGAAAGAGAGTGAACGCATGCAGGAGCCTGGGGAGGAGCAGGGGGAGAGGGACAAGCAGACTCTGCACTGAGCATAAAGCCTTGCTCTCACACCCCTGAAATCATTACCTGAGCTGAAACTGAGGGGTTGCTTATCCAACTAAGCCACCCAGGCGCCCCTAAGCCAGTTTTTTTTTTTTTTAATTTCAGATTTTATTCTATTTCTTTGATTTTAGTCTACTTTCTAGGAAAATGCAAGCCAAAGTTTGGAGTTTGGGAGTCTTTAACATTAATCAGGATCCTCCATTAATGAGGCTGTCTCTTATCAAGACGAGGCTTTAAAAAATGGTTATTAGGTTATTTATGGGCATTATGAATTTTTTTTTACTTTGTAAGTTTAGTTTACTTTGTAAACAGTCTATAGCACTCTCTTAAAAAATTAGATTACTTTCTAAGAATAATATAAAACACAAGCACTATAATTTAAATATTTGATTAATTTGACTACATCTATTTTTTTAATTTCTATGTGAAAAAAATCACTATAAACAAATTTGAAAACCAAATGGAAATTTGGAAAACAAAACTCTTTATATCAGACAAAAATTTATATTCCCAATATATAACGATCTCTGGGTGGGGTAGAGGGTAGGGAATAAACAATAACAAAGAAATAAAACTCCCTCAAAAAAATCCAAAACAAAAATGGAGCAAAAGATACAAACAGCATTTCTTTTTTTTTTTTTAACATTTTATTTATTTATTCATGAGAGACACAGAGAGAGAGAGACAGAGAGAGACGCAGAGACACAGGCAGAGGGAGAAGCAGGCTCCATGCCTGCAGCCAGATGTGGGACTCAATACCAGGTCTCCAGGGTCACGACCTGGACTGAAGGTGGTGCTAAACCGCTGAGCCACCGGGGCTGCCCCACAAACAACATTTCAAATAATTAATGATAAAAATCCAAAAATACTAAAAAACTAATTAACCAAAGGAACATAAGCAAAGAGGAGCTATTATTTTTATTATTATCATTATTATTATTATTTAACCTCTCAGTTTGCAACAATTTGTCAAGATTGGCAAGATAAAAAGTTGCTAGGGTTTGGCCACACTTCTATTTTTATGCTCTTCTGACACTAAAGTAACTTGGTTTCGCTTTTCAAGAGGACATTTGGCAATGTTTCAAAAGACAAAATGTGCACTTCTCTTGACTAAGCACTTATGGCTCTAGAAACGTTTTCTAAGTAAAAACAAAGCTTTTCAAAGGCATATGTATTTGATGGTTTATCACAGTATTACTTGCAAGAATTAAAATTTGAAATAATATTTATCGTCATTGTTTAATGAATTGTGGGATTATATAAATGGAATATTATGCAAATGTTGAAGTGATCGTATTAATCAATATATTGACATAGAAAGTGTCTGACTGCTGGTTGAAAATGGATTATAGAACTTGCACTGCATTCTCTGGATAATGGAAATTTCCAGAATTTTCATTTTTTTTCTCTACGAATTTATTTCACAATAAGCATCTCTCTATATAAGTAAACAAAATAAATAAAAATAAGAAAAAGAGAGAAAATAAATCCTCTAACACACATGCATATTATTAGCAAATGTGTTTTCAAGAGTATAATAGCTACCATTTACTGGATATCCATTTTATGCCAAATGTGAATTTCCAAAAACTCTGAGAGAGGTGGCTCGGAGAGTAAGTAACAGTTCAAGTAGCAAAGGAGTGGCTCAGTCATTATTTTTAATTCAAGGACCTCAGGCTTTCTCTAATTCATGCTTTGCATAAACCAGCATCTCCTAATCTTGAATCAGTGAACCAGATCACCATGGACAGGTTTCAGAGGGCTTGTGAACCTGCTGAAATCATAAGCAAAATTTCATTTGTATGTGAATTTTTATGGGGTAGAGTCTACATCATTTATCATAAAGTTATGTTGTAAGGTCTCAAACGATTAAGGATCCATCCCTTTGAGGGAACATGGATTCAGTAAAATCATTAAACCTTTTTTATGGTGCTAAACTGAAAAAAGCAATATGTTTCCCCATTTCCCTGCTTGCCACCTCCCGCCTCTTGTCTGTATGAGTTTCAGAAGCTTTTTCTCTTCTTAAGAATTGTATTTGTACATTTATTTAAGTAAAGACTGTATATATTGAAGCTCTACAACATGGTTATTTGATATACATATTCATAGTGACGGCTTTCTTGGAGAATAAGGGGTCCGCTGCTCTGTGAGGCTCCTTCCCATGACTGTGCTGGTCAGCAACTTCATGTGTATATGGCAAAGTCCAGGCTAGGCTAACCTGGGACAACATACTACAGTCCAGTGTGTGTCTATATGACCAGCACCTTAATGGAGAATATCAAATAAGGCCAAAACCTCTCTACAGCTGCATTTTTACCTTTCACCAACCATCTGGCCATCCACTCGAACACTACAATTAAATCCTAGATCTGACCACCAGAAGTTAGTGCAGACCCCACAGGTTGAAGATCACATTACCAATAAAACTTCCCCCATTTCAGATGCCAGCCCCATTTTGAGGGTTCTCAAGACACCTGCACTCCCGAACAACTAGTTACAAATTCATGGGTTTCCCGTGACCCTGTAAGGTTTGAGAATTTGCTAGAATAACTTCCAGAGCTCAGGAAAGTGTTACAATCATAATTACATTTGTATTATAAAAAATGGAAATAATTAACAGCCCAATGAAGGGACACAAGGAGCAAGGCCTATTGGGGGTCCTCAAATACAAAGCTTCCAAGCCCTCTCCATGTGGAATCAGGGTGCATCCACTCCCCCAGCATTACCTCAGTATATTCACCAAACTCCACTCAGTGTCCAGAAATTTTACTGAGGCCTCATTGCATAGATTTGAATGATTAAATCACCAGTCATGTGATTTAACTCAATCTCCTTGTCTTCCCCCTTTGGGAGTTGGGTTGGCTCAAAGACCCAACTCTCTAATTACATGGTTGGTCTTTCTGGTGATCGGCCTCCATCCTTATGTGGAGGCCCATCATAAGTCACCTCATTAGTTAAACTCAGGTTTGATTTGAGTTGCTGATGAATAACCAAAAGACTTCCATCACTCAGGAAATTTCCAGGTTTTGAAACCTCCATGTCTAGAACCTGGGACAAAGATAAGTTCTTCATTCTGTGACAACCTTCCCCTTTCCATATCTGTTTTCCACTTTCCATTTTGTCTTCCTTAACTCACTTTCCTTCCTTTCCTTAGCCCTCTTTTCAACTATTCCTCTGACTGTGTCCTGTCACTCAAATTTTAAACTGAAAGTGTTGCCTACGTTTTGTCTGATGGAGTGATTTGTAAGATGACACGTTTATAGGGACTGTACCAAACACTAACAATTGAGGTTATCTGTAAGAGAAGTTTATATATATGAAACCTCTGGTAACTAAGGGCAGGAGAAATGAAAGATAAAAGTCAGACATGCAACGAAAGAGAAAAAAAAATGCTACTTATTAAAAAGTTTCTTTGATTGAAAATATTTCTGCAATTTTAGGGCACTTGCAAATCATCTTGTTAATATGGATCTTGTTAATATGCAGATTCTTATTTAGTACTTCTGAGAACTGAGTATGCACAAGACCACTTATGTAATGTGTGAAATCCAGTGCAAAGTGGGAATTCAGGGCCCCTTGTTGAAAAATTAAGAATTTCAAGATGGTGACAGCAATTTGTTAAACCAAACCCAGAGTCCTTGTAAACACAGGATACATGTTGATGGTCCTTGGCTTATGCTTTAAAAAAAAAAAAAAAAAAAAAAGATTTTATTTATTTATTTGAGAGAGAGAAGAGAGAGAGAAAGAGAACAAGCAGGGGGAGTGGCAGGCAGAAGGAGAGGGAGAAGCAGATGCCCTGCTGAGCAGGGAACCAGATGTGAGCCTTGATCCTAGGACCCCTGGGATCATGACCTGAGCAGAAGGCAGATGCTTAAGTGACTGAGCCACCCAGGTGCCCCTCTGGCTATGCATTTGTAACAAGCCCCCAGGTGAGGCTAACGCTAATGACCCATGGCCCACAACTAGAGTATAAACAATTTGAATGGTATTAGGGACAAGTCCTCCCAGAATGTGCCACTTTGGCATGCAGGTTATCTTGAGCTGCAGGTAACTAAGACCCTTTGGGCTCAAGAGAAACTCTTGCCCCTCCCTGAACTATGCAGAAGAATCTAAATTGGGTAATCTTTCCTAGAATAAGGATCCTTAGCAGAGATAAACTTATCTGAGTGACCCATCATTATGGCATGACAAACATCTAATTACCAAACGTCTGCTTTTCTTATTGCCCTATGAAGTGCATTCCTTTCCTCTGAGGTCCCAGACCCCTACCTGCTTCTCCTTAATTCAGGATGACATATATACCTCATTCTGCCTATCTTTGGAATTCCTACCTCTGTGTGGATACCCTGTACATACACAACTAAATTTGATTTTCTCCTGTGAATCTGTCTCTTGTCAAGTTGATTCTTAGTTCAGCTGGAAGGACCCTTGAAAGGGACAGGAACTCTTGCTCCCTGAAGAAAACAAAAAATAACAACAACAAAAAATCTAAATGTTCTAAATTGCGTGCCTTCCGTATTGGATTTATAATTCTGGTGGTTTATTGACTTTTGATTTTCCTTAAAATAAGATATTTATTTGGTAAATTAACCAAGAAATTTGAATGCTAGGATTATCTCAGAGACAAATGTTTGTTTTTGTTTTTGCCGTAGGATATTCAATAAATATTTGATAAATTAGTCAATAATATGGTACATGGTCATATAAAAGATTTGTTCTTATTTTCTCTTGAAGGGTAGCAGAGTATGCAACCCCAAACTATGCCTCTTTGGCATAAGAATGATTTTAAGCTGATTATTTAGAGATACTACAGGCACAGGAGAAGCTCTGAAAACAGAAAGGAAGGTACATTAGGAAAATTTACATTACAAAAGAGTCCTATACCAGGAAGAGAGTTACTACCAGAGATAACTTTTTACCTAAGAAACTTATCTACATAATAGGGCAATTTTGTTTATAAAACATCTCTTCTCACTTTCCAATGACTTACCTCCCCCATATTTTTATGTGATTCTAGTATATGTGTCATTAAAATTATTTTGTTTTTTCTCCTGCTAGTCTGCCTTATATTACATAGGGTGGGTGGCAGAGGTGTCTTAACCAAAAACTTAGGTAGTGAAAAAGTTGTTTCCTACCCTACATCCCTCTTTCTCTCCTTCCATTCCTTCTTTCTTCCTTACCATCACTTCCTTTCTATCTCCAATTCTGGACTTTGAATCATTTGCCTAAGAATTTATTTTTCCTCTACCCTCAATTCCACTCATATTGATTTTTCCAGGAAATAAACACTATTGTTGGGACACTTTTTCTCCATACTTGTGTGTGATGGTGACACCTCACTGGGTTACTCTGGTAACAGAAGGAGGTGAGTGGTGAGTAATCTAATTTCTAGAGAGCAGAGGGTTTCACTTTTAAGTATCCTTGATTTTTCAACCATTTTGTTGTGAAAATATTTCTAAAATACATTATACATAGAGAGTGTCTTTCAAACAAAAGATAAGGAAGCTAGTGTGAGATATGGTGGAGCCCTTACAAGTATGGTGGTTGGTAAAGCTACTTGCTCCTTCCTAAAATGATCCAGGTTTCTGAAACATTGACTTCTTGCTTTTATTTTTTTTTTCCTGTTTGTAAAAATCCTTACCAAATGGTCACCTATAACTTCTTAGTATTATCAGTTTGTTTGCCTAATACAGAACTTTCAATGTGAAACTTTGCATGTTTTATTTATGTATTTTTAAGATTTTATTTATTTGTTCATGAGAGACACAGAGAGAGAGTCAGAGACACAGGCAGAGGGAGAAGCAGGCTCCCCCCAGCAGAGAGCCCCATATGGAACTGGATCCCAGGACTCTGGGATGATGACCTGTGCTGAAGGCAGACACTCAACCACTGAGCCACCCAGAAGTCCCAAACTTTGCATTTTTTAAATGCGGTTTTGAAAGGCCATGTAGTTAAATTTATTATGATAATTCTGTGGCAAATTAGTCATTTATGTTGACGACTATGGATGCAGGGAATTCACTTATGAATAAAGAATTGAACTTTAAGGTTTGGTACATGGATTCTGTAACATTGATTCTGGATAGTCCAGGGATCTTTTTTTTTTTTTGAAGATTTTATTTTTTTATTCATGAGAGACACAGAGAGAGAGGCAGAGACACAGGCAGAGGAAGAAGCAGACTCCCTGTGGGGAACTTGATGCAGGACTCAATCCCAGGACCCTGGGATCATGACCTGAACCAAAGGCAGATGCTCAACCACTGAGCCACCCAGGCATCCCAAGGATAGTCAGGAATATTTTTAAATTTTTTATTCCTGTGTTCTTGGTGAAACGATCAGTGATTCAGATTGTTATAGTGTTTTCATGAATTTTGACAATAAAGTCCCCGATTTTGATTTACATTTGGGTTCCAACTGTCCAGATATCTGTACATGTTTTCAAGCAGAATAGTCCACCATTTCCACCTTTTTGAGATGTTTGCGGGTTTTTTTAGAAAAATGAAATAACTTTAGTCCCTTTCTTTAGAATGTTTCTAAATTCATGTGTACTAAGCCACTTAGATATTCAGCAGTTCAGAGGTTGGTCATTGGAAGGGCCAAGGTGGCACATATTCATGCAGCCGGGCCTGAGCTTCTAGAAAATCCAACACATAGCTAATTTGGTGTCTTTTCATTTTCACTGTATATTTCCTATAACACACACACACACACACACACACACACACCACAGAAATAGATGCTCATGTACAGGCACACATATATACATATCACATTAAGGAGAAATTGGAAAAGAAAAACGAAAGAGAAATTCCTAAGGTGAGCAATTTGGAGAAGAGAGATGAGGTGCCAACAATGTGAAATAAATACACAGCACAGATTCCTATTCCTTATGAGCTTATGTTTCCATCAGGGTTACTGAAGCATTTTCAACTAGAATACTAAAAATTTCAGAGAACAGAAAACCTCTCCAGATTTATTTAAGAAAAACAAGCAAAACATAACCCATGACATAACAGAGCGCCTTTTCAAGGCTGAGGCAGGAGCAGAAGCTGAAGGAGGGGTCTGGGAGGAGGGAGTTTAGTGGGGAAGGCACTCTCCGTCTCAGACTCAAAATCCAGAACCATGGCTGTAAAAAGATATCTCAGTCCAATTATGTTGTCTGTGCTAAAGAGACTAAATAGCCCTAAGATTACCCATGCTGAGAAAAGGAAGCTGGATATCCCTCCACTCAGATTAGCTGCATTTCCTGAAGCACCATTTCTCTGTGTAATTCTAGGAGTTTCTTGTCAAACTCTCATTTTCCAAATCCCTCCACTTTCCCTCTTCTTGACCTCGACACCTCCAAGCATGTATACACACAGAGAGAGAAACAGCTTGGACAGAGGCCTACATGGGGCACAATTCTGCCACAAGCTCATCCTAAATCAACTGGGAGCAGCAGAAGAAATGTCCTCCCAAAACACTAGGAAACAACCAAGTCTTTTTTTCCCTCATCCATGTAGCTTTAGAGCCACTAGATGGCAATGTTGCAGACCAGCCGATGGAGCTTCCTGATGCAGTGGGAGTGAGAAAAGACAGGACATGTTAAAGGGAACCCCACAGTGTGTTGGGTGTGTGCTTCGAACTGAAAAAACAAATGCAACGCAAAGAGCAAGAGCATCTTAAAGCTGACAACTGTCCTTCCAAAGTTCATTCTGACACGGTAGGAAGCTACAAAGCCACTTCTGTGGGGTTTGATCAGTCTAAACTTACCAGGCAGGTCACCAGTAAAGGAAAGATATTTTCAGGAAGCCCAAGAATACTTGATGACCCCAGATCAAGAGACAAACTCAATGAAGCTAGTGAAATCAGTCAAAATCTTCACATCACGGCTTTCTTCTCTTTTATTCTGTCCACCGATTTGACTTGGTCACCCAGTCACATCTCATTGCAAACTATCGCCGACTCTGGCAACTCAGGAACACACTCACATTTTAGAATGTAACTGTTGCAGAATTACCAATAACCACACTGGTCAACCAAAGAAAGCTCTCATTGATTTCCTGTGTTGTAAATTGATCCAGATAATTTCTGTAGCTTAAGGGGCTCATTAACTCACTAATTTGAAATAATCTGAACATAAGCTGAGCTAAAGTTTTCTCTTGCCCTGTGTCCAGATTCATTTAACTCAATTTCTTGGAGCACACTGCTAAGAAGGCCAAAGCTCAATGTTCAATATCCACTTGATTTTACTATGTTCCATTGATAGACTTCTCGCTCCCACTCCTAGCTATTTGGTCTGAGATTAAGGTCAGAATAAAGTTAGGGAGTGGGAAAAGAAAAAGAGTGTGAATGGAGAAATACAAATATGCTCTAATTACTGCGGGAGAGAGAGGACCTCATACCCAATCTCTGATTTTGGTTCAAAGTATCATAGAGTTAGCACAACTCACACTGTCTCTCCCACTGAACACAGCTGTGCAGAGTTCATGGACTTGATATCTCTCTCTCTTTCTCTCTTTCTCAGGACTCTAAATAGGAAAATAGTAGCAGAAGGGTTGGGGAAGAAGACTAAAACTCAAGTTGTTGGAGAGTTTCGCATTTTTCTTCCTCTATAGGAAGGTGAAAGCATAGTAGCATAAACCTGGAGATGTGCACTGATCTGTGCATAGAGAGTACTTCAGAAGCCTGAGCAATAAACAAAACTGTCCCTATTCACAGATAACATGATTCGCTATGTAGAAAATCTCAAGGAACCTACAAAAAATGCTCTTGGAAATAATATTGGAGTTTAGCAAAGTCACGGGATATAATAAGGCAACACACAGAAATCAATTGTATTTATATACAGTGGCAACGAGCAGTTGAAAACAGAAATTTAAAAAAAGGCCCTGCCTACAATAGCTTCAAAGAACATAAAATACTTAGATGTAAATCTCACAAAACCTATGCTGGATCTCTCTTCTCAACACTGTAAAATGCACATGAAAGAAATCAAAGAAGGCCTAAGTGAATGGAGGGACATACAGTGCTCATGTATTAGAGGACAATACGGTAAAGATGCCCATTCCCAAATTCATCTATAGGCATCACAATTCCTTTTTAAAAAAGACTTTATTTATTTATTCATGAGAGACACAGAGAGAGAGAAAGAGAGAGAGAGAGGCAGAGACACAAGCAGAGGGAGAAGCAGGCTCCATGCAGGGAGCCCGATGGGGAACTCGATCCCAGGACTCCAGGATCATGCCCTGGGCCGAAGGCAGGTGCCAAACCACTGAGCCACCCAGGGACCCCCAGGCATCACAATTCCAACAGTGAAAAACAAACAACCCAGCTAAAAATAGACAAAAGACTTGAATACTTTACCCAGGAGGATGTGTGTATAGTAAAACACACACACACACACCTACACAGATAATCCACATCACTAGCCATGGGCTAGTGAGGAAATGCAAATCAAAACTACATGTGATACTCCTGCACACCTGTAAGAATGGCTAAAATATAACATGCTGATAATGCCAAGTGCTGGTGATGACACCAAGCAGCTGGAACTCTCACCTATTGCTGGAGACGGTGCTAAATAGTGCAGCCACTTTAGAAAATAGTTGACAGCTTTTATAAAGTTACACATACGATTACCATAGGACCCAGGAATCCTACTCCTGGGTGTTTTACCTTACAAGATACAAAAATTTGTGTTCAAACAAAGAGCTATGCATACAATGTCTACAGCAGGTGTATTCATAATTGCTAAATCTGGAAACAATCCAAGTGTCTTATTTAAAAATATATATATAAAAAAATAAAAAATAAAAAAAATAAAAAAATATTTTATTTATTTATTTATTTATTTATTTATTTATTTATTTATTTATTTATTTTTGAGAGAGAGAACGTGAGCATGAGTCGGTTGGTGGGGGAGAAGTGAAGAGGGAGAAGTGACAAGAAGACTTGCAGACTCCCTGCCGAGCAGGAAGCCGAACAGGGGGCTCCCTCCCAGGACTCTCTGGTCATGACTTGAGTTGAAGGCAGATGACTTAACCCACTGAGCCACTCAGGCGTCCCAACCCAAGTGTCTTTCCATGGGTGAGTGATAAACAGACTGTGAGACATCCATGTAACAGAGGCCCAGTCAGCAATAAAAAGGAACACACCACTGATACCCAGAATGACTTAAGTGAATCTCAAAGGTATTATGAGGAGTGAAAGAAGCCAGGCTCAAAAGATCACATAATGCATAATCCCATTTATATGAAATTCTCAAAAGGACAAATCTACAGTAATTGAGCATTTATTGGTGTTTGCCAAGAGCCAGGGGTATGGAGAGTCTACAAAGAGGTTGCACAAGGGAGTCTTATGGGGACATGGAACTGTTTTTGCATCATGTGGTTATTTTAATCTACTTCCCTGTCCTCTGTACCTGCTTTGGCTCCAGGGCTTAGCAACTCTGGCCTGAACTATTTTAATAGCATTATAAACTGGTCATCTTGTGTCTTAATTCTCCTCACAGCCAGAATACCACATGTATTTTCTAAAACTCAACTTGATTTATGTTACTTCATTACTCAAAATTTTTCGGTGGATAAGATAGGAGCCACCTTATTTAGCAGAACATTCAGGACCCTTTAAAATTAAAACTCAATCTACCTTTCTGGTATCATTTACTGCTATTCATCTCTATACACCAATGATTTAACAAACCTATTTGTTATTCCAAACATACTCCTGTTTCATCACCATCTTTGCTTACGCTATTCCTTCTGCCAAAAAGAACCTGGTGAAACACTGCTTGGTTTCAACAACTGACTCAACTATTACTCCTTTAATAGACTTTCTCATCAGCTACTGTTGGAAAGAATCGAGTAACACAAGTACGGAATGCGTCCATCACAGCGTACTTATAACTAGTATAGGCACTCAATAAATCCTAGTTACTGTTAATCAAACCATCTCTTGCTCTCTCATAGTATTTCTTCATATTTTCTTATAGCTCTATCTCCTGTATCATAGTAGCTGTATATATGTGTTTCCTTTGCTGCAGTAAGATTTTTCTGAAGAAAGAAAGGAAGCATGATTTATTTGGACGGTGTTGATTGTTGATCCTAGCATGTAGTAGCTGCTCAATAAATATTGAGTGAAGAAAAGGAAGCAAGAGTAGGAGAAGAGGAAAGAAAGAATCAAGAGAAAAGAGATCACTAGCCAGGAGGTGAGTTTTCTCCCATTAATGCAGAAACACTGAGCTTTCAATTAGCAGGACAGATTCCCCCAGAAGTCCTTGGTTGTGTCTAATGACTCTGCATCTTCTATTTTATCAATGCCAGGGAAGCAGGCAGGGATAACCTTTGTATGATTACAAGGAGCTGGAAGGTGGCAGTAGATGTTTCATCTCGCTTCTGGAAGGAATTTAAGTGAAAACAAATCCATGTGACACTGTATCAGCCTCTGATTTCCTGGTCTGCAAGCTAATTGGGTGGATAATACAACATTTATGGGAAAATTTCAGTATGTTCTGTTATTCCTTTGCATACACAAAATTAATGACAATAACTATTAGTATTGATATCCATTGATAACTATTCATTGTGCACCTACTATATGCATAAGCACAGCACTTATGTGCTGTGCTATAAGTTAATCAAGGGATAAGGAAAATCCAGACACTATTCATATTTACATGAATGAGGAGTCATTTTCTTTTTCACTAGTGAATACAAACTTGGGTAATCCTTAACATTTTATTTTTATATAGGCTTCATGCCCAGCATGGAGCCTAGTGTGGAGCTTGAACTCAGAACTCAAGACCTGAGCTGCGATTGAGAGTCAGATGTTTAACTGACTGAACCACCCAGGTGCCCCTGAATACACAAGTAATTTTTTTAAGGTTTTATTTTTTTTTTAAGATTTTGTTTTATTTATTTGAGAGAAAGACAGGGAGAGCTCCAGCAGAGGGAGAGGAATACAAGCTGACTCTCCACTGAGCGTAAAAACCAAGGCAGGGTTCAATCTCAGGACCCTGAGATCATGACTTGAGCAGAAACCAAGAGGCAACCGCTTAACCAACTGAGACACCTAGGTGCCCCTACATGAGTAATTTTTCATTCAAGGTTCAGGAGAAGCTGTATCTCAGGGAAGGGAAGCAATATGCTCGGAGAAAGTAGAATAGCAGGCTCTGATTGGTTGGATGACATTATCCGATAACTTTCAGCATCCGAGCCACAGTGTCCTAATTTATAAGATGAGGGCTTTGATCTAGAACAGTGCTCAAATCTGAATGTGTACATGAATCACTTGGGAATCTTGTTTAAAGGCATACTCTTATTCAGAAGGTCTGGGGTAGACATTCTACATCTTTAACAAGCTTCCAGTGATGGCAAGGCCGCTGTTCCTTGGACCACAGTTTCACTAGCAAGAATCTAGATAACCTGTGAGGTCATGTTAAGCTCCAAAGTTCTAAACAAAGGAAGGCATCATCTGGGGGCCATATAGAGGTCTCTGAATTACAGTTTCATAAATTCTACCCACAGCAGGAGCTATGAATTGTGCATGTCTCTCCTTCAGGACCCCTTCAGTGGAGATGCAGAGATTTGCTCCTATCCAACCTTCAAGAAGAAAAGCCATCAGAGAGAAAACAGGAATGTAAGTATCACAGACCCTGCACCAATTCCACTGATTCCCCACGCCACATTCCCTGCTATGAAAATTTGCAACACATTTCAAAAGTCTTATTTAATTCTAAAATCCTCCTTTTCCTTCCTGCCTCCTACCCACGCTGCCACACAACCCAATTTTTTGGAAACATCCTGTGAGGCAAACCAGAGCTCAGAGCAAGGTTGGGGGTAGGAGACTGTCAAAATGCAAATTGCTTAAAACTCGTTATTGTTGTCTTTTTTTCTTTCCCCTCAAAGATCTTGGCCTGGTGTAACATTTTATAGACTATACCTTATTAAGAAAGAACTTCTGAGCACTACACTCCCGGTTCTCAAAACAGTGGCTTTCAGAATGGCATAGTAACACCAACTTTAGAAAAAGGTAAGCACAGGAGTTTAAAAAAAAAAAAAAAAGAAAAAAGAAAAAGAAAAAATAGGGAAAAAAAAAACTTGATTAAAGAATATTCCTGCGTGATAAATCCAGTCATGCAAGCCTATTACACATCCAAAGAATTAATTAGAAACCAGTTAATCTCTAATCTAAGAAAATAATATAGCATATCTTGCTTTAATATGTTTGAGTTTTGACTGACATTTCATTTGTTCAAGAGGATTTTTTTTGCTCTTTCCTGTCAAGAGATGTTGGCAAAGCTGTGTGTAATCAACTTTTTCATTCTGTCTGGCAAAGACTATTAGCGGTTAAGACAGGGATATGTACAGTGTGCCTCTGTCATGGATTTGGGTACACAGCATATGGATATACAGCCGTGAAACAGGAAGTTTTTAATGAGACATCTCAGCCCCCAAATGTGACCTGTTTGAATACATTCAAACTCTGTCTAATGCCTCCAGTGCTCTCTGCTGGCATTTTGCAAGTGGGAAGAAAGTAGGTGATAGTAAACTGTCTTCCTGAGTCTGCAAATACCATTCCCATGTGACGTGTCTCCATTCCCCCACCTCTTGGAAAACCGTGATGGAAATGACCTACCTTATTTAATCAGTGTTTATACTTGATTAGCCCCTCAGGCCACAGCAGTGAGGTTAGGCTAAGAATGGAAAGTCGTCTACATGGGATTTGTACCTTTCCTGCATCCGGGAGAGATTCGGTGTACTCCAGCACAGCAAAGTGATTCTCAGCCCCATCCAGCCAAGGTGAATGGGAACTACAGAACTACGGGAGGGAGTTAAAAATGAGCCACGGTTCAACCGGGCCTCTAGGAGAGCCTAAAATGGAAAATGGGCCAAACAAAATAATGTATATTTTTAACTCATAAATAGGCCATCAAAATTATATTCAGTCTTTATAAAGTGTTCTGATACAAATTTGGCCACTAATGCTCTCCCCTGCCTGACCATCCCACCTTTCTTTCTTTTCTTTTCTTTTCTTTTTTCTTTCTTTCTTTCTTTCTTTCTTTCTTTCTTTCTTTCTTTCTTTCTTTCTTCTTTCTTTCTTTCTTTCTTTCTTTCTTTCTTTCTTTCTTTCTTTCTCTCTCTCTCTCTCTCTCTCTTTCTTTCTTTCTCTTTCTTCTTTCTTTTCTTCTCTTTTTTAAGATTCTATTTATTTAAGAGAGAGATCATGAGCAGGGGTGGGGTGGGGGGCAGAGGGCAGAGGCAGAGGGAGAAGCAGACTCCCCTTTGAGCACAGAGCCCAACATGGGGCTCCATCCCAGGACCCTGAGATCATGACCTGAGCCTACGGTAGATGCTTAAGTGACTGAGCGACCCAGGCACTCCCCATCCGGTATTTCTTTCTTTCTTTTTTTTTTTTTTTTAAGATTTTATTTATTTATTCATGAGAGACACAGAGAGAGAGAGAGGCAGAGACACAGGCAGAGGGAGAAGCAGGCTCCATGCTGGGAGCCTGATGTGGGACTCGATCCCGGGTCTCCAGGATTATGCCCCGGGCCGAAGGCAAGCACTAAACCGCTGAGCCACCCAGGGATCCCCCATATATCCTGTATTTCTTAAGTCATTTTATTTCACTGCATGAAGAAAATAATAAAAGGCTTTGTTAGTTAATGACTCTACAATCAAAAGGAATTAAAGAATGTAAATAATTACTTGAATTGTTTAAATTATTATGGCTATTTAGCTCTAATTACATGGGTATTTCAGGAAGGGTTCTATGTCCTACTTTGCCCTCTGCTCCCAATAAAAATTATCTGGGTAAACATAGCTATTCTTCTAAACACTTTTTGGGTACATAAACTAAGTCCTCAGTTTTCTCAGTGGGACATTAACTTTTAAATCTTTTTAGCACCTAGATTCTATGATGACTTGGAAGTTGTAAATCATTCCACCTTGCCTTTACATAATTACAAACTAATAATTCATTCATTCATTCATCTTTTTTTTTTTCTTTTTTTCAGGAGACATCTAATAAGCATCAGTATCTTTCCAGGCACAAGAGTGACCAAAACCAAATAGTTCAGTGGGAAAGACAAAAAGCCAAATAATCAAACAAATAAATCCTACTGAACAACTGTATTAAGGACCAGTTCTACGAAAGCTTATGATTGGGGAGATTTTACATATTCTGTGAAAGTGACATTTCACCTGAGAACTGAAAAATAAGGAAGAGGCACCTGGGTGAAGGCTACGGTGAAGGATTGCAATCACAGAGAACAGCATGCACAAATGCCCTGGGGTAAGAAAGAGCCCAGTGTATTAAAAGAAGTGAACCATGATGGAAATCTAGTTGCATGTAGCACAAACAGTACAATGAAGGCCATAGAACATGAGAGGAAGAGTGTCTCCATTCAGGAGGGGTGGTTAGGGAAAGCTTTCTAGGCAAAATGGAACTTGGAGCTAAACTTCTAAGAAAGTGAAGATTTTAGAAAGGAAAATACTATATATTTCTGGCAGCTGGCACAGCAAAAACAAAGGTATGAAAGTACGAAAGCATAAAACATGTCATTTCCTTTATATTGACATTCTTTCATGTATATGTGACCTGATTTATTTGAAAGTCAAAAAAATGTGTTGCCATATTTTAAAATGGAATTTGTATATAGAAGAACCTAAGATATGTATAAAAGGTAAAACTACAAAATTTGCCAAAAAAAAAAAAAAAACATAGAAGATTTTCAGGATTTAGGGCTAGGCAAAAAGAGTTCTTAAACTTGACACCAAAAGCACAGTCTGTTAAAAAAAAAAAAAAAAAAAAAAAACTTTGATAAATTGAACCTCATCAAAATTAAAATTTTTGTCTGCAAAAGCCCCTGTGAAAAGTATGAAAAGACAAGCTAGAGACTGAGAGAACATATTTGCAAACCAAATATCTAACAAAGGACTTGTATCTAGAATATGTAAAGAACTCTCAAAATTCAACAGTTAAAAAAATGCAATTAGAAAATGAGCAAAAGACAGGAAGAGACATTTCGCTGAAGAGGATATGCATACAGCAAATAAGCACATGAAAGGATGCTTTACATATCAGCCAGGGAGAAAATGCAAATGAAAAACCTTGATGAGATATCACCCTACACCTACCAGAATGCCTTAAACAAGAAAGCAACACCACCAAATGCAGGCGAGGATGTGGAGAAATGGGATCGCTCATACACCATCCTAAAATGGTACAGCCATTTTAGGAAATAATTTGGTACTTTTTATAAAATTACACGTTCAATTATTACATGACCTAGCAACGGCCTTCTTGAGAATTTATCCCAGAGAAATAAAAACATATTCACACAAAAACCAATGCATGACAGTTCATACCAGTTTTATTTGTAATATCCCCAAACTGGAAACACCCTAGATGTCCTTCGACCAGTGGGTGTGTTACCAGCCAGATTCCAAGAGCCACCTGCTTGTACTCACTAACCTCTGTCTTACGTTCCTTAAGCTCTTCTTTCTGGATTACCTCTCAACTCAGGCAAATGAAACCAGAAACCACCTCTCAGGTGATGGCAGCTGCCCTGATAAGACCTCCCACTGGCCCCAACTATGCAGACCTTTTGAGCTAAACTCCTGCCTCAAACCTGCATAGATGGACCTTGGCATGACCTCTGGAATGGCCTTCCATTACCTTTTCCTCATTTTAATATTAAAATCTCTGCTCAAGAAGGAGCCTCAGTCCCATTTATATAACATACAATGTACCTAAGTAGAAGTAAGTTTTCTTTGTTTAAAAAAGATTTTATTTATTTGAGAGATAATGTGAGAGCATGAGCAGAGAGGGAGGGGGCAGAGGGAGACGGAGAAGCAGGCTCTTCACTGAGCTGGAAGCCCAACATGGGGCTCGATCCCAGGACCCTGAGATCATGACCAGAGCCGAAGGCAGATGTTTAACTGACTGAGCTACCCAGGCGCCCCTATAGACAAGTTTTCTTAAGACCCATGTGAGACCTTATGCCCACCTCTACACACATTGACAAGACCTCTCTATCTAAATAGTCATCCTAACTCTAAACAAAAGGAACCCATTTACCCTCACCTGGGGAGTCATGGCTCTGGAAGCCATTCCCCATGACCTCCTTATTTTCTGCAAATTAAAGTTCTGTGTGACAACTCAATCTGGTGTAGTTTCTGGCTCATCAAGGGGCAAACTCTCGTTCGTTTGGTTACAAATGGTTAAACTGTGACACAAACCTAGCATGCAATACTATCCAGGAGTGAAAATTAACCAACTATTAATATACACAGCAACTTGATGAATGCTTGGGATTATACTGATCAGAAAAAGCCAAAAGCTACATACTTTATAACTCCATTTATATAACACTTTTGGGGAAAAAAATACACATGGAGAACATATTAGGGGTTGCCAGAAGTTAAGGATATTGAACATCCTCTATTAGAAAAAATAGATATTTGTTGTCTAGAATATTATCTTCCCTTAGAACATTTTCTTCTGACGGGTAACTAGGGAAGTAGCAATCCTAAACCGCCTTAGCCCAGTTAATATGATTAAAGCTAGGCTTCAGTCCATGCAAGATTTGACTTATTTAGGGTTTACCCTTGATCCTAGCATATTTCCCTTCTGTACCCTCACCCAGGCATAGGAGACTGACCAAGGTCCCTGCTTCTGCAGACTATGAACCCCAAGATTTGTTCCCAAGACATTTGAGGCTACTAAAGCTCTGCCCAGCTCTGCCTCATAAATCCATACATGTTCCCCTGGTTAAAAGCTTACCTTTCCAGGCTTTCTTCTCAGAAAATTTTGGCTTCCTACATCTTCACTGCCTTGTTAATTCTCAGTGCTTCAAACAGATTCTTTTCTCCAGATTTTCGAATTTTTGTTGTTGGAAATGTTCAGTGGAAGAGGAAGTCTCAATTGCCTTTTCACATTGACTTTTATATAACTTACCCTACTTTTTGTCTGGAGACTTTCACCCAGGCCATTAATTCTTCCTCTTCAATATAAAATTTTTACTACTGATCTTTTCCCTTTTGAAAGATCAAAAGTCTTTGTCTTTGCCTGTCTTGAGGCACATATTTGTATCCTATGTGATTGGAATTTTTTCTGGCTATGGTTGCTTAGTGTGACCACCATTCTCATTCAGATTTTTGAAATAATTTGCCATAGTATCTTCCAGCATTCAGAGTTGCCAATGAGAAAACATGGCTTCATTAGATCTGAAAAAATTTTCTTCTTTCTCTGCTTCTTCTTCCTTTGCCTCTTTGTATCCTTCTCTCCTTCCTTCTCCTTTTCCACATTTTATTCTCTTCCTCCTCTCCTTCCATTCCTTCTATCTTCTCCTTCGTTGATAAGTATTTCCCTTCTGTTTCTCCATGATGCATTTACTATCTTTTGGATGTTGGAAGGTCATTATCATTGATCTATATTATTATGGTGCTTTTCACATGTTTATGGGTTCTTATAATAAAATGTAAGCAATGGTCTCAAGTTCTAAGTTTTATCCTTTCTGTTATATTTGCATGTATGTATTTCAGCAATCATATTAGTGTTTTTTCTCGTAATTTTGTGTAGTTTCTCCTTATCTCGCTATTCCAGTCTTGTAGAATTATGTGCTTATTTTAGAAATGAAGTAACTTCTTTTACCCAAGAATATTGCCTTTTGTATGTATCTCTGTTTGATGTTTTAAAAATATGCCTAAAAAAAATCTTTTCCAGTCCTTCTTCAAAAGGTGGAGACTAACTCCCTTCTGCCTTGAGTGTGGGCTGAATTTAGTGACTCCCTTCTAGTGAAGTGAATATGATTGAAGTTGTCACCAGTAAAAGGCCTATTTAAACAATTTACAGTTGAGGCACCTGGGGTGGCTCAGTTGGTTTAGCATCTGCCTTTGGCTCAGGTCATGATCCCAAGGTCCTGGGATCGAGCCCTGTGTGGGGCTTCCCGTTCAGCAGACAGCCTGCTTCTCCCTCTCCTCCCTGGTCACGCTATCTCTGTCACTTTCTTTGTCTCTCTCTCTCTCTCTCTCTCTCTCAAATAAATAAATCAAATCTTTAAAATAAATAAATACATACACACATACATATAAGAAATTTCTGATCTAGAAGTACCAATGTATATGTCCTCCTATCTCATTGATGTGCCTAGTAAACTGCGGAATAACTTCCCGATAACAATGCTGGAGAACATTTCCAATTCAAATACCAGTTGAAATATTTTAGAAAGATGACATTTAAAAGTAAAGGACCAAGCTACGCTGATAGTGAGTTTAAATTACACGAGCTACTAAAGGTAGCTTTTATGCAATCGGGTAAGTTAAAAGTTCTTTTCTACCAAAGCAAAATTGCCATAAAGGACAAAGCAAAAATAACATATTCAATTAATGGAATATGCGATTCCATCTAGAACAGACTGATAGATTGCTGGCTGAAACTGGAACAACCCAGACCAAATGGTAAAAACATGCCAGTGAAAGTAACAAAACTTGGTTCACCACCAATCATGAGGCTGGATGTCTCATCCAAATCCTTGTTCACTTAGTGGCATAAATCACTAGTTCCTGATTGTATGGATATTAACACACAGGTTTTTGTTTTGTTTTAGTATTTACATGTATCGGGCACTGAGCAAGGTGCTAGAGATATAATAGTGAGCAAGAAATAGACATAGGGTCTGTTCTGAAACTTATTTTCTTGAGAGAAATAGAAACATTAATCATATAGTCACATAAATAATTATTTGACTAAGTCAGCATTTCCCAAACTTTGGAACACAGAATTTATTAAAAATGAAAATGTATTGATGCAACACCAATAAAAGATCATAAGATATAATGTGCAAATGAATGAAAGTAGACAGCAGGAAGCGGTATCACAGATTACTTAATTACTGTGAGGAGTGATAAAAATTTGATTCATGTGGGCTTTTTTATTCTATAATAGAAAAAATCCAAATTATAGAGAAAAAATATTTTATTAAAAACAAGAATAAACAAGATAATAAAATATCACAATACATGTAAGAAAATAAGACAAGATATACAAGATAGACCAGCAAAAACAAAATAGACCACATACATCAATATGATAGTTTGTAAATGCTGCCTATGCATCAGTGCACAAACTGAATGTCATTTATACATGCATCAGGTGATCAATCATGCGACATCTTGGCATTCTTCATGGCTGCACCCCAATTCTTAAAAGGCAGACGATAACACAGTAAAACAAACAGAGATAGAAATGTCCTTAACACTTTTCCAAACATATACATACATATTGAACACTTTTTGTAAGAAAATCTATTCCATGCATCACTATCTTTTCCATGAGTACCCCCTCTTACCCAAGTATTTTGTTTTTTGAACTCTGTTTCAGTACCAATGGGGAAATCTCTGCAGGAAGGTATTTTAACTCTTTATAGAATAGAAAGGTAGTAGAAAGTTAAGAATAGAAACAGACCTGAGAGATAATTTTAGCTAAAATAATAATACTATAAAAGAGGAAAGTCAATGTTTTCAGAAAACTGCAGTATGTTGGAGACTAAAATATCATAAAGGAGGGGCACTTGGGTGGCTCAGTCAGTTAAACACCCGCCTTTGACTCAGGTCATGGTCGTGGGGTCCTGGGATCAAACCCTGCATCAGGCTTCCTGCTCAGTGGGGAGCTGCTTCTCCCTCTCCCTCTGCCTTCCCCCCACTGCTTGTGCTCTCTCTCTCTCTCAAATAAATAAAATCTTTTTAAAAAATAAAATATAAAGGGAATCTAACTAGATCTATAGAAATGATGACATTGGACATAATTCTTAGCCAGCATTCATGTAATGTTGGCCTTGAAATTTTCCCAAATAAATTCATTCCTTCATTTGTTTATTCAGTAGGTATTAATGGACTACTTTTGTTGTGCTAGAGATCATTATAAAACCTGAGAAAACAGGGTCTTGTAAGCCCTCAAACAACTCACAATTTAATAAGGGATCATGATAACAATGATGTCATGCCTAACATATGGTTCAATAGGAAAAACATTAAATACTATGGAACTTCAAATCAGTTAAAAATTAGAGACTCAGAATTCAATCTCGACTTTATACAAATATGTTCCTTTTTCATGTGCAATGTTTGGGAAAGAGAAGGAAAATATTCTAGGTAAAAGAACTAACGTTAATAGAAACATGTAGGTATACAGGCACCAAATGTTATTAGAACTCCTACATGGGGCTGGGATTGATGTAATGTCTTCTTTATTAAATTCTCTATTTATTTCCTTTCAACCAAGATAATGAATGTATCCATAGACCCCGAATGTTTTCTTGTGCTCGTCTGTAACTCCTCCCTCCTCCCCCAACAAGTAACACTAGGAAACCACTGATCTGCATTCAGTCATACATCTTTACGTTTTCTAAAATTTTATGTATGTGGAATCATACAGCATGTGCTCTGATTTGGCCTGAATTCTTTCACTCAGCATCATTATATTGAGATTTATCTGTGCAGCTGCATGCATCAGTAGTTTATTCTGTTTTATTGCTGAATAGTATTCCATTACACGGATATACCACAATTTGTTTACCCATTCAGCTATTGATGGACATTTGGGTTAACTCCAGTTAGGGCAATTACAAATATAGTTGCTATAGCAAACTCTGTACCAGTCTTTGTATAGATATATATTTTTATTTCTGTTTCATGTATCAGTAGGAGGGGAAAAGCTGAGTTGAATACTGGATGTACATTTACCTTTTTAAAGAAAATTCTAATTCTTTCCAAAACACTTATTTATACAATTTTATATACCTGCCAATAATGTATGAATGTTCCAGTGTTTCACATCAAACATTTGCCACAGTCTTCAATTTTGAGATATTCTCCTACATATGCAATGACATGTCATGATTTTGATTTGCTTTTCCCTGATGACTAATGAGGTTGGTCATGTTTTCATGTGCTTATTTGTCATTCGTATGTCTTTTACCTATTTTATTATTGCATTGCTACTGACTTTTTCTTATCAAGTTTGAGAGTTCTTTACCTATTATAAAGGATACAGTTCCTTTCTCAAACATGTGGTTTGCCAGAATTTTCTCCTAGTCTGTGACTCATCTTCTCATTTTCACTACAGTGTCACTTAAGGGCAGAAGTTCTTGATTTTAATGAAGTTTAGTGTGTTAATTTGTTCTTTCATGGATTTTGTTCTTTGTGTTAAGATGTGTTATACGGTCTAAAGCAGGAGTCAATAAACTTTTTCTACAAAATTTCAAATAGTAAATTACTTAAATTTCCAGGCCACCCAGTGTCTGTCATACATACATAGCTCTACAATTGTCATATAAATTGACATGGCTGTGTTCTCATGAAACTTTACCTAGAAAAATATAGAATGGGATATATTTAGCCTGTGAGCCACAGTTTGCTGACTCTCAGCCCAAAGGATGGTCTGTCTGGGTAAAAGTTCCATGTACAGTTAAAAGAATGTATATCCTGTTGTTGTGAGAATTATTCTATAGATGCAAAAAGATCAAGTTATTTGATAGTGTTAAATCTTCGACAGCCAGACAGTCTTTCTTATTTGCTGTGTGCTTGTTCTATCAATTATGAGAAGAAGAGTATTGAAATCCCCAACTATAACTGTTAATTTGTCCATTTCTTTTATCAGTTTTGTTTCAAGTAGAGGAATACCTTGGAGATATGACAGGTTCAGCTCCAGACCACTGGAATAAATCAAATATCACAATAAAATAAGCCAAGCAAATTTTTCTGTATCCCAGCAAATAAAAAAGTTATGTGTACACTATACTGTAGTCTATTAAGTGTGCAATGGTGTTATGTCTATAAAGATGATGCACATACCTTAATTTTAAAATGTTTTACTCCTGGAAAGCCAGAGTGACTCAGGTGGCTAAGCGTCCACCTCAGGTCATGATCTCAGGATTGTGAGATTGATCCTCGCCTTGGGCTCTGCACTGAGCATGGAGCCTGCTTAAGATTCTCTCTCTCCCTCTCCCTCTGTCCCTTTCCCCAGCTCATTCTCTCTCTCTCTCTCTCTCAAATAAATAAATAGATAGATAAATAAATAAATAAATAAATAAATAAATAAATAAATAAATACACTTTACTTCCAGAAGAGGCTAACCATTATCTGAGCTTTTGGTGAGTTATAAGCTGGTGGAGAGTCTTGCCTCTGTGTTGACAGCTAATGACAGATCAGGGTGGTGGCTGCTGTAGGTTAGGCAGCCGTGATCATTTCCTAAAATAAGACAACAATGAATTTTGCCGCATAGATTGACTCTTTTTTTCACAAACGATTTCCCTGTAACATGGAATGCTGTTCGACAGCATTTTAACCCCAGTTAGAACTTCTTTCAAAACGGGAGTGAATGGGTGACGGGCACTGGGTGTTATTCTGTATGTTAGTAAATTGAACACCAATAAAAAATAAATTAAAAAAAAAAAAACAGGAGTCAGTTCTCTCAGACCTTGCCACTGCTTTATCAAGTGCATGCATGTAATATTCCAGATTCTTTGTTGTCATTTCGACAATCCTCACAGCGTCACCCAGAGTAGATTTTATTCCAAGAAAATGCTTATCACTGATCACCATAACAAATATAGGAATAATGGAAAAAGTCTGGAATATTGTGAGAACTACCAAAATGTGACACAGAGGCACCAAGTGAGCAAATGCTCTTGAAAAAAATGATGCCAATAGACTTGTTTGCCACAGGCTTGCCACAAAACTTCAATTTGTTTAAAAAAAAAAAGCAGTATCTGAAGTGCAATACAGGAAAAGATAATAAATGAAGCAAGTCTATATTTTATAACTGTTATGGGTGAAAACCTGTTTAAGAGAATGTTCTCTGCTGAATCAACATCTTCATCATTATGAAATGATCCCCTTAATCCAGGCTAATAATCCCTGTTCTAAAATCTACTTCATTGTACATTAATACAGCCACTTGCTGTCTTCTAATCACTCTTAACATGATTACCTCTTCCATGCTTTTACTTTTAACTTACTGTGTCTTTGGATTTCAAGTGGATTTCTTGTTGGCAATATATATTTGGATCTTGCTTTTTACCTAGTAGGACAATATTTATCTTTTAATTGGGGTGCTGAGAACATTTACATTTAATGTGTCATGGAGAGTTGTATTTAACTCTCCTACTCCGATGCTTGTTTTCTATTTGTCTAATCTGCTCTTTCTTGTTTTTTTTCTTTTCCCCCCATTTAGTTTTGTATTAATTATCTTTTTATGATGCCATTTTTGTCTGATTTTTAGCTCTAATTTTCCATTGTATTATACTTACTGTTTCTGAGACACATTTTTTAAGAGATTTTATTTATTTATTCATGGGAGACAGAGACATTGGCAGAGGGAGAAGCAGGCTCCATGCAAGGGTCCCGACGTGGGACTTGATTCCGGGACTCCAGGATCATGCCTGAGTCAAAGGCAGACACTTAACCACTGAGCTACCCAGGCGCCCCCTCTGATACACATTTTTAAATTATGAGGGTCTACCTTCAAGTGATACTACCTTTCATGTGAGCCTACAACAATTTACTTCCATTTGTACTCACTCTACCTTGATGTTAGTCTTGCCATATGTATATTATAAACTCACAAGACATCACTGCTCTATTTGTTATAAGTACCCAATTATCTTTTATATAAATTTGAACAAAAAAGGTCTTTATATTTACTCATATAATTAGCATTTTCAGTAATCCTCACTGTTTTTCTTACAGATTTCCACCCACCACCTTTTTCCTTCCTATAACATTTCTTATAATACAAGTCTGATAGTAATGAAATTTTTTAGCTTTTGTATGCCTGAAAATGTCATTATCTCACCTTTAATTTTTGAAAGGTAATAGCATAAGGTAAAGAATTCTAAGTTGAAAGTTTTTTGAATGTTGTTTTTCTTTTTATTGTCTTAAAGACATTTCACTGTCTGGCTTGGCTGTTCCTCAAGAATCTGCTATCTTACTCTTATTACTTTTTATGTAACATGTCCATTTTTGTCTGACCTTTTTTTTAATTTAAATTTTAGATAGTTAACATACAGTGCAATATTGGTTTCTGGAGTAGAATTCAGTGACTTATCGCTTACATACAATATTCAGTGCTCATCAAAACAAGGGCCCTCCTTACTCCTCATCTCTACTCACCTCCCTCTACCAACCCTCAGGTTGCTCTCTATCATTAAGATTCTCTTATGACTTGTTTCTATCATTCCTTTTTTTCTTTTTCCCCTTCCCATGTGTTCATCTGTTTTCTTTCTTAAATTGCACATATGAGTGAGATCATATGTGGTTTGTTTTTCTCTGATTGACTCACTCTACTTAGCATAATACACTCTAGCTCCATCCATGTTATTACAAAAGGCAAAATTTCACTCTTTTTGATGGCTGAGTTTTATATATATATGTATATGTGTGTGTGTGTGTGTGTGTGTGTGTGTGTGTGTGTGTGTGTATGCCACACCTTTATCCATTCATCAGTCGACAGACATTTGGGCTCTACATAGTTTGGCTACTGTTGATAATGCTGCTAAAAACATTGAGGTGCATGTATCCCTTGAATTTGTATTTTTGTATCCTTTGGGTAAATACCTAGTAGTGCAATAATAGCATCATTAGAGTAGTTCTATTTTTAACATTTGGAAGAACCTCCATAATGTTCTGCAGAGTGGCTGCACCAGTTTTCATTCCCACCAACAGTGTAAGAGGGTTCCCCTTTCTCTGCATCTTCACCAACACCTGTTGTTTCTTGTGTTGTTACTTTTAGCTAACCTGACAGGTGTGAGATGGTATCTCACTGATTTTGATTTGCATTTCCCTGATGATGAGTGATGTTGAGGACCTTTTCATGTATCTATTAGTCATCTAGATGTCTTTTTGGGGAAAAGTGTCTAGGTTTTCTAATTATCACTGATTTTATGCAAAATGATTCTTTTTTTTTTTACATTTTTTATTTAAATTCAATTTACCAACATATAGATAGTATAACACCCAGTGCTTATCCCATCAAGTGCCCTCCTCGTTGCCCCTCATCCAGTTAGTTACCCCATCCCCTTTCCCTCCTCCCCTTCTGCAACCCTTTGTTTGCTTCCCAGGGGAAATGAGTAGGAAAAATTAGAGAGAGAGAGAGAGAGAGAGAGAGAGAGAGAAACCATGAGAGACGCCTAACTCTGAGATGCAAAGTGATTCTTATGTGTTTTATAGTTTCGTTCATGTGTCTTGGGCTTGGGACTCATTGAGCTTCTTGGATCTGTGAGTTTATAGTTCCATTGAATCTGGAGAAAAAAAAATTAACAGTTTCTCTAGCTTCCTTGGCTTCTCTGAACTCCTAGTCCCATCTCCTCAACTTGGGGAGATTCCTGAGCTTTTTTCAGAGTTCGCTCTCCCTGTATCATCCCGGAAACTTTCTCCAGGCAGTAAACTGGAACAATCATAGTACTCACCTCATTTGTTTTCCATCTCTGAAGAATCACTGTCCTTTATCACCTGATATCCAGTGATTCCAGGTGGGAGGGTAAGTTCAATCCTATTTCTCCATTTTACCTAGAAGCTGAAGTTCATACTTGTAGGTTTTTAAGGCTCTCCTTTTTATTACTGGTTTTAAATTTTATTACATAATGATTGGAGAAGATCATGGGTATGCATTGAACTTTTGAAATTTTTGAGACATTTTTAAAGGTCTACTACATGATCAACGTTTATAAATATTACATGTATCCTTGAAAAAATGTATCCTTTTTGTTTGTTGAGTATAGAATTCCATATACAGTTGCATGAGCTTAATAAATTTATTATGTTTAAGTGCTTAATGTAGCTGCTCATGTTTTATCCCTTTGTTCTATCAGTTTCTGAAAAGAATGTTTTCAAACTCAATCTAAAAGTTTTGTTTCATCGATTTCCTATTTCAGGTCTGGTAGCTATTGCTTAATATATTTAGGGACTATGTGGATAAGTCCTTGTGTACTTATGATAAACATTCCTTACTTTTTTATAGTCAATTTTAGCAGCATGTGATGTCATTCTTTGTGCTTTCTAATATTATTGCCTTAATTCTAGTTTTTCAAATATCAAGATTCATCTTATAGCATTTTTATGACTCATATTTTCCTAATGTACCTTTCTTATCCACTTATTTTCAACACTTATTAGTCTATTTTAAATATACTTCTTTTGAATAATATATTAGCTCTTAAAAATATTTACTGTAACATTAGAAAACATAGAACACATGTAATAACAGATATTCAATATCCTTTCACAGAAAAATATAAAATATTATTGAGAGAAATTAAGGAATACTTAAATACAGGTATATTCTATATTCTATGTCCAAGTTTTGACTTATTTAATATTATAAAGATATCAATTCTATCAAATTGATCTATACATTAAATGCAATTCTAATATAAAAATCTCCAGAGGTTATGTTGTAGAAATATATAAGCTGATTCTAGAATTAACTTAAAATGCACAATAGGAACAAAGATTATTGTCTTAGTCTGTTCAGACTGTCATAACAAAATACCATAGACTGGATAGCTTATAAAAATCACAAATTTCTTTCTCCTAGTTCTGAAGGCTGGGAAGTCCAAGGTCAAGGTGACAGTAGATTTGGTGTCTAATGAAGACCTGCTTTATGACTTATAAATAATTGTCTTTTTGCTGTGTCCTCACATGGCAGAAGGGTCAAGAGTGTTCTCTGAGGTCTCTTTTGTAAGGATACTAAAATCATTCACAAGGTTCTACCTCTATGATGTAATCACCTCCTAAGGGTTTCACATTCTAATACCATCATATTGATATAGAATAATCATACTGTTTAGAATTTAACAAGCAAATGTGGGGGGAGGGTCACAAACATTCGGTCACAGTAGTAAGTCTGAAGAGGACATAGGTGAGTCTTACTTTACCAGATATCAAAACTGTAGTAATTTTTTTAAAGTGCAATATTGGCACAAGTATAGACTAATAGATAAGTTGAACAGAATAGTGTCTGACTTCAGACCCACACCTGATTTATGATAAGGGTAGTACTACAGACCATTGGAAAAGAACTGACTAAATAGGAAATGTACTATCCAATCAGATCTCTGTGTGGAAAAAAACGAAAACTGACTCTCATATCACTTTATCTGCAAAAATAAATTCCAAACAGTTTGTAGATATGTGTTTTCTCTAAATTAATATAGGACTCAGGATACAGAAACTTTTCTTAAGCAAGACACAAAATCGGTAGTCACAAATGAAAGGTTGAGAAATTATACTGATTACAATAAAGAAGTTCTGTTCTTCAGGAAACACCATTAAGTAAGTGAAAAGTCAACACAGTAAAAAGTAAAAGACAATATTAACTATGGCCATATTTTATAAATAAAAAACTCACATATATCAATAAGAAAAAGAAAAACACCCAATAGAAAAGAATTAAAGATTTGAATAACTACTTCATAGAATAAGTTATTAAAATGGCTCAAAATTATGTAGAAGTATAAAATCTCATTAGTAAGTAGAGAAACATGAATTAAAATAACAATGAGATACTACTAAAAGACCTCCCATAAGGATTAAAAATGTTTTGAAGACAACATATTGCCAGTGTTCGCACTGACAAGGATATAGACCAACTGGAACTCTCATCTATCCCAAATGGGAGTATACACTGGCATGATTATTTTCAACAATTTGGCACTATCTAAGTCTTATACTATTACTTATGTGTAACAAAAAGACAAATACAGGAATATTCACAGCAGTTTTATTTGTAATAATTCCAAATGGATACACCCAAATGTCCATCAAGTGTAGAAAGAATAAATTGTGTTGTTTGTATATAATGGAATATTATGCAGCAATGAAAATGCCTTAACTGCAATTCATAGAACCTATAAATTTTATAATTTTCAGGGCAGGCAAACTCAAAAATATATATATATACCATGTGATTCTATTTAAATAAATTCAAAAACAGAGGTTCATATTAGATGGTAAGTCTATAAACAAGGTAGGAAGTAATTACTGAAAACCATAATAGTTCTTATCTTGGAAAGACAGTGATGGGAGGGGCATTTGGCGTTTCTGGAGTGCTAGCAGGTTCTATTTCTCAACAAGCATCATTTCTTTTTAATAAACTGGAAAGACCAAATCTTTGCCTTGTGTATTTTCTTTATGTCATATTTTACATTAAAGATTACTTAAAATAAAAAATGTCCATATAATGAACTAAAACATATCTTTTACAGCTTTATTAATTTTGCTCTGTCTTTTGGGTCGTTACAAAATAAACTTTACCCTCATGTTATAGAATATCCTTTCAAGGATTTAAATATAGCAAAGCCATGTGGCTAAGGTTACACAGTTATTTAAGTAATAACAGGGTTGAATATGAGATTAAGGTTCATTTTGTTCAACTCTTCATCCACAAAGTGAATTCTTTTCATAATGTCTTGTCCAGATTGATCTAGCCAACACATGGATCCCTCAAAAAGTAAAGAACTCATGAACTCTGAGGAGATGACACCTCAAGGCAGATATATAATTAAAACCCGGTGATAACAGTAGCACAATATTTCTTACTCTACTTCTACACCAATACTTGGTAACAGTCTTGACTGTCTCACAGATAATAACAGTTTTACTAATTTCACTAACTTGTATCACTAACTAATTTCACTAACTTTCTATCTAGAAAAGATTATCTTAAAAGCTTGGTTGAGTTGATTAGAAAGAAGGTAGCAGAAATGACAGATTTCATGGAGTACCTTTCTAACTACAGATTTTCAACCTGCCAACACTTACATAGTCTTTCCTTTCATAAGGAGGGATTATCCTTAGTGATGACTTAAACACTAAAGAAGGCATTTAGGCATGAGGGCAAAGGTGTATGTCTGTCAAAGCACGAAAGAAAAGGGTAGAAAACTATAGAAGGTAGAAAAGACCTCCCACATTTTAATAAACAGGTGGCCTGGTGACTTAACATGGCCTGGTCTAACCCTTTGGCTTGCTGCTACATTTTCTGCATATTATTACAGAGTGTAGCTTTGGGGTTTTTGAAAAATATGCATAACAGTTCGGTCATATACCATTTTATGAGTCTGAAGTCTTGGTTTGAAGTTCAAATTAATTCCACTGAACTACTTTGAGAAAATTGCAGTTCCACATCTTCTTTGCAAGTTGATATTTTAGTGGGTTATTAGATACCACCTATTTGTAAGCAGCTAGAGGACTTTGAACTTGGAAGATAAATAAATCTTTCTCAGGAAACTGTAGAGTAGCATGTTGAAAGGTAATTGTAGATTGAGTCTTAGAAAATCTCCCAAGTCATCTAGAATTAGTGGGACATTTCCATTCTTTCTTTGTGCCCATACTCTGGATGTGTCATCCAGAATGTGTTGCTCTTTTCATTTCACCAAAACCTATCAAGGATGTACAAATGTTTGGTCTCCTTCAAGATGTCTAAAAAAAAAAAAAAAAACAACAACAACAACAAAAAAACAAAAAAACAAACAAAAAAAACACCTTGAGAAAATATACTTCTTTATACTTTGTTTTCCATTTTGTCTTATGAGTCTGTTCACTAGTTTGTTTACAAACTGGCTTCTCAGTTTGTACCACAGAATTAAGTTCTGAAAAAATGTACAGTCTCACCAGTAATAGGTTCCACCAAGGTATTATTATCACCAAAGCTACTTTATAGACAAGTTCCAGTTCTAGTTATGGATGAGCATGTTTCATCCTGTTTCTCTCTTTAAATGCAATTAAAATTCCTGGACAGAATGAATGGAGAACAATTATCTAAAGACTCTGGAAAGTAAGTTGTAGTACATGTGTTGGGGAAAAAAAAAACCAGTAGATTTGGCAGTGAGTTTCTTGGTTTGTTCTTCCTTCCATATCTCTCATCCTGGGTTCAAAGGCAGCATAAATGTTGGAGATGTGCACCCTTTGTGGGCACAAAGATCTCTAAGAGAAAGAAGCCATCTCATTCAGATCCCTGAAGTGGGAGGGAGGGCCCCCTACAGGACAGAGAAAGTATGATAAACTCTCTCATTACTTTCTTCCAACCAGGCACCCACGCAGCCCAACTCCCAAAGCTCCAACTATTCTATGGTAGTTGTTACAGAGGCCAAACGTGAATATAAAACGCCAAAGGAGGAAAATCATCCTCTTTGACTGAGGAACTATGGTCTAAAGAGTATGTAGGGAATCCATGTTGCTCTTTTCTTTCCTGCTATTCTCCTGCCACTTGGCCCTGAAGGCTGACCCAACTATTAGAAGTAAGCAACAAAACACAGACAGACTGAAGTCTCAGGATTTTTTTCCCAAAGAACAAGAAAGGGAGACCTCTGGATTCCAAAGACTGTGAGTGAGATAGCACAGAGGACAGGCTTTGAGAAAGAAAACTGAGCTCAGCCCAAGCTTCTCATAGAGGGGTATGTCCCTAAATGTGCCTGCTAGACTCTCAAAAGCTGTGGGAATTGAGCTATGGGTGTGGCCACTGTCAGGTTGCATATAGTTCTTGGGGAAAACCTTAGAAAACAGAACTGACTTTAGCAACATAGCCCATGGAAGATGAATCAGAATTTGTGGCCTGAACATAACTAGATTGATTGATGGCTAAAAAAGCAAAAATAAAAACACAATCTCTCTGTAAGATTTTTTAAAGACTTAGCGTCTCATAACATAATTTTCAAAATGTCTAGGACCCAATTTGAAACTATACAACATATAAAAGAATAAGAAAATTTTACAAATTCTCAAAGGACAAGACAATAACAGAAGCCTTGAGATGATACAAAATAATCAGATAATTTGTCAGAATTATCTGACAAGGACTTTCAACTAGCTATTATCATCATCATGAAGTAAAAATGAACACTCTTGAAACAAACCGAAAGACAGAAAGTCTCAGCAGAGAAATAGAAGCTATAAAATAGAACCAAATGGACATTTTAGAGTTGAAAAATACAATAAGTAATATAAAATTCCATGGATAGGTTCCATAACAGAATAGGGATGACAGAGGTAAGAGGCAGTGACCTTGGCAATAGGCCAGTAGAAATTATCTAATCTGAACAAGAATTAGAAAATTGGTATTAAAAATAAATAAAAGAACAAAGTGTCAGGTACCTGTAAGACAATATAAGAAGGCCTAAGACACATGTTATCAGAGCTCCAGAAGAAGAGGAGAAAAGATTTGGTGAAGAAAATATATTTTAAAGAAAAATTTATCAAAAACTTTTCAAAGTTGTTGAAAGATATAAACTGGCAGATAAACAGGTTCAGTGTACCCCAAACAGGATACATTTAGAGAAATGCATGCCCAGACATCATAATCCAAATTGGGGGGAAAAATCCTAAAAGCAACCAAAGAAAGCTGCACATTGCACATAGGGGAACACTTGAATTGATTGCAGTCAATTCAAATGACTACAGATTTCTTATTGAAAAGCATGGTGGCCCAAGCCAAGGGCAGGAAGCCCCTATTAGAATAAGAACAGAGCTCAATGCCCTTGAAAGCCCCATATCAGAATGTAAACAGAACTTGAGAATTTGCTCCACCCCTTCTGGAGGTCCCCTAGACCAGCCCTTAAAACTAAGCTGAAACCCACCTCGGGGTCCAAGTCCCTCCTCCGTATACTTGGACTCCGTATACTTGGACTCCGTATACTTGGTATACTTGGACCCAAGCTCGAGCTTGTAAATAAACCCTCGTGCACTTGCATCGGTAAAAAAAAAAAAAAAAAAAAAAAAGCATGGTGGTCAGAAAATTAAAAACTACATTTTTAAAGTGTTGGAGGCAAAGAACTGTAGGCCTACAATTCCATATCTACTTATTTTATACCTATATTCAGAAACAAAGGCAAAATAAAGTTGCTCTAGAATGAAAGAAGCTAAGAGGCTTCATCACCAACTGATAAGCTCTGAAAGCAATGCTAAAAAAAGTTCACCAGAAAGAGATCTGTTACTATAAGAAAAATTGGCATTTTAGGAATAAGGAAAAGCAATAGAAATTTCAATTCTGAATATATATAATTGACTAATTTTACCTTCTTAAATTCTTTAAAATATTTATCTTAAAATATAAAATATATATAACATTTTCTGAAGAGATTTCCAATTTATGTTGATAAGTACGACATGAAAGGGGAAGAGTAAAAGGACCTATGTGCTAGCAAGCTTTTTACATTCCATTTGAAGTGGTAAAATATTAATTCTAAGTAGGCTGTGAACAGTTAAATATGAATATTGTGTCCTTTGAGCGACCACTGGGAAAACATGCATAAAGAGGTAAAGTTCTTAACTTTAGATTAAAAAAACATAAACAAAAGTGCACCGTGTTCATGGATTAAAGAATCTAATATAGTAAATATGTATAGTCTCCTCAAATTTGTCTATTGATTCAATACAATTGTAATCAAAATATCAGCAGAATTTTTTTTGTAGAAGCAAGCATTCTCTTAAAATCATATTTAAAAAGGCAAATAGGAACACCCAGGTGGCTCAGCAGTTGAGCATCTGCCTTTGGCTCAGGGTGTGATCCCAGGGTCCTGGGATCGAGTCCTGTATCAGGCTCCCTGCATATGGAGCCTGCTTCTCCGTCTGCCTGTGTCTCTGCCTCTCTTTGTGTGTCTCCATGAATAAATGAATAAAATAAAATCTTTTTTTAAAGGCAAATAAACCAAAATAACCAAGACAATTTTGAAAAAAAGAACAAAGGTAGAGGATAAAGGCTATCCAATTTTAGGACTTTCTATAAAGCTACAATAGTTAAGACTGTGTGGTATCGATAGACACAGACCACTTAACAGGCTAAAGTCCAGATATACTCACACAAACAAAACAAGTTAATTTTTGAGAAAGACACAAAGGCAAGTAGGTGAGGGAAAAAATAGGTTAGTTTTCCCAAGCAGTGGCATTGGGACAGAGGATCCATGTGTTAAAAAAGAAAAAGCACCCAAACCTATACCTTACATCTCTTACAAAAAGTAACTTAAAATAAACCATACATTTATTTGTAAAATGTAGAACTATAAAACTTTTAGAGGAAATGCCAGAGAGAATCTTCATGCTCTTTGTGTTTGGCAAATAATTTTAAAATGTGACCCAAGGGTACAATCTATAAATGGGAAAAAAATGAATGAAATTTCAGCAAAATAAAAACTCTTTACTTCTTCAAAAGACACTGTTAAGAAAATCAAAATAAAAAACCCATATGTAATTCTCATATTTGACTAAGTATTTGTTGGATATATAATGAACTCTCAAGACTCAACAATAGCAAATGGCCTATTAAAAAACAACAACAAATGTGTAGAAGATTTGATCAGACACTTCACCAAAGACTTATGGATAGCAAATAAGCACTTGAGTGGTACTCAACATCATTAGACACCAGGGAAATGCTAACGCACACTTATTAAAATAGATGAAGTAAAAGAAAAACTTACAATATCAGGTACTCGTGGATATGGAATAATTAGAATTCTCATTGATTGCTGGTGGGTGTGCAAAATGGTACAGCCTCTCTAGAAAAACGGTTTTGACAGTTTCTTGTAAAGTTAAACATACAATTATTTTATGACCCAGAAGTTGCATTCCTGTGTACTACTCTAGAAAAATTAAAACATCCTGATGCATGACCTTAGAAGGTCAATAGCAGCATAATACTACATCGCAGTGCTTGCATAATGTTATAATCATTCTATTTATTCTTAGCGATGGTTGTAAATCTTTTACTGTGCCTAATTTATAAATTAAATGTTATCATAGTTATGTTTGTACAGGAAAAACATAATAGGTACTGACCATCTGCAGTTTCAGACATCCACTGGGAGTCTTGGGAGGGATTCCCCATGGATAAGGGGGACTGCCTTGCTACTTGGAAGAAAAAGGGAGCAAGTATTGATGCTCACACAACCTGATGAATCTAAGTGAAAAATACTGTCTCAAAAGGTTGCATGACTCTTTATACGGCATTTTGGAAAATGTAAAACTGAAGGACTGAAACTGCATTAGTGGAAGTGGATTCAATCATAAGAAAATGGTGACTAATGACATTTTTTTCTTATCAATAGATCTGTTTTGCTTCCTGATTGTGGTGATGACTACATGAATCTATACATGTATTAAAACTCATAGATCCACTCACACACAGAAATGTTGATTTTACAGTATGTTTATTTTTTAAGTGACATTACATCTCTTTAATGACTGAAACTCTTATTTATACCTTTGGTAGAACCAACAACACTAAAGATCATGCTAAGCACAGTTTCATCGATTTCTTTTTGAATTCTCAATAGACAACCATGTGAAAATTGAAACAACTTACAGCAATTAAATACACATGAATATTTTAGCAGTATAATCAAGAAGATCATATCAGGTAAAATTTATAACAAAGTTAATTTAATATGTATTACTGTTATGAATCATTATCTTTTGGGTTGCATCGTACACAGTCCATTTAAATGACTCTAATTAGTAAGACTTTTATGGTCTACTCATTTAGAAAATTCCACCAGTATCTGCAACCATTGTTAATGTTTTTAAATCCTGTTGCTCATCATGTGTAAAACTCCTATTCATCTCTCATGCTTAGAGGCCTGGGTAAAAAGAGAAATAATTCCTTGGAAGTAGCATAATTGAAGCATTGAGTCATTTAAGAGAAATGTTGGATTGAGTAGAAAAAAGAGTTAAAACTTAAGACATCTACTAGCCCACAATGATTTATTGCACACCTTTTGCTCACAGTGTAGTATGTTAGAAATTTAACAGGTATGATTACAAATAATCCAAGATCTCAGATTCTCAAAGAAATTCACAGAAGAGTGAGAAAAACGGAGTCCATATGATGGCAGATGCAAATTGTGTGAGTTGTAAAGTGTTATCTGAAATACAAAGCAGGTTCTATATATATGACAATGGAAATAATTACACAATTAGGGGCACCTGGGCAGCTCAAGTGGTTAAGCATCCAACTCTTGATTTCAGCTTGGGTCATGATCTCAGGGTTCTGAGATGGAGCCCCAACACCAGCTCTGTGCTCAGCAGGGAGTCTGCTTCAGATTCTCTCTCCCTCTCCCTCAGCTCCTCCCACGTGCTCACTTGCTCTCTCTCTCTCTCTCTCTCTCAGATAATAAATGAATAAATCTTTTTAAAAGGAATTAATTACAAAATTCTAGGTTGTTATAGAGGGAAAATTATTTGTAACCAAAAAGACCTAGGACTTTGTTCTTTGAGTTAAATAAGCTAGAAGTGAGGGCACGTCAAGGCTGCACAACATATACTTGTGGGGTCTGTAACTGAGCTGGGTGATGTATGGAACAGATGCTGAAGAAAATGAGAAATGTAGTTGGGAGAGGTTGAGTTTGAGGCATGAATCACACAGAAATGCCGGTTGGAAGCTCAGGACTGAACTCAGAGGATGAAGAGCAAAGTGCACAGAGGCTAATTAGCATAACATAGAAATATATGAGCTCACCAAGAAAATGGATAGATGAGAAAAAAGGACTGTGAGCAACACCTAAATCATACTGGTTTTAGGAGAAGAAGTTGAGATTATGGGCTGAGCAATGGCCAGTAAAGTAAGAGAACTAGGGAAGCTCATTAGAGGTAGAAGGGAAAACCAATATGAATCCCCAAAGAATGCTAATGAATTCCTCTTCATAGGCTGCCTGCCATCAATGGAAGCCAATTTTTTTAGATAAATGAAGATAGAATAAGAGTCTAGAAATTAGGAACACAAAGTAAAGATGTTTTAGGATATTAAACATCAAGTGTGAAAAACTACGCAAGCCTGATTCTCTAGGATATTACTTGGTCTCAAACGATGGTATGACCTCAACAGACATCTAAATTACATAAAGAATTGCCCCAGTTGTTCTTGAATAAAATATCTGTCCACGCATTGCCTCGGTATAAAGTCATTAAATTGATACCTGTAACTGTGTCTGGACAACATCAGAGCCCAGGAAGACATTGGGAGAAGCATTATTTTTAAGATGATTTGCAGTCTTCTGGGGAAAATAATGAGAGGAGAAATGTAAGTAGGGCTTCTCTCCAGCTGTGACCAATTTCCCCACCCTACATTCAGACAATCAGCTTGGAACCAGCAAACTCAGATGACTTGAGCTCCCAGTAGAACTCATTGCCCAGGCATGAGGGAATAAACAATAAAGAAGTGTAAACACCTATCTCTCAGGTCATGTTTTTTTTTTTTTTTCCTTTTTTCTTCTCTCTCTCTCGATCTTTTAGGGCACATTGCTATACCATCCATAACTGATTCCTTTGAAAATCTGACTGCAAGATTTTGTAGAGTATTCTTAAGGTGCAGGATTCTGGACCTATTCTCACAAAGCTTTTCTTATTTGCTATGACCTATTCCCTAGTCACTAGGGGTAGAAATACTCACAGTTTCTGCGGGGAATTATAGGTGAGTAAGGCAGACTGGAGAAATTGGAATAGGCATCTTTCCAAGGGCCCTTGTTCCATTTTTTTTTCCAGTGGTCACACATGATAGTGGCCCCATGGGATGGTGGATGACATTTCACACCCAAGAAAACAGATAACAAAATTAGTTCCCCTCTTATGCTACACCAGCCTCTTCCCCCAGGACTTGACCACTCCAAGACAATACAATACCCTCATGGAAACAAGCTAAGTGGATTGTCCTGGTGTGTGTTTTCGTTTCATTTTAGTGAAGTTTTATTCTACTGCTATGGAGACCTGACTTGAGGGTATTGAAAAAATGCTAAATAATAATCAGGCTGAGAAAAAGAAATGGATTTCCCAGCATAGTAGGTATAGAGAGAACAGGCTTAATTATTGATTCTCATTCCTGCCTTGTTCACACCTCGGCTCACATTCAAATAACTTGAGGGAGAAAAGAGTTCAGAATCTAGTAAAGCAGAAATTATTCTAAGGCTGTTAGGTGTCAATTCTATACTTCCTTTAATTTGGAAATGTATTTCTATGTGGTTGTACTAGATCAATAAAGAAAATATGGGAAGAAAACTTATCAATATATATTCTAGCTGCTGAAGTTGTAGTTTGCCAGATAGAAGATTAAGCAAAGGAGGAGTCAGAAAGCCTGGCCTATGTGAAATTCTTAAGTCACTTGTCTATAGGATTTTTGGTTTAGAACATGTGCCTTTAACTACCAATTAGAAACCTCCAGGAAGTCTCAGGGGGGTGACATGGCATGGATTTTGCTTTAGTATTTTGTAACAGGGAGCTTTGAATCCCTCTAACTTTTTACTAAAGGGACTGTATTAAAAATTGAAGTCTTTCAAATTTATTCAAATACCTTCAACTGTCTCATGCTGTGTAAGGGTCAAATCCAAGGAGTTCATTTGGATGGGGGAAAAAAAAAACATGTCCAAAAGACATATCACCTTTTCTACTTTCAACATGAAATAGATTCAGGCTTTTCAGTGAAAAAAAAAAAAAAAAAAAAAGAATTAAAAGCCTGAGCTATATGAATAATAGGAACATGTTTGTAATTGTTTCACAAGCTTGGCTTTCAAGATGTTTCTACAGAAGCTCAGTGAAAAAGAGAGTTGAAGCAATTATGCATTCAATCTAGATGTCAGCTGAAGTCATCCTGTCCTTTGAGACTTACATGAAATTAATATCACCACTATGCACATCTTAAATGAGAAGCTCAATATCCACTCTAAGATTTTGACACACACCTTAAATGTACCATCTCATGGTTATCTGTATTTTTAATTAATTATTCACATTGAACTTGTGTCTCCCCTCCCGACCTGACACGACTATTCTTTTCTTATTGTCCAATGCTACCTCATATACCAGCCCAGTCCCTTTATTTCGTAAAACTCTCTCCTTAAAAGACATTTCTGGAGCGCCTGGTGGCTCAGTCAGTTAAGCATCTGCTTTCGACTCAGGTCGTAATCCTAGGGTCCTGGCTGCATGCTCGAGTCCATGTTCAGCAGGCAGTCTGCTTCTCCCTCTCCCTCTGCCCCTCCCTCCCACTCATGTGGACTCTCTCTCTTTTTCTCTCTCTCAAATAAATACATACAAATCTACTTTTAAAAAGATGTTTCTGTGGAACAAATGGCTATTGAATTGCAGCAATTTACAAAATTAAATTTAAAATTCTTCCAGTCATCCCTACCACCAGTAAATGTTCATTGTCCAACCTACCTCCCTTTCTTTTTCTTTCTTTCTTTCTTTCTTTCTTTCTTTCTTTCTTTCTTTCTTTCTTTCTTTTTTCTTTCTTTCTTTGTTTCTTTCTTTCTTTTCTTTTTCTTTCTTTCTTTCTTTCTTTCTTTCTTTCTTTCTTTCTTTCTTCTTCTTCTTCTTCTCTTTCTTTCTTTCTTTCTTTCTTTCTTTCTTTCTTTCTTTCTTTCTTCTTTTTCTTTCTTTCTTTCTTTCTTTCTTTCTTCTCTCTCCTTTTTCTTTCAACAAAAAGTTTGTTTCTCTTGATCCCCATAACCTATTTATCCCACTCCCTACTCATGTCCTCTCTGTCAACCACCAGTTTATTCTCTGTATTTTTTAGTATGGTTCTATTGTTTGTTTGATCATTTATTTTTTTCCTTTAGATTCTGCATATAAGTAAAATCATACAGTATTTATCTCTTTCTGTCTGACTTATTTCATTTCACTTAAAACCCTCTAGATCCATCCATGTTGTCATGAATGGCAAGATTTCATTCTTTTTTATGGCTGAATAATATCCCATCATGTTTGTGTATATATCTTCTTTATGCTTCTTTATCCATTCATCTGCATCTTGGACACTTGAGTTACTTCCATATCTTGGCTACTGTAAATAATGCTACAATAAACATAGGGGTACATATATATCTTTTTGAATTGATGTTTTCATTTTCTTCAGGTAAATACCCAGAAGTGAAATTACTGGGTTGTATGTTATTTAATTTTTAACTTTTTGAGGATCACTATATTGTTTTCCACAGTGGCTGCACCAATTTATATTCCCACCAACAGGGCACAAGGGTTCCCTTTCTCCATGTCCTTGCCAATACTTGTTATTCCTTGTCTTTTTTATATAAGCCATTCTGGCTGATGTGAAGTGATATCTTATTGTGGTTTTGATTTGCATTTCCCTGATGATGAGTGATGTTGAGCATCTTTTCGTGTAGCTATTAGCCATCTGTATGTCTTCTTTAGAAAATTGTTCAGGTCCTCTGCCTATTTTTAATCAGATTATTTGAGTTTTTTGGTGTTGAGTTGTATGAGTTCTTTAGGTATTTTGTATATAATCCCCTTATCAGATTTTTTTTTCATTTGCAAATATCTTTTCCCATTCAGTAGGTTGCCTTCATTGTCCAACTTTTCTTCATAAAATTCTTCCTATATACATCTGAACTTCTCTCCATTTGCATGGCCCTGTCTCCAGGTATCAGGATTATCCCCTACCCCTTACTTTTTGTTTCTTCAAATAAGCATTAGCTTTCATGCCAAACAATTAACTGTCTCTTCATTCCATGGCCCTTTCCAGAGTTTCTTAGAGCTTCATCTTTCATGCATATGAGCAAGGTATTCCCTTTTAGGAAAAATTCATGTCAGTCCCCTAGGAGACAAAATATCAGTTATCTCTTGTGATTTTTAATTTTTTTTCTATGTTACATATAATCAAAGCAAACCACAAAGTCAAGAATACCTCAATGTCTACATATTTTTTAAATAAATTTATTTTTATTGGTGTTCAATTTACCAACATACAGAATAACACCCAGTGCTCATCCCGTCAAGTGCCCCCCTCAGTGCCCGTCACCCATTCACCCCCACCCCCCGCCCTCCTCCCCTTCCACCACCCCTAGTTCGTTTCCCAGAGTTAGGAGTTTTTATGTTCTGTCTCCCTTTCTGATATTTCCCATTCATTTGGGGAATATAAATAATGCCTACATATTTTAGACCCTTACAGTATAGTGTCAATTTACCCAATGATGCTCTAACTCTTCCTTGAATATTTTATGCTGATGGCCAACCTTCAACAGCCAACTGTGGTCACTTGGCCCATGAAAATGTTATTGAAGTTCATGTGAGCTCCTATTAAATACAAAATATTAAAAATGTGATCTTTTCTGAAAAAAATAACCAGATAAAAATCTATTTATATGAGGTATATAACAGGGAGTAGAGTTTTTTTAAAGATTTTATTTATGTATTCATGAGAGATAGAGAGAGAGAGAGAGAGAGAGAGGCAGAGACACAGGTAGAGGCAGAAGCAGGCTCCATGAAGGGAGCATGACGTGGGACTCGATCCCAGGTCTCCAGGATCACACCCTGGACTGAAGGCAGTGCTAAACCGCTGAGCCATCTGGGCTGCCGGGGAGTAGAGTTTTTATTTGCTGGAGAAAAAGAATATGTCTCACTCCGTCTTCAGTTCTCTATGATTATGGTTATATTGGGACAAAGAGCCTTGAGAAATAGTCCAGGCCCTTCCTCAGCCCCTTTCCCTACAGCTTGACTGCTTTGCAAATTCTTAGTATTTGAAGAGGGCTTACAGGATACCAAATCTTACCTTTTATGGGATTTCTTACAAAATATTTTATAGACTCTTATTAGAAAAATAGCAGTAGTATATTTGGGAAATATTAGATATTAGAAAGTAAGATATATGTGAGTATAAGACAGTACAATGTCTTGCACATATTATATGAGTGCAGCAAATTAAATGTTAATTTCTTCCCACCTTTTCCCTTACCTCATACTGAGATGAACATTCCTCTTTTGAACTTCCATTCATTAAACACAGTTCTATCAAATAAAGAAAAAAGAGAATGTATATTTCCTCTTCGACACAAGAACACTTAAGATGCTTAAAAGACAACTGTGTCCCCTGTAGGGTTCCTTCAACATTGTTTCACTCCCTTGACTCTCCTAATTTTTCAACTCTGTGTTTCTTGGATCCTAGGACTCACAAAGAAAAAATCTTTACACTTTGTCTGACCAGCATACAGTACAGTGAGGATAGCCTCTGCTTTGTGTTGACAATCAATTAGCATGCTGCCCCCCATCTTGTTCTTGGTTCTTTAGTAACCATGTCACATTGTTAGCCTAATCCCGAAAATTGAAGTCAACCAAATGTAGAGGTATGTATAAATTCTTTTTTTTTTTTTGATGGATTGTGGTCAGGCCGTATTTCCTCCATTCTGTGTTTAATGCACCACTTCTTTGAAGTACAGGAATGAACGTACATATGTATATACTATATATAAATATATATATTTTTTTAAGTTATATATATACTGTGAAGTTTGCCCTCATAAGTCCAACCTGTCAAGATCTTTTAGACTTTTGTTACCCAGATTTTGAGTTATTTCAGCTCTAATTTACCCAAATCTATGCCTTTTTCTTAACATGCCTATAGGATATTAAAAATATCATAATGAGCAAGATGGTCAACAGCAGTTTTATGACATGCTGTCTTAAAATATACCAGGATTTGTTTTAATCATGTAGAGTAAGACTCACAGACATGGAAATGACTGTCATGAAGGAAGAAGTTGATACTCACAGATCTCCAAAAGTAAGAGGCACAGCATGTCAGGCAGAGCCACACAGAGAAGCACCAGAATCACTCAGGAGGGAGGGGAAAGCATGGAGGTGAGCCTTTAGTGAGCTTATTGTGGGAAGTGATAAGCAAGCAAGGCAGGGTAAACAAGGTAGGCAGGCTTAGGATTGTCTAGTTGGAATAATTACCATGTGTTCTGGGAAAAAGGGGTGGTCTGTCTAGTACTTAGCCCTGTGGTGACACAGGCAAGTGGATAGTGTCCCAGACTGAAGGCCCCTGATAGAAGAAGGCAGGTGGGGATATAGGCTCTGAATCCACTGGTTTGCATTTGGAGAGGCCACTCTCTTGAAAGCGTTTGGTATCTTAAGAAATTAGCTAATCTTTGGGAAGGTTAGTCTCCTCCCAGTTAGCGAGGTCTCAGATGCCAGAGTGTTAAGAATGTAGAAAATGAGAAAATACAGTTAATCCACATGCCACTAAGGACTTATATTTGAGCCATCTAAAATAACCACTGGAAAAACAGAAGCTTCCCTCACACTGTGCTGTACACCACCAGGCGCTGTCTCAGGTACTTGCTATAAACTAGCTTTAATCTTCATTATTTCCACATAAGGTAAGGTTCTTCAATTAAAGATGGACAAAAATAAAGCAACTTGTTCAAGACCCACAAATGTGATAGTGGAATCCAAGCCCATCTGGCTCACAAACCCAAACTCCTTCTTTTGAACGGCCTCAACCATGCACAGTCTGGTCTGGATGCAGTTACTCAACCAACATAAATCTGATAACGTGATGCCTAGCCCATATTTGCCATATTATCCAAAAGGGTATCAAAATACATTTTACCAAAAATCTAGTTGCAAGTAAAAATGCACCAAACATAAAGCCCTACTTTATCACCTTCTCTTTTAATTCCTAACTTTTTAAAAAGCGACTAAAATTGGTATAACTAATTTTTTTTAATGACGAAGAATTCTTAGTAACCAGTTCAAGCTTTATTCAAATTGTCTCCTCTGCTAAACACTTATATCATATATATATATATATATTTGAGTTTGCAGGGATGGTTGCCAATGGTCCTAGTCTGTAGTTTAATATCCACCTTTTTCTGTAAAAAATGGGAAAAGGTTTGTTTATCTCAAAGCAGTTTCTGGCATGGTTCCATTCTTTAAAATACATCATGACTGAAGCCTGAATTGTTTCTACCATTTTTTTCTATACCCTAGGATGTAAGTTGTTTATACCAAGCAACTTGAACACAATTATGCAGCCAGTTGTTCTATTGGCATTATGGTTTTCCTCTCATTTCTTTGCCTCTGTTCCTCTTTTGGTTTAGGTTTTATTTTCTAATTATAAAAGAATAGAGTTATTTTTTTAAAGATTTTATGTATTTATTCATGAGAGACACAGGGAGGGAGAGAGAGGCAGAGACACAAGCAGAGGGAGAAGCAGGCTCCATGCAGGGAGCCCGACGTGGGACTCGATCCTGGGTCTCCAGGATCAGGCCCTGGGCGGAAGGCGGAGCTAAACTGCTGAACCACCTGGGCTGCCCAAGAATACAGTTAAATAGTAAAGAATATGGTGGGCTATAATGGGGTGGGCTCTCAAATTTTGCTATCAAGTATTATGTTAGCTGTTGATTCTGGATAGGTATCATTTTGCAACTAAGGGCTTAATCTTCTAAACCTAGTTCCTTTAATGTGTTTATGCTTTTATAAAAAATAATAATAATATTAAGGCATATTGATTGTCATCAAACATTTTACAATATCTTTTGAGATTAGTTTTTGTCATATTGGACTTAGAGATATGGCATATTATAATCACATCTCTCCTGGTAATATATCAGCCTTTCAATCTTAGTACAAATCCTACTTAGTCATGGATGATTATTTGAAGATAACTTCAATTTGATTTGCTAATAGTTCGAGAATTTTGCATCAATATTTGTCAGTGAACTCGTTTATATAATTTGGGGGCTTTATTTGTTTTTTGCTTTTTTGTTTTTTTTTCCTTCCTGATAGGTGGGAGCTTTCTTGTACTGGTCTTTTTGTGATATTCAAGCTTAAGAAAATGAAGTGGATAACAATCTGTCATTTTCAATGCTTTAGAACAGTTTATGTAGCATGGGAATTGCCTTCTCTTTGAAATTCCAGCAGCAAAATCATTTGATCATGAATCTGTTATTGAGGACTTTTGATAATTTGTTTTATATGATTGCTCTAATCAAATTTTCTGCTTTTCCTTAATTTAATGTTGGCCATTGATCTTTTTCCTATACACTCATCTATTTAATGTAGTTTTTAAAAGATTTTTATTATTTATTTATTCATGAGAGACAGAGAGACAAGCAGAGACACAGGCAGAGGGAGAAGCAGGCTCCACGCAGGGAGTCCAATGTGGGACTCGATCCTAGGTCTCCGGGATCATGCCCTGGGCTGAAGGCAGGCGCTAAACCACTGAACCACCCAGGGATCCCAATTTAATGTAGTTTTTAAGTTAGTGTAATGTGTATATAATATTTCCTAGAATTAAAAATAAATCTCTTATTATGTCCCCATTTAAAACATTTTTTAAAAAATTTTCTGTCTTTTGTAATGATGAGATTAGCTTTTTGTCATTTTCATTCATATTGCAATGTTGTGTTTAAATAAACAATTCTCGGATTTACTAATAAAATATATTTTTTGTTTTTAACTCATTAAAAATCTCTCTTTATAATTATTACATGATCTCCATTTTTTTTAGTTTTATTTTGTGGTTATTTTCTAACATATTGAGTTGATTGTTAAATTCCTTTATTTTATTATTATTTTAATAACGAAAGTATTTAAGATGATTGCCTCTGAGAATTAACTTTTGCTGCCTCACACTACAATAATAAGCAATTTTTAAATATCCATTATTTTCTAAATAATCTATTATCGTAATTTTAATTTCTTTTTTATCCTAATAAGTTTCCTAAAGAATGTTTTAAATTATCAAATTGGGTCTTATTTTTGTTTTTTAAACTTTGGTTATTAATTTGCAGTTTGTTATATATTTTTTAAAGATTTTATTTATTTATTCATGAGAAACACAGAAAAAGAGAGGCAGAGACATAGGCAGAAGGAGAAGCAGGCTCCCCTCAAGGGGCCCAATGCGAGACTTGATCCCAGGACCCTGGGATCACGTCCTGAGCCGAAAGCAGAAGCTCAACCACTGAGCCACCTGGGTGTCCCTACAGTATGTTATATTGTGACATGACATTTTCCTGCTCAATATCTGATTTAAGAGTTTTATTTATGACCTAGAACTTAATCAATTTTTATTGTTCATTGAAATTTGAAAATGAAATATATGCCCTGAGTGTCGCATGCAAAGTTCAATCTATCCATGAATTAAAATTTATTATATTAAAATTATCTAGGTTTTCAAGAAATAGTTGAGTGTTTCCTGTAACAATCATATTCTCACCAACTTCTTATTTATCCATTTAACTTCTTATTTATTCATTTAACAAGTGAGCCTGGCACCTTTTCAGTGCCAGGTTCACTTATAGGTACTAAGGACACAGTAGTGACACACTGTGGGAGCACTTCTAAGGGCAGGAGCTAAACACTGAGGCACTGAGGAAGCTAAATGAATAATCCAAGGTTGTACGGTAAAGAGATACAGGAGTCCTTTCTATGCAAACATATACATATATATGCCCCACTTCTTAAATGTACATGGTAGTGCTTCCGTAAATACTGTGATTTCCGTACACCCTGATTTATACTTTATCATTTTTACTTTTTTAAATATTTTATTTATTTATTTGAGAGAGAGAAAGAAAGCATGAGAAGGAGGAGGATAGAGGGAGAAGAAGACTCCCAGCTGAGTGGAGAGCCTGATGTGGGACTCCATCCTTGGAGTCTGGGATCATGACCTGAGCCAAAGAAAGCAGATGCTTAACCAACTGAGCCACCCAGGCACCCCATCGTTTTTTTAATTTTAGTTTTAGTACATCTTATTTTATTGTGTCTTCATGAACCTTGAGTGGAAAAAACTGGCACCATCATCCAGACATTTTTAAATGACTTCAGCTCTCCCCTAATTATGTGTGGCTTATACTTTTATAGTTTTATGATTTTTTCCCTTAACAGTGAAGTTGTAGGTGAGCCATTTTGCTTCCCCCCCCCCACCCCACTGCCTGTATACCTTACACCATCTTCCTTAAACACCTCTTGCACAAACTGCAGGTCCTCAAGGCTCCAGCCCTTACTCCAGTCAAGGCTCCAGCCACCAGTCAGTCCTAAGAAGGTGCACCGCGATGCTGTGCCCCCTCCCCTCTGTCCTGCATCTACAGTGATGGCTGTGGTAGCTGGCTTGGTTCTCGCCCAGGCACAACCCAGAGGTGCAGAGAATGAACACCCAGGACACCACCCTCCAAACCCAAAGGGTGGGAACTGATGGAAAATACGTTCACCTTTCATCTCGAGGTCAGACAGATATGAGACCCACCTCAAAAGTCTCCTCAGAAGCTTCCATGGGCTCCTGCATCATGACCAACTCTAATGTGTCCCTGTCTCCTCAGAAGCTTCCATGGGCTCCTGCATCATGACCAACTCTAATGTGTCCCTGTATGGACTTTTCCCTCCTTCCCTGTTTGAATCCCTCTGCCCCAAGCTTGCTCGTAGGGATGGCTTCTAAATGTGCTACCTGTCCCCAAGCCTTTGTTTCCAGCATTGCTTTTTGGAAAACCCAGGCTGAGGACTCAAACACCTTTCTTGCTCACCTTGCTCTACACACAGCTTTTAAATTTCTTTATGTTTTTTTAAAGTATCTTTCTCACATCTTTGTCTTATTTTAACATTTAGGCTACCTAACATTATTCCTATAGCCTGGTGCTGTTCTTTTGTATTCTCTTGATGTTTATTCTCCTCCTTCAATATTTAATACATGTCCTTTTAAAATATGAACTTGACTTTCAGCTATATTAGTTCCTTTAGATTCATATCCTTTTTTCCTTTATCATTAGAATAATTCTGATTATGTGGGGCTTATTTTCCAAGTGCTCAGACCATCTTATCTCTCCCAAGCTTTGTTATCTTTCAAGCTTCTTTTCCTGGGATCACACGCCCACACACATGATCTGATTATTTTTAACTTCCCTGTTCTGAAGTTACCTCTGTGTCTTTCCAGGCTTTCATGAATGTCACAAGATTACTTTCTCCAAGGTCCTTGCTCCTTTCACAACAGTACCAGTTTTGCCTCAGTGGACAGAATTAAATCGATGCAACCATTTTCTCCTTGTGACTTTCTTTACCATTTAAAATACAAAATGGAAGTAAGTCATGTCATGTCTTTAACAAGTTGCTCCACTTGTGAGAGATTCAGACTCTCAAGCACTGCCTGAATAGTCACAATAGCCCATTAGGTCAGTATCTTTCCCCTGGGAGTTCTGTACTACGTTTAAGGTACCTCTATATGGTGAGTTTAGAGCGTCTATAACACTCCTCTGCCATTAAAACACTTCTATCCATTTCAGCTTTTAGTCCACATTCAAATATGTGTCATTATGCTCCAATTGTAGGTTGAAGATTGTTACCGATATGCGTATCTTTCTTTACGTGGTGCTCTTCTTCTACAATTTCTATTAGATTAATTTTCTTTTCTGCAGGGTGTTCCCCCTCTATTATTACACTGTAGCCATCTTAAATCCCTCTCAATCTCAGTACTACTTTAATGAGATCATATATATTGGTGTATCCATATATATAACTTTGTATATGCATTATGTACAAATTATTCATGTTAATATATATATATATATATATATAACCTTGTATGTATATTGCTTTTTACTGAAATAGACAGCCATATTTTATTATTGACAATGTTCAGAGTCTGACATGTAGATACCTGAGGTCCATTGATATTATTCCTCTTATATTTACTATTTTCTCATTGTTTTTCCCCCTGAGGCGCACATTTTCTTTTCCATGGTATTAATCAGTTGAATCTGGGCCTTCCTCTGCTTTTTTCATAAAATATTTATTTTTTAAAATTTTGATCACATTGGTGAGTATGTTTCCAGTCTCTTCCAGGTGTTTGAGTAAAGTTCTCTATCATTTCCTCAAGGGAACATTATTCTTTTATAATGAGCCATGATTCAGAAAACCAATTTTTTCCCTTATTATTAGTGTAGTCAGTAGATTATTTCTCATATTCTCCTTCTAGTAATAATAAAAATAACAACTACAGTTATAAGTAATTGAATTTCTTTGATGCACCAGACTTAATGTTTTTTTATGTACATTATATCTAATCCTCATAACAACCATGATAGATGAGGACCCCTGACCCCTTTTCCCAGCTAAGAAGACTGAGTTTTCATAACTAGTGTGTGGTGGATCCACTATTCACCCTAAGTTAGTCTGATTCCAAATCTTTTTCTCTTCTCGCGACTGCAATGTATGTGCAGATTATGCTTCTAAAGTTGTTGTGTTGTCCCTTGGTTGCTATTATCACTAGGAAGAGAGAAAAGAAAAAAAAATTAAAGCCTAGTTGTTCAGTATCTCATCAGGTATTCAGATTCAATACCTGAATTCAAAGACATTTTCTATTTTTCTTTTAACTCTACTTTTTTCCGTCACGAAACAGATGAAATAAGTAGTACTCTGAGAATTTGGTGATGTATAGGAAAGCAGCACATTTTGTACTTTGCCATGTTCTATGTACATTGGCCATTCCTGTGGTGCTCACCATTATATGGCTTGTCCTCTTGGACCCATAGTGGGATTGACCTGAGCAGCATAGGATTGCTGTTTCTGCATGCATCATGCCTTGGTACTCTATAAGAAGCTTTCCAAAACTCTTAGGGAACTCTTTTGTATATTTAGTGCCCAGTGGTGGAAGTATAGGCAAAGATACACCACAAATGAGTTAATTAAGGGGAAAAATAGTTGAATATTATGAAATGATGTTTAAATAGAAGAACTGAAGTGCTTGGATGGCTCAGTTGGTTAAGTGTCTGACTCTTGATTTCGACTCAGGTCACGATCTCAGGTTGTGAGATCCATCCCCATGTTGAGCTCTGAGCTGGGCATAGAACCTGTTTTAGATTCTTTCCCTCACCCTTTGTTCCTCTCCTTCTCCTTTCCTCTCTAAAAAGAAGAAGGAAGAAGAAGAAGAAGAAAAGAAGAAGAAGAAGAAGAAGAAGAAGAAGAAGAAGAAGAAGAAGAAGAAGAAGAAGAAGAAGAAAAGAGAAGAAGAAGATCTTATAGTTTTATTCTTCCTACCTACTTGAAAGTTGAGGAAGTGACGGAGAATCATACTCTTACCTAAATGAGTGTCATTATTACTTCAAAATTCATTGACCTCATTTTTCCAGGAGTCCAGAGTCTGACACTGAATGATGTCTACACTGTTAAACTGAGCCCTCTTGTCAAGTTGATACCAAAAGTCGAAGAACCTTGATTCTTCTTATGGAACAGATTTTTTTCTTTTGAATAATGTTTAGTTTATTTTACAATTATGTACCCCCACTGTAGACTATTTTAAAGGTACATCAGTTTATGCAAAAAAAATTAAAACCCTTGCAATCTCACCTCCAAAATATAACCACATATGATTTTTTTATGTTCCTTTCTTTCTAATAATTCTTCCAGGATAAAATATGGCTCATGCTTAGATCAGAACAAGTTTTCATGTTCTTTTTCATCTAAAGAGACAGTTATTCCCAACCCACTCTATGTTTCCAGAGACTTTTAAGTTTATATTAAAATTCCAGTTAGTTAACATAGTGTAATATTAGTTTCAGGTGTACAATATAGCGATTCAATACTCCCATACATCAGTCTGTGCTCATCACAAATGCACTTCTTAATCCCCATCAACTATTCACCCCATTCCCCACTCATCTCCTTTTTTTCTGTGGGACAGATTTAAAGGGATTTCCATGTGATTCTAAGTTTCACTGGTTACTAGTTCCATGTTCTTCAGAAAATTACTTAGACTTTCTGTGCCTCAACTTCTTTACCTTCTACAGAGCTGGACTTTAATGTCCACAGCTACCATGTAAGTCCACAGCCTCCTTAGAGTCTCAAATGTCAATGAATTGTGTTGTTTGCAAATCTGTGAAGATTTCTATGATGCTCTAAAAATCTCTATAAACTATATCTCTTGCTGCATTGTCACTATGATGGTGAAATGCTCCACTGGGCGATTACTTGTTTTGGGTAAGTATCTATATGGCCCCAGACCTTGGTCCTTCTGTCTCTGAAATGTTTGCTTATTGTCTTTTGCAGGATCTGCCTTCTTTGTCTTGTGAGAGCAAATTCTTGACAGCCAATAAACAAGTTATTGGTTTACTTTTCTTTCCAAAGAAAAGTGAAGTTAAGTTTTTGTTTTCCAGGTAAAACTGGAAAATATATCTAAAAGACACTAAGAAAATTTCCTAAGGTCATATAGTGACCCACGTAAGAAAGCCAGGCAAACTCAAGTCTTCTACCCACTAAATAATCTATTTTTAACCTCTACACTGTTATTCCCGTGGTAAATATATATTTGCAAATATGTTTATTTTTTAAAATGCAAATGGCATACTGCAAAGCAGATAAAGTTTAGAGGAAAATCAGGGTTTTAGGAGAATACTGGAATAAGATTTGGGACAATCTACATGGAACTTTGCACAGAGTTGCGGGTAGGATGATGTAGATCCTGGAGTTCTAAGGAAGAAGATTACAAGGGAAGAACAACAGCATGAAACAGGGGCAAGCTCTCTGAGGACAAAATCAATCAATTTTACAAATCTGTCTTAGAGTGACGATAGTTCTTAAAGTTCTTTTTGGGTCAATACCCAAAACATTTTCCAGGAGATATTTCTGTCATTTATATAATTAAGCTGCAATTTTCCTTTGTAGGGGAGAAAAACTGAAGTACCCAGCAACCACAATTTTTAATAAATATTAATGGATGAGGAGGGGAGAGAGGAATGGAGACAGCAATGGTGTTTGGCCTTGGGACATCATGCAGAACCCACCTCTTTAGTTTTGATATCCCCAGTAGACTAGATACTAGTTTTGCTGCATTGATTGCTGTTTCATAATATAAAATTTAATTATCTCTATTATTTTACAATAAGCTTTTCTGCCTTGGGGCCTCTGGCACAGGGTACGGTTAGTAACAAATCTAATAAATAAAGAAATAAAACACTTCATTTCCTTTTCAGAAGGAAGTTGTATTTTGCTCTGTATGCTTTGAGCTTACGGGAATTCACTTTAGTTCTCCCAAACACACTTGTTCTTTGGCTCAGAAAGGCTACCATCCAGGAGCTCTAGGACTGCAAGCCCCGGAAACCACTGTGCTCCCCTCAGCAGGGATCCCAGTAAGCAGATGGCACCTCTGCACATGCTCTCAGGGGCTGTTTTTCACTCTTCATGCTTTTATTATTGGATTCCCCCTCATTACATTTGTTTAGTCCAAGAAGCATAGAATTAAGAACCCTGACTCTGATTAATCCTTTACCCACTTACATTTTGTTTACTCAATTGTTTTCATTTGAGAAAAAGAATCAAATATTAGCCAGATGCAGGTTAACAGATAAAACACACAGCTTCTGAGAGATGAAAGGAGGTTAGTGAGGGGTAATTGAAGTCAAACACTAAGCATATTGTGCACAATAGTTTAGTAAGATGAGGAATCAATAAGATGTATTTATTATTGAGCTGTCCAGACCTTAGAGAATATGTAATTAAGAGTTTCCATCCAAATATATGCAGTAGGTATCAACATCATGCATTTAATAAGCATATTATAAGCATAAATGATGCATAATCACTAGGCCTAGTGCTATCAAGGATACCGAGGAATCAGAGACAAACACTCTGCCTTTAAAGGCCTAATAGACTGGGAGTAAATATGAGAGAGACGCAAAACTATCTCACAAGGCAGAATATACAAACTCTTGGGAAAAAAGGAAAAATTAAGTGTCCTGTCAAAAGGCATATTGGATCAGGTAAGGGATTAGAAAGGCCTCATGGAAGAGATGGTGCTTATTGTGGGCCTAGAAAAAATGATGTACTATTACACAGAACCAGCAGAGATGAATAGTAAACATGATACTTATCAAGGAAACAATTCCAAAGAGTGTATCAGTTTCTCTATCTATCTAAATGTTAAAAATTAATAACACATTGTTTTGAATATGTGAACAGGTGAAACTGGAAAGGAAGGTGAGGGGTGAAGGGAGCTCCAGGGCTCCCTGGAGGGGTCCAGGGCTCTCTCTTAATTCCTGGTAGCTATTGGCAATCCCTGATATTCCCTGGCTGTGGCTGGGTCACTCCAATCTCTGGCTCCATCTTCACATGGCCTTCTCTGTATGCAACCTTCTCTGAATAAAAGGTAACATTCACTCTTCTGCCATATAAAGTAATACTGATCTATTCTGGGGAATAGAATGTGGGCATTCTTTTTGGAGGCCACTGTTCAGCTTATTACAGACCGAATGGTAAGGATTTCTGAAGATAAGAATATAATTTGCATTTTTTTAAATAAAAGCTTGACCCTTAACTGACAGTAATATTTTTTTTTTTATTTCTACCTGGATAATTCTTTACTTCCTTTCATCAGAGGGAATTCCAAAGTATTTTCAAATCTCAATTCCTCAGCTTTCTATCTTATTTTCAGCAGATAACTTTGCCTCATAGTTTACAAGGAAAACCGAGTTTTCCAAGTATAAATAAGTTCCTTAAAATTCTCTATTACCTGCACCATTCTGCTTCATTAAACAAAGCATCCAAACTCGTCTAAGTATTTGGGATACATCTGTGAATTAAAACAACAACAACAAAAAAGGAAAAATTATATAAGGCGCATTCTGGCAGGAGGATAAAAACTAAATATGATAACAACATATGTACAGACAACCCTTGAACAACATGGATTTGAACTGTGTGGGTCCCCTTATATGTATTGTATTTCCCAATAAATACAAAACAGTAGGGTAAATGTATTTCTCTTCCTTATGATTTTCTTAATAGCATTTTTCTTTCTCTAGCTCACTTTACTATAAGAATACCATATATAATACATATAACAAAATATGTGGCAATCACCTATTTATGTTATCAATAAGGCTTGGGATCAATTGCGGGTTATTAGTAGCTTGAGGGGAGTCAAAAGTTGTACATTGATTTTCAATAGTACAGAGATCGGTGTCCCTAACTGACCCACATTGTTCATAGGTCAACTGTACTATGGAAAAAAGCAAAAGCCATAATAAAGAGCAGATATTAAACTTGGAGTTAGGTTAGGCCTTGCTGTGAATGTAAAATCTGAGCAGACTTGAAGGAGGTGATGGACTTAGCTGGCAAAGATGAAGCAAAAGCACTCAGATCCAGGGAAGAGACAGAGCAAAAGCCTATGATGGAAGAATGCCTGGTGTCTTAAAGAACCAAAGAAGAGGCCAACATAGCTGAAGCAGAGTAAGCAAGGTGAAGAGTGGTAGTGATGTAGTCCAGAAGGTAAGGGGGTGAAAGAAGGGAGATCATGCAAAGTCTCACCAATTGAAAGCACTTGGGATATTACTGTGACAAAAATGGAAAGACACTCCAGAATTGTAAAAAAAAAAAAAAAAAAAAAAAAGGAGTGATATGATCTGACATTGAATTTTAATGAGCACCTCTGGCTTCTGAGTTAGGGTAGACTTCGAGGGTAGAGGAGAGACAGGCACAGAAGCAGAGAGCTTGGTTAGGATGCAGTTACAGTAAATTTGGTGATAGCCGATCATGATTCAGACTTGGGTCATAGCTATAAAGGTGGTGAGAAATAGCTGGGTGTAAGATATATTTTGAATAGAGACAACAGAAGTTGCTGATAAAGTGCTAGAAAAAGAAGGGTTCTGAATGGCTTGAGCAATGAGAAAGAGTTGTTTTCATCAAAGATGGGGAAGACCAGGGTGGAGCAGATGTGGAGGTGGGTGGAATATGTCAGTAGTTAAGTTATGGACACAGTGAGCTTGAGGGATCTATTAAATAACATAATAAATGTATTATTATAAAATAATAACTATTGTAAAATATAATAGAGGGGTCTATATTCAATAAATAATTGTATACAACAAATGTACAATGTGTATACAAATACGACTGTATTGAATACAATAGATATTTATACATCTTATTAAACTAGAAAAACGAATCTAGATATATAAATCTTGAATTTGGGAGACAATTCTGGACTGGAGATACAACTTCCATATCTCTCTAAATCCTTATCCATGAGTCCCTTGTCCTTTCTGGGCAGGAGAAGAGGTAATACCCTTCCCAAACCTACCATGTAACCTATGCCCTTGATTCCACCTTTCACATGTCCTCTACAATTTCTTCCTTTTCACAATCTCTTTTTTTCTTTTGAATCATAAGGGTCTCATTCTACTTTACCTCTCCCCCCCTCCATTCTCCAAATCAACTAGAGCCCTTTCTATCCAAATCCACACCTCTTTACTCATGTAAATAGAAAGTTTTTAGACCTCTCTCTTTCTTGCTTCACCCTCTTGCCTTTCTTCCATCTTTCAAGGTCCAAAGCCTTGAAAGAGCTGTCTCTAACTGGCATCTCTAATTTGCTGATTGCATTTCATAGCATCGCCCCCCTGGAGGCCTCCCTGTACTCCAAGATATCCACTTCTCACCATGATTTTTCTGTAACCAAGATCAAATTGGGAATATGACAAATAGCAGCCAATTATCTCCTTTCTCCAGTCCTCATACATTAAGAGGAAGACGTAGGTGTGGTCCAAAGCAGTACCAATATTTCAAAATTAGGTTTCAACATTTTAGAATCAACTGAGGGAATCTTAATATCTCTCCTATTGGCTCACATTGTTCCAGCTCCAGTCACCTCCTTGCTAGTTTTCAAATACTCCAAGATTTGGCCTCAGTGCCTTTGAATATGCTATCCTGGCACTCATCTTCCCCCAGACACTCACATAGTTCACTCCCTCAGTTCACACAGGTCTTTGCTCACATATGCACACACCAGAAAGTCCTTAACCACCACCCTTCTAAACTAGTACCTCTGTCACTTCCTGTTGCTTTACCTGTCTTTTTCCTTCACTGACATTTTTACTACCTAACATTTCATATATTTAGGTGCTTATTTGTCTTATCTGAGTCACACGCTGAAATGTAAACTCTGTTAGAGGAAGGGCATTCTCTCCTTTGTTTGCTGCAGTTTCCCTAGTATTTGAAAAAAGGCCTGGCACATAATAAGTTCTAATAATTATTTGCTAAATGAATGTCCTAGTGCTTAAAGGATATTGATAGATTCAATGGCTCTTATGCCCAAAGAGCTGGCAGCAAACGTGGACAAATAAATAGCATGAATATCTGTCCTCCTTTCCTACTCTCCCTGATGACCACTAGGACACTACATTGGACACTACACTACAGTATTGGACATTACACTATTTGCCACTGGAGTGAAAAAATAAAGAGAACAGCAGGGTTAAAAAGCAATCATTCTTTCCGCATCAAGTAATTTTTATAAAGGATCCAGAATTCCTGGTTAATCTGAGAGCAGCTCCTAAGGTGGGAGTATCTCTAACCTCTTTAAGGCTACAACAAACAAACAAACAAACAGGCCCATTCAAGAAAAACTGAGCTGACAAAGCATATAGCATCAGGATAAATTCCTTCCTGGTCACCTTTTCCTGCCCTGCATCCCTTCCAACCAGATTATCCCTCCAATATAAGAATTCAGGAGCCACTCCTACTGAAAAGATGAGTAAGATGTATTTTGATTCCACTGAGCATGGGGAAGCTGCTTCAAGATTTGGACACAATAGGAAAGGGCTACTCAAGGGCAGGGGTGGAGAGGCTCTGCTGAGTGTCACTAGAGGAAAAGAGAACTGGCAAGAGTGGAGTCCAGACGAGAAGAGATTTGGAGAGAGGAGGAGGACAATTCAAGGTGTACCTAAGAACCAAGATTATGAGATGGTGAGTGTAGAGGTCTCCTACTTATGGATGCCTTTTTCAACCTTCTGCTCTGCATACAATAAAGACTCTCTAAGAGCCTACACCTGATGCCCCCATGCCGATCTGCTCCTCACTTCCCACTGACATCCATATGAGCAACTGTTGCATGCGGTTCCTTTTCTCTGAGCTTTCATGAGGTTTAGCTTAGTGGGACCATCCCACTGTGTTCATATTTTGTTTACCTACAATACTACTATATGGTACTGAATTGAAGAGCATTTGAAAAGTGGGATGAAAGGAAATGAAAGCTTGTCCTTACCTTGAATCACATATCAGGAGCTGAAATTAGATCCCACCTACTGGGAAGGGAGAGGGTCTGTGTCACCCAACAAAGCTCAGCCCCCTTGGCACATCCAAAGCCTCATATCCCTGCCCCCTGGCTTTGGCACCAGGGGTTCCACGGCTGTGCCCAGGATAAAAGCGCCGTCCCCAGCTTGCTCTCAGGCAAAGACAGCCTGCTTTTAATTAGGAGCAGTAGCCGTTGTTAGATTTGTATTTTTCTTTCCTTCTTTTTTTTTCCCTATGCTTGATGGCATGATGTGTGTTACATATTTAATTAAAGAGGATCTAATGAGTACTTCTAACAGCCCTGGGGTCAGAAGAGCCACTACAGAGATTCATGCAAATGAGCCAGGCTTTATGGCTTCCCTAGTGAGCAGCAGTGATGTTGTCCAAAATGGCAGAGTCTGTGGGAGCCCATCAGCTTTCCAACTTCTACAGGAAAAAACCCAAGGGGAAGCACACAGAGGGTGGGGACTAGAATTTGCAGACTTTGTGTCTGGGCCCATAAATAATCTAAATGTATAATAGGGTAAGTCTAAACTTTATGAAATAAAATGTGCTGAGGACCCAGTGGGTCAGTGGGCGAGGCCAGAGGGCAACCCAACAAGACCAAGACCCTTAGGAAGACACTTTTGGACATAGGAAGGTGAATCAGAGAAGAGTGAAGGAAGGAGAGGTAAAAAATGTGCTTGGACATCTGGATTTCATTTTATGCGAAATGGGTCATTAAATGTTTTTTGTATGCACTTTCTTCACTGTGCTCTATTCTTATATCTGTTATAGCACTGTCTTGTGATTTATCTGCAGACATATCTATATCCCTATTTGACTCTGAACTGACCCCTCAATAGTTAGGACATCCTATCTCTTTGCTTCCGTGATTCCTACCAAACTTCCTCCCTATCTGTACCAGATATCCTACTAGATTATAATTGCCTATTGAGTTTCTGTCTACTTTGCCTAATTGATTGAATTGATTTAGAAAGTTGATTGAATGGGTTTTTCTTCCCATATTATTTTTGTCATATTCATATTTATATGCCTAGCATCTACCACAGTGCCCAAAATATAGTATGCCCTCAATAAGTTATTGAATGAATGAATGAATGAATGAATGATACAAATGTAATCAGTCTGATCTCAGGCCAGTCTCAGCATACTTACTGCATCCAAACAAAGACAGACTGAAGATTTGTCCCTGAAAGCATTAGAGGGCTGTTTCAGATTTTACTAAAAGTCAGTTACTTGGGCAATTGAAAAATGATGTTATATTGCATATTATACCATAAGATTTCTTTAAAATTCTCTTTAAGATATAGAATAAGAGTGGTACCTGGGTGGCTCAGTCAGTTAAGCATCTGCCTTCAGCTTAGGTCATGATCCTTGGGGTCCTGGGTTGGAGCCTTGCGATGGGTTCCCTACTCAGTGGAGAGTCTGCTTCTCCCTCTCCTTTTGTGCTTCCTCCCCACCCTGCTTGTATTCTCTCTCTCTCAAATAAATAAATAAAATCTTTTTTTTTAAAAGATATAGAATAAGAAAGTTAATGCTCTGTCTTTGATTGGATCCTAGTTTTGAAAAAAAAATACGGAATCAGCTATTAAGGATGTTTTTTAGATAATTGGGGGATAGTTGGTATAGATGACATTCAGAAACTATTTTTGTTGTATGATAACAGCCTTGTCATATATTAGTTTGTCTTTGTGGTGGCTTTTAAAAATAGCTACAAAATCTTTCACAGCCACTCCATGCAGAGGAGGAGAATCGACGTCCCTTTTCTTGAATACAGGCATGTTTACACCTTCTGCGGCCAACAGAGTTTGGTAGAAATGAAGCTGGAAGGTTTCCAAAGCTAGACCAGGAAAGCCTATGCAGGTTCTTCTTAGTTCTCCTGGAATGACCATTCCTTTCCCAAGATGCTCCTTCTCAGAACCTACCTGCCATGCTGTGAGATGCCCAAGCCACGTGGAGGGGCCACATGTGGATGCCCCATTCCACAGGCCCAACTAAGACCAGACTTGGAGTCGTTCCTTAGGTTTATCTGCAGAATCCTCCAGATAATTCCAGCCTCCAGACATTTGAATATTCCTAACTGAAATCCCAGATGACCCACAGAATCCCTGAGTATAATAAAATATTTGCAATAAAAAAAAAAATTGCTACTCTGTGCTACTAAGTTTGGATGGGTTGGTTAAACAGAAACAATAACTGAATGGTCTTTGATATTTTTTGAAGACACCTGCTTTAAAGAATTTAAGGATAAAGTGCCATGATATCTTTAGCGTACTTTTAAATGGTCCCCACAAAATGTGTGCTAAGACAGCAAGGTACATCAAGCAAATCCACAAGAACATTGGCAACTGTCAAATACAGATGGCGAATATGTTGTTCATGGAACTATTTTTTCTATTTCCTTTAAATTTTTTATGGAAAATTTTTTTTCAAAAAGTGCTTTTAAATACCTTTTTACCCAAAGTTCTATATTAGGAAAATATAAATTTCCCATTCACTCATCTCTTCGATCTCCCACAAATTTCATTGTACAACCCTCTCTTTGAATGGGTCCTAATTCTTCCTCCTTCTTCTGACAGCGGCTCCTATTGGTGGTTAGGCCTTTCCTGGTGAAGAGCAAGCAAAACTGGTGCCACCTCTTTCTTTGAGATCTGTCATTTTACAAAGCAGAGGAAGGAATTAGGATTGTAATAACTAATACTTTAATATGTTTTCTTACAAATCAGTGACATAATTTTTATTTTTTTAAAGATTTTTTTAAAATTTATTTATTCATGAGACATACAGAGAGAGAGAGAGGCAGAGACACAGGCAGAGGAAGATGCAGGTTCCATGCAAGGAGTCTGATGAGGGACTCAATCCTGGGTCTCCAGGATCAGGCCCTGGGCTGAAGGCGGTGCTAAACCGCTGAGCCACTGGGGCTGCCCAGTGACATAATATCTAAAAAGACTTTTAGAAACTACCAGGTTATTAAAAAGAACAGAACGGACCTTCACCAAATTCAATATGTATTGGTAAAACTAGGACAAAAGACTTCCCTGCATTCAAGACTTAAAGTTTCCAAAGCAATGCTATGGATTTTGATTCTCATCAAAAGAAAGCAAAGCCTTCTTCTAAGTCATTGTAGGGCAAATAAGGCCCCAAAAAGGAACATTTTTTAAAAAGCTCAGATCAAAAATGTTTTTCCCTCTATCCTGACTCCCTTTACTGTACAATCCACTCTTGAAGTTTCAGTGTGACACTCATCCTTTTTTCCCAGCTTCTGGTCACCCTCAACCACCTGTTGTTCCCTGTCCTCTTAAAGGCCACTGCTTTTCTGAGGAGCAGAACCAGGGTGAACCTTGGAATTTCAATCCTATCATAGACAAAATCTCATATTCTTTTTATTTTTATTTTTTGCTGAATAATACTCCATTTTATTGATATACCACATTTTATGTATCCATTCATCAGTTCTACTTACATTCTTGATGTTTTCTTTAAATACTCCTCCCTACCTGGCTACATAAACTGAAACCATTTTTCCCCTTGATGACACCAATTCCTGTATACCCTTCCCCAAAATAGTAATAGTTATCACAATAATAATGAACATGGAAGCTAATTTTTTATTAAATACTACATAGTGAGAGCATTTACACTACTCTCTTTTATTAATTATTTCAATCGATCTTCACAGCAACCCCAAGAGGTAGACACCACCTGTATTGCCCTTCTAGAATTGACACATGGTGTTTGAGTAGATTACTCATGACTGCTCATCTAGAAAGGGGCTAGAAACCAAGTAGTCTGACCAGGGATCCCTGTTTGTAACCATCGTGCATTACTCTCTCCTTTACAGTCTTCCCAATAAGCTTCATTTCTTCACTCCTCGCCCCTAACAACCCAGAGCCAGAGGAGGGGGCTGCTTGCACACCGTGCAGCATCCAGACCAGTGACCCTTCATCCCCAAGTATCTGCTCATCTTTGAAGCCTGTAGCATACTGTTATTAGCTGTAGTTCCAAGGACACTCATTGCGTCTTCCTTGGCTTCAGCATGTGAATGTCACTATATTTTGTGATGTTCCCTGATCCTTTATGCCAGCATCCACGCAGATATCTTGTAACTGTAGCATCTTTAGAAACTAGCTGACCTGTGTACCCTCATAGCCACACATCACCGCCACTCAGAACCCACTCTTCTACACTCTTCTAGGGTCTTGAACCTATAGCAGTTCCTTTCTGGCTTCTCGTTCTTTCTTCTCAATGTCCCTTTTGCCTTTACTAAACTTGTTCTTTGTTTTAGCCATGAGTTTCAGTAAGCATGCATCCCTTGTTCTCTTATAACTCATCACCTCCGTTCTTAGCTCACTCCACTCCCTACTCACCTTAATGCTGATTCATTTCACTACCACCCTCAGACGCCTTGCTCTCCTTGCCATGTTTCTCCTTGGCAGTTCTCAACTTTGGGAAACTACGCTTTGTTTTTTCTATTTACCCTCCAAGGCTGTGAAATGCAACTGGAGAATTTCACGAAAACATGTTTAATCTTTGTTAACCACACGTCACATTCACCACAGCTGGACTTTTCATCTCACCTGCAGTCTTGTCACATACTTAGTTCCTATCAACTCCACATTCCATTTCCCCTGGAAGTTGCTTGAAATCTTGCTATTTCCTCACCCACTCAACCACATGTGCTCCAGCAGAAGGCTCCAAGAATATTTACACAAATCTTCCAGCCTAGAATGCCTTTCTCTGCTCATCCTTTCATTCAAAGTACTTGTACCAGAAGCAGTCCCCCACTTCTTTTTATGACCAAGCTTAACACTTAGGTTCTTTCCCTACCACTTTCTCCTTCTCAAAGATCTTGCCCTATCAAAAATCTCCTTGGGGCACCTGGGTGATTCAGTCAGTTAAGCATCTGACTCTGAGTATCAGTTCATGTCATGATTCAGGGTCACGATATTGATCCTCATGTCAGATTCCATGCTCAACAGGGAGTCAGCTTGAGATTTTCTCTCTCTCTCTCCCTCTACCCCTCCCTCCACTCTCACTCCCTCTCAATAAATAAATCTTTTTAAAAAATATCATCTTCTGTCTTACTGCTTAATCATTTTCTCCTTCTCTGGCTATTTTTTCTATTTACAAACAGGTTTCAATCACTTCTCACCCATAAAATAAAGTGTCCTTCTGTACTCTTGCTACCTTCTCTTTTAGTACCTCTAAGCTGCCTCCCTATCCCCTCACCAGCATGTGCCCTTGATCCCTCAGCAAACAGAAACTGCATTCACACCATAACCATCCACTCACTAGTCAGCAATGCTACAAGATGACTTTCCCTCATCAGTCTCCCAAAATGGTTCTCCTGAGGACACCAGTGATCTCTGAATCTCAAAAGCCCATCATTATTTTTTAATCCTCATTCCTGCCTTCTCTAAATAATCTAAAACTTTTGATTATGCTCTATGCCATGAAATTCTATCCCATGTGAATTTCCTTGTTTTCACACTTCTCTTTCTCTTTCCTATTCCACTTTCTCAAAAAGAGACATCTGAGATCAGTCTTTTATCTGATGGATATTATGATATCCCTTTCCTTTCCTAAGCTCCTTCAAACTGTCAGCTTTATCTAAATTTATACATAAATGCATCGGTCCAGCCCCTGCCTATTTTCTCCTTACCTCCAGGCTGGAATTTCCGGATTCTCCCAAATACCTGCATATATTGTATAGACATTTCAGACCCACCATCCAATCCTGTATCCCCAAAGTATTAAGTTCTTGCCATAACTAGCCTATTCCTATTTGTTGTCAAGGCCACTGACTTTGCCACAGCACTACCTCTCCTTCTGCAGCAGGTCCCTAATCCCTTGAGTGGCCATCAACAGTACATACAGTGCAGCTCTCCTTACACTGTGCCTCTGTTCAATGGCCTTCAAAGGGTCTCTACTGCCAACTGATTCAAATCCAGTCTTTTTGATCTGGCAGTCATCAGTAGAGATATATAAAGCAATGGTGCCTGCCTCAATGTACCTCTACATGCTCTCTAGGAGACTGTACTGATTAAAAGGCTTGGATTGTGTGGTCACATTAAAGCACCTTAAAATTCTGGTTCTGGAGGCACCAGGGTGGCTCAGTTGGTTAAGTGTCTGCCTTCAGCTCAGGACATGATCATCCCAGAGTCCTGGGATCTAGCCCCACTCCGGGTCCCTGCTCAGCGAGGAATCTGCTTTTCCTCTGCCCCTTCCTTTGTCATGCTTTCTCTCTCACACATAAATAAATAAAATCGTTAAAAAAAAAAAAAAAAAGAATCCCAGGTCTGCCCTGGACAAATTATATAATTTCTCTAATCAATCAGCTCATCTATAAAATGGGTGTTTTAAGAATCAGATGAGATACTCCAAGCAAAGTGCTGTCCAGAGCACCTAGCACAAACACACCATTTAAAGACCTTTCTATTTTTAATCTTAGTAAATTGTTCTGTAATGATGAATCTTTGCTTCCTCAACCTGAGCCCCACCCAAAGAACCTTAGTTCTAAGCCACAAACAAGGAATGCAATTGTTTGCAAAGAATTAGAATTGGACCTCATCAGGCAGTGTTCTATTGTCCTTGGTCAGGAGGACTTAACCCCGTGATGTATCTAATCTCTCACTTCCCTGGAGGCCACTTAATTTAATAAGTAAAACTGTCGCAAGAGAAAGTAAAACTAGAAAATGAACGTTTGGATTTTCTGAGTAGCCAAATAGAGAAGTCCAAGGACTCATTTACTAATTGGAGTTTCACAATTCATTTGTTATCACTGACTCTGATCCACCAACCAGCTGGCTATGTTCTTTCTGAACTTGGAAGAAGGTATCTGAGTTCTTTTTTTTTTTTTTTTTTATTGGAGTTCAATTTGCCAACATATAGCATAACACCCAGTGCTCATCCCATCAAGTGCCCACCTCAGTGCCCGTCACCCAGTCACCCCCACCCCCCACCCACCTCCCCTTCTACTACCCCTTGTTCATTTCCCAGAGTTAGGAGTCTCTCATGTTCTGTCTCCCTCCCTGATACTTCCCACTCATTTTTCCTCCTTTCCCCTTTATTCCCTTTTCACTATTTTTTATATTCCCCAAATGAATGAGACCATATAATGTTTGTCCTTCTCTGATTGACTTATTTCACTCAGCATAATGCCCTCCAGTTCCATCCACGTCGAAGCATATCGTGGGTATTTGTCGTTTCTAATGGCTGAGGAATATTCCATTGTATACATGGTACCTGAGTTCTGGGCTTTAATTTTCTCAGCCTCAAAATGAAGAAAATCAGAACTGTCCCTGCTCTCACCTGAAAGCCCAGCAAATGGCACATACTAGGTGCTCAATAAATAATTTGCTGAATGAATAAATTAATAAGTGAATGAATAGCTGCTCTGCAGTCCAAATGAGTTATTAGGAGCAATCACACTTTGACAAATGAAATAATAATTTAAATTTACATAACAAGTTATTAAATAGCACATGATGAATACACCAACTGCTTAGGCTCAAGGCTGAAAGAGCTTCCCTGTACACCTCTCTCGCTTCCCAAACCTGCTGACTCTTCTAGAAACCTTTATAACAGCGCTGTGCATAAGGAAAAGCCCGGCAGCCATCTTTCTGAGCAGTTGCCTGTGTAATGCCAGCCCTTGGGGACCTAACTAAATATCAATAATTTCTCCAGGATGCCTGTCACCAGTTCCTTTTAGCATCAGATGAGGCCTGAGAGCTGGGAAGGCTCCTGGGTGCAGCATGAGCTCCTGGCTCCTGTCCTGGTCTGTCTGCTCTCCGTGTGACCCCAGCCTGCAGGCAGCCTCCAGAAGTGCCTCCCTCGCACGCGAGGCCCAGAGCTCACTCGGATTGGCTCCCAGGTCTCAGACCTCTCAGCTGAGAGGCAGTGACTGAGGTAAACCTTGGCACCACAAACCCCACAGCCATAAATTTCACTTACATCTAGTAAAACACAGGCATCCAATTAAACCCCTAATCCTATAAACTTGCCAGCAATCAAGCTCACGGTTAAAAATGAAGACGGACAGGTGCACTCAATCAATACCACGGAGGTTACAGCCTGCAGTTTGTAGGCTGTTCTACATTGAATCTTCTGCTGTTCTCGATGCTGTTTGTTTTCTGCCTGGGCAGAAATAACAAATGTTCTTGCTTACTCTTCCGTTACGTTGTCCTGTGCACTGGAGCATGGCTGAACCCTGAGGCCAACCAGATGTGGGACCCACAGAAGCAGGAAGAGCCCCTTCCTTGGAGTAGCCCCTCTCTCTGCACACTTCTCTCCATGGTCCTTCTCTGGCCAGACCACAGATTTAGACTCAGTGCCTTGAGGGTACCAGGGACCTGTACCTCAAGCGCTTCCTCTGACCTTTACATTGATTTCCTTGGCCCTCTGCCACCACCACTGGCTGTGCCCAACAGGACCAATTTATAATGTATTGGGTTGCTATGGTTCTCCAATTTACAGAGAATTTGGTTTCAAGATGAAAACATTGGAAGAGCATGAAAAAAAAAAGCTAATCAGTTAACACGTTAGCAGGCAGCAGGTCTCTGAAACTATAAGAGGAGAAGCTGGGTACAACTTCTAGCACTTTCCTCAAGATTCATCCAGGGTCTCATTGTGTGTCTTCCTTCTCCCTTTCCTCCCATGCTCTCCTTCTTTCCATTCTTCCTGTCACTCCTTTCTGCTTCTTCCATCAAAGCCTTCTTATCTTCCTACCCCACTCTGTTCACTTGACCAACACCTACTGTGGGCACAGCCCTGTCTTCACACCTCTTTTCTTCCTCTGGACCCTCACAGCATAAACTAACCTTACTTGATTGTTAAGTGTAAGAGAAATTATACTTTTTCCTTCACTGTACTCTGATTTTTCCCAGAACAGAGTGTCTATCTATGTCTCTCAACAGATTTCTTTGACTATGAATTAATATCTCCCAAAGCTCTCCTTGCCTGTTTTACTAGCTGAAATAAAGATTTATAATGGGAAATTTAAATGATCAGCGTGGAAAATACATCTAAGAAACACATATAGGAACTATCTTTTGTTAGAATCAAAGAAGACTGTGGTGACTAATGTCTTTTTTCTCTCTGCAAATTCCTACTGGAGTTTCTCCTTGGGCCTTCTATTAGCTTCTCTGATGTGGACGTCTCCAGTTGGCTCTCATACCAGGGACTGGCGTTTGCCAACTCTTGTTCATTATCCTGGGGGCGTGAGTTATTACAACATATAGAAGAAATGTTTCTGGCAGCATGCACATCTGATCCCTGCGAGTAACAACATCAGAGAAATAGGAAGGCTTTGGAAGAAATTCAGTCTTATTTCTCATGTAAACATCTATGATGTTTCTCTTGTCCAGAAATCATGCAACTCTTGAGCTGGGCAGAAAAGATGGACAGGTAACCTAAAGAGGATTGCTAAGAAAATCCAACCACATAGCAATATTCTTTCCTTAAAAAATCATACAGTTCACGTTCACAAAAACATGTATACTATTCTCATACAGACCTGATATTGCTGAACAAAGAGATTAACTCCATAAGCTTCATTGGTCAGATCCTAAGGCTGGAAGCAAACACAAGATCATTTACACTCTACCTCCAGCAAGAGTACAAGTCAACTAGAAGATAAGCCCCACCTGCTCCAAGTCAAGATAACTGATTTGGGGAAAAAAACAAACAAAAAAACAAAACAAACAAACAAACAAAAAACCTACAAAACAGGCTCTCAGTCATCAAAGGCATCCATAAATAACAACCAGAATTGACGGTCTGGGCACTTGATCTGGTGTTTAATTGTCAAGACAGGCCATGATTTGATTGCTGTCATTCCTATTTTGTAAGTGAAATGTCATAGCCAGAATGGGTCACATTTGGGTCATCTGACTCTGCAGTTTGAGTCTCCCCCCCGACCCCCGGTTCTGCCCCCTGCTGAGCTTGGGCTGTCTTGACACCCAAGATAACCAGTCCATTTGCCCTATGGCACCTTGGGCAAAGAAGACATTATCTGGCTGACTCAGCTCCAGAAGAGCAGCTGAGTGGTTCTTCCCCTCTCCTGCTTCTCCATACCTGGTGACAAGGATAAACCCCACAAAAAGAGTAGGCTTCAATGAGTGTGGATAATCTCCTTCAGACACTGGTGGATGGGATATATATATATATATATATATATATGGGGTTATTTTATAAATGGGGTTATTTTAATGACAAAATATATATATTCTGTCATTAAAATAACCCCATTTTTCTAAGCTGTTAATAGGATTATTCAAAATGTTTAAAGTAAAATCCTAAAGCCTGTTATTGGTTTGCCAAATAAACTAAGACTTTTTTTTTTTTTATCTTTCTCTAAATGTTGATTCTGAGTCAAGCAAATCAATGGGCAGTTTCTCAGCTGTGCCAGTCATTCACCATGTGAGGAGTTCCCAAGTAGGCTTCACCAACAACACTGAGTCTCTAACCATTGCCTTCTTCCTTGGGTCCTCCTCTCTGTCCCCCACCTCCCTTCTTTGCAGCACCCCAAAACACAGATTTGCTAAAAGCTATCTGGGCAAGCTTTCCCCAAGCAACCAAAATAAAGGAAGTCAGCTCGTTTCTTCCTCTTCCACTCAGCACTCAGGTACTCAGCTTGGAGGGTAAGAACTCGTAGTTGTCTGAAGGTCGTTTTGCAAGTGCTTTTAAGTCACCTCAAGCTAATATTTTTTTTTCCTGTCAATTTGATTTTTTAAAGATTTTATTTATTTAATCATGAGAGACAGAGAGAGAGGAAGAGACATGGTCAGAGGGAGAAATAGGTTCCCTGCAGGGAGCCCTATGTGGGACTTGATCCCAGGACTCCAGGATCATGTCCTGAGCCAAAGGCAGACACTCAACCACTGAGCAACCCAGGGGTCCCTGTCAGTTAGATTTTAAGGAATCTGAGGACAAAGGCAGATTTCCGTTCCTTTATTCTGAGTTCTTGCATCTCTCTTTCTGTCTCTCTCTTTCTGTCTTTGTCTTTGTCTTTGTCTTTGTCTTTGTCTCTGTCTCTGCCTCTGTCTCTCTCTCTCTCTCTCTCTCTCTCTCTCTCTCTCTCTCTCTCGATGCTGCATCACCACCACACCTCCTGAAAATCTATTCATTGACATCGGCACAGTACCTGGTGCTGACTGATTAGGAGACAAGGACCAGGGTCAGAAGTCAGCCTTGGCAAAGAGAACTGCTTTTTGTCTGAGGCAGTGATCATAGGTCCAATTAAACAGTATAGAAAATCTTTCTGGAAAAGAACACTCAAGCAGATAAAGACTGAGGAGTCAGATGCATAAAGATAGAAAAGCAGAGCAGTCAAACACTTGCAAACATAGCTTTGCAAGATGTTTATAGAAGCTGTTTATGAAATGCAAAGCAGAACACCTGTCCAGATAGATGGACATGCAGATAGCTCCTGCATGTTTTTTTCTGTTTCATATCCTCTATTTACCTCTTTTTCCCAACCTTCATCCTCCCCCTCACTCACATACCCTACGCCATGGTGACTTAATATCACTGAGACTAGACATAAACATCACCTCTTTATAAAAGTCTTCCCTGGCCATGAGCAGCCCTGTCCACATCTTCTCCAGCCTTACTCCAGCTGCACAGCTGTCTCTCCTAAATCAGAGTCCCCAGGACACTTGGAGCTTAGCTTTACTTGCTCTTTTCCCAATGTAATTAGCTCATATTCATTTTTCAAATTTCTAATGCCAAGAACATAAGGAGAGGTCATTGAGTGCATACTCAGCGAACATTTAAGATGTGAAAGAATTAATAAATGACTGAATGAATCAGATTGGCAAGTCCTATGTCCCCTCAGCCAGGATTACCTCCACTTGTCATTCTTCCATATGTTTCCACCCTAAATACAAACTGCTGAACTGTAGGTCCCTCATCCTTCTACCTGGTGCATCTCAGATTCTGCAAATAATGGTAGGAAATTACAGTATAATAATATGGTGACATTTATTTTTAGAATATCATTTCCTCTTGTAACCTTACATTGTGCATATACGTGTACAAAACACCAGCACACTATAGTTGCGGTCTACCTAGGTGGGTGGCAAAGCCCTCCATGGACTGTATTTAGAGAGATAGGTCATTTGTCTGAGAGATGTGGGAAGAAGAGTTCATATTATAGCGAAAGAGACAATTAGTATAATAGGGTCATTAAATTGACAATGGAAGAAAGCACTGCTCTATAGTCCCCCAGAGCAATCAGGGTACCCTACAATGGGAGACTGGCAATGATAATAATTTAAAAAAAAAACTGAACATTCTCCGCCTCCCTTTTATAGTTCACCCTGGGTCTGGGTTTCAGTAGAACCTGTATCTGGGAAGGCTCTGAGTATGTCTGCTGCACACAGATACCTGTACTCTTGGAGCTAAGTGAAGAAGGTGGATGTGCGAAGGCGGGGAGGAGGCCATAAAAATGCTAAGAGGGGATATTGGAAAAATGGGCAATGGAAATTTGTAGACCAAAAAATATCTGGGGGCTTTGCAGGGGAGCTAGTGTTTTTCAAAAATAATTTTTCTGCAACAAAAATTTGATCAGGAATCTCATCTTTTGGGAAAATAAAAACCATCACACATAAAGTCTCTCATCCTCCAAACACCAAATCCACAAATCTGTTTCTTCTTCACATTCCCCCTTTTTCCCTTCTGTTACCAATGGGCGCTCTAGCCACTCATTTACTCAAGTAAAAGAGAAAAAAATCCTTGATTCTGCACATTCCATCATCCCCCTCAAGTGAGGCAGCAGCAAATTCTCAATATCTCTTAGATGTGTCCACTTGCCCCATCTCCACGGTCCTACCCCTAACAGGTCAGCACTTCTCTCCTACCAGGACCAGTGAAATAGCTTCTTCACCCAGGTTTCCATCTGGTTTCCATCCCAGGTCTGGTTTCCATCCCAGGTCTGTTTTCCATCCCAGGCTTCTAATCTATTCTCCACACAGAAGTGGAATAATCTTGTCCATTTCCAAATTGTATCATGTTCCTATTCTGCTCAGAACCCTCAGATGATGTCCTATCCTACTTAGAAAGTCCAAGCTTCTTACTGTGATCTTTTAAGTCCCATAGGATCTGACCTCCTTGTCCTTCTCTCTAGCTTCTGGCCATACTTTTCCCTGTTCACTAGCCAGTGGCCACAATGGACTTGCACAGGTCTTGGAAGACACCAGGCCCTTGTATTCATTCTACTGACAGCAGAAATACTATCCTCTGCTAGTCACTTTGCTAATCCTTACTCATCCTTAAGCCTTTTCTGAGCCCTCTAAAGTAGACCCCTACAGGGCACCTGATTGGCTTAGTTGGTTAAGTGTCTGCTTTCAGCTCAGGTCATGATCTCAGGGTCCTGGGATCGAGCCCCAAGTCGAGCTTTCTACTCAGTGTGGAGTCTACTTCTCCCCCTCTCTGTCCCTCTGTGCTCTCCCTCTCTCTCAAATAAATAAATAAAACCTTTAAGCAAAAAAAAAAAAAAAAAAAAAATATATATATATATATATATATATATATATACCCCTACCATAATTCTCCCCCTTATCATTGCCTTATTGTTTTTCATAGACTTTTACCTACAATGATTTAATTTATGTGTTTATTTACCTGGGTTCCTGGGTCACTTGGTAGCATGTAAGCTCCATGAGGGCAGGTATCCTATGGGATGGTTTTATTCACTGGGTTACCTCAGAATACATTATCATGTCTTGAGCATATATATCAGCTTTTGGTTAGCTGAGTGAACTCCAGCAATTCAGATGAATTTAGAAATAAACTAGGGAAGTGTTACAATTATTAAGAAATGCACTTTTATGACTTTCAGGACGTATAACGTATTCCTGAAGAGGCCTAATTTATTGGACGGATAAGACTCATTTGTAGCTGGCAGCATCTATTTGTACCCATCTGCATCCCAGTAATTAATGCCAAGTTCTTAGAAGCAGTCTGTTCCCTTAAGGAGGAAGAATTTGTGTTTAAATTTGATGGAAGTGGCCTGAATAACAGCAGAACTGGACTGTATCGTCTTAAATTGTTTTCTCGTTATTTCCTATATGAAGGTCTTTTGAAACCAATTGTAAGACACTTAATAGGGAGGATTTTTGCCCAGTATTTTCTCTCTTTATTAAAACCTAAAAACCACAAACTTTTCTCTCAGCTAATTATAAAAAAGAATATATCCTTCACACATGAGATAAAGGATGTGTGTGTGTGCCGTGTGCGCGTACACAGGTGCATGTATGTAGATGTGTGTGGGGGGGGGTGTGTAAGATCGTGTGGGCTCACTGTCACTGTCCCTATCATTGCAATGAATAATGTGTTAGAATCTCCTACTATCTTTCAATTCAGATGAAGAATATATTTCTGCTGTGCCTCCCTGTTATTTTGTTTCTATTCAGAATATAATTGGGGAGAAGTGGTTTAATTCCATATAAATACTGTAAAATAGGAGTTCTGTGAGGGCATGAGACAAGGTCTGCTTTGTTTGTCACTGACTCACCAGACAGCACAGAACACCGTGTCTGCTGTGTGGCAGATGCCCAATAATGACTGAATTGCAATAAAAATTCCTATAGGTTTCGATTATTTTCATAGGATATTTCCTCTGCCTATCTTCCTCCTGGCCCAGTGCTTCCCAGGGTTCATGGCAGGTACCTGCAAAATAAACACCTGCTGACTTTCCTTGACAGCTGAGCTTGTCAATGCCTTCGTATGGCTCCAATTCCTCCAGTTAAGCTCTTTTGGGGAAATAATACCTTCCCAGCAATTTCAGTGGCCACGTAGTTTATCTGTAGGCTGTTTGTAAAAATAGCCCAAACAAACTAGAGGCTCTGGGACCTAAAAGGATAGTCTATTTCTGCCCAGCTCACAGGGGTACCCCGTAGGTCTGAGCCTTGCAGCGTCCTCAGGGAAGCAAACTTGCCCATCTGTTCCCTCTGGCACTTCCAGAGTTAATGCTTCAAGCATTTATCCCTGTACCTTCTCTGTTCTCAGATAACTCAGAAATGGTTGGATTAAGAATGTCAAACTTGGCCTTTAGGTAATCCTCAGTGCAGAAGGCAGCAGAGTTAAATTTGAAGGGAAAATGGTTAAAAGATAAAGAAGTTCTGAGGCAGCATGAGGAGCCTGCACTCCTTATTTTAAGGAACACAGAGACATTTTCAAAACTCTTGTCATCAATTAGATGGTGTGGTATTTTCTGCATGTTCCCCACGGCCCGTCTGGTGTGGGCTGCAGGACAGCAAATGCAGGGGGGATCTCCCGCATGTGCCACCTCTCAGCTGGGGGACCCTCCCTGTGCTTTCAGCTCCGGAGGTGTGCTCAACAGCCTGGGCACAGACTCTGTCCCTGCCTCGTGCAAGGTGGGGGGGAACTTAGACAAGTTACTTAACCTCTCCCAACGTGTTTCTCCTCTGCCCAGTGGAGGTGTGAACCGTGTCTATTGTTGTACAGCACTGTTGGTACGCATTTACCCATAACAATACTGGCTACAGGGCACAGCACATAGTAACTACTTACTAAAGCCAACCCTCTTGCCATCATCTTCACCTTCATCCTCCTCCTCAATGGCACACATCCCTGGCCTCTCCCTTCCCCAGCACCACAGGGTGGCACATCGGGACCACCATCGTACCCAGAACAAATGTGAGGACACATTCCACAGCTCTTCCCTCCCCCACCCTGATTTAGGCTCTCTCCAGCTATGGCCCTAGCTCTGAGCCTGGCCACTTGGGTTCCAGAAGCTCTCCACCTCAGATTCCTCCTCCTCACCACTTCCTTTTTCTCTCTTCTTTTTTCTAACCATGCTACCAAATCAGTCCTTACTGCCATGGCCAGTATAGATCTCTCACTGCTCCCACTTAGCTCATGCCCATCACTACCTAGACTGTCCTCCCTCACATTTCTGTGTCCTCTATATAAATAGTTTAATGCCACCTTCTCCATGAAGCTTTCCTTGACTCTTAGCTCTGATGTCAAAATCTGATTTCTCTAACACTTTAGAGCCTATTTCTGTCTTTCAGGGACATGGTTAATCAGACATCACCTTATTCATAATTAATGTAGGATGCTATATTGGAGAGCAAACAATGGTTTGGTTTTGTTTGTGTGACTTTGGAGAGTTATTTAAACTCTCTGGGATTCAACAGAACACATATAAAATAGAAGTAATTATACACACTTTGGCTGATTGTATAGAAATGAAGTAATCTAAGGCAAGGCTTGTAGCACAGGGAAAGTTCATTTTAGGAATTTAAAAAAATGTATGTGCATTGTCCTATGTTTGTGTATATCTGGGACCCCTCCAAGGACAGAGCTTGATATTTCTTCATATGCTCCACATTGCCTAGAAATATGTCATTCCTGCTATATAATGATTAATGATTTTATAATGATTAATACCTATCTGTGGAATGAATGAATGAATGAATGAATAAAATATATTTCTATCCACAAATCTTTTCCTGGCTCAATTAATGTGTTTTCCATCCAGCAATTCTGGTGCTCAGTGTGTGTGGGGGAGGGGTTGTGCACATGTGTGCACACGCACGCTTGTTTTGCAATTCCTCCAATAGCCCCATCTAGTCCCATCTCCATATGTAAAATTATTAGAACCATCTAGAGATCTTCATGTTGGCTTCCAATATCAAAGTTTCACAAAAACTGCAGTTCCACCATCAGAGAGCTTGTCCTCTGGGTTAAGCATTGGACTTACCCAGCAGTCTTTCAGGTAATACAAAGACTTTTGTCAAGATCTATACCCATCAGCTTGGGCTGCCATAATAAAATGCACAGACTGGGGTGATGAGACAAGAGAAATTTACTTTCTTACTTTTCTAGAGGCTGGAAAGTCCCAGATCAAGGTGCTGGTGGGGTTGATGTTTGGTGGAGTCCTCTCCTTAGCGGCAATCACCTACCTTCTCACTGGGCCTTCACATGGCCTTTCCTTGGTGCATGCATTCTGTATTCCTCATCTTATAAGGCCCCCAACCTATCAGATGAGGACCCCATTTTTATAACTTCATCTAACCTTGCTTACCTCCCAAAGTATAATCACATTGCGAGTTAAGGGGTCAACATGTGAGTTTGTTGGTGGTGGTTGGAGGAACCATTCAGGCTGTAGAAAGATCATTCACATCTTAATGTAAATTCCATTTTCAGGTACTTTCTCCTTCCTAAGGCAGCAGTCTAAGTGGGGAGTACACCTCTAAGAGTGGAAATGACAAGTGGGGTACTGCAGGCAAACGTTATCAGGGCCTCCCAAGCACACATTCCTTGTTGCAGAAGTATTGTCCTTATCCCAATATAAATTTGCCAAAGGGGCTCATAACCCCACCTCCCAAATCTTCAGAGCTATGGAAGGAAGATATGTGTGGACCGTTAATGTTTATCTGTATGACTCCACCACTGCCATTAAGTCCTGGCCTTCCAGTAGCTGCTGGAGACTGGGGTCACTTCTTCATAGCAAAGGGACAGTGTAATTAGCCTCAGGTAGCCAGCCCTATCCACAATGGGACATTGCAAAGAACAAAGCCATAAGGCCTACCCTCTGCTCGAAACACAGAGAAAAGGATGTTCAAGAGGCAAGAAAACAAAAATTGAGTTGTTGAAACTCAGCGTGAACCAACTTTCATAAATTGCTGCTGGCCCCAAGGGGTTCTGCAATTGTTGGTGTTCTGTATCGTTACTTACTCTCTAGTTGCTCTTAAACCAAAATCTTCCCCTTACCTTTAGATGTCTGGTGTGTGTGTGGTCATGATTTTTGGAGAGTACAAACCAGTTGTCTTGTAAAATCCCCCTTCCATTAGTCTCCTGTTGTGAAACAAATTACCATAAATTTAGCAGCTTGAAACAACACACCTTTGCTATTTCCCAGTTTCTGTGGGTCAGAAGCCTGCACCTGAGTCACACAGGTCTTCTGCTCAGAGTCTCATCAGACTGAACTCAAAGTGCTGGGAGCTGTGATCTCATCTGACATTTGGGGTTCCCTTCCAAGCTCACTGGTGTTAGAAGAGTTCGGTTTGTTGCAGTCGTAGGTCTGAGACCCTCCATTACCCAAGGCCACCACCTCCCAGTTGACCCGCTCCACAACACAGCAGCTTCCTTCTTCAAGGCTGAAAGGAGAATGTGTGCTGCTGCTTCTTTCAGAGGGGAAAGGGTCGAGCCCTGGTTTAAGGCCATCCTACTAATGAAGTCAATTCCACCTGGGTAATCTCCTTCCAACTAACAGTCTGAAAGTCAACTGATTGGGGACTTTAATTACATTGGCAAGATCCTTTCACCTTTGCCAGGTACATACCATAATCAAGAGACTGTGAATCCTGTCATCCACAGTGGGGGTGACACAGGACATGCACAACCAAAGGCAGGAGTCTGGGGGTCCATCTTAGAAATCTATCACATGCTCCATTCTGGACTTGCAAGATATGTTTATTTGCTCATTGTTAAATTCAGGTTATGGACTTTTGGAAAGGACACTGATAAGGTGGCTCAAACAGGTTTCCCTGTCTCCAATATGTCTGGTTCTCCCTTGATCCCTTTCCACCCTGACACACGCTCTACTTACCCCATCAGAGGTTTCAAGAGTTCCACCTCTTATCCTAAAACATGGTGGAAGAGGAAAAGTGTCCATGTTTGTGTAAAGGCTCTGATCCTGTCGGGATATTAGCTGACTTGAATGAATATCTTCCCAGGATGTCCCCATAAGAGCAAGTATCAGGGACTAGCTGAGAGCACAGATCCTGCAATAAGACTGCCTGAATTCAGCACTTAACAACCAGTGACTAAGTTTTCCATTTTTCTATCTATATATAATATAGATATTAATATCTCTACATTGAGCCCACCCTAATGTTATTGGGCCCAGAACAAGAGTACAAATGTCAGCCTATATCCAAAGTAAAAGTTAAGCAAACGAATTAAACACGTCTCCTACCATGACAGACACGTTTATAATCACCTGGAAGGAAGCACAAAGTTTGAGTTTAGAATTCTTGTTGGTGTAGGAGATAACACACCCCAGGGTCACCCTCCTCTCTCCACATCTGACTCTTACAGACATTCCAAGTCCCATGCAAGTAAATTTGCTAGTGGTTCAGCTCACACAAAACACTCTGTGTGTCCGTAGGCCATACAGTTGGCTTGGAGACGTGGGTTCATATTATGAACAGAGTCTGCATCAAAGACAGACCCAGGTAGGAGGCCTGCTCATAACCTCAATTCGATCCAGGGACATTAGAGAAGGAAACTGCTTTGTCCCAGGTGTCTGGTGGGTATGTCCTTTAGCCCCCATGGAGCTACTTCTTAACCTCTGGGAAGGCACACATCTGGAGAAGAGCCAAAATAGACCCACTTAAAAAAGGTCCAGGTAGAGACCATTCTTTTCTGAGTCTGAGGGCAAAACTGGCCTGTCTCATGAGGTTGGATGAGAAAAATAAGAGACCACATGCACTGACCACTTAGGACAGTGTCGGTTGTGACGTAAGATTTTAATACGAGTTACCTCTTATTATTTTCAGATTCTCTATGGATCAAGAGGTAGATAAAGAGCTGGGCATATTCTTGCTCCTGCATTTTCTAGCACCTTCTCAAATGTGAAGGCAAACACAGAAGGAAAGTGACAGGCAAGTTGTATTCTCAAATCAATTTCTGCAGCCAGGGATGATGTTGTGTTCTAAGCCATGCAAGTCAAATTAAAATCCCTACATATTCCCCTACCTCAAATAGAGCCTGCCCGATCAAACCACTGCTCACAGACAGGGACAAAACACACATCTCACCGTGTTTGACATCCCAGAATCCTTTTTCATTTGGCTCATATTCACTCGCTGTCTCTCTGAACCCCTCATTCTGTTTGTGAGTTATAGTTAATTACAGAATAAATCAAGAATACATGCTAATCTGGAGGATCTTGTCTTTGAAATGCTACTTTGTGCCTTCCCAGTTTGTAGAGAGCTGTGTTGGGAAGGCAAATGCATCCCCGGCTGGCAGACTTTGTCTTCCTTAGAATTTAGGTGTGATCTATATTCAAATGACAGTTTAATGAGCCTTTTCCTATTTCCAGAAACCTTATCACATCATTAAAGCGTAGAAATGAATAATACATCTAGCAGTTGGATTAAGCTGAACTTGAGACCTGATGCATCTTCAAAGAGGGAAAGAAACTGGAGCAGAGGCAAAATTGAGGAGTGCTGAGCTGAAAAGAAGGGGTTAAAAGAAGGGTCAGGAGGGGATATTTTTATTCTGATATACCAACATAGGTAAATGTCACCAGCATTTTTTTCAAAGTCTTGATGTGGCACTCCTGTTTCTCTGAGCATGGCCTGGAAGAGAATTTGGGGAAATCATCTGCCACCAGCCATCGTGGCTTTGGATGAAGAGTTTACCTGCCATGACTTCATGGTGAGCAAGATGCAAGCACCTGCATTAATGCCCACACCATTCACAACTTCTTGGGGAGTAGGGGAGCTCATGGTAATTAGAAGTCTGAGCCCTGGGGTCAGAATTACAGCTCTGTCTCCTAGGAGCTGCATGTCCTAGGGTTGAGCAGCTTGGCCTCTTTAACCTCCATGTTTTTTCATCTATAAAATGAGAGATAAGAAGTATACCTGCTTTGATGGGTATGGAGAGGACCTAGTGAGTAGCCCTCGATCAAATTCTCAGCCTGGTACTTGGTATACAGTAAGGGCACAATACCTGTAGCAATTCTTTTTCATTTCTTGGCATCTTGGTACATGCAATTTCCTCTACTAGGAATGGCCTTCACCCAAGTCTGCTCTGTAGCCTCAATTTCCCAGCCCTTTCTCCTTCTGAAAACTTCTATTCATCTTTCAAAACCCAGGTGAAATGTTCTCCACCATCTTCCTCCCGGATGCCCTTAGGCAGATCAAGTGTTTACTTTTCCAGACTTCCCTAATTCCCTCAACAGGCTTTTGTGATCAAAACCCCGCTTTGCTGAGAGACTGTGTTTTGCAGTGAGTCCTTGAATGTCGGTTGAATGAGTCTACATTCCCTTTTCTCTCCTTTCCAATGTTTAGAAATAGAGGTGATGGCACATTTCCATGTGGCCTCAGGGCTTTCTGTCCAATGCTGACAGATGCACATGTTGTTGATAAGGGCTCTTTATTGGTCTGGAGAAAAGCCCTTTGATAGATGCTGCCAAGGCGGCATAAATTCTAACCCAACCACACCCATACAGAGTGTTGGTATGAAAACGGTAAGTTAGGTCCACCCCCATTCTACTGCCCTGGACAAAGGGTTCTGGAAATATTGGAAACCTAGAAGGCATCACTGACTCCTCCTTTTCTCTTGCACACCACATTCTGGATATGGCAAGGATCATCTCTAGGCTCCACGCAGGATTATCTCATTCACCCCCTCTGTATCCCTCTTACCACATCCCCGAGCTCATATACTCAGGATCTCCCTTCAAGGTCCAGAGTCTGTTCCCACCTGGCCCCTGTCCATCTTCCTGAGGAATAAATCTAATAATATTATCTTTTTTTTTTTAAAGGCATTTTTCCTGACAAAAGGAGCCCAAGTTCTAAGCTAAGAGTGAGAACCCTCTGTACTCTGATCCCAGCTTTCTTTTAGATTTGCTTCCTACAGCTTTCTTTTGTGAGTGTTGTCTTGAAGCTAAACCTCTGTGCCATTGTATTCCTACAGCCAGTGATCTTTTAAATGTGAAAATCAAGTCCTGCTACTCCTCTGTTTATATCAGTTTTTGTATAACCATATTGGAAAATGATCTGAAAGTCCTGGGGAAACTGATCATGTGTACATGCTATGACCTAGCACTTCTCTCCCAATATATACGTACCCAAGATGAATCCATGTGCAAACTCAACTAAAAGAAGTGTACAAAGATGTTCAGAGGGGCATTATTTGTAACACCATCAAAGTGAAGTATATCTAAATGCCCTTAGTAGTATAATGGATAAGTTATATTCACATAATGAAATCAATGATAAGGAATTTCTAGAGCTGGAGGAACTGTGTGGCTCAGTCAGTTAAGGTGTCTGACTCTCAATTTAGGCCCAAGCCATGATCTCAGGGCCCTGAGATCAAGTCCCACATCAGGCTCTGTGCTCAGCAGGGAGGCTGCTTGAGGATTCTCTCTTTCTCCTCCCTTTCTGCTCTTCCCTCCTCTCTCTCTCGATAGATAGATAGATGATAGATATAGATAGATAGATAGATAGATAGATAGATAGATAGATAGATAGATGATAGATAGATAGATGATAGATAGAAATGTTCTAAAGTTATATGCAGCAATATAAATGAATCTCACAAATATAATTTTGAGGAGAAGAGGCCGAACATAAATAATATGAACTGTATGATTCCTTTCATGCGAAGTAGAAAAACAGGTTCAACTGTTAAAAGCCAGGGCAGTATTTCTCTTGGGGAAGTCGTGACTGCAAGGGATTGTGATGAGTTAACCAATGCCTCCCAGAAAGATACATCTGGCTCCTTTCCCCTAATACTTGTACATGTGAGCTTCTTTGGAAATAGAGTTCCTGGAATTGTAATTAGTTAAAGATCTCAAGATGAGATCATGTTGGATTAGGGTGGCTCTAAAAGTCTAATGGATGGTGTCCTCAGAGGAGAAAGGAGAGGGAGATGTGGGACACACACAGAAGGGAGGGCCATGCGAAGGCAGAGACAGAGGTTGGAGCAGTGCTTCTACATGCCAAGTAGGGCAAAGGTTTGTTGGTAGACCCCAGAAGCCAGAAGGAAAGCATGGAGCGGATGATCCCTCAAAGCCTCCAGAAGAAGCTAACCATGCCAACACCTTAACTTCAGATTTCTGAAGTCTGGAACTGTAAGGGAACACATTTCTGTTGTTTTAAGCCACTTAGGTTTTGGCAATTTGTTATACCAACCCTGAGAACCCCAAGTAGGGCAAGCATTACACGGGTTACTGGGATGCAGCTAGAATTCTGTTCCTTGTTCTTTGTTCAGTTTATGAAAATCCATTGATCTGTACACTTTATCAGTGTGCACTTTTCAATATGTATATTATACTTCAAAAAGTTAAAAGTATATATAATTACTTTTTATTACACTTCAAAAGAACCCTTCATACCACACAGTATAGCAGTCCGCATAAGAGAGGTTGCTGTCCAGGAACAAATACTCCCAATGGACTCACAACCTGGAAGGTCTGTATCTCACCCATGCAGCATGTCTTCTAGGAATCAGCTGTGTCACATCATCTTCATGAACCAGATCAAATTTTAACTCCTTCCTGAGGCTTGTGAAGAATGTTCCAGGCAGACACGTAATACAACATAAGCCTTTCTCCAATTGCATTACTTTTATTTTGGCTACTTGCTTGCACATTTATTTCTGGCACTAGTATGAACACCCAGATTGTAGGCATATCATCTTTATAGAGTATAATGATTGGGAGCACATTTTTAATATCAGACTTGATGTCAGACAGATTTGAATTCCATCTCTAGTGATCCTCCACTTAGCTTTAGCTCCCACCTATAAAATAAGGGTAGTACTACTACTGAGCACTGAGGTAGTACTACTACTGTGAGGATTAACGACACATATAAAATTATTAAAATAATCCAAGACATAAAGAAACCACCCAGTAAACATTACATAGGTACTTCATGTTATTTCATACCTACTACAAGTCAGGCTCTGATGTAGGGTTCTAGAATTAGTGGTAAACAGGGGAAAATCCTGGGCCTTAGTGCACTAGGCTGCTATTGTTATTATTAGAACTGTTATTTGTATGTCTGCTAGCTAGCACAGTGCTCAACACATAGTAGGTCCACGATAAATATGGCTGAAAAATAATTCTCAGTCTCTTACTCCAAAATGCCAAGCTTACTCCTAACTTCTTGCCTTTATAGATATTTCCTTAATATTTTTTCCTCTCTTGATTCTTGTTCTCATTTTTTCATGAGTCATTCCTCTAAAAAAATTAGCTTTTTGGGTGACTGTTTGAGCCTAATCATGTTAGTATCGCATACATAATAATCCATGTTAACAGATGCCCTATTTATGGGGAAACGTAAAGCCATGATGTGGGGAAATTATTTATCTCATGTTTTTGTTGAAGAAGCAAAACACACAGTAAATTAAGTCTAGTCTTCTTGAAATTCTGCATTGTTAAAAAAAAATTGTGATAGAAACTGGGGAGCACACTTCGTAGAATGTGGCATTAATTATTTAGTCATTCTGAATAGGTTTCAATTGCATTACATGGAAAAATGCAAGAGCCCTCCAGTGGCCAAATAATCCCTCTCAAATCCCAAGGGTTATTTGCTGCAGACGGCATCTCCAACTGAATGAAATGCCTGTTCTATCTTCTGTAAGGGAAGAAGGAGGGCAAGACCTATTAAAGTCCCGTTTTCCCATTTTAAAAAGAACTCTTGTCTGATTCCAAACACTCTGGCAAGTTTGAAGCAAATTGTTTTATCTCTTAAAGCAGAGATAATACCCTTTTTCTGATAGCTAACCACTGCAATCAAATAACACTTTTTTTCTTAATTGAGCATCTACTGTAGGTCCAGCACTGGACTTTGTGGAAGGAGATGGCCTACAGTGGGAGAGTGGAAGGTGAAGGAGAACACCCAGATTCTACCCCCAAGGGGCCTGTGGTTGGCTGAGGAGACAAGACCAAATACTTTGGACAATAAAATAATCACATCTGATGCTAAACTTGGTCTTTCTTGTCAGAAACTATGTTTGACCCTCTCTTCAGGGCAGGGAAAAGAAACTAACTGGATCACTTTCACAAATCAATAGGGGCACCTGGGTGGCACAGTCAGGTATGCATCTGACTCTTGATTTGAGTTCAGGTCATGATCTGAAGGTTGAGAGATTAAGCCCTGCATCAGGCTCCATGCTCAACGCAGCACTGGCTTGAGATTCTTTCTCTTCTCTGCCCCTCCCACTCATCTCTCTCTCTCTCTCTCTCTCAAATAAATAAATAAATCTTAAAAAAAGGAATAAATTTACTTGCAATTTACTGATGGTAAGCACTTTGCTAAGTATTGGAATGGCCAGAATCAATATAGATGTGGTCCCTTGCTTTCTTGACCCTTAGAGTCTGTTGGGGGAGAATAACAATGAATAAGCAATCGCAAGGAGCTGTGCCAAATACTGAGATAGATAAAGTACAGGAGCAATGAGGGAACAGGGAGGAAGCATTGAGCCAAAACTGAAGAGGGTGGTCAGGGAAGGCTTCCTAGAGGTTGTGACTTTTAGGCCAGTGCCTGAAATGAAGAGACATTTATTAGCCAAGTGATGAGGTAAGGGTTAGAATGTTCGAGTAAGAGAGAACAGAGGATGTGAAGAGCTGATGGTGGAGAGGATGAAGGGTGGTTGAGAAGCTGAAAGATGTTCTGTGTGGTTGGAGCAGAAGAGAAAGACATGGGAAGAGCAGAGGCAGGGACCATGTCACAGGAATGGCAAATGAGGCCAAGTCCCACTGACCATCAAGATTCCAGTCAAGGCTCCCAATGAGCACATTCTTTGGGAATCTCCTGTCTGATCCCCATGTGTCTAATCAGAGTTTATTTTTATTTCCAATTCCCTGAAATATACCTTTTTATTCTCCACCCTGGCTTATCTTCCAAATCAACCTCACCTCACCCCACCCCTGCTCACATCAACCCCTTGATGTCAACCTGTTTCTGGGTCCTGGTCTTCCCTTTTACTTCCAAGAAAATTCAATCATTTTGAATAGTACTGACCATTTTTCAGTACTATTTCCAAAACCATTCTCCTCCCACCCCTGTTTCTTGGCCCTCAATCCACACCGTGGTTTATTTAGCTCCTCTGCTGGATCCACTCAGAGTTCCTGGAAGGAGTCAGCAGTGAGGCCTAGGATAGCCAGGGTGATGCTGGAGCACCTGGGAAGCTAGCAGGTGTTTAAGGCAGGCACCCTGCTGCTTTCCCTCTTACCTGCGTGAATCACCAAACCGAGAAGGTGGGAAGGAGTGGTCCAACATCAAAGTCAAGACAAGAGAAAATCAGGGTGGTTTGGATAGGCAGATCTGTCCTGAGCCTGACTTTGTCGTGAATTGATGTCCCTACCTAACATCACTGTGCATAAGCCCTTCCAAATGGATTCACCCACAGGACCACAAGAGAGGGCCCTACCCTCTTCTGCATCTGCCCCAGTTACACGGGAAACCAGCCCCAGCACCCCGGCAGACCTCATCCCAGTTGCCATTAAGCCTTCCCATGCTTCACTGCCATCCTGAAAATGACCTGGCCTTCACGATGGGAAAGGAATGATTCTCAAAGGGAAGTAAACACACTTTCTTTTTTCATCACAGAAAACACTTTGCAGGGGTGATAAGAAAGGTTAGACCTTTGAGTTCCGTTAGCCTGAAGGGTCAGGATGACAGAACCACTCCTTCATACTTGTGCAGAAAGTAATTTGGGCCCAACAGCTTTCTGCTCAGTAGAGAGCAGACCCAGCAATTTCCATCAGCCGGGACTGCACGCAACCTGCTGCCAGATGACTTACTCTGGTTGTCACCGATCCCACTGAGGCGGATTCCCAAGGGATGACACATGTGGATTTTGAAAACTGAGGAGAATTTTTAAACCATAAGCAACATCCCCAGAATTTCGGCCTCAACATGCAGGTGCATGCTTTTGCCATTGGAGGAAGTTAAATGCAAATCCTGTATTTGCAAATCTGGTCTCTTTCAGGACGGGTTTTCAACCTCAGGGCCCTTTCAATCCTTGGTAACAAGACTGAGAAGGGTAAAGGGAATATAGATTTTGATCCTACAATTCCAGACTTTTGCTGCCTTGTCTGAGGATGTAGTGCAAATTCCATCACCCTCCTGTGGTGCCCACCTTCTCCCTCCTAAGTTTTTTCTCTTCCTCCTCCTCTTCGTCCTTCTTCTGTTTTATTAGGGCAAGAACACTTAATTTGAGATCTCCATCTTAACACATTCTTAAGTGCATGATTCAGTTTTGTGAACCATAGGCTCGGTGTTGTACAGCAATCTCTACAATGTATCCATATTTCTTAACTGGAACTTTACACCTACTGAACAGCAACCCCTCATTTCCACACTCTCAGCCCCCGACAGTCGCCATCCTACTTTGTTTCTTGAATTTGAAGAAATTTCCAAGACTCAGTAGCGAAAAAAAAAAACAAAAAACAATCAAACAAAAACACAATAACAACAAAGAAAAACCAAAAGACACAATTTAAAAATGGGATAATTGAGCAGATATTTCTCCAAAAATGACATGCAACTGGCCAACAAATGCATGAAAAGATGCTCAGCATCACTAATCATGGGGGAGATGAAGATCTTGCCCCTGAGTTTCAGAGTCATCTAGAAGCCAAAGGAGGAGGAAGAGAAAAACATACTAGGGTATCTCAGGGACCAATGATGCCATAAAAGCATGCGTGTGCACACGTATAAGCACACACATGCACATGTCAGGGTGGGGGGTGGTTAGGGGAGGGAGATAGTGGGAGATAGTGGGATTTTGGTGTGGGCCTGGGCCAAGGGCTCCAAGAGATTGGGTATGTGTGGCCTGGGAGTAAATGCTTTTAGCCTACAAGTCAAGAGTTTTGAGTCCTGCCTCGGACACTCACAGGCCACAAGAGCTCAGCCAAAATCTGAGCTGTCTCTTATTCAAAACTTCTTTACCTGTAAGAAGGGAAATAGTAATTTGTGCGGTTTCACAAATATAGTAGGGACGTCAGAAAACTCAGAGGGCAATAGGGCCCATTATATAAAACAACAGTATAAAAGTTAAACCACCATGGCATAATATAATAGGAAACCCAGGAGTGGGGCAAATTAGGAAGTGCATTCCCCAACTAAAGCATTTTAAATTCAATTTAAAACAAGTTGATCAATGTACATCTTGTAGCTAAATATGGCTCACTGCCCCCCAGCTTTGATTCCATGGGAAAATGGCCCTGAAAATGAGGCTGTGGTCATTTTGTTATTATTCTTTCCTCCGGGCATTGCAGACTCATCTGAAGATACCTGGCCTTAGCCAGAGCCTGCTCAGAAACCTGCCTGCTTGTGTCTCCAAGAGAGCTAGAGGCCCTCCCTCATGGAAGAACTGATGATTCATGGCTGGAAACAATCTCTATTTCCAGATGCTTCTATAGTCTCCTTTTGCTGTAATGCCCCTTCTGCCTCCCTCCTCCCTCTCACTTCTGCTGCCAGCCCAAATCCAGGGATGGACAGGAGGGCTGGCAAGGCGGCTTGGCTGACATAGCAATAGCTGTGAGCCAAGTGTCTGCTCTGTCCCCTTTGGTCTCCTCCCACCTGCGCTCCTGGCCACATGGTACGATTAGGTTTTCAGGAGAGAAGCTTGCCCCTCCTAAGTCCTAGTTATTCAGAAGCAGGACTGGGGTCTTGGAACAGCAGACTGATGACCTGTGGGCCAGATCAGGAGCAAATTAGGTGAGATTTCTCCCAACTCTGTGGGGAAGCTTTTATCCTAGAGGTTATAAGCTGAAAATAGCCATTGGCTCAGGCTGATTCTCCCTACAGCCAAGGGCTCCCTCTCACCCTGATTTGTTCTCTAGTGTTAGGACTGTAGGTAAGAGAGAGAGAGAGAGAGAGAGATCGACTAAAGGGGATGTTTTAGGTTTCACCCTGTGATATCAATCCCAGCATTGTTCTGCATGGTTTGGGAGAGAGACAAGCATCTTGTACCTGGTCTCTGCTTGCTATTTCTCCCAGAAGCACTAAGGGCAACAAGATGGGCCTGGCTGAAATGGATGGGTTTTGTTTGTTTGTTTGTTTTCATATCAATTTGGTGGCCCCACATCCTCTACACACACATCTCATCCAGGGTATTTCCCAGGTGAGATTAGGGAAAAGAATAGGATGAGTCCTTCTTCTGCTCTGGGGATTTCCTCCAGACTGCCAACAGAAACCCACTCTATCCCCTCCCTCCCTGGGGTCAGACTTCATTCCTTTCCATGACTGCCCTTATCAATCCTCGGGGTGCTTCAGAGCTGGATTCCCTGTGAGTTCTCACTATTGTCACATTGGGTTTCCTCAAATCCCCCTCTGGAGGCTATGCAAAGTGCACATGCATCCCACCTTCCTACAGAAAGTCTCATTCAGTAGTTGCAGGTACATGCTTTTCAAAATGTGCTCTGGTGGCTAGAACAGGAGCTCCTGGCTAAGAACCACTGCTTCAGTGAATGGAGAAGAAGCCAAGTAAGGCCGGGGGCCTCTCACTTCATGAGCTCTGGGAGATAGGGGAACTATGTCTTCTAGACCCACTGTGGTCAGTAGAACCTTGTGCAGTATGCTTTCAAGAGACTGCTCTTTGCATAGCAACTGTCCAACAGATGTGAAACCCAAATCACCAAATGTGCCTTCCAAATCCCCATTTCCCATGGAAATCATGAGTCTGGGGAGAGGAAGGCAAGAGCGCCTGGACCAGGATGCCTGAGTCTCCAGCTCGGTCCCATCACCACCTGCTCTGATGACCTTGAGCCAGCCAAGCAGGTGAATCCTTTCCTAAAATTGCCTTCTTCACCAATAATGAGATGGAGTCAGAACACATGCTCACTAAGTCCCCTACAAATATGGGGATATGGGGATACTATATGATTAGACAATTATGTAATGCACCATTAAGGAATTCAGAAACTTTTTTCCTTTGGAATATCAGCCCTTGGTTTCGTGGTCTAAGAGATAAAAATTAAGAATCCTAAGAATTGAAGGAAGCCCTGAGAATTTTAACTACCATCAGATTCCTATACAGCCTTAGCTAATTATCTTCCCTCCGTGCAGCTCCCATGTCACGTCAATATTGAGGGAAACAGGAAGTGTCGACAGAGAGCCCAAGTCCCTAGAGTTAGTCCTGAGGCCTGCGGTTGGGAAGCCTATGCTCTGACATTTTCAATAAGGCCAGTCCCAAACCTGAGGACACCAGCTCTGGGATAAACAAAACCTGTTGCTGAAATTCCTGGCCCAGTAAGGTTCTTTTTCCTCTGGAAGATTTTGAAAAAAGAAAAGAAAGAAAGAAAGAAAGAAAGAAAGAAAGAAAGAAAGAAAGAAAGAAAGAAAGAAAGAAAGAAAGAAAGAAAGAAAGAAAGAAAGAAAGAAAGAAAAGAAAGAGAGAGAAAGAGAGAGAGAGAAAGAAAGAAAAAGAAAAGAAAAGAAAAAAATCAGGGAGGGGGAGATGGGGAGAAATAGCTTTATTTGAAGTAGAATCATGAATCTAAAGAGAATGTTTTCAAAGATTTCTACGATGCATGAGCAGCTCCTTAAAGTAATAGCAAACAGTTTAGATCCATTATTTAGTTTCCGTGGAAAATAAACAACAGGGTCGAGTAGAATAGTAATAGTGGATTTAGCCCTCCATCCCCATTCATCTTCTGTGCCCATGCATTTTTAAGACAGGAAAGCATTTTCCCAATTATAGCTGGAGCAGGAAGGAGGGGAGCGAGGGGAACTGGCTCGCTGGATGCCTTGCTTGTGTACTCAGGGTCCGAGGTCAGAATGGATGTGATGTCCAGTGGGGGGAAGCCTAGCTGAGCCTTGTCTTTTGTCTTCAGGGTCAAGTGGATACTTGGTCCACTCCAGGCAAGACCAGTGCCTGCCCAGGAAGGAAGCTCTAGAGGTTCACAAGCCCACTTGGGCTGTGTTGCAGCAGAGATGTTGAGATTCAAAGTGCCTCCACCCCCAGGCTTTGCGTTTCGGGCCACCCGGGTGCCTCTCCCCTCCATCCACTCCCCCCCTGGGGTCCCACGTCATTCCTTTCTGTGACCATCTTTATGAATCTTCAGGATGCTTCAAAGGGGACCCAACCTGCCTAATCAGAAGTTCTGCTACATGGCCCCACGGCCCAGCACAGAGGTCTCACTCTACCCTGTTCCACCTTCTGCACTTGAAATCGGTCCAGCGGCCTCCTGGAAAACAGAGTGGGGAGAAAGAAGCAGCTCGGGGTGTTTTCATTCTCCGGGACAGATGCTGGGGCCCGGAAATGTGGGCTCTCACTGTCTGACCACACGTCCTCACTTAAGACATGACTTCACCAACCCAAAATAGCAGTAGCCAAGAAACAAAACACATTGGGGTCGTGAGGTTCAGGCGCTAAGAGCCAAATGGAGAAATGAACACAAAAGTCAAAATAAATATTTCCCATCAGACATTCAAGGTGGGGATGGAGTCTTCTCAGGGGGCTGCCCCAGGGTGGGGTGACGCTCTGGACCTGGGGCCCTGACTTCTCATGAGGCAGCAGAGAAATTAGATAGAATTTTTTCTATTATACTGCTGTAGTCATTTTGCAAAAACATTCTGAATACGTCTGTTTCCCTGTGGGGTGGATTTGACGTTTGCATTTGGGATTTTTTGACCATCAGGACACAGGGTATCTAGAACCCCAAATTTCGTCCTATCCTCTAGGTCCAAAGGGATCCACTCTTCCCCGGTCCATAGACATTAACCCTGGGACAGTGAACCGAGGCCCGCCAGCTCCAATCTCTCTCATCTCACCTTTCAGACTAAATTCCTGTCTAGTAATTACTGCCTGTGATTCTGAGCGGTAATACATAGTTATCAGCGAGCGCTCATCACAGAGGTTAGCCGAGGGGCTCCCCACCGCGGCCGCAGAGAAGAGGCTTCATTATGTTTTTGCTGAGTTACTTTGCCCTGTGGCTGTTTCTAGAGTTATCTCCTCTCAGCATGACTGTCCTGCTATTCCCAGTCCTGATTAGGGACCATTTCCCCTTCCTCCCCACACCAGCCCCTCCAAGTAGGAGGAATCCACAAGAGCCCACTCTCCCCTAGAGGAGCAAACACGGAGGCCTGTGGCACATTTCTAGAGTGAGTCCTTCGCTCTTGATTTCTCCTCCCAGATTCACCAGCCTGTGGAGCCCGAGTCCTTATCCTTTCACTTATGAGCTGAATGAGCCTGAGACATATATTTCGTCACCTCGAGCCTCAACTTCCTCTTCTGTAAAATCGGAAGCGGTAATACCAGCCTATTCATAGCGCTTTGGGGAGGATTAAAAAAAATAGATAACAAGTAGAAAATAAAGAGGTTCTAGAGTAAAGTTTGATTTCTTAAAAGATTTTATTTATTTATTCATGAGAGAAGAGACATAGAGAGAGAGAAGCAGAGACACAGGCAGGGGGAGAAGCAGGCTCCCTGCAGGGAGCCCGATGCGGGACTCGATCCCCGGACCCCGAGATCGTGCCCTGAGCCAAAGGCAGATGCTTAACCACTGAGCCACCCAGGCATCCTACCAAAATTTGATTTAGTATAGCATCTCAAGTCTTGTTGTAGCTCAGAAAATGGCAGAAGTTGCTTTATTATTATTATTATTACTTTCTATTGTGGTTTTGTTATGACACTTGAAAGTCACCGGTTTTATTACATCTGAAGCAATATTCAACAAATCCGTCAGCTGCTCTTCTCAGGTTGGCTGCCCTCCTGGCTCCCTCAAGGGGGCCAGTCTTGCCCCCAGCAGCGCACCCTCACCTGGGGAGCGAGCACCTGAATCTCAGAGCCTCACCCACCACCCCCACTCAGACTCCTTTGGCATCTCTTAGAATGTACTACCAGGGGCATTATTTTAATTTCTCTCCTCGGCTTCTGTCTCTGTCCGCCTCTCACCAAACAGACCTCCAAGGACAGGAGACGATCGGTCAGGACCACACAGAATCCCCCAGGCCCTATTTTTCCAGCCTGAGCGATTCCCACACTAAAAGATACAGAAGTCTCTCCTGTCCCCGTGTTTAACTTTTTCAACAGCCCTGTGAGGAAGATGCTATCATGCCTCTCTTGGTAGAATTTTTATTTTATTTTTATCTTTTTACTGTGATTTCTAAAAGCTTGGTCTGGCTCAGCAACTTGTCCTGGGGTGCAGGTCACCACAGCAGCAGGTCAGATGAGATGAAGCGTGCGGAATGCCCAGCACGATGCTGACAGGTGCCATCTCGTAATCCCCTTTCCCTTCCCCTTGTCACCTCTCAGGTGGCAGCTCACTGTGGGGAAGCGGTCCTGCCAAAATCCTGCCTGCCTCATCTCCTGCCCTGCACCCCTCACGCCCCTTGCTGCAGCCACAGGGAGCGTGTCGCCTGTGTCCAAGTGATGCCCTTTTGCAGCTGCGCACACTTTGTTGGGGCAACCCCTTTCCCCTCTTGGCAACCTTCCCCACATGCCATTTTCTAACAACTCCTCTGATAAAAAAACTCTCCCCATCGCCCTAGAAGGGCTGGTCATTACCTTCCTCTGCTCCAACAGCAACTGGCTACCTCCTATCTCTGATTACAAACTCTCTCTTTATTTGTCCCTCTCTCTTCTACTAGATGCAAAATCTCCAGTGCCGGAGTTTACGCCTTATTCATTTTTGTATTCCTGGCATCTAGCAGAAGGGCCACACGTAGTAGGCATTTACTACATATTTAAGGGAATCGAAGTCCTTGAACAAAACTGTGGACTCCCATTATTTACTGGTTCCCTGCTGCCTCCCTTGAACACGGACAAAGAAGACTGAACCGTCGGAGTGATAGCAATTGAGAACCTGGAAAGAAGCACGAGTAAAATTAAGGCCCTGCCTAGAGAGTTACCAATTCAGTGCATTGTCCCTCCATGAGCAGGAGGGATTTCAATTCTTCCCAGCTCCCAGAAAACCCTGGCCACCCCTCTGGAGCAAAAAAGAATGGAGTGTCACCCGGGCCAAGAGCACGCAGGGCAGCGTGCGCCATCCCCATTGGCCAAGTGAGCCCGAAGTCAGCAATACTGACTGGGCCCGCGCATGGAGAGGTGAGCTCTTCCAGGCCTGACACTGTGATCGAATATTATTGCAGGCACTTCCAGGAGGCACTTGGATGGTAGTCCTGGCCCAGGCTGTGTGCAGCTGCAGAGAGCTGTGTGAGTTCCGGGAGGGGGCACTGGCAGAAATGCACCCAATTGCCATTTTTCTTTTTGTCTTCTCTGTACATATTCTAGGACAGGGCCAGCCAGTCACCTGACTAGATGCTCGCAACTGCCCAGCAGCGTTGCCAAAGGCCAGACCAAGAAAAGAGGGACTCTTCTAAGGCCAGGCGGAGGGAGAGTGAGGAGAGTCCGCCCTATAAACAACACATCGTGGGTGTATGGACCTGACAAAACCGGGGCTGAGTCATCTAAACCGGTAGCCTGGGAGATGGCATCCCTGCGGACACGCCAGGAACTGAGTCACCCCTTCTGAATGAACTTGAACTTAGTGGGATCCTCATCTACAAAATCAGGAGAGTAGAACTGCATCATCATAGTGTAAGCAGAAACTCCAGATCAGTTGGTCCGAAACCCCTAATTTTGAGGCGACAAAAGCTCAGAGAGGTCAAACGATTCGCTTGGGATCACACAGCCAGTTTGTGACGGAGCTGGGAAGAGACCCCACATCTCCGCATGTCGCAAGTACCACGCTTCAGCCTTTCAGATTCTTCTAAGACAACCCTCCACACCCAGTGTACGGCGTCTCGCTGTGTTGAGCCTGGTGACGAGGAGTCAAGCAACAGCTCTAGGAGGCCAAGGGCTGCCGAGATCATACGTCTAAGGTTTGTGCCTGTGGATTTGTTTGTGGCTCGATGCTGCATTGAACATGAAAGTCAGGTAGTCTAAGGAAGTATAACAATCAGGTATTTCTTCCCTTGTTCATGGTCTCTAACCCCAAACTTGATGAGGTCCCTGGGGATTTTTTCTTTTTTTTCACTTTTCTTTCATTCTTGAACCCTTCACAATTTGATTTCCCATCAGCTCCTGCCCTGACTGTCCTGGTTTCACGCACCCGCATGCCCACCCACACTCACCAAACAGAAATAATTTTATCAAGTGGCCAGGCTGCAGATTGCCTCTAAACAGCTGGGCTCAGGAAAAGCTCTGGGGATGGGTTCGGATCAGGATCATCTTCCCTGACACGCTGTTTCTGGATTTGCATACACGTGGGCTGGATGTTTTAATTAGCACTGTCAGCTGGTCTGGTCACAGCTCCCCGCCAACGGCGTTGCTTCTTAGGTGAGTGGTCGAAAGCCCTCGTCTTGTGAGGTTGGATGCTCCGATTTCTAGAAAAAGGAAACAACCCCTGGGTGTCTGCATCTTATTTGTTCATTCATGTTCGACAATGTTTTATCAAGGCTCTCTTAAGTATCAGGCCTTGAGATGGAATGTGGGGATTCTAAGAGAATAAGACAAGACTCCCGCTCACAAAGAGAACACACCTAAGGGACATTAAATGGACATGTAATAGATGGATAACGGATGCTAAACGCGGATATTTGATGATACAGATGTGCACAGGGTATGAGGAGAGACCAGAAGACGAGCATTTAACCCGGCCTTGGGTTTGTGGTGGGAAGGAGGCCAGGGAGTGGTTTCCATTGCTGAGAATCTGGGAAGGCTTCCTGGAGGAGGAGATGTTCAAACAAGTCCCAGATGATACAGGGAAGTTACTGAGGCACAAGATGGGGTTGGCAAAGCCTTCTTGGCAGAGGAAGCAGCATGAACAAAGAGACGAAGAAGGACAGCAGCATAGGAGTGGGTAAGACACGCAGCAGCAGGTGGCTTCATTTTCAAGAAGGGGTTGTCAGCTGGAAATAGTATTTGGAGTGTTTGGGGCGGAGAAAAGGAAGGGGAAGAGGTGTAGGCAGAGGACACATAGTTGACATTTGTCTAGCAGCTCACAGTCTATTGCTTTACATGCACTGAGCAGCCTCATGAAGCTTACAGGGGGACACCAGTCCCATGTGAATCCCCCATGGTGCCCTCATTACCAGGCCAATGACCAGGCTGCTGGCCTCCACCGCTCTTCTCTCACCCCCCAGGATCTCGTTCATTCCTGCCCTCCTCATGGCTCTCTGGCTTTCCCTTTCGAGCTCCTCAGCAGCTAATCTGCTTCAGTGTCAGCCCCAAGTTGTTCCTTCCCCGGGGATTTACCCGGCGCCCTCCATTCTCCCCATTCCCGGCATCACACATCTCCATGATTCCCAAACCCAAACAGCTCCTGCCTTTCTCCCGAGGTGTGCTCATGAACCCCCAGCTGCCCAAGCAGGCACCTCACCACATACGTCCACAGGCGAGCTCACCATCTTTCCACTAGAACTTTCTCTTCCAGCTGCAGTGTTGGTCTTTGGAGAACTAGATCCATTCTTACCCTTCCTTACCCCTGAAGCCTTCTTTTGCCCTCAAACCTCATCAATCTACAAACTGTCTTTTCTGAGTCAGGGTTGTCTCCTAGATCAACTCCTCTCCCTCTGCCCGCCCACCGGCTGCCCCATCACAAGAACTTCTTGTAAGGATGGCCACCACCCACACTTTCTCCCCCAGGCTCTTATTTTCTGATTTCACAGGAAAATCCATCTTCCTTCCCCCTAAAAGCTCTCATTTGGTCTCTTCTCCTGATTAAAGTTCTCCATTGTTCTGGGATAAAATCCAAACTTTAGGCCAGGCATGCATGACCCTTTACCATCTGCCCCTTATACCATTCTGTAGCCCACCACTCCCCTTTTTTAAAGATTTTATTTATTTATTTGAGAGAGAGAGAGAGAGAGAGAACACAGCCAGGGCAGAGGGAGAAACAGACTCCCTGATGAACAGGGAGCCTGACCTGGGGCTTGACCCCAGGACCCTGATATCATGACCTGAGCTGAAGGCAGACACTTAACTGACTGAGCCCCCCAGGCGCCCCTGCCATTCTCCAGCCTTACCATCTACGTCTCACCCAGAGACACGGCACTGGGCATGCGGTGCCCTTTCAATCTGTCACCTCGATCCAACTTGTCTTCTCTGCTGGAAATTCTTCCCCTGCCTCAGACTGAGGTGGAGGTTGTCTTATAAGAGCTCGTTGCAGCTTTTCAGGTTCCACGTGGTGGTGGCCTCTCTCTCTAATCTTAGGGATGGGATATTTGTCTTATTCACACCCGTATACTCAAAGCCTAGCACAGAAACTGTACATGGAAGTATTATGCGTGCACTCGCAGTGCACGAGCATGCATGTGTGTGCCTACACATACGCACACCGTACACACCAGTTAATTTGGATAAATCATTCCTCCTGTCAAGTTGTAGACATATAAGACCTTTTCAAATGTCACATCTTCTGTGAAGACTTCCTTATTCCATCAGGCATCCAGGTTTTTTTTTTTTTTTTTTTTTTCAGGTCTGTATTATTTAACTTGTTACACTGCGTTATTATTACCTTTTTTTTTTTTTAATTCATCTACCACCAGAGTTCCAAAGGGGTAGAGAACAGCCTCCCACACTGTCACTGGTTCAAGGTTGAGACTCAGACATTATCTGATGTTACAGGAAGGAACTCCAGGGTTTGGAGAAGTTGAGCATCTCATGAAAAGCCAAACATTAGTAAATCTGGGCCTAAAACTCTTGGCTCTGGGTTCATAGATTTTTTTTTCCTGAAATCCCAAACTAGCATCCCTTCCCTGATCCCATCATGCAGCGCCAGCTCTGCAAAGCCTCTCCACAAGGCATTACTCTTTTTCCTTCAGTGGCAGACTCTCCAATGGCACACAGGGCAGCCAGCCATCTGCAGCCTGGGGCACCTGCTAGTGACAGCCTTCAGAGTTGTGGGACAAGTTTTCCAAGTTCCTCTTAGGAAATGGTGAGCCTCCTAACAGATACACGGAGCCACAGCCTGGGCTTCTGATACTGAGTTGACTCCAGCTCCGCCCTTCACCAGCTTTGTGACTTTGAGCAGATCACACATTACACTTGTATTTCCCCAAGGACAGGAAGAAACATGACTACCCATCTCAATTGTGCAGAAGACAGGTAACAGTATCAGTGATAGATACATTTTTCATATACCTTGTTATTGAATCTTGTTTATGCCTGATAGCAGGAGCCAAACAAATGCTCACCACGAGCGGCATCAAGCTATGCTTGGTCTGTACAACAATCTGTTCTCTTTTCAATAATTTTTTCTGAGCCCCGAATCCTCCTTAGCTCCCTAGGTTGGCCTCCTAGACCTTGACAGTGCATGGGAAGAAGAATTCAAATCCAAATAAAGGAAAGAGTTAGAATCTCCTCCGATACACTGTAGAACCACCATGGTCGTGTTTTGCGTAGTTTTGCGATCCATATTGCGGTCATTTTTTGCAAGATGCCTTTGATAAACTCAGGGGGAAGAAAACATGCAGAGAAATCCCAGAGTAACGATGGGTAAAAGAAACCTACAGAAGAAGGTTCCTGGAGGGTTCAAGGCATTTCCCCAAATGGACCCATGTGCATTCCACGGTTATCATGCTTCTCTTAAAGAAAGGGCCAGTCCACTGCTGGTATTAGAAAACCAGCCAAATGGTGTAAGCGTCCAGGAACATGTTAGGTCTATTTCTTGGGATTCCCATCGGTTTAGTCCCCAACTTTTACATGCCTCATATTACAATACAAAAATTTCCAACCGATGTGCCAATCCTTGCAGGATGTGTGGAGGTAACTGTAGGCAGTTCCAAATCTGAGCGTGCATTAAGTGTCCTCTCTCACCTACAAAAGATTAGTGTGTTGCAAATGAATCACACTTTTTAAAATTTTCAAAGGTATTTTTTAACATTATAAATAAATGTATATCCACATAAGGCCATTTCTGAATTTATAAGAGCTGTTTGTCATTGTGCATTTCCCTACGAAATAAGTATTAAAAGGATTAATAATAACTTCAAATCTTATTGTGGAGGAATTGGCAAAGGGTGTGTTTTGCAAAAGGCTTGACATAAAAGGCAACGGCAGTGCCAGAAGTGTCTAGGAATCGCTCTTAGAAGTCAGAATCCAGGATCCAAGTGGACCTGGAAGGCAGCTTTCCCGAGCAACTCAGACATCTGTATGTTGCAGTGACCTTGAGAAAGATCTATCTGCTCCCGAAGATGGAGCTATTCGGGTCTCTCTGCCAACCTAATCCACCACGCAGCCCTGGCACGAGATGCAGGGAGAGCTAATCTTTCCTCCTTCCATCTGGGGGGCCCGGGGGGTAGCACAGCAGCAGCTGCCAGCCGAGGGCCAACAGGAACATGAGCGGGGAAAGGGCAACCCGGCACCACCCAGGCAGATGAGCATCTCTCCTCTGTTCCTCCCGGATCCCTCTCCAGCAAACCCCCTGACAAAGTAGCAGCAGAAAGTAAGTCGGCCAACACGTGGCCGGGAGAACACGGAGGTAAAGAGCAAGGTGACTAACCTCATCAAGCCATCACAAATTAAATACTGTCTGTGCAGGAGAGTTCACCTCCCAGCTTGCTCTGGGAACAGGAAGCTGAGATTTTCTGTGCTCCGACCAGATAAGAGGCTGCAAGCCAGCTAGCCAGCCTAGGAGGGAACCGAAGGGGGAACTACACACATAGCAGGTGTGTGTCAGGTTGGCGACTAATTACCAGCAGTACACATGGGTCACCCAGGCAGGTGGCTGCCTGCCACGTCAGGTGACACAGACCTGGACCCAGACAACCTGACTGAGGGCTCCCTTCTTCCCCACTGACCAGTGGTTCCAGAGGAGCAAGCCACTGAACGAGCCTTTGTTTCTGTGCCAGACAAAGGGTGCTATTAATACCTGCTCACCTTCCACAGGGGGCCCGGAGCCTTAATTAAGTGTGGTTTGTGAAGTGCTCTGAGGTTGCCGGATGAAAGCCGAGCTCTGAGTGCAAACTATTATTGTTAATTAATTATTGTCAGCAGAATTATTTACTCTGTGTTTTCTGGTCCAGGAGCCCTTGTTTACTGCTAAAAGAGTGCTTTTGTTGTAATATTTTCCATCCTCCTCTCTCACCCACATCTGCAGCCTATGATCCCTCCAGTTCTCCTCTTTTTTTCCCCCCTTCTCTTTTCTCCTCGCCCTGGCTGGGGAGCAAGGTACGTGGCTTCCCCCTTGCACCCTGGACATAAGCAGCCGTTCGTAATGAGAGGGTGAGAAATCCTTAGGGATATAAATGTAAACTGTAAACTCAAACATAAGAAGGGATCTAAGGCAAAATATGCGTAGCCTCGGGGGGGGGGGGGGGGAACACAGAGTCCCTCTGGGAAAAAAATATGCAATTAATCCCAGACAGAATATAGAGCTGAAATATGGAGGTCTTTCTGCTAAGATGGTTTCTGCTGGTGCATGATTATGACCTCTGAGGGGCAATGATACGCATGATCAGAAGAAGGCATCGGAAATTCTCAGAGCAGTGAGCCTATCGGCAGGACCAGGAGGCCTCCTTTCTACAACTCCCTTCCCTCCGAACCCCAACGCCCCCCCCCCCACCCGCAAAAAAACCACGGCTGGCTCAACTTTAATTTCTATCTTCAATTAGTTAGGATAACAATCCTATAGAATTTCTAAAATAAAACGCGCCTCTGAGATTAAAAAGAGGGAGACCAGAGGCATGAGGGGGAACAAAGCAACCCGGATAGAACAATGCGTGTCTTCCCATCTTGGCTGCCACCTGGCGCTCGCCAAGCTGGCCTCTGAATCAAGGGCATTGTGGATGCAAGACAAGAGAATCCCCAGTGAACTGTAGCTTTTATGAATAAATTGTACTTGCCAAAATTGGTCGGTTGTTTGTGGACATTGATTTATTTTCTCTGATTCTTTCTGATTGTTATATTTTGGCTGGTGCTTACTGATGTGAAAAAGCCATCTCGTATTGCTGATAAATCTAGAGATAATGGCAGAGGTCAAAAAAGTGGTAAGGAGGGAAAAGAAGGTGTGCTTGCCATAGGACGGTGAAACTTTCTTACGTACAGAGCAGGTCTCTTAAAGAGCAACTCTCTAATGGCCATTTAGGTGCCACTGCACCTTATTTCTTAATTGTGTAATTGGTCAAGTCACTGGATTTTTTTTTTCTTTTTTTTTCCCTTTTGGGGTTAGGGATGGAATAGAGGGCAGAGTGGGAGGGCTTTGTTTTATCTGAGCGTCCAAACATTTTGTTGCATGTATTTGTTACTCCTTCTCCTCTCCTTCCTCTTCAAGAGAGAGAGAGAGAGAGAGAGAGAGAGAGAGGGACTGGTGGGGAAGGGCAGAGAAAGAAGGAGAGAGCAGGCTTTCAGCATAGTAACAGCACCATTGGAGACGGGGACGTTTTCCCTTGTTCTCCTTTGAGTGTGCACACCTAACATTTTCAAGGTCATGCGGATATGCACGTTCCCTGCCTTCAAGGTGAGCCCGAAGCTCTCTGATTCCCTGGGTCTGAGCGCTCTCTACACTGGAGTCCTAGTGCCAAGCTTGCATCTGGCGGGCTTTCTAAAAAAAGAGCATTGAACTCAGTTAAACTTCCAGGTGGGATGGTTGGGCCCTGAAGGAGGGAAATCTGGGGAGGAGGAGCAGGGAGGGAGTGGGTGGCAAGACGCCGCTGACCCACTCTGTTTCCACCTTTGTATCACAGCTCTTCAAACCTTACACTTAAAAATAGGTCGACGGGGATTTGGGATAAAGTGGGATAAGCTTTACTTAATTATCCCAATGTGCAGAATGCCTGCTTTTAAATCCTGCGTTGGATTTCATCACAGAAGCTCAGAAGATCGCCCAACATCCAAACGCATTTGAAAATTGACCAGGGGGGCACTCTACCCAAGGAGAGAGCTTGTTCAGTAATAGTGTCACAAACGTAACAATCGCACAGAGACAGGAGCCTCCAATGGCTCATCTGTGTGCTGGCTCCTGGTGTCATTCAAAGGAGCAGCGCAGCAGACGGGATTAAGGAGTGAGGCCCGGCTCTGATCATTTTTCCACATCCTCCCTGTCAGGCTGGGTCTCCTCAGCAGAACAAACCTCAAGTTCAATCCAACAGAGACACACAGAAAAAGACAAGGAACGTCTACAATCAATAGGTGGAGAGATATTAATAATGGAGACGTGGAGGATGAGGGAGGGGAGATCCTTTAAACTTTGCTTTTTAGACCCCCGTTGTAGTTTCAGTTATCTTTACTTTTCAGTAATCTTGCAGGGATGCGGGTGGTGCTGCGGTTTCTTCGTTGCAAAGAAGAACACAAGCCCTCTGGAGGTAAACTGTCACTAAAAACACGACTTTATTCCCCTCTGTCTAACAGCAAGTTGGTTTATTTTGAGAACACGGAAAACGGTTTGGATTACCCTCCCCTGATCGCTTTTTAAAATCATCTTGCCTTTTCCCGTGCAGCCACTAGGCAGCTTTTTAACCATCCTGGAGCCCTTTCCCAAAACGTGGACCAAATGGAGACAATAAAGCTTTTTGCAGCAAAAAAATAAATAAATAAAATAAAATAAAATAAAATAAAATAAAATAAAATAAAATAAAATAAAATAAAATCATCTTTCCACGCCCTTAGTGGAGCAGACGGATCCAGAACATAGCTTCCCACAAACTCTTTCAGGACCACAGATCCATCCTACGCCCTCCTCTCACGAAGGCATCGCCCGTGGGAGGGCTGGTGCTAAAACTCTACCATTAGATCCCACATTAAAGGGTTAGCTTTATATTTAAAATTTTTTTGTCATTTTGCTGTCACCTCGCTAAATGTCCAAAATCACATGATTGCACAGGGCAAGAATTACATCCATTTCGGTTTTTCATTGTCGGAAACCTAAAATACTATCATTTTGCAAAGAGCTGCAATATGGCTGATGTTCAATAAATGGTGATCCAAGATGCCCTTATTGAGTACCGAATATGCATGAGGCATGGCAATGTCTGCAAAACCTCAAGAGTCCTTCCCCTCGGGCAGTTTTCAAGCTAACAGACGGAGAGCCATAAGCAGAAGACACTTGAATACGTATTACTGAGGTAGAATAAAATGGGCACAAATAGTACACTGCAAAGATACAGAACAAGAAGGGATCTGCCTGAGATGACCAGGTGAGAGGCCTCACAGAGAAGGCGACACATGAATCAGGTTTCTTAGAAAATTAGGATTTGGGTAGAAAAGGGCAGGAAAGGAGCTTGAGGCTGAGAAGCTGGATGAGCCCCAGCTCGGATCAAAGCGATGGTGAGGCCCAACCATGCTGGCATATTAACCTCTGCCTCCACAAGGGTGCCGGACCAATGTGGTGAGATCAAATTCAAGTTTCCTTGCAGAATTACTTCACTTGCCTGCTTCTAGAATTAAGGAATGTTCTTCAATACCCAGGAATCAGATGAACCAGGTGGCTTGCAAAAATCACCTTCTCCCCGAAGGGCAGAGTCCACAAAGCGACCATGGGGTTCTGACTCCCAAATGTCAGACAGATGAGGGAGGGTCCTCGGTTTCCCAGATGTCACTACTGTGAAATTTCCACCCCGACCCCCCATGCCCACACCGACAGGTCGTGTGAGAGGCCTCACACACTGACGGATGCAGAGCTTTCTGCCAGACTTTAGAACAAGACTTTCACCTCGGAGGTGAGAACGGATATGAGAAATTTCAGCCCAAAGAGTGATTTTTTTTCCCTCCAGGCTGTCATGAGCACCTGAAAACAGGGGTTTATAATGGAAGTGACATTGCAACTGTGACTACCTGTCCTCAAGTAGAAGCACTGTAATAAGAAGCAGCATTTAAATGGTGCTCGGAAGGATGGACAGGATAGGTACTCATCTTTTCTAGATCATCACCACTCCTAATCTCTTCCATTTCCAGCTAAAAAGACATACAGGTTTCACAGGGGGGAAAAAATAAAAAATAAAACAAACTTAGTGCAAAAACAGGAAGTTTGGTAACCGGAGAAAAATCAATTATGAAGGATTCTGGTCTCTGACTTGAGGCAGTTGTCACAAGGAAGCTGTGATAACCGCAGGGCTCTGGGAGAGTTCACCAGAGTTCAATTCCCTCCCGGCCTGCCCAGAGCCTCTCTGGGCAATTCCCAGGTATCGTCCCAGAGCCCGTTACCTTAGCATTCCATTCGCGTGTAGAATCAAGGTGATGGGATTGGGCTCCATTAGCATAGCATACACTGCTGCTCTTTGCAAAGAAGCCATAACCAATATGAACACAAAAGGAGGTGCTTTCATCAACAGTTATATAAACTAGTCCGTCGATCTGCTTCCACATGCTGAGCTCATACGGAGCATCATCAGATTATTAAAAATGTCCCAAGACACAGAAGGGAGAAGTTGAAATTCACATGAGACATCAGGTTAAAAGAAAGAAAGAAAAAGAAAGAAAGAGAAGAAAAAAAGAAAAGAAAGAAAAGAAAAGAAAAGAAAAGAAAAGAAAAGAAAAGAAAAGAAAAAAAAGAAAAGAGAAACCAACCTAGCATAAAATAAAAATCGCCCACTCCTCATCAGAAAGCCACATGGGTGCACGCACATACATCATGTATATATGGTTTGAAGCTATAAGCAAGTTTTTATGCGCCTCTGCCTATATAAATATCCTTTTGATACAACAGAACACTGCATCACAAGCTGTGAGTCTCTCTTTCCCTCCCGTGAATTGGGGGCAATCTAGCTGATTTAGCTTGACTTTCATTCTGTTAGTAGTTTTAACCCTCTTGGACCGGTTTGCTGGTTTAACAACAAAAACCCTTCCTCCACATTTAACTTAAGACAGAATGGATCAAGGTGTGTTTGATGCCCACCCCCCGGGCGGGGAAAGGCAAACTGGTGTGGGGAAGCCTGTGTACTTGAACGCTGAGATATCCGGTAAAAAAACAAACAAACAAACAAACAAACAAAAAAAATCCCCACAGATTTTCCCAAACCGATTTCCCCATAGTATTTAATATTAAATATTCCCCCTGCTGACCTTAATTATTTTCCTAACACGACGACTATCTGTAGGAACACACTGGCCGATTCTGACACAAAGTCAGTGTGCATCCTATATAAAGTATGAGATAGATTAGAGGCCACGGTCACCAGGATGGGCTGAGGGTCGAGGAGGCCATATCCACGTCCCAGGCTCGTGTTTCTAGGTGGAAGTTCTTGCACAAGAGAGACGCATCTGGCCCCTACTCTCCCCTCACTGGATCTGCTCTCTTTCATACTCCTACTGGGGGTGAAGACTGGAGGGAAGGGGAATTACCTCTGTCTAGTTCTATGCAGAAAGTTTCAGCAATTGTCCTTGGCAATAAGTCTAAAGTTACAGCCTCCAAACTGTTCCATCTCCAAACACGAAGTCTTGGAACTTCATCTCCGACTTCTGTATCGATTGTTCAAATGGTCCTGAAGTTGGGAGAATGGAAAGGTACTTTATTGACTCTCCCTAAATTTAACTAGTAACAAAAGGGCTTTTCCACCCACTATGCTCAGTAAATTGATACTACAGAACTGAGCTCACGTCACTGGTGCACCGTTCACATGGTTTCTTTTCCAGTCCACGGAATACTGTCAAGACCAGCACAGTGGCCTGTTAATTCTTAAAGTGAATTATTTGACTTAAAGCCCTTTAAACACTTTCAAATGCACCTGTGAAGAGTACATATTAAGTTGCACAGACGTCCTTGCCGTGAATGAGCTGATCAGATCCCATCTTAGAAGCAGGTCTAGGGCACGAGGAGAAAGCCACGAAGCCCTAAGCAGAGGTTTGGATGGTGGGATTCTGGGGGGACTGGCATCGATAACGCTCCTCAGCAAGGGGACAGAGACAAGAGCACTCAAAAGAGGTCGTTGACCCAGGCAAGCCACAAGCCAACGCCCATTCCTGATCACGTGCCTGTGAATGCTCCGGAGAGAATCCATCACTACTTCTTAACTAGATGCCTGGGGTGCCTACTGTAGGGATGATGGCTCAGCAAGTTCATCTCTACATTCAAAAGTAGCATTAAGTCCATGCTTTGCAAATAATTACTGACCATCTACTACATGTACCACACACTATTTACTGCTTTATGTGCATTCGCTCATCTCATCCTCACATTGAATTAAATAATATCTATGACCTAGGTATGATTATTACTATTATGCCCAGTCCACAGGTGAGGAGACCAAGGCCTGGAGAGTTTAAGCAACCTATTCAAGGCCTACACTTAGTCTGCGAAGAGGAACGTTTGCCCCCAGGAAACATTTGGCAATGTCCTGAGACATTTTTTCTTGTGACTGGGTGAAGGAGGGTATCACAGGGGGGGAGGGCACTCCTGGCATCCAAGGGTGAGCACAGGGTTGCTCAAAATCCTCTAATGCACAGACAGCCTTCTTTCCCCAAACAGAATCATTCGTCCCAAGGTACCAACAGTGCTCAAGTTTTGAAGCCCTCCACTAATATGTTATTCTAGAAACCTCAGATATTTGTAAAGCACTTCAAAATTTACAAAAGGCTTTTGACCATGTTTTCTCATTTGATCTTACAACATTTCTCTGCAGTAAGGAGAACACATTGTGCCGTGTTTGTTCTGCAGACACAGAATGACTCTCAAGTGGTGGCGACTTGCGTGAGGTGGTGCAGATGGGATGCCAACACAACAACCCATGGATCCTAACATCCAGCCCATGGCATCTGGTGAGGAGCCAGGCTGTCAGACACATTACATGTGATAAGGCTGCCTCTTCCCAGGACAGTTTATGTCGTTACAAACTCTTCCGATAGCCTATGAAAATCACAGGGACCAAAGGTTTATTTCCCTCTCATTGCTGTGATAGATAATTTGAAGTTTGTGAAGCACATCTTACGGAAATAAAAGACCTACAATTTATCAATGACTACAGCCTGAGCAGTAAAGCACACACCATTTCCTACTTCCTTTCTTCTTTTGGGAGTGCTCAGTACCGGCAGGTGGGAGAAAGGAGAGTCATCTGTTCATCGGATTTTTAAAAATACCTATCTGGAAAAGGACTTTTAGTTTTAAAAGAAGCCCAAGTAAGTGACTTTTGTGATGACAGCCCACTCTCCAGATTCTTTAGTCAGCCTGCACACATCCTACCTGAATAGGTGGGTGACAACATGGAGAGAGAATCATGATATCACCTCAGTTACCCTCAGCAGAACAGGGCTTTTCTGAAAGGGTTCCATAATTCTCATACTTCTCACAGCCCATGAGACAGCCATGCAGAGGCGTCCCAAGGGGAGAAGGGGAGCATGGAGGGACCCACAGAGCTCACCTGGAAGTGGAAGTGCAATGTGCACCTGTGCACCTGTGCACCTGTGGTTGGAGGATCTGCCCTGGGGATGGTCTCCAAACAGAGAGAACTCTCCTTCCTCAAGACTCTAGTTCCGTACCACTTTGTCACCTGTCTCATCTCAGATTTTCACTTTTAAGAAGCTCCTGAAAAAAATCATCACTCTTTTCAGAGAAGAGGGTCACCAATTTAACGTTCAACAGAACCTAACACTCGCGATCGTCTATATTAGACAACTCACAGGCTTTTCAATCAAGGAGACCTCAATTCAAATCTGGTGTCTCCCACTTTGAATGAACATCAAATTGCACACAGCTTGAAACAAGTAGGGATTGTGGCGACATGTGACTCTCCAGTCCAGAACATCGGAGTGAACGGATACATTAGGTCACCAGGGTTAGTGCCCCATCTTTCTCTGGTTCTAGATTAAAAAAAAAAAAAAAAAAAAAAAAAAAGCAGACGGGTCAAACCCACAGGACAAGTTGGAGGAGCTCTCAGTGGGGCAAACAGGAGAGAGCCCCTGGTGAGGGCTTTCTGATAGGAAGTCCAAGCCCTACCTGTCTCTTTCAAGACTGCTTACACGAATTCTGACCTATAAATGAATTCCTACCCCTCTGGCCACTAGGTCTTTTCTTAGGATGCCCAGGAAGGTTGTGAAAGGTATAATGACCAGTTCCAAACCCAACTCTCAGACACAGCTAAATATGGCCCTGTGCCCAGGCGAGCCAGGCCCAGCCTCAGGGCCGCCCTCCAGCTCCAGAACCTGGCCCCATAGTGCCGTCAAGGACAGCAACAGCCCCGTCATAGGCAAGCATCACTTGCTTGCAGTGTATGTCACTGTAAGTCTGCGCCATCTGTTCTGGGCCCTCATTACAAATTCATAATGAACATATGTGACAATTACATCTGTAAAAGGAAAAATGGGATTTTTGTGATTTAGGTTCAAGTAAATGCTCTGTGTGCAAGAAAGCATGTATTTGAGGGCTTTCTTGATTTTTGTTTTGTTCTTCCTCCTAAACTTGAGAAACTGTTTGCCACAGGTAAGTTTGTGTTCTAGGCTCAGCCATTGAGCTTAGAGTGACCAACAATAAGAGACAACAAGCTCCCTGCCCAAGAATAAAAAATGAAATGAAATGAAATGAAATGAAATAATGAAATGAAATGAAATGAAAACTAGGTTTCTCTCAGGAATTACAATCAAGTCAGGGCACAGTAAACAACCGTACTGCAGAGCATGGGCCACGCAATCTGATCTCTAGGGCTGAACCTTTGCTCAATCGCTTGTCCACTCTGCGACCTCAAGCAGGTTGCTCTAAATCTTGCTGTCTCTGCATGATGGAAATAATAGAGTCAGGAGGAGTAAGGAGAGAAGCACACAGAGCCATCAGCCAGTGCCTGGTACGCAGGGAGGGTACAGGGCACAAGGCACACAGGTGGCTTTATTATTGGTCCTCAATGTCCCCTAACCTTCAGGTGGGAGGAGGCTTGATTTTTTTTTTTTTTTTTTGAGAGAGAGAGAGAGAGAGCAGGGGAAGTGGTAGGCAAGGGACAGAGAATCCCAAGCAAACTCCCTGCTGAGTATGGAGCCTGATATGGGGCTCAATCTCACAACCCCTGAGATCATGACCTGAGCTGAAACCAAGTCGGACATTTAACCCACTGAGCCACCCAGGTGCCCTAAGGCTTGACATTTTATAGACATATAGCTTGGAGGAGGACAGCTGAGTAGTTCAGTTAGTTGGCCGTCTGCCTTTGGCTCAGGTCGCGATCCCAGGGTCTTGAGACCGAGCCTCACATCGGGCTCCTTGCTCTCCGTCTGACCTCCCTCCCCTGCTCCTGCTCTCTCTTGTTATCTCTCTCTCTCTCTCAACTAAATAAATAAAATCTTAAAAAATAATAGTTGGGAAGAGATCTGGTCCTCACTCTTCAGAGGGATAGAGTCTTATAAGAATAAACTAGAAGCTTTAAAACTGAGATAGCTATTTTTAATCGTGTGTGCAGAGATAGACGGGAGAGAGAGCGATGACACACATGGGGAACACAGGAAAAATCGGGGACCATATTTATCATTCTAATAACAATTTTCTCTGATAGTGTGATTAGAGAGTCCAAGAAAGGAGAAAGTTTAGAAAAACAAACAAAACCATAACCCAAACCAGGGGCTGTATATGAAGACCTTAGAGATTGTGTTCTGAAGCATTAGGAGGTCAACACAGAGATGAATGTAACCAAGGGGGGTCCTCAGCTCCTGGCCAACAGACAGCACAGGGAGCTATTGTAGAATGCCCTGGGTTTATTTGCATAGATGCAAGCCGGGTTAGGTTAAAATAAAATAGTTATGAAATGTGGGAAACAGAATTCACCACCTGCCTCACTTGCTCCTCAGGGGGGTTTGATAATTTGAAAAAAGCACAAGTTAATCCCCTCCTACTGACAGGCGCAGGGCACCACAAGAGCGGCTGGGAGGCTGTCTGCACAGCCCACAGCAGCAGCAGTAGTCAGAACGCGCAAGAGTCCAGGAAAACACCTGTGTGCAGAGCCAAGGAGCTAGTTAATCTTATCTGAGCACTGCAGAGGGGGGAGACGGCTGCCCCCAGAAAGCAGGTAGAAAAAGCCCCATAACATGCCTGTACCACATGGGGTAGATTTAATGAGCTTAACACTTCAGTCAGTTGCTTCTTGCCCCTAAAAGCAAAGAAAAAGCTTAGGGCCACCTGGTGAATGGTAATTGCTAGCTCTCCATCCAGGAGCAGATCAGGCCTAGCAATAATGGATTTCTTTTTTCCTAGAAGAGATAGTAGTGGACAGCCAGCAATGCTCGGCCAATCCAAGCTCTGCTTAGTACGGGGCTCTGAGGCACCCGTGAGCCCAGAGGAGCACCGACTGCCCAGGCACAGGGGGCTGAGATGCCTCTCTGGCAATCAATGCACCTGAGGCAATGCATGGAGGGTTTGGAGGTGTACTCAGCCCTATTTGGTATCGTCTGACAGATGAGGGGTAAGGGCGGGGGACCAATCCAAGAAGAGGGGGAAGTGATGTGTGTTAGCGCTTAGATGTCTCCTACTTACCCTTCACCTTGTTCCCTCTGGAGATGCCACAGATCACCAGCCAACTGAGAACTAACTCAATAGCCCCTTTGGCAATCTGGGAAATTACCCCATAGCGCCCACAATGTCAGGCTTTGGGTAAACCCCACCGTACAACACAGCTTTTTTCTTTCTGTTGAGGTCAAAATGCGGCATCCAGCTTCCCACCCAATGTCTATCCTTTGTCCAGGTGTGTCTGCCTTGAAGAGGGAGGAAATGAGAGCACCCACTGGACCTAAGCCCAGAAGACCACCCTCAGGGAAAAAGATGCTGCTGGACTGATTCCTGACTTCAAGGTATAGAACTCCATCCACTGGCAAAGATGACCTCCAGCACTAAACATTTGGCTTGACCACTTCTCCTGCACAGGGGGAGGGAAGTGACTTCTCCAACATTTCTCTGGGGTGGGAGGAGGCAGGAGATGTTTTCTCCTTTCTAGAAATGGAAGACAGGAAAATGAAACATGGTCACCCCAACAAGTGAGCGAAAAAGATAGGGGTTCACTAAGTCTTCCTTTCATCTTGGGCCTCCCCAGGAATGGGATGCCGAGGGTGGTTTTGCTGCTCATAGAGCTATTTCAGGACTCTGTACATTCTGACCTCCTCTGCAAGCCTGAACCCCTCACCTCCTTCTGAAGTGCTTTCATTGTGCAGCCAAGGAAAGGTGAGTGCGGGGAGAGGAGTCTGCAACATACCCGGTGGCGCTGAGAAGACTGAAATTTTAAAGTAGCTCTGGTTTGTTTGGGAACCAATTCAAAGGTTAATTTAGAGAGAGCCTCCTGGTAGGCACACCTGCTCACACACAAAGCCTGCACCATCTTTTATGTTTTAACTTGAAATTGGGTGATAGGGCTACAGCCACATCTTAAAGATCTTCTGGTTCAATCCTCCTCCCTCATTTTATATAGAAGAGAAATGAATGAATCCTCCGAGATGCAGGCTCTCTAAAGGTTGTGGAGTGTTTTCCCTCCTGCCTTGTCAATCTCTGTCTGTACCTCTCTCTCTCTCATTATTACCTTTCAGTCTGTAATTTCCCATTCTTGAGAGATTAAGTCTTGCTTATTTCAGGATGTTTCCCAATCATCCGCCCTCAAGTTCCTGCCCCCTACTTGGCAGTAATCTTCCTCACATGGAAAGGCAAGAAGGGGTGTAGCTGGATTAACGTGGGATGGGGTCTTGGGGAGAGAGGATTACTGTTTGCACTCAATCACATTTTAGGATGATAGCAGGGATGTACTAGAAGGAGCCATGGACTGGATGGTTTCCAACCTCTTCTGTGCCTCCAGTACCCCATCCCCACAGCCCATGCAAATCTGATCCTGCTGGTCCCCTGTTCATTGACCTTTCATGGCAACCCCCCTTTGATCCTGGGTACCTGACTCTTGGGAGTGGGGGGTTGGGTCTTTAGACATAATTCAGTAATATGAGGGATGTTTCTAAGGTAAGTTTTCATCTCTGATAATATAAAAATTAACAGACGCATTTTTCTGGGTCACTAGGATGCTCACCTCTTAACAGAATACTGCCAAGCAATTAAGTGTTTGTGTTTGTGTTTACGACAGTGGTGGTGACAAGCTATACTTGTTTAATACTGGAAGCTAATGAGAAAAGAGCACAGGCCAACCAAATACATACATCATGCTTCTTTCAAAGTGAAGGTCAAATGACCTCAACGTTCACCGTATGAATGAAGATTTCCCAGTCACTGGCACGGAAGGTGTACCGGAAGAGCTCAGTCATCACACGGTGCCCGGCAACAGAAGTATGACAGACATAAAAAGTCTATGCAGTGGCAGTCAGTGCCACACGACTACATAGACACACAACCCAGTGTATCACATCAAACTCTTGTTAATTCGTATTTTATTGGCTTTTAGTTTTGTGCGTATTTAGTTATCGTTTCTTTTGATTTTTTTTGAGTTTTATTAGAACTACAAAGACTGCATTCCATACATCTGCATATATAAAGTTATGGTATAATAAAGATATTTCAATCAACATTGAGGATTGATGGGTATATCGGTCAGGGGCCCTACAGGGAAGAGATGGCACTTAACTGAAGAAGGATTTAAATGAAAAGAATTTAGTGAAGGGGTGTGAACAGGTTTAAGGGAATGAACAAAGATCAGTTAAGGAATCAAAGAATTAGCAATGGTGGGCTGAGGAGAAAAGACAGGTCTACTGGAATGCAGAAGGAGACAGAACATCTGGAAGAGGGGATGCTTGATGGGAGCTATCACCTAGAGAGGCTGAACTGCTTCCAGAACGTGGCTTGGAAGCGGGAGGGAATAGAAGAATAAGTATCTGTTCTCTCTTCCCACCACTCTCAGATCACCCCAGTGCCTCCCACTGTCCCAAACACCTAGAAGCAGAGGAACCTGGATGGTGCAATCCACAGAGGACAGCCTTCAGTCCATAGGGAAAAGGCAAAGAAGGGTAGAGATGCAATGTGGGGAGGTAAAGAATAACCAGAATAATAGGGATTTGAATTTCTTCCTTTTAGAAGTGGAACATACACTATTCAAGTTTAGAGACACTGTCCTGAAAGTTGACATCCACAAGGTTACTGCCAAGACACTCCCTTGCCTGAACTTTGCCCACCTCTCCATCCTAATCCCTAGCCACGTGAAATCAGCAATCCCAACCAACTTCAACCATGTTTCAAGCCTCCATTCCTTCTCTAGCATTAAATTCCCTGCCAAATCTTCATCCCACCTGCTTCTTTACCTTCAATCTGAAAACAGCAACTCAATTTGCGAGATTTAGCACACATGTCAATCTTTCAATAAAGCCCTTCCTGACTCCCTTTATCACAGATGAAACAATTACCTATCACTCCTCTGGACTCTTAGTCCAGCGTCTGCATCCTTGTACAGCAGCCTTTGAGATAGCACAATAATGGTTCTCGTTAGCATAGACTCTATGTTCATAAGGAGCAAGGTATGGGTCTTATCTTTCACCCATTAAAAGAGTCTGTCATAAAACAGAACTCAGTAACTACTAGGAAGGAAGGAAGGAAGAAGGAAGGAAGGAAGGAAGGAAGGAAGGAAGGAAGGAAGGAAGGAAGGAAGGAAGGAGGGAGGGAGGGAGGGAGGAAGGGAGGAAGGGAAGAAAGGAGGAAGTGAAGAAAGGAGGGAGGGAAGGAGGCGGGGAGGGAGGAAGGGAGGAAAGGATGCATTATATAAGACCACATGAGCATCTGAGTTTTATCAGTATATGATCTTGGGCTTCTTTATTGGCCTACAACATTCTTATCAATAAAATGAAGAGACTAATACCAAGGTCCTCACGGATCCTGAGAACACTACATGAGGAAAGTTAATTACAAGCGTCTGACTTACTGAAAACAAGGAAGAATATTCAACTATTCAACCACTGTCTCCACTTATCCACTGTCTTTCAGGAAATGAAAACACTTGAAACTCTGATCCAGCCAGGTTTCTAGATCTACTCCTGAGCCTGATGGAGTAAGTATGTGCCCCATGGACAGATCCATCCGTGGGTGCCTGTACTTCCTCCTACGCACAAAAAATGCTGCTTGGCTGAGTAGGAAGGAAGAAAGTAAATTGTTAAAGATCTGTGGATGGAAACATGTGTTCTTCAGGGTGAAGAACAAAAACTAGCAGATTTTTTTTTCTTCAGATGACTGAATGACTGACTAAATGGATCGCTGGATGAATGGATTTTCTTCAGTAAGTGACTATGCTACTTGCATGACTGGTGTCCCTGCTACCCAGCTAATTTTACTCCTGGAGAGACATTTTAAACCAGTGCAGAACCCACAGGAACCCACAACGCTACGGGAAGGAACACAAAGAAATCAACACTCGCTGTCTAATATCAGCTCAAATCAACTTAACCATTAAGTTCTTAACTATAAGGTCATTCACTGCCAGAAGATAGCATCCTATTGGTAAACCCAAAACCAAATTAACATAAATTGAAAACAAGAAGTATTATAAGAGGCTCTAGCATCTTTCATGAGTTTTGATTTTCCACATAAATTCCCAGATGTCCAATGGACCTCTATTCACTCTTGCATTTCTGCCTCAAGGTCCTAAATGAATGTCAAGCATCTTATCAGCTGATAGAAAAAGATTTGCTCCCAGGCTTGTTCTGTTGGAGACTTGGAGCCAATTTTATGAGTCTCTGTTTAATGAGGCAATTCTACAAATACCAATGTTATTATTTTTTTTTTGTAGACTCAACATATTACAACTTTGCATTGTTGCAGTAGAAAACTTATTAGTTTATTTAACTTGGGTTTCAGAGGTGTGTAATCTACAGGTAAGCCGATAAGTTCAACAGTGGCCCATGTTGGGTTAGCATTCTTCAACTCAGATTTGCATGTACTCTTGTAAATGAAAAGAGAAAGGGAATAAATGATTTGAGCAAGAGGGTTGAGTTGAGGACTCTCCAGGGTGGAGGAAACCCCTCTGACTTCCAAAGACATGTGAGGTTGTGACTTTTAAAATCTTCTCCAATTTTTCTGTCTCTGATTTAAAATGCAATATGTAAAATCCTAATAACATAGGGCAAGCTCTTGTGAATAGATTTCCTTAAGATTTTACAATATCCTAGTACTTTTATTTCCATCCCACGGTAGTGTCTTCTTGCTGCTTCATCTGCACCTTGTGATTCAGTGTGTACTTCAGATCTTTCCTTTGATACTTCCCCGTTTTACCACATCTAGGCTGTTTGGGTTTTCTGGCTTCAAGTGTACTATTTTGTACCTCTTTGGTTTGAGTTTTACACAGCTTGTCAAGGTTATGTGAATGACTTGTCAAGGTCATTTTGAATTTTCTCTCTCTTTGCCATAAAGTACATGTTAGGCTTGTTTTTACATTTTCTCATTCTGTACTTGGAACCTGCAATGGTTTGACTATCGTCTAGGACCTCTCTTTGAAATGCCACTTGAAATGCACCTCTGGTTTGCTTACAAATTGGCAACAACTATCTTTTTGGATTGGTGCTGAAAAGGACCATTCATCCAACTAACAAGATCATAGTTTTTACACAATAAGAAACCATTATTGAGATTAAGAGACATCATTGTCTATTTCATCTGAGAATCAAAACAGGAAGCCATATTGGTCTAGAAGCCTCACTTGTCAAAGTGTGGTCCATGGACAAGCAGCCTTGGCAGCATCTGGTAACTTCTTAGAAATGCAGCATTGTAAGCCCTACTTGAGACCTCCTGAATAAAAATCTGAATTTAACAAAACCTTGGTGATGCATATGCATATTCAAGTTTGAGAACCAGTGCTCAAGATGATTTATTTTTTTGATAAAGTATCCCATGTTTTCTTAGGTGATTGTAAATTGATAGGTTAATGATTTGCCTTATGATTGCCTAGATATGGATGGGGCTGCAATTTTCAGGGTAATCATTTTTCAAGGATGGCATCACATGTGCCCTCTAGCAGTCCTCAAAGAATTTCTACCTAGATGATTGCTTTATAGAAATATTTAGAAATTGCATTACCACCTCAATGTATTTCAAACTTTGCTCTTTCCCACTCCTCTCACACTCAAAGGAACACTTTGAATGGTTGAACAGTTTATATAAAGAAAAAATAAGATTACTGGCTTTCTTAGCAGGTACCAAGTGCTACATTCTTAACTGATTAAAAATGCAATGTTTTGAAGGAAAATGTAAACATAAATGCGCATACTCACATTTACACACAGTAATTTGGCTCTGAAGACACTGGCTCTTCAAATAAGCTGGTCTATGATCTCATGGGCAATTGTTCCACTTCTCTGGACCATCAGACTTCATTCAGTGTGTAATGTAGGACGTGTGGGTTTGGACTGAGAGTCGGGTTGCAATACTAACTCCATTACTAATTATGTGATCTTTGGCATGTTGCTTAATCTCCCTCAGTTTCAGATTTATCATTTGTAAAATGTCTCATATGCACTTATGAGAATCAAATAAAATAAGGCATGAAAAAAAAAAAGCATCTTCTGGGCTATATGGAGTACACAACAAATAGTTGTTTTGTTGTTGTTATAGTGATAATCAAATGTTATCAAGTTTCCAAAGATTGAGACCCTCCCTCAAAGTCATCCAATATATTATCTCCAGTGCCTCATACAGGTTCATTAAATATGGGTTGAATTAATGACCAAATAAATAATAGATGGATGAATGGATAGATGGGTCTAGATTTCCTAAACTGCAAAATGAGAAAATTTCACTAAGTAATTACCAAGTTCTCTCCTAATTTTGAATTTTTGACAGATATTATACATAATCCCTAAATTTGTATTTAGCACTGATTTCCAGATAAATTCCAATCTTAAAAGCGAAAATGTGGGCATGTTCAGGAGAAAAACTTTGCTATGGCCAAGGATAAAGTTACTAAGCATGCTAGAGGAAGCCAGGGGACAAAACTGTGATATCCCAGGGAACACGTTCAGCCAGTCATTCTGGTTGTGAATGTCATCCATTGTTGCTTTCAGCAAACCAGGGATCCAGAAAATAGGTAAGTGCTAATGACCCCAAGGAAAAAGCAGCCTATCTATTTTCATACGCACACCTAGAAGAAATTACACCTTCCTGACAACTTGATTTAGATGAAATGTCATGAGAAAAAGAATGTGCTCAATTTTTCAACAGGGAAAAAAAAAATCCAGTAGGGAACTCTGTCAGGTCTTGGGGGTGAGATTTTCTTGATATTAAGCTGATGATGCCCTGTGTATAATTTCAACCTCTTGACTTTTATTTGTATAAAAATAGTTTTCTTCACAGGTTCAAGCATTTGTAATCATTGTCCATGCTTGGAACCTGATCCCATCAGGGCAGGAGCTTGGAAAATATTTCTTGAATGGAATTAACCCTCACAACTATAATTCTTGACAGTAGATAGAACAGGTTTAGGTATTTTTACTTTATGGAACAAGATATCAAGGCTTTGAGGGGTGAAAAAATGCTCAAGTGCACTTGGTAAACAGTAGTAAAGTTAGATCTTGAACCACTGACCATTGCCTCAAAGTCAATGCACTACCAGGACACCACACTACCTTTCTGTGGCTACAGAAGCTGGATTGGGACCAGGATCATTCAAACATGCTGGGTACCAAATAAATATATAATGATAAACAAATCAAGCATAATCACCACCTCAGATAATGTTGTCGGGAGCTACATAGGCTGGTAAAGGACAAAGATATATTGCCCATCTCCCACCAGGACTATCCTTTGGCAATTAGGTAACCCATTTTAAATATTTTGAAAAACCTATAACCTCTCAAATGACCTGATAATAGACTTTCAAATGAAAAGGCTTTGTGAGCAGGGAGATATCCATGTAAATCTGTCTTTTACTGCTTGTTGGCTGAACAACTTGGGAATGAATGTTGGAAGGTTCACTTTTCTAAACATCAGCTTTGTCACCTGCAAAAATTGGGATATAATGCACATTTAAAGAAGTCAGGAGAATTAAGTGAACTATAATGCAAGGAAGCCTGGGTGGTAGGCCCTATCCTATAAGAGGAGCTCATAAAACTTCATTGCCCTCCTCTTTTTTATTTCCTATCCTAAAAGTCAATGGCAAACACCCTGTTTTTCTTCACAGACATAAAGTCCTATGAAAAGCAAACAAAAGAGGAATAGAAAGAAGAAACAGTGATTGGATACCTAAGCAGAATTTCAATTGCCTAACTGGACTCCACGTTTTAGCAAGAGACTGGATGAGATCTTACTAGCAGTCCCTAAAATATCCAAATAGGTGGCTCAGAGCCACTGAACATGTGGCTTATCTCCCTGCAAGAGCTTTAGCACAGGGGCAGCCATGATTGCATATATGAGAGCCTTAGGAATGGCTCTCACAAGAAACCAATGAGTGGAGTGGGCACTCACCATGGATTTCTGGCTCCAAGCATTCTGGGTGCCTATATAAAACACTGAGCATCTTTGATGAAAACATGATTATTAAAAACTATTATGGTGAAAAAAAAATAAAATAAAAATTAAAAAATAAAAAATAAAAAAAAATAAAAACTATTATGGTGCTTCTGTGATTTGTTTCCAATCTGCCTTTCTATTCTGTTCCACTATTCATTCCTCCTTAAACACCAGGCACTTAATCTAAGCTGAAATATTTGATTTTCCTTCCATTTGTTCTGAGTTTTTATGACTTGGATCATGCCATTTCTTCCCCATGGAATGACATTTTCCCCCTTTGAGGCTTCAAATCTTATCTATCCAAGAAGACTCAGGCCAAACATTCCTTTTCCATCAAGCTTTCCCTGAACTACCCACCTCCTGTCCCACTGCCATCTGGAATTAAACTCTGTCTGGTCTCTCATGTACTTCATATCTATTTCTTGCTGTATTCTCACTTTCTATTTTGCATTATTGTTATTTCTGTGTGTGTGTCTCATCTTCCCTTCAAGACCTGAACTTCTCTGAGATGGGAACCACATTGGATTCCGTTTTATATCCTGATGGAACAAAACACAGTGACCGACATATAATGTAGGCTAAACAAATACTCTGAAATGAGTGCAAATAATGGCAGCAGTGATGATGATGATGATGATGATGACAATGATGATGATAATGAGGAGCAACTAACGCTAATTAAAGGTAACTTTGTGTCAGGCCTTCTTCTTGGGTTCTTTATATGTCATATCTCATTGAATCCATTTACTAAACCTATGTAGTGGCTATAGTTATGATTGCCACAACTGCAGAATTGAGGATCAGAGATACTGAGTCATCTACTGAAAATCCAAAGCTTGGAGCAAAAAGAAGTAGGATTAACCAAATTCTCCTCCTTCAGAAATAGTATTAAGAACTATAATAATTACTGTGATAGTTAATTTTATATGTCAACTTCATTGAGCCACAGGGTGTCCAGATTCAATATTGTTTCTGTGTATGTGTCTATGAGGGTGTTTTCAGATGAGTAAGCATTTGAATCTGTGTACTCAGTGAAGTAGATGGTCTTCCTTGTGGGCATCCTCCAATCCCTGAAGGGCATGAAGAGAATCAGAAGGTAAGGAAGAAGCTTGATCCATTTTCTTCCTTCCTCACTGCTTGAGCTGAAACATCTCATCTCATGTTCTACTGCACTTGGACCGGAGTTTACACCATCGGCTCCCCTGGTTCTCAGATCTACAGACTTGGACTAGAATTATAGTTTTCCTGGATCTCTGGCTTGAAAATGGAAAATTATGGGGCTTCTTAACCTGGACAATTGCAGGAGTCAATTCCTCATAATAAATTATATAGATATACTTAATAGTTGATGGTATGACTAGATATAGATACATAGATAAATATAGATGATATGAATAGATATAGATACAGATAGAGATAAAGATAGATGATGGATAGATAGATAGATAGATAGATAGATAGATAGATAGATAGATATTCTATTGGTTCTGGTTCTCTTTTGCTGGAGAATCCTGACAAATATAATTACCTGGCTCACCTCCTCCCTTGTTCTTATGTTCTCATAATTTTAGGAAAACATTCCTGTAATTTTAGAATTATGTAGCTTCTGAAGAAAACTTTCAGACTCATTCCTTCTTTACATTCTTTTTCCCCCTCTCTTTCAAAAAATGAGGCTTTTAACAACCACTTAGTGAAAGGATATCTGTGGTTTATTCTGACCAGAGCAGAACTGAAAGGACACCCCCCACTGAACAGACACGAACCTTTGATGCATACTGAGTCCCAGCTGAATCAAGTGCTTTCAACTTCCTTTTAAAAGGAGTTATTCCCACTGGAGTCTATTTAAAGCCCTGTAGATATTAACAAAAGCAGACAGCATGGAGGAGCACTACATCCATTGAGAATGGTGAGAGAACGGGGTGGGGGGGTGGATCCCCAAGTTCCTCCCTCATCCCACAGGTCAAGTTGAGGTGGTGAGTCTTCTTGCAGAGTGTGCACGCCCTAAAGAAGTGTGTCTATCTTCACCAGTTAGCACTCTAATGAGGAGGTACGTGGTTACATATGATCAAGGGCTCAAATGTGTGACTGCCATATGCTTCATGCAGAATAACTGGAGAAGGGGAGAGAAATAATAAAAAATATCCTGGGGTCTGGAACAAGTAAGGTGTGATAGCGAAAGAAGCAGGTGATGGGATCTCAGGATATCTGGACTCTCTACAGTTCATCTTTCCCTCCTGAATCATCCTCGGGGGTTCAAAGGCAAGCGGAAGCAGTACCAAGTTGGGGGTTCATTAAAGTTGGTGTGGGCTTTCATCGCTACTAAAGCTCTTAACACATAGATGGAGAATAAGGATCTCAGTCATTTCTTGATTTCACCCCCTCTCTTGAATTGCCATAGCCCATCATTTTACTTTGCATTGGGCTCTGCGTCTAGTCCAGGGCACCATTTTCTCTGTATTCTGAATTTCCTCAGCCATTTCTGCTTACACCCTCCATACACAAACACAGCAATGGCCTTATACTTTATGGATATTCAAGAAACTTTTATGTGGGGGGGTTATTTTACAGAGTTAGTCTAGTCTTTTTATCTTTGGCACTTAGCACCTGATCAATAAGTGCTGGCTGGCATGGAATGAGGGGTGTGTGGCCAAAGAAGGGTCTTTTGAAGCTCAATGAGCTCAGTTGCCTGATTTCGGATAGCTGTTGTGCCTTGGCAAGAAGGTATTCATTTCCAAATTTGAAGCATAAATTCCATTTAATTAGTGACATGAACTAGGTACCCACAGCTGCTGTTTCTTGTGGTGGCCAAGGGCCTGGAGGGGGAATAGCAGCAATGAGTGCAAAATGAATCAAATGGGCAGGGAGGGAAGAGTGGGCACAGATGGGCTCTGCAGACCTCTTCCTACTCCACTGATTTTGACCCAATGGCAGTGCCATCAGAGATGCAGAGACACATAGCTCCTGGCACACTGGCCTCTCAATTTCTCCAGGAGGGCTCTTGGGGGCCCAGTAGCCTTTCACCTTTTTTATTCTCATACAAATATACCAAGAGAAGCTACGAAGCAGCATAGATTAGTGGACTAAGCATAGAATTTGGAATCAAAAGACTGTGTTTAACACTTGACTCCATCTGAAGATGTTAGCCTCCTGTCATTAAGCAACTCCCTTCCAGGCTTAGAGACTTGGTTTTCTAAACTGCTAAATAGGAATGACAATTCTGGTCCTGCCCACCTCCCATGAGTTCATTTATAGCAAGTGGTAAGTAAAAAGCATCATATCAATGCAAATGAATTAACACTTACCAAACAAGGGACCGTGGCCTATTGCCCTATTAGGAACTTTTCTGCTCAAAAATCTCATCTACTTTCAACAACACTCTTATGTAGTCATACTGCCCTCAGTTTGCATGGGAGGAAACTAAGGATAATTTTTATATTTGCCAGAAGTCAGAGTTCACACATCTGGATTCACAATCCCTTTCAACCCGCTAACTCTTTTCATCTGTCCCTACTTCCACATAAGTAGTGTCACTGACCTTGACTGTAATTCCCCTGTGGCTCAGGTCTGGGCTTAAAACTGTATTTTTTATTTCAAAGATTTTATTTATTTATTTATTCATGAGAGACACACAAAGAGAGGCAGAAAGATAGGCAGAGGGAGATTCAGGCTCCCTGCAGGGAGCCGGATCCAAGACTGATCCCAGGACCCCGGGGATCACAACCTCAGTCAAAGGCAGAGACTCAACCACTGAGCCACCCAGGTGCCCCTGGGCTTGAAGCTTTATAGTGCAGTATAGTTACTACCCTCTAAGCCTCCAGATTCAGGTGTGAGATTCACTCACACAATCCACACAATCAAACCTTGTGTAAAGCATTATTTTAGGTTTTATGGAATGTTTTAAAATGTTTTAGTGGTAGTTTTCTCCTTCATGGAGCTTGCACTCTAGAAAGAGAGACAAACCAGGAAAAAGGATTCATAATAGCACATATCAGAGACAGATGACAACAACCAATGGTATTGATTATTTACTGTGTTCAGTATACACCAAACTTCTGTGCAGTTTACATGTACTAGTTCTGGAAATAAATGAAGACCATCCAAATGAGGAAAGGTAATTTATTCAGAGCTTACTATAGTAAAGAGAGTCAGGCGTCATCACCTACTTGTCAGAGCCTCCACTGCAGGCAGAGGAGCAGGACAGCTTTATAGAGGACGGGAAGGAACACTACAGGTGCTCCCCAACCAGAAGTTGTTAGTGTGGGAAGCTGGAGATTGGTGATTAGAAGTAGGACACCTTATATGACCTGGGAGGGGAGCATATTTGGTTTTCTCCATTTGGTCCTAGGTTGGAAGTGTGAGCAAAAATCAGGGAAGCTGGTAATTATTGATAACTCTTGACCATTAGGAGCTGATGGTTTAATTTCCTGAACTAGTCACTGAAGATTGTGGGGTGTTCTATTTTTATATATGGTCTGATCATTGTCTGCTTCTCTATTCAGCCTAATTCACTTAAAGCTCACAACAATCATGGGACATAGACACTGGCCAGAAGACACATGGGACATAGACACATGGCCAGAAGAAACTGAGGCACAGAGAGATTAGTTAACCTGCCCAGAATCACATAACTAGTAAGAGGCAAAAGCACAATTCTAACCAGTTTCCTCCAGAAGCTGTACCTGCGCCCACTATGCTAATTCAGTTGAATAGGAAAAGATCAATAACACAAAAGGAAATGGGCAAAGAACCTGAGCAGAGAGTTTACAAAAAAGAAATGCAATAACCCTTAATACAAAAAAGGATGCGCAGCCTCAATCAAATTAAGGGAAATAGAAACTAAATTACAATCAGAAACCCTTATTATTTACCTATCTAGTTGGCAAATATCAAAAAGTTTGATGATATACATTGTCGGTGAAATTGTAAATTGAAAAATCTGTGAAGGGGAATTTGACAATATCTATCAAAATTACAAAGATAAAAAAAAAAAAAAAAAAAAAAAAAAAAAAAAAAAAAACAAAATTACAAAGATACCTCTCCTTGACCAAACAGTTTTATTCCTGCATATTTATTATACAGATATTAACCCATGAGTGAAATGACATACATACAGGGATATTCATTGTCACCTTTATCAGAGAAAACACTGGAAATGACCTAACATGACCACCAACAAAGGGATGGCACGTCCCTAACAACATGTGCACTTCTTGTTCCGGATGCTTTATGTGTATTAACTCATTTAATCCTGATAATAGTCCTATGAGCTGGGTACTCTCATTATATCCATTTATTAAATGAGTCAAGTCAGTCAAGGTAATGAGAGATTAAGCAAGCTGCCCGAGGTCATCCAGAGGGCTTAGACTTAGGCGGTTTGGCTCCAGTCTGTCCTTAACCCTATGTTATACCCAACACCCATTAGAAGGATACTGGGTAGGGCAGCCCGGGTGCCTCAGTGGTTTAGTGCCACCTTCAGCCCGGAGTGTCATCCTGGAGACCCGGGATCGAGTCCCACGTCAGGCTCCCTCCATGGAGCCTGCTTCTCCCTCTGCCTGTGTCTCTGCTTCTGTGTGTGTGTGTGTGTGTGTGTGTCTCATGAATAAATTTTTAAAAACCTTTTAAAAATAGATAAGTAAATAAATAAATAAATATTTGATTAAGTATTTAATTAATTAACTAATTAACCCTGTTGTTCACATAGAAAGAAACCCAGTGTGTATGGGGATTTAAAGGACAGGATATCCAATTTCAGCCTACACCATAAGTAGGAGACAGGAGGCTTTACAGGAACTGCTCCAGCCACTTATTGAAAGCATCTCCAAAACTGTTGAATAGAAATTGTTGTATGATCTGTGGGGGGAAGATAAATGCATAAGCTTTGAAGTTAGATAGGTCACCATTCAATTTATGTCTAGCTGCACATTCTGTGACTTTGGGTGAAAATCAGTTAACATCTATGAGCTCGAATTGTGTCACGTGCAAATCGAGCTGGTAGAAATGTTGTGAGGATCAAATAAAACAAGAGCATCCATCTTGGTCCATGGTAGTCCCTCAATTATTGGTAATTATATGAATGCCACCTCCATCCCTCTCTTAAATGCACAGATGCCTTCAGGAGCCAGAGAGCAGCTGGCTGACAGCAAAGGCCAGGCATTCCTCAAAGTCTGGAAGGAGGGTCCTTCCCCCAAGCCTACTCTTACTGCTCTTTCTCTGGGCCTAGTGACGATGATGATGATGATGGGACAGTAGCAAACCCTAAAGATCCTACCCTAGTCCTCACTATCCTGGACCCTGGTGTACTCTCCTGGCCTGGCGGCTGCATTTCCATACAGTGTGGTGTGTCCCTGCCATTTGCCATTTCATTAGTATTACCCAAGTTCTGATTAGTAATAAATTTGGAGTACAATGGCTGCCTGCCAGGTCCTTTCAAATGCTTTGATGAAGGGGGATTTGGATGTCATTATTTTTCGTATTATTCCACGTCTCCTTAGGCTGTGGAACCAAAGTTGGCTGGATCCTGTGAAGCACCAAGGTTATCACCGACCTGCCTTTCCCCTCGGTCCCAGGAGATCAGAGAACTCGAGTGTGCCGAGGGGCAGACTCCTGGACTCCAGGCAAGGCGAGGCCCCAGCGGGAAGCTGTGCCTTTGAGGCTCTTGAGCCACTTGCACACAAGTCACCCTTCCCCATGCCCGTCAGTCTGTCATGACTCACAGGGGTGATCCCAAGGAGCTCACCTGGCAGTGCTCTTGGAGATGGCATCCTTCTAGCCCACCTGGAGGGGTAGTCAAGATGAGAGGCTGAAGCCTCCTGAGCGGCTTTGTGCAAGGCCAGAGGAAGAATGTGGACGCCTGGCACACTGTTTTCCTGCGACACACTCCCAAGCCCCTCAGACTTCTTCCCACCAGCCAGGAGGACGAGCTAAGTTAAGCAGCTAGCCAGAGAAAGACAGACCTCTGCCAGCCAAACTCATCGGCCTGTCTTCGGGCTCTGAGAGTGTGAAATGGAAATGGATGGTATCCAGGGAACCTGCTCTGATTTTATTATTTCGAAATGCTCTGGACACAGATTAACTCTCTTTGCCCGGTGTTTGGCTCTTTTCTCCTCTTTCTTCTTCTAGGGGATGGGGAACATGAGGCTCAGTGATAAATCCATGGGACAGCAGAATATCTCCACCGCGCCCTCTCGACATGCCTCTCTCGTCTCTTCTGGACAGAGGTGCTCCATCTCAGAGCCATGGACCCACTGAATCAAAGCAGACACATTCCTTCAAGGCTGCCCCAAACAGCCCAGCTGCACTCGTCAGGGAGAAGGGAGAGGGGAGAGGGGCAGGGTGGCTATTCCTCTCTGTGCGGGGCTGGAGGGCACACATCAATCTCCTAGCGGTCGGCTTCCCATCCTTAGAGGGTTTCCATTCACTGTACAGTGATGCAGACGGTCTTTCTCTGGCAACGTTTAAGCTGCTTGGCTTCCAGCACCTCAAGGAACCCTGGCAGGAGGTGGGTCACCTAGAATGAGTGATGATGTTGGCCTCCACCGAGCTGTAGCTGGAGAAAGTCGCATGAACTACTCCAGGAGCCATCTGTGCAGAACACAGACACGCAGAACACAGGCAGCTCATCCTGCTAAGCAGCCTTTGCAGCTTTGCAAGGGTTAATCTGCATAAGGCAGTGCTGGCCATGAAAGCACCTGAACCCCCACCTCCTACCCCAACCCTGTCTCAAGAATAAAGACTCTTCATTCACTGCACACTTTTATCAGCCTTAGTTTTTCCATCTGTTCAATGGGATGACTCCTAGCTGAAAGAATAATGTTCTTTTTTTTTTTTCCACATTTCTCATACACTATTTTTTTAAATCCTTTGGCTCCTTTGAATGTGTGCCATATCTTCTCTTCCAAGGCAACATGGTACAGTGAAGGAGCAGAAAGGTTACAAGAGAATAACAGCTCAGCTTTGTTTTCCGACATTGGGTAAGTTGCTTAACATCTCTGGTTCAACTTTCTCATTCATAAATCGAGGATGAACGGGGTCTACTCATGGTGAGATGAAATAAAGATGTGAAATAGCTTAACTTGGGTACTCACTCCATCAGTCGCGGCTACTACTGCTGTTACTAACTGCTGTCCAGAAATGCATTTTAGGGGAACGTTCGCTCCCCTTCCATGCCTCGTACACAGGGTTGGCACAGAGTACATAGACACTCAGTAAATATCTGCTAATTGCTATACTTTCAGGCTTCAAGACAGAACAGAACAGAACAGAACAGTATCCACTAATGGTGTTATTCTTGCAGAATGATTTTATAACCCCATTAGTCCGAGACAGCAGAATGGAGCTAAAAATGTTCACGTCAAGAGTTGTAGTAGCCAGGCCACTAAAACATTTGATTTTCTTCCTGTCTCCATCAAGTGCCAACATGTGAGTGAATTCATCCTGACTCTCCATTTTGATGTCTGTCTTGATGCGAAACACACTCTGGGAATGAGCTGATGACACCCAACCCATATCCTATTAACACATCTTCCTTTAGGAAGCTGCTGCTATTTTACAAAATGCCTTTGGGTGCGTTGCAGAGAAAACGCCTGTGACAAAGGAATCTGGGCTTTGATCAGAATTGTTTTCCTTTGCACTTCTCTGATTTTGGGGCACTGCAGAGAGTTTCCACTTGCAACAGATTGATACAATTATCAGTGGTTCTCATGAAAATCAAGGTGAAATATCACTTCTGTTGTCCCTGGTCCAAAACACTGTTCCTGAGACCAGCAAGCTCCACAAGAGCTTGTGTCCTGGCACATGTGTGGTCTAGCTCTGACCACCTTGCAACTGAGGCTTTGACAGTTTAGTAAGGGCTGTTGTACGTACCAGGACCTGAATACCCCTTATCTGGGAAGGTAGGATCATTGTGCTACCATTTGCAGGTTCAGTCCAACCCCAGCCTGTAAGATTGATCCTGTCCCCAGGCAGGGACAGTGCGAGTCCCCAGAATCAGAGTTTCTGCAATTCCTATTCTTTTTTTTAAAGATTTTATTTATTTATTCATGACAGACACACAGAGAGAGAGAGACACAGGCAGAGGGAGGAGGCTCCATGCAGGGAGCCTGATGTAGTACTCCGTCCCGGGTCTCCAGGATCACACCCCAGGCTGAAGGCGGCGCTAAACCGCTGGGCCACCAGGGCTGCCCTGCAATTCCCTTTTTACCAATATTTATGAAATCAGACAGGCTGCATTATCTCATTCATTTTTCTCAACAGCCCTGTAAGGCAAGTACTAGTGTGATTCCCTTCTTACTTATAAAGAAACAGAAGTGCAGAGAGGTTAAATCTCTTGTCCAGGTCCAAGAGCCAGGAAGTATTGGAGCCAACTGGTAGGATGTGGGGGAGCTTTGTTTTTAACCCTTAACACACTATCTTCCAGCTCTGCCTCTCCTTGTCCTGAGGCCTCATCTACCCGATACTGCAGAATTCTTCAGGACGAGGCTTCTTGATCTTGACCTCTAGACAGAGCTTCTCCAACTTGAATGTGCGTGTCAACTACTTGTGAGTGACCTGGGGAAGGGGAGGGCTTCACAGAGAAGGAGGAAGGGCATTCTAGACAGAGAGAACAGCAGAAATAAAGAATTATAGATAAGAACAATGCCATTGGGAGAACTTCAAGTAGCCCAGCCCATCTGGCATTGAGTCAGTCTCTCTGGAAGTTTCCATTCTAATGATATCCTAGGTTGCCAGGATCAGACTGTCCAGATGAGGCAAGAGATACAGACGGGGACTTACCACCAGGACTGCAGGTGACATGAAAAGAAACCAGATGTGGGTTACCTGAGAAGCGTACACAAACCTGTACAGAAAATTGTATGGCCAATCTAGACATGAATGGAATGGGCTTCACATAAGAACTAGAGTCCAAAGGTCCAAAGTGAATCCAAAACACAGCGTGTCTGTCCTTGCCAGCATCAGCCAAACAAGGTGCTAGGTAGCACGTCCTCCTGCCAGGGAGGCAATTGTTAGTTGAGCTTCTAGAAGTCAGCCTCAGTGTCCAGGCCTGCATTCACTAGATTTTTGCTACTCAAAACCTCTGTGATATTTTTGCCAAAAATACGTAACCTGAATCTAATTACGGAACATCAGTCAATCTCAAATTTAGAGGGATTCTACAAAATAAGTGGCCTATACTATTCAAAATCATCAAGGTCAAGAAAGACAAAAACAGCTGAACACTTGTTCCAGATTATAGGAGACTCAGGAGACACAACCACCGATGCAACATGTGATCTTGAATTGTATCCTGGACCAAAGGGGGAGCATCTCTGTAAAGAACATTCTTGAAACAATGAAAGAATATGGTCTGTATTAGATAATAATACTGATCAACCTTAAGTTTCCTGATTTTGATAAATATAAGAAAATACTCTCATTCTTAGGAAATATACCTGAATATTTTAGAGGTAGAGGGGCACAATGTCAGCAGCTTCCTTCCCTATAGTTCAGAAATATATGATGATATAAATATGTGATGAGAAAGGACATAGGGCAAAATTGTTGAATTTTAATTTGGGTAAAAGTATATAGTGTTCTTTGCACCATTCTTGCAACTTCTGTAAATTTGAAATTAATATCAATTTTTTTAAGTTCAAGAAAGAAAGAAAGAAAGAAAGAAAGAAAGAAAGAAAGAAAGAAAGAAAGAAAGCCTGAGATAGAAGAAGAAAGAATGGGTCTTCAACCAGCAATTTATTAGAATGGCTGACTCTCAGGCCCCATAGGGGACCCGCAGAATTAGAATCTCCATTTTAACAAAATCCCCATGTGATTTACATCCACAGACAAGTTTGGGAATCTTCATCCTTTTACATTCCAGACTGGCCACCTGGTCCTGGCTGTCAGATATCTCAATCACAAATTACCTCTAAGCTATATCCCAAACTCCTATTCATCTCTCAAAATACAGTTCAGAAATCATCTTCTGTATGAAAACATTTCCCCCCCTTTGTCTACAACTCCCTTCTAAGATACTGTGCTGCATTCAGTGCTTTCTAAGGACATTTTTTATTGTCTCCCCATTTTCCATGTTACACTGGAATTCAGTTTAATTTTCCTATTACAATAAAATACCTAATCTTTGTGTATCCTCAGCCTTGAATCAGGTAAATGCTAGTTTTAGGGAACTTTTGAGTGTATGAATGAATAAATATGTAAATGAATCGATGCAGCTCTGTGTTGTCACCCCCTGTGCTATATATTTAAGGTTCCAGGAATATACTGCTGGAGTCTCGGAAGAAACCAGAGGTAACTTAGATTTGAGCAGACATGGGGCATCTCACCAGCAGGGAACAAAGGAGTTGGTAGGAAGAGAAGTTCCAGCGTGTAGACATCCAGCCTCTAACCCAACATTGCTCCAGCGCACACTGAAGATAACTAGTTTTTAGTTTCCTTGCAACCCTTAGCAGTTGTATAAATTGCCACTGGCTTTATGACCCAGTAACACATTGTTATAGTAACAATTCATTGGCAATGTCCACTTGCCACAAGATGTGTGGGAGTTCCAAAAATACAATAAATAGCAAAAGATAAGCTTAGCCAATACAACGGTTTAATCATGGTTACTGGGGGAAAAAAAGAAACTCAAAGAGGCAGATATTAGGACGCTCTTGTTTGAAAGCCTGTAACATTGTTATCCTAATGGATCTGCGCCTTTAAGAGACAGCCCTTTCTCTCAGCTCCAGCAGGCAGGATTCAGTACAGAACATCAGAAAACTCAAATAACAGAAAGGAAAGCCGAAGCTTTGGTTTGGGAGGCATGATCTCCCCCTCTTGCCTTCAAATATACCATAAAGGATGGATTTATAATGAGCTGCTCCTATCCAAGAAGTAAAGCAAATTTAAAAGGACCTACTAGTTACAATCCGGCCTCCCCGGTGTTTTCAGTAAAAGGATAATTTCGAATATCAAACCGAAGCATCCTAGGGCATGTAAGGCGGTTTGGACTCCAGGTCTTTCAATACAGACAAGATCTGCTACCATAGCACTTACAGAAGAAATATTTTATTTCAACTCAACGTGGGACTTTTTAAGAATTCCCCTGGGAACAGGGTTTCGCCAAAAACTGGAGCTTAATTTAATGAGGGTGAAAAGTTTAAGAAAGAAATATAAAAGGAAAGTCTTGAAAGCACAGAAGACACTTGGAGCAGGAACCTGTGCCCAGCTAGTTGAAACGTATCAGCAATGGCAGTGAGCAGATTCGGCCCTTATGAAGTTCTGAGCCTCTCTAGGGATTTTCACTGAAACTCTCACCAGCCTGCTGTGTGTGCCAGAAGCTTCTCAAATGAGCAAAGAAGAGTCATGTAGAATTGCTTGACGAAGTTTATTTATTTTAATACCTACTGTGTGCTAGATAACTTCATCTGTGTCTGTGGGGGAGGCAGCCTAACCTCCATTTGGCTGATACAGAAGCACAGAGAAACCACAGTGGCCCACCCAAGATCACACAGTCTTCAGAAAGGTTCCATCTTACAACTTGAGTGAGGCCACAGCAGCCCTTTAAAAAGCTGTCTCTGTTTATAGAGCAATCAAGTTACCTCTCTGGCGCCTCTTCCTACTCAGCCTCTGAACCTCCCAGCCCTGCATGTTTGCTCTCATCTTCACTTGGGACCCAGGTGCATCTGCTGGCCCCCCAGAGATGTATCATTTCAGTCCCCTCCTTTGATTCAAAGGCCATTTTAGCTTATGATGTGCCTTCAATCCCTTCTGGTTCTCACTATAACAGCCCTGAGGCCATGTACCTGGCAACTTTGCCCATTCTCGGCTCCCAGAGTGCCAGCCAAGAGACCACAGGTTCCTGAGCTACAGAAGAACTAGGACTGAAATCAAGATGTCTAACTCCAAGCCCAGGCTCATCCTCCTACACCGCAAAGCTTCTTCATACAGAAGACTTTGTTTCTGGACACAGAGAAAGTGATGCCATAATGGCAAGGAAATCACACAGGCTATAGATTCTAATGAAGTATTGAGACCTTAAATCTGGACTCCATCGATTAAGAATGTGACCTTGAGTTCCCCTTAGAATGGTCATTGTCAAGAAGACAAGGGATAACAAATGGGGGCATGGATGTATGGAAAAGGGAACTCTTCTGTCCTGTTGCTGGACATGTAAATTGATGCAGCCATGATGGAAAACAGTGTGGAGTGTCCTAAAAAAATTAAAAATAGAATTACCATATGATCCACCAATTCCATTTCTGGGAATATATCCAAAGGAAATGAGAACACTAACTCAAAAAGATATTTTCACCCCCGTGAACATGGCACCAGTATTTGCAACACCCAAGACATGGAAGTAACCTAGGTATCCATTGAGACATGAATGGATAAAGAGGTTGTGATATATATATATATATATATATATATAAAACTACTCTATATAAAATAGAGTAGTATTCAGCCATAAAAAGTGAGGAAATCTTACCATTTGTGACAACAGAGATGGACCTTGAAGGCATGATATTAAGGCAAGTAAGTCAGAAAGAGAAAGACGACTACTGTATCTCACTTATATGTGGAGTCTAAAAAAAACAATCAATAAACAAATAAAAGCCACCAAACTCATAGAAAAAGGGATCAGACTTGTGGTTACCAGAGGCAGGTGGGAGGAAAAGGGGAATTGGAAGAAAGCAGTAAAAAGGGACAAATTTGCAGTCACAAGACAAATGAGTCCTGGGGTAGCAGATACCACATTATGACTGTAGCTAACATGGCTGTAGATACATAGCAAGGCATTAACAGAGTGCATCCTAAGAGTTCTTACCACAAAGAGAAATTTTCCTTTCTTTTTTTTTATTGTAACTATATGAGATGATGGATGTTAACTAATCCTATTAAGGTACTCCTTTCACTGTATATGTAAGTCAAACCATCATGCTGTTTGCCTTAAACTTGTACAGTGATGTACGTCAATTATTTCTCAATAAAACTGGACGGGGGGGAAGAGACTTCCAACTGAAAACAAAAAGAATGTGTCATTATTCCATTGTTGACAGCCCTACAAATTTCCTTGATACCACATTTGAAGAAAAGAATGTATTAAGCAAATGAATGATACCAAGGGAATCAAAGTAAAGTGGGCAGGAGGGCCTGGGGGACACTCAGCCTGTTTTACTAGGGAAGGGCAATCTGGAAGCGGCCAGAATGGACTGAAGGAGTAAAAGGGCCCACATTAGAGTCCCATCATATCGTAGATGGGGTGATGAAAAAGCAGGATATCAGGAGTAACTTCTTAACCTATTTCAGTGAGACAGATTCTCAAATATTGTGCATTCAGTGTCATAATTATTCAAATATTCTTTTTAAAATTATTAGTTCTAGGCAAGTAACTGAAGATTTTGATTTACACAGTTATTCTGTTCTGACATACGTGGGTATCCCTCGGTGCCTACCATGCCCGTGGGACTAAGAGAGAGCCCGGATCTAGAGTGCTCACAACACCACAACGTGCCTGGCACACAGCAATCACCCAGTGAGTGTGTAGATTAACACATGCATCATGCTTTAAGCTATGTATTAGTAATCATGTTGTTGATCTAATTATCTTCCTGTCTATATACCACCAGGCTGTAAGCTTCACAAAGTGAGGGCCCATGTCCTATTGGATTTACCTCCCCAGAGCCAGCCAGAGTTACTATCTAATATAAAAACTATTTGTCTTATGTGCTAAACCCCCAATGACTGAGTCTGGCATTCATGATACTCAACAATCTGACCTAATCCAGCCTCGCTAACATAATTGCTCACTAATCCATGACCCAAGTACTGCATTGTCCTCCACCCAAAGTAGTGTTAGTATATGATGTATACTTAGCCCCCAAGGATATCACGTATTCACAAGCATTATACTACATTCTGTCCAGCAACACTCTGCTCTTTGAGTTCTACTTCCATGGGCTTCCCTGGACCACTCTTTTCAACATGACTTTGCAGCTGAGCTGTCTTTGCCACTTACTTTAACCTGATTTGAAATTTTCTTCAGCCTTTATAGCACTCTGGTCTTCTCAATGCTAATGGGAAGAAATACGGAGGCAAAAACCATTTCTTATATTTCTTTATGCATAACCATACCTGAAATAATAGAACTAAGCAAACAGTAAGGACTCAATAATGCTGTTGGTTTGAAAATGAAAATAATACTATATTTATGTGATCATAAATTCAGAATGTATCGTGTCTAATGTATAAATAAGGATACCTAAGTGACTGAAAATTACCCCATGGTTCTGAAGAAGAACTAGCAGTTAGACCAGAGATTACTTATAGTTCTGCTCATTGTTTAAATATACGTTTGTTAGTTTTGGCTTTCTTAAGTTCCACATTCCCCTTTCTGTTCTCCTCAGTGTCAACTGAGGGTGTTCTGTGCTCTCCTGTCTCTGTGGCTGGACAATCAAACATATTGATGTATCCATTTCTCTGCTCTCAGGAGGAACCCATCTTCTAAATTGAGAAGCCTAATTCTTTCAAGATCCACAAATCAAATCCAAGAATTCTCCTGCTCACATCCCATTGTTCCACAACCAGTTTAAGAGCTAAATGATGCTCTGTCAGAGATAATGTAATATTCCATTTAATCTAGGCCCTGACACAATTAAAGTCTGTGAGAAAAGAAGATATATTCATCTCTATCAAATAAAAAAAAATGAGTGCATGTCCTTTGACACTCATGGTGTGAAGTAAGCAATTGGAAAGTTAGGCATTCACAGATTGGGAGAAAAACTGATGGTTCAGAACTTTATGAGTCAGTTTTTATTTTCCAATGAACTCAGTGCAAACAAGCTTAGGCAGAATGAGAAAGCCATTGGTCCATTATAAGACCATATAGATGAGTATGTTTGGCAGCTGATCTAAGTAAACTCATATAAAGCCTAGATGCTGACTGGGCTCTTGCTCTCACCTTATTTCACTGTGAATATCACCTTCAATTTTTCATGCTAGACTTCTCCATGAGGCTGGACCCATGGCCATTGTCAGTTCTAGGACTCATGTCTTTTCACCTTTACTCACAGGTGTATAAGGCTCTTTCTCTGGATTCATTTCAATAGATGGTCCCAGAGAGATTCTGATTGGCCTGGTGGTCACATGATCAGCCCTATGGCCAGTAAGACTCAAGAGTATAGTTGTCCGTGGATGGAATTTCAAATAAGCTTCTCAGAAGAGGAGAAGCAAAAAGCTCAGAAAAAAAAAATTGGTCTCTACTGTATGCTTAAAGAGAAAAAAAAATTAAATCCACAACAGTTGTTGGTTGGAATGAAAGAAAAAAAAAAGTTTGATAATGTGAATTCTTTCCTCTGGTGAGCCCCAATACAGAGAGAAGTACTTTGCTATAATCAAAGAAAAGGCTGAAATCAATATCTACCAGAGCCCCCATCACATTACATTATAATTTCCTGTACAACATCATTTTCCCAATGACAATTGAGCTCCTTATACTCAAGACCCTATTATATCATTATTCCTAAGGCCAAACCTAGCACCGGAATATGGTAGAGAATTTTTGGCAAATATATAGCATGGAAGAAAAAAGGAGGAGAGGGAGAGAAAGGATTCTTTATTCAAGTTGCCCACCACACACTGGAAGATTAGACATGATGCAAGCAACTACCACCCAAGACAGAATAATTAATACTAAGTGGAATTTCAAAGGCATCACTCAGTAATTCAGAAGAAATGATTTAATCTTCTGAGGAAAACCAGATAAAAATTCATAAGGAAGTTAACTTTTGAGTATTCCCAGAAAAACTCAATTTAGTGACCCAAAAGAGGAGATGGTGTTCAAGTCATAAACAACTCATGTAGACACTGCATTGCAGCCCTATATTGCTACAGACAGCTGTTTTTTTTTGCCTTATACATACATAGGGGGACTTCTGGGGTCCAAGGAAGATCTTTTCCCCATATCTTCATTAAAAGATCACTTTCAACTAGTCATATTGCCTAAGAATTATTTTTGTAAGGAACTAAGCCTTTCCCTCCATAACTAGGGATACAATTTTATTTTATTTTTTTTATTCGAGTTTGATTTGCCAACATATAGCATAACACCCAGTGCTCATCCCGTCAAGTGTCCCCCTCAGTGCCCATCATCTACTCACCCCAACCCCCCACCTACCTCCCCTTCCACTACCCCTCGTTCGTTTCCCAGAGTTAGGAGTCTCTCATGTGCTGTCTCCCTCACTGATATTTCCCACTCATATTACTCAGCCATTAGAAATGACAAATACCCACCATTTGCTTCAACGTGGATGGAACTGGAGCGTGTTATGCTGAGTAAGGGAGTCAATCAGAGAAGGACAAACATTATATGGTCTCATTCATTTGGGGAATATAAAAAATAGTGAAAGGGAATAAAGGAGAAAAGAGTGATATGATTTTAAAATGCAAATATTCCTTGGCCCATAAGCAAGAGTTGTTTATGGTAAGGAGTAAATGACTGATAGCTCAGGCTTTCTTAGAAGCTAAACTGTACCAGAAGGATAAAATGGACACCTAAGGCTCTACAGATCAAAAAGACATTGCTGAGTGAAAGGAGATGAAAAAAAAGATAGAACCAATCCCAGGTGGGCAATTCCTGCATTGCATATTGGGCTGGAAATGCACAGTGGCAACCTTCTGATGCTTGACCTTCTGCTAGGAAGTAAAACAAGCAATCACTGGCTTTGTTTTAGAACGTCTGAACTTTAGTAGATAAAACAGATAGGAGCTTGGCTCACCACTAGACTCTGCTGCACCATGTCAGTGGGAATCAGCCTTTTAATGAGAATCGAATCAGCCCATAAAAAGTAAGGAAGAGGAGCACAGAGTCAGTTAAGCATCTGACTCAGTTTTGGCTCAGGTCATGATCTCAGGATCGTGAGAGCAAGCCTTGAGTTGGCCTCTGCATTCCCCACCGAGGTTGCTTGATATCCTCTCTTCCCCTCTCCCTCTGTCGCTCCCTCTTCCGTCCTCCCCCTGGTCACCCGTGAGCATGCACTTTCTCTCAAATAAGTAAATAAGTAAATAAATAAATAAATATCTTTTTTTTAAAAAGCAAGGAAGAATTTTGGTATAGTATATCAGCTATATTGGTCAATGTCTTAATAACAAATTCAGGAACTTAAAAATAAACTTCAATCAATGATATGATAGTTAAATTTATTTGCCAACTTGGCTAGGCTGTGGTGGCCAATTGTTGATCAAACCCCAGTCCAGATATTTATAGTCTCTAGGCTTTAAATAAAGTAGATTACACTCCATAATATGGGTGGGCCTCATCTGAGCAGTTGAAGACCTTAAGAGCAAAGACTAAGGTCCCTTGAGGAAGAGGAAATTCTGTCTCAAGACTGCAACATACTAACTCTGCTTGAGTTTTCTCATCTTCTGCCCCACCTCATAGATTTTTAGACTCAAGACCACATTATCATCTCTTATTTGCATTTCCAGCCAGCAGGCCTGCCACACAGATTTCAGACTTGCCAGCTGCCACAATCTCATGAGCCAATTCCTTAAAATCTCTCTCTCTCCACAGATGGATAGATAGATGATGGATAGATAGATAGACAGATAGATAGATAGATAATAGATGATAGATGATAGATGATAGATAGATAGATAGATAGATAGATAATAGATAGATAGATAGACAAATAGGTGGATACTCTATCTTTCCATAGAGTCCTAACTAATACACATAACTGGATAGGTGGGCAATTCTTTGGGTCCGCACCTCCACTGGGTTCTCTCACATGTGTGGGTGTCCAATACCTGCAGGCTTTTCTTTCCTGTTCTGGCAGACGAGCCCGGGCTTGTTCTCAGGGTTGTGTAGGCATGTCCTGCACAGCGAAGGTAAAGAAGTGAAAGAGAGAATGGAGGACCTTCTAAGGCCTAGACTTAGAATGAGCACCTCAACTGCATTCTATTTGTCAACACAAGTCACAAAGCCAGTATGAATTCAGGGGTTGAGACTATAGACTGTGCACCTTGGTTGTAAGAGAGGCAAAGTCAATCGTAATAGATGTGGATCCAGGGAAGCCACTAGTTGGAGCCATTGATGTCATCAACTCAACATTCTTAGAAAACAGGTCTGCCAAGTCTTCATGATGATGCAACTATGACTCATGACCTACCTTGATGACTACTACTCTCTCTAGTTTATTTCAGAAATGTGGTTATCCTCTAGGTTTTTCTTAATATTTGCCCAAGCAGCCTGGAAGTTAAAAGGAGTAAGTGCAGTTAGATCAAACTATCCCGAACATAATAATCCACAGACTTTATAGTTCTGTATATACAGCACTCAACGACTTACAAAACACTGTTACATCCAGCATCAGTTTGGATTCATAAGACTTGGGAAATGCTAAGGGTATAAATGGAATTAAAAAAAATAAAGCGAAAAGGAAAGGAAGGAGTGAAGAAAGAAGGGAGTTGGAGCTTCAAGGCATTTCTGCCTCAAGACAAATGTGACACAGAGTACTTCTGGGGGTAGTTTCTGGAACCTAAGGGACAATTCTGAATTAGATTTGGAGATGGATAGTGAGTCAACTAAGATGACAGATGATATTAGGAGGGATCTATGGCACCAACTCCGGGAGCAAGAGAGCAAAACAATATCTTTGAAAGATGAATTTAGAGAAGAAAGTCTTCCAAGGTATAAACAAAAGTATATTAAATGTGGATATGTTTTTGTTTGAAACACACTTCTTTGGACTACCTTCCCTCTCTTAGAAAAGCTAAGCAGTGGCAGGGGAAGAAAGGGGCCCTGAGAAAGAGTGCAGGAGAGGGAAGGAGAAGGAAAGACATGTAAAGGCTCCTCTGCAAATTACTTCCAAGGCGCATTAGGGAGGCTGGAGATGGAGCGGGCCTGTTGCCATGATCCATGCAGGTGGTACTCAACGTCGGAGCTCCAGTGAACCTGCGAGCTTGGCCTGGCAAGACTAGGAAAACAAAAGCAGCCCTGAGACATTTACAGTCAGGCTTCACTGCGAAAAGACAAGAGATTTAGGCAGATGTGCTAAGAGTTTGAACATCACTGTCCCTGTTGGCACAATGACAGAACTCCCCTCACAGCTGTCCCTGGAGTAAGGTCAAGTGTTAAAAACATACCCAGGATTGAACGGTCTGATCACAGCAAGCAGACCTTTTCAACTGCTCAGGGATATCGGGGCAGCAGTTTGATATTTATTAAACATCAGCGGGGTCTCGAGTCGAGTACCAAACCCTGTGGAAGCTCAGGTCCCAGCTCAGAGGAATTTTAAAGGCATAGAGGAAAAGAGAGGCCGGGTCTGGGCAGTCACCATGACCATAGACTCAGGCTGAACTTTTATAATCTAGCCACTGTGAGAGGGAACGAGTCTGCTTTTAGCATGAGATGTTTTATTAATCTTCTCCCTCTTGGAAACTTTTCGACAGTCAGCCATCAGAGAAAACCCTAGATGATCAGGAAAGGCTGGAGTACTTTCTCCAGTGCAGAGTATAAAAAGAGATCAGAATAAATGATAGCAGAAGGCAGGAACAGCCACAATCCATCTGTTCCAGCATCTTTGCTAGTCACATCCATCAAAGGAAGTGGCTAGGGTAGAAGGAAAGGGTCTGACTGGGGACATGTAGAAGAAAGGAGACTCTGCTAAGTGAAATCAGATAAGGAAGTTTATGAAAGAATGTCCAAAGAATGAAAAGTAATTTTAAAAATGATATCCAATACCACAGATCAAAATAAATGTGAATCCAAGATGATTCTGCGGAAAGAGCACAAAACTGGAAATTTGAAGAAATTGGTTTAGCTGCTGTCTCAGCCACTTACTGGCTGTCACTTTATCTCCTCCAGTCTCAGTTTCTCCCTAGTGAAAGGGAAAGTAATCCTAACTCAAGTGATTTGGGGGAGCATCATGGAGAGAAGGCCCAGGAAGGTGCCTCCCAAGCTATAAATGTAGCTATTCAAATGTTAATGTCCATAATTGGCATTATCCTCCTGTTTGATAAAACAGGGATTCTGGTATGTAAATTTGCATATTCATTAAAAGCTACAAAAATGCTGATGTTATAGCTGTAGTCACTGTTGAGGACTCTATAGTCATCTAGATCTATCAAAAAGAAAATTATAGAAACATGACTGAAGAAGACTGGCCCTCCCTCGAATGCTGATAAGGAAAATGAAAACCGGACCATATCCTTAGCAAGAATGTCCCTTTCACCGTCTTCAAACTACATATTCATTTGTGCCAATTCTCAAAGCTATTCTGAGACAAAGCAAAGATCAGTTTCTCTCTTGGGCTTTTAATAACCACCATTTGTATGGATTGAGAAGTTGAGGCACATGGAAATACAAGACAGCTCGCACCAAATCCATGTCTGTTGGACATGGTCCAGGTCTTTCCTCTCTGAGAAAATAGCCCCTGCAGAGAACCCAAGCTTCAGGCAAAGGACAAACCACAGAAAAGATGTAAAATGTTAAACAAATAAAGACCAAGTAGGGAAAAGAGAGAGATCATATTCTGAGACATATTTTTAAAATAAGAAAGATAAATTCTAAGAGGGAAACATGTCGGGAGAACAAGACAAATGTTGAAATAAATATGAAAAGGAGACAAATTTGGGCCATATAGAAAGTAACACTCTAAAATGTTAAACAATGAGAGAAGAAAAGGTAAAACTGGGAGAGTAAGATAAACACCAAAGGGCAATAAATCATAGAAATAACACTTCTGAGAATTATTCTGAAGACAACGCATCCCACAAAGTAAGTCGGGGAGAGTAAGACAAATGCAATGTGACTCACAGATACAGATATCATGACAAGGATGAAAACCACTGTTGGGAAGATAAATGCCCCGAGTTTAACACTGACAGCCCTGGCCATCCATGGGGACTCCGACTTGTAGGCATTTCCCTAAACTCCTTCTCTTGGGTTCTTCTTCAGTCTCTGTCTTTTCAGGGCAGGAGTGGAGGTCACCTCTCCTTACCTGCTAGTGGCTCCCATTTACTTTGTTAAGTAACAGCTGGACTCAGTCTTAGCTGTGTCTTAGGAGAGATGATGTGCTCCTCCACCGCTGACAACCTCTCCCTTGGGAAAAAGCCAGAACACTGTTCTCTGATTCCCAGATCCAGGCGTTGTCACATGGACGTCAATGACCAAAGACGGCATTTGTCATCACACAATTTGCTCACCTTTTCCCAAAAACTCTCTGACTGCCTTCCCAGAGGGCTGTCAGGATCAGGGTTTTGGATTTAGACTCATCACCCGATTCTACTGTGAAAATCCTTGGACAAGATTGTTTCTTATGATGAAATCGAGGCAGGCTTTGGAATCAGACTAAGACTTGAAATTGTACAGGAGAGTAGATCTGCTGTGTGGCATGGGCTAATGAGTTAAAGTCTCTGAAGCCCCTGTTGCCTCCTCTGCAAAATAGAAATAATGCTTAATATTTAGGGATAGAGACAAGCATGTATTTTACATAAAGTATCTAGCTGCTCTTAGGACTCAACATCAGTAGCTTGTGGAATAATTACAATTCATCACAATCACCATCATCCCTACCTGCTTATGGGATCTGGGTACAAATGGACTGGAACCTGGTCACCACAGAAAAGCCTGGAAATGGCGGAGATGAGGATTGGAAGCTTCGGCATCTCATCTGTGAGAGCAGGAATGAGTCAAATTAAGGAAATATGAAGCATCCAGAACACAGTGATAACCAATATGTTGAACAGCTGTATCACACATTACAGGCTTATCAAGTGCTTTCCCTCTGGAAGGGGCTTAAATTTGGGTCCTGGGCAGAAATGACAGGATGGTAAAGCCTACTTACTCTCTTTATAAAACACATTTTTGACTTTTGTGAAGTAGTTTCACATCCATGATCTAACATGATCACTTCCACTCTGTAAAAGCAAATGGGCCAGGGACTATCCATCTCATTCTCACAATGAGGAACTGAGGCCTGGAAAGATGGTGACCCACTCAAGGTCATGCAAGGTAATGCAACCAGTAGGTGGCAGCTAGTTAATGGCTCCAGCCGCACAAAGATGCTTGCTCCCAGCCTTTGCCAGCCCCATCCTTCTGAAAAGAGAAACATTGCTACTTAGGCTGCATCAAGAGGGCCCTCTTAGCTAAAAATACCTCATGCAAATGAATTCTCCTCCTCGGGGGAAGAGAATACACAACCAAACAATCAGTAAGGGAGTAAATGCAGTTAACATGAAAATGGAGACCAGGAAATTGGCTCTCCCTTTCCCACTCAAAGGCCTTTCTTCAAACCAGACAGCCCAGTGTCACTTGTTTGCTTGTAAGAAATGTAGAATTATGTGTCAATTATACCTCAATTAAAAAAAGAAGAAGGAAAAAAAAAGAAAGAAAAGAAAGTTTTTAAAAAATTCAGAATCTGGGGATCCACTGTAGACCCATCAAATCAGAATCTGCATTTTAACAAGATTCCCAGGTGATTCATATGCAGATTATCATTTGAGAAGCACTGATATAGAGTAATTCAGACAGGAAATCATTTTGCTGATGATAGAGTCCTGAATTCACCTTGTCAGGGATGAGCTCTGTTTTGCACTGCTGGACCAAGAACACTTTTAGGATCTACGAACCTAATTGCCTGCCTTCACTCCCTCCCTGAGCACATCCATCCAATTGCCTACATCAATTTGTCTTATCTCAATCCCAATTGGCTCTTACCTTGACAGAATGTATCCAAAGAGACCATAGTTGGGGGAAATTTTTGCTTCAGAAACAGACTTCATAGAGCAGGAAAGGGAGTGAACTTGACCTAACCTAAATCATCTCAAAAGTCTCTTGCATTCCTAAAATCCCTAAAATCCCACAGTCAATGTTTCCATATCGAATTCTTGGTTTAAGCTCCTTGTTCTATGAAGGTTTCAGAACTTTTGCTTGCCCTGATAATCAGACAGTTCCCTGCCCTTTTAACCTATTTACCTGGAAATAAATTGACTTGCATTGCTGACTGGTCTCCTAACCTCTTCTGGCCTATCTTACCTGGAGTGTCACCCAATAGTAATTGTCTCTACGTGGTCAGTAGTAGAACTGTTACTTCTGGGGTCCAGAGGAATAGTTTTCTCATAATATTCTTGGGAGAGGCATTCTTAGTCCATGACCCATTTTCATTTGTTTTGCAAAAATAAGGCAGCTATACCTGACTCTTTCCCTTGGAGATGTGGGGACATATTACATCATGCACAGGGAGGTCTCCAAGGGTCCCACACAATGATGTACCATTATTGAACAGTATTATTATCCTATTGCCCCTCAATTAAAATAAGTGGCACTTAAAAATGCAGTAACAGCTGCTCCCAGCAGTGTCTCCTTGCAAAGCATTTGGGTTCTCAGTTTTTGCTTTTCCCTACAGCCTTTTACATCTTTGTTTAAGCTGTGCTTCACACTCACCATTGTAAAATCCACAGGAATCCCAAACATGAAATGCCTGATTCAATCCAAAACCAAAAAAGAGCTCAAGGCTCAAGAGAATGCTATACCTGGACCCTGAAGACCCTTTGCCATAAGAGCATTTTGTAGCAGAAGCTTAATGGGGTCTCCTTGTGATGCAGTCAAATCCACAGGCTTCACACTTGGGTCCTATAAGAAGCTAGTGGCATGCAGCGAAAGGAAACACAATATGTCAACTACATATGTTTACCACTGGGAAAAAAATCCAAATGCATCTGACTCAAAAGAGAAGGATTTTCATGCTTTTTTTCTAAGGTATATGTCATACCATAAATTAATCAGTGTCAAATATAGAAAATGAAAAAATAATCAACAGAAATAAGTTAACTCTTCATATCTTCTACTGTCTTCTCAAACTTCCAACAACTCCTTCCTTCCTTACTCTTAGCTAATGACTTTCCTTCTTTCTCTGAGAGCTAGTGAAGACCTTCCATAAAGCTGTATCTACTCACATCTGAGCCCTTATTCTGATTTCCCTTATGTTAATCATTGAGGAACAGAGTTTACTACTAGCTCAAACCAGCTCCTAACCCTGGGTACCAGATCTCCTCACCTCCCCGCACTCACGAATATCCCTACACAAATTTTCTTCTCTCTCATTCAACACCCCTGTTTCCTCTCAACTACTGAACTATTCCCATGAACATCCAAGCATACTATATTATTTTACATTAAAAAAAAGACTTTTTAAATTACACCTACATCTTCTTCAACTTACTGGTCTATCCCCCCTTTTTTTACTACTCCATTAAACAAAACTGCCCGCAAGTATTGTCTGTATTCACTGTCTTTGATTTATTTTTTTCTATGCCTTATTGAATATTTTCCAGTCTGGCTTTCACACCCTCTGCCTATTTTCAATAAAACTGCTCTTATCAAGGTCAACAGTGAGCAAAATAAAGTTACATCAACTTCAAATTTTCAGTCCTTATTTCATTTGATCTGTTAGCAGCATTTGATAGGATTGATCACTTCCTCCTTGATATATTCTCTTCACTTGACTTCCAGGATTCAAACAAACATTTTGGATTTTCTTTTTACCTCACTGGTAGATCCTTCCTGTTCCCCTTCTCTGGTTCCTCCTCAGTTCCCTGATTTTTAAACATTTGAGTGTCCATTGGCTGGAGCCTTAGTCCTCTGCATTCTCTGTCTACATTCATTCCTTGGGTGATCCTATCTGCACAAGGACTTTAAATGTCATGTTCATGTAGATGACAACGAAGCTTATATACCCAAACATGACATCTACTTTTAACTCCAAATATTGGCTGTCTAATAGACATCTCAAACTTAGCATGTCCCAAACTGATATCCTTATGTTTGCCTTTCAAGCCACTCCTCCCTCAACTGTTCCCATGTCAGTTAAAGGCAACTCCTTTTTTGTTTGTTCAGGCCAAAACCATGTTTTCATCCATGATTTCTTTCCTTCTCTCATATCCCACAGCCAACTCATCAGAACTTTTGTTTTATTTTGTTGTGTTTTACCATCAAACCATTGAGAACATGACTTCTCATCAACCATCTGTTCCAACCTTGGTTCAAGCCACTACTATTTCTCACTTCCTAAGCAGCCTTTAGTTTCTGTTCCCATTCCCTACAGTCCATATAGCAGCAAAACACATTAAAATATATTAATAGATGTCACTTTTAAAATAAATTAAATCATGTGACTATTCTGCCCACCTTCTAATGGCTTCAAATCTTGCTTAATGGCTAAGTCAAGTTATCATTTTTAGTATTGCATTTATGCACTTATGAAATCATGACCAGAATGCTACCTACCTCAACAGGATAATTATGAAAAGTGAATACAAAGATGTTTGTAGCTTGCTTAGGATAGTTCCTAGAATGTTCTAAAAGCCTCCAAATATACATTATCATCATCATCATCATTATCATCATCATATATGTATGCATATACACTGATAATAGAATCAATAGTATCATATGTCTACAAAATATAATAAGATTTAAAGATACGGGACGCCTGGGTGGCTCAGCAGTTGAGCATCTGCCTTTGGCTCAGGTCATGATCCTGGAGTCCTGGGATCGAGTCCCACATCAGGCTTCCCTGTGTGGAGCCTGTTTCTCCCTCTGCCTGTGTCTCTGCTTCTCTCTTTCTGTGTTTCTCATGAATAAATGAATAAAATCTTTTAAAAAAAAAGAGTTAAAGATAAAACTAAGAATTCTGTTCTACTTTCTGTTCAAGTATTCTAAAGAGCCAGACTTAACATCAAACACATCATAAGCCCTCTTAGGCATGGGGATAAATAAGATTGCTCAGCTGGCAATGAAAATTTCTAGTGGAGACAAAAAGGTGATGACACTAATAACAAAGCCAGTGAGGTAGAGAAAGTCAGTGACAACCCCCAAGAATTCGGACAGGAAATCTATCCTGGGCACATCCGTCCATGAGCATTCTGTCTCCCTGACTTTTCTTCTGCCAACTCTCAACTCTGCAGCCCTGCCTCTTGAACAGAAGGCAGTCAGACATTCATGACAATCTGCAACTGAACCTTTCAAGTCCCTCATGCTACCTTCCTGCTCCCTCTGGGTTCTGACATCCCCATTTCTGCTCCTTCCCCAAGTCCTCCCATTGGGCCCCTCTCTAGCATTTCTTGAAGAGAGCTGTGTCAGCTCTGTACCAGCTGGCAGAGAGACCCGCAGGAAAAGGTGAGTGCATCTTTGTGCTAGCGTCTGGTGATTTTTCCCTGTGTGTGTGGTTTCTTTTTTTCCTCTAAATTGACTATTACCATTTTCCTATTTTTTTTCTTTCCTATCTGAATGGTTCCACTAATGCAGTGAGAGAGAAAAAGAAAAAGAGCCAAAGCCCATTAAAATATAACAACAAAATAACCTAAGGCTCAGAATGCTGAGGTGGCTTCAAGGAGTCCTCCTTTCCTTTCTCATTATCTCTCTAATTCAGCCACCTTCCCCCCAAATCAAGGCCCTCCCTTCTCACTCTCCCCTAATGTTTTTATTTTCCACATTTGGCCTCCGAATCTCCCACATTCTCATTTCTTCCCTTCCATTGTCCCATCCTACTTTTCTCCTTCCCTCCTTCCCTGGAAGATTTCCCTTTACAGTCTCAGCCTCTTTTTTCAGCCATTCAGAAGCTATTGTTATAGGGTCCCTGTGTTATTCTCACAAGAGCAACATCCTGAGGACACAGTGAGGATGGGGGTGAAGGAAAACCAAAGGATGCAGAAGACTAGCTATTCCACCTCACAGCAACCCATTAGCAGCAGATGATGAAAGACAGGTAAAAAGCAGAACTGGGGACCCTGCTGGGGAGTGCAAAGATCACAGGGCTCTGAAGCAGCAAGTTGTATAGAATAAAATTTGGACCAGGAGAGAAGACAGGCTCTGCCATTGAGTTGCTTGGTTAACTATATACAGGTGATTAAACTCGTGAGCTTCACCTGTAAAATGGGCCTCATGAACTTAACCTACCTCTTAGCCTTTGTGAAGATCAAATGAATGGTATGTAGAAGAAATTAGTATAACTACAAACTGCTCTACAAAATGGGGTGGTTCTTATTATTACATGGGAATCTCTTCTGAGGACAAGATGTGTGTTTATTTATCCTTGTGGCCCCAGAATTAACAGACAACCTTGCCCATGGTAGACAGTGAATTGTGGAATACAATCAAATTGAATTCCCATTCTTCTCACTTACTCTGGAAACTCCCTTAATGTTTATTTCAACAATAGCCATTTTTTTCTACTTCTAAAAATTACCAAGACTAAATAAAACACGTTATTGCGCTATCATTAAATAGCTTCTATGCAGCCATTAAAAATTACCTGTTTTAATGAGTTTGAATAGTCTCACAAAATGCTCCTATTATTTTGTTAAGTTTTAAAAACAAGATACAAAACTGTACATATGAAAACTGTACATCAATTATTTGTGTCACATATGCATATACTCCAAATATTACTATTAATATCCAAAATATTAATATGCTAAAATGGCATTACTCTAAAATATTGATAGCAGCTATTTCTGGATTGCCAGGTTATAGTTGTTTTGGGTAACTTTTCACCCTTTATCAGTTTTCAACAATGATTAAGTCATATTTTCATATTTAAAAAAAACCCATAAAATGCTATTTTCAACAAAGATTACAACGGCCAAGAACAACTCTATGTACCTTTGCCCACTCCCACCTTCTTCATAGTTCTAGGTTCTCCCAAGATGATGAAAGAATGTAGGGTCAGAAAATTCATAAGACCCTAATGAGCAGATGAGTTACTTAATTTTGGGGATATCATACTTAGAAATTTCATTGTCTCAGTACCAAGAACTTCATCTCTCTTTGTAGAAAGTTTGAACTGGAGTTTCATGTTGGTGAGTTCAAAGATGACTTACCATGAAGTAAAAGGCAAAGGAAGTAGGTGTCCATAGTCATAATGCCTGTGAACGTCTTGAGGTCTTCTCTCAATCATCTGAGGTCATTCATTTCTACTTATCCTTGGAGATGTGCTTCTGATCACTGAGGGAGGGTTAGCCAGTTGTTTTAACCAGTGCAGAATCAACGGGGCTAACATATCAAGGCTTTGTTGGTGGGGTGCCACCTAAGGTAACTTAGGTATAATAGGGCACTTGATAATGGACAAAGAGGAGGTAAGATTTATGAAAAGCACCACCTTTCTGTGAAAAATCTGTATCTTGATGTGCTCACTCCTCTTCTAAAAGATATAACATCTATCCAAATACCCATGTATCCAATACCAAGCTCCCAACCTTCCCAAAGGCAGTGTGGAGCGTTTCCTCACAATTGTTTTATATTTTTATATACTAAAGGCTTTACTCCTCTTAATCTAACCATCTTGGTCCTATTATTTGTTGGAGAGGGCTTGTATCTGCTTGTCTGGAACCTTTCCTGTGTTAAGTGAGGCATACCAAAAGTTTCTGCTTCAAGAAAACTAAACAAAGGTATCACCTTAAAGAGAAAAGTTAAACATTTCAACCTTCCAGATATTGTAGTATGAATCAGAAGGAATTACATAATGCAAAATCAAGGTCAAAAACTAGGTCTTCTATGAAGCTATGACTTGAAATTTAATACAACTACCTAATGGGAAACTAATGATTGGCAAAGTTAAGCAAGGACTCAGAAGATAAAGGGAAATTTCTTGGGCTCCAGGACTCAAACTGTTCCCCAGAGGTAGAATCTGTGCAGAGAAAGTTCCATTCCTGGAGCAGACTTTTTTGGAACTCTATCCCTGGAAGACAGTTTTTTAAAGCATCTGAACAAAAATGTGCTTATCAACTCTATTAGCCCTGGACTCATGTCTTCTAACAGGAAAAACACTTCCAAATGAAAGAATCTCAGGTAACATTCTCCCGTGTATGCAGACATTTCACAAATTTTAGTTTCCTAAAAGAATTTTATAAAGAGGATATAAATTTATAATATGGACCTAGAACTTATCCTAGGTCTTCTTTATATTTACAGAGCACATTTTCGTCTGATATGGCTGCATTTCACTGGACATTCCACCTCACCTGATCCTTTTCTTACACTGAAATGATGTATGGGAAATCAAATAAATATCTTATGCCAAAATCCCAGCCCCCATGACAATAAAAGATATGGTAATCCTTTTCCCTTAGGTTAATCTGATACCATATATCTACACACTACTCCTAGTATGTTATTTTTTACTTCAAACTTTTACCTGAGTTAACTCAGCTCTCACTAATACCGGAGTCATTTATCTTAGCATGGACTCTAAAAAAAATTTTTTTAAGCTTATAAAGCTTTCAGATTTTGGTTGAATACTGCTCCTTGGACACTTGTCAACCTTCGTAATAAATCTTTCTTTTTGATATTGGGTCACTGGGTGCTTCATACCTTCCTACAAAGCCATTTATCTTAACCAACGTATTTTCTCATTGGCTGTATAAATACATATATGTTTTCTTGTTTTATTCACCTTGCAGTAGAGGGGGAAAAAATGAACTCTGACAATATAATGTAGTTATTCCTCTTCTGCCACAGTCACAGGAAGAAAAAGTAACACAGAGAATGTCAAAACCTGGAGAATGCCTGAAGTGCAAAGCCTTTTATAACTAGATTTCACAATATAAACCACTTTGAGAAGCTTCCAGAATGGCAAGCACAATAGTAAATCGACAGTGCCATCTGCCAAATGGCCTGGAGATGCAGAGAACCACTGGACTCATTAATTATTGATGACAATCAGAGTCAATTTGACTTCATTATGGGCCAAGAAGAGGAAATCATTAGGAGCTTGTTCTTAATGGACCTAAGTATAATGCGGGGTATAATGGGGGTGGGAGTGTCCATCTCCCCACCTCTTCTAGTCCGTCTCCTTGAAAGTAACATTGTAACCAGAACTATGTGGAGTGTCTAAATAATTTAGGCAAAAGTCAAGTGGCAGGAGGCCCTAAATTTCCAAAACCTAACATCTACCTGCATGCATGGCTCACAGTTCATCAGATAATCATATTATTCTCTCTTGCAGGGAGGGGGACTGTTTAACCAAAATTGGGTTTCTTCCATAATTTTTACCTGTTTTTATTCCATCTCTTCAGAGGATGATGCAAACCACCTCCCTGAAGATAAGAATGAAGAAGTTAAGTCATGCCATTCAAGTATGGGGAAGCAGGGGTATACTGAGGCTCTTGGTCACACATACTCAGCTTCCTGGCCTTTTCACTCACTCTTTGCATGTAGCCTCTATTTATGATAGCACAGACTTTAGAAAAGAAATGAAGCTGAGTACCATATCTGATTGGAACTGCAGGGGGCTTTCGGTAGACAGGATGCAATTACCCAACTTGGATTTCAGCCAGAGCCAACACTCCTGTGATCATTCCGATTCCTTTGTATTTCTCTAGCACCTTCTCTAGCACAGCTCATTGCAGTTCTCCCATCTGAGCTTAAGAAGAACTTCAGTGCTTCCCCAGCAGCTTTTCTTTGAAACAATTCACTTCAGCTAAACAACACAGAGCCTGTGATATTCCTCATGCCGTTCAAGTCATTCTGGGAGTTACAAGCAAAGTGTAAGGCACAATATATGTGATCAAGAAGTTTAGTCTATTTGTGTGAACAAAATCCAAACCAAAAAAAAAAAAAAATCAGAGAGCAAAAGAAAACACAAGAAAGTACAAAAACAAGGGGCCCCAAGCTAATGTTATTGTTATTCCCAGGTGGAAAAGGAAACGTGCACTCTCTTCTTGGCTACAGGGAACACAAAAGCTGATTTTGAATCTAGTTAATTTGTTAATGGACATATCTAGACATTGGAAAAATAATTGGGATAGCAGAGATGTGGTTTGATCATCTATACTATCCCACTTCATTTCTCAGTGTGTAGACCTGGATTTTGCCTCCATTCTAAAACAGGGGGTTTTGGGGCATCTGGGTGGCTCAGACATTGAGTGTCTCCCTTTGGCTCAGGTCATGATCCTGGGGTCTTGGGATCAAGTCCCGCATTGGGATCTGTTCAGAGAATCTGCTTCTCCCTCTGCCTATGTCTCTGCCTCTCTCTCTCTCTCTCTCTCTCTGTGTGTGTGTGTGTGTGTCTCATGAATAACTAAGTAAAATCCTTTATAAAATAAAAGAAAAGAAAATAATAAAACAGGGTTTTTTTTAAACATATTTTTCTAGAATCTTTCTTTAGCAAATGGCTTGGTCACCATGATATTCCATACAGATCATCTTCACTCAAAAATAAATGTGTTTTGAGCTTCTAGCAACACAGATGCTCCTTGATCCTTAACATGGTGTCATTTTACTCTTATAATCTGATATATATATATATATATATATATATATATATATATATTTATACTCATGTACCTTTCTCACTAAAAACTATAACAAATTAACTCATAAAAATCTCTTCTGCTCATTTTTGAACTGTCCTTTGCAGTTCACTTATATTCATTCTTTAAAATTACTACTTCAGAATTTTAAATGGACATGAGATTTATTGGACATTATTATTCAGTCTAATAGGAGGCAAATCAAATGCAATATTGAGAAATTTCCATGATCATTAGTGCCCAAAATGCAGCTAGTGTGGTCCTTCCCAAAATCTACATGAGAAAAAGCATGTTTAACTCTACATCTGGCACTAATGATGTTCTATATTTTGGCTAATTGAATTTAAGTTTTCAAAAAAAGAAAAAATAGGTTTATTTGAAGAGTATTTCAGGAAGACTGATATTTTTCAGTATAATAAAGTACCTTTATGACTATTCAAAGTACTTGCACACACATTCTCATTTTTGATTCTTACAGAGATACTCTGAGGTAGATAAAGCATGTTTTATTATTCTCATATTCCTGGCAAAGAAACTGAGGGTTAGTATGCTTATGTGACTTGTCTAAAGTCACATTGCTAGACAGTATCAAAACTAGCTATTCTGACTCCTGGTCCAATGCTCTCTTTGCTGCAATCTCTTGTGACATTCTTAGATTCCAGATGTCAAGAATGGAGAAATTAAATGAGACAGATTTTACACTATTTGTAAACTGACAGATTAGATTGCCACAGTTTCATGGATGGTGGCAGAAAATATGAAACTCCTGGTTCGGAAACAAAGGACTACTACTCACACCAATCATCACAGTGAGAATAACAGCATTTTATCCTCAGTTGCCATAACCCCGTTCCCTCCATGTACTGGGCCAGATGACTCCTGATCATGCAGAAAGCTCCATTATAGGAGAGTAACCCTAACTGTTGGGAACCCAAGGCTTTTATAACATGCATTAAGCATGTTTGACCTTTGCTCTAGAAGGAAACATTATCTCCATTATACTAGACAGTAAGAAACCTCCCCTTCCCTTCAGATGGATGTTTGTTATACATACATTCTTCTAAAAAGAGTCTAGAACAAAGGTATCCAGAACCTACCCTTGCAAGCTGTGCAGGAATATAAGAGACTGAAGAAAATTGTCTCACAATACTAAGTTGTGCAGGAATTATGGTTGGTTCCAGTTTAAGCAGCCTATTCCAAGTGGCAGAAACTGGTAAGTGGTTGAGTGGCATAGGATTTCAACCTATGTCTTTTCACTCTGAGTTCCATATTCTATTGTTCTCTGCTGCCTGTCCCAGGATAAGGCAATATTTGGGGACAATGATTATCTCTACATGCTTTAAATCATACCTTTTGGTCAACCAAAAGGTCTTCAGTCCTGGTGTAGTGGAAATACCAAACATCCCCTTCCCATACATATATTCTACACCCTATATGTAGCAGGAAAATATATTATAACTCCAAAGAAAATAAAGATAGAAACAGATGGACTTTTGATCCTTTGAGCTACTTGTCAAAAGTGTAAGTCTAAGATTTGGAGCCAGAGAGAAGGATATTACATTGAATTAAAGGGTAAACAGACATTGAAGTGGGAGGAGATGGTCTAACATGGGAGAGAGAATACCCACAGAGCCTGAGGGTTAAATGGAGCAAGGGCAGATAACTTAAGAAAACATATTTATCTAATAGGAAGTTCATGCTTACATTGCACCCTAATGCTGTTATAGGAGTAGCGTCTTTGGGATGCTCAGCACTTCTGAGTTTCATTTCTGGGTCTCCATGGTTTAGAGACAGTATCAATGAAAGGGTTCTGAAGGGAAGGGAACCAAAAGATCTCACCACTCCAGAAATTTTCCAAAGTCTCAGGAAGGCTCACAATGTTTCCAAAGATGCTTTGTGCTACAAAAAGTCAGCCTGTATGGCCTACATCAATTGTCTCCCGTACCTTCCAGCTTCTAGTTGGGTTCAGCAAATGGGATGAAGCAACCAATGATCCAGAGTGCAAGAAGAGACTGTCATTAGAGTATTAATTTCTCCAGCTCCTTCCACAGTTGACTATCTCCCTCTACCTAAGTTCACAGTTCTCATCAGGCCATCCTCTCCAGACACCTACTCTCTCTAGCTTCGTATCTTGATCTCAAAGAAAGTCCAGGTGCCATCATGATAGAGTAAAGGGCCAGTTCTTGTGTTCTTAATTAAGCTTCAGTACTTGCTACCTGTGTAACTCTAGGCAAGTAATTTCTTTGTGCCTGACTTCTTTATGTGTGAAATTAGGCTAAAGATACTTCAGGGTGGGAGGTGCCTGGATGGCTCAGTTAGTTAAGTGTCTACCTTTGGCTTAGGTCATGATCTCAGGGTCCTGAGATCAAGCCCAGCATCAGGCTCCCTGGTCAACAGGAAGTCTGTTTCTCCTTCTCCTTCTGCCCCTCCCCACGGCTTGTACTGTCTCTTGTGTGCTCTCTCTCTCTCTCTAATAAATAAATAAAATATTTAAAAAAAAATACCTTAGAAGGATGTATGAAAACTAAATAAGAGAGTCTTTACTGCAGTGCCTGGCATTTAGTAAATATTGGATAAGCATTAGGTCATTTTTAATCACTTTAATTATTGTTGCTGTTGTTATTGTTATTTTTCAACATCAACAGTGTGAAAAAGAAGAAGGAAGTTCTGCTCTCAAAGGCCCATTAACTTTTAAAACTGAAAGACCTAACTAGGGACCCAGTAAATGTCAGTGAACATATGGCCCTCCTAAATAGAAAAATGTCTAGAACCTATCATATTCATAGCATATTCAGAGCATAGGTTGCAAATATTTCAATTGGTATGTCAAATATTAACAGCCCATGTTTGAATATGTTCATTCAGTTCTAGAAAGATGTCATCTCCATATCAAGGGATTAAAATCATTGTGTGAATGTTTCCTCTAAGCTGAGAATTCTTGCACATTATAGGATTCTCTATTATTAATCATTTTCTTTAATATCTTAATAATGTGATAGGAAAATCAAATTAGGCTGGTAGAAATTTCCCATCAAATCATATTAACTGTCTACTAAAGACTTCAGTTTTCTTCCTAATGAAAATGCTAACAGCCAGCTTAGTCTGCACATTGCATGGATTGGACAAGCTCCCAACCCCTCTTTTTTGGAGAATGTATCAGAGCCATCTTGGAATTTTTCTTCTTTGTTGCCATTTACAACTGGTCAGTTTCCAATGTTTGTCAATTCTGCCTTTATGCCAACTTCCTATTCTCTTTCTCTGGACAGCTGCATAGGCCCCCACTAAATCTTATCTAGGTGACTACCAGAGCCTCCAACAATGGTCCCTACCTGGTCTTTTAATGCTCAAATCAATCTTCCACAATGTTGCCATATTAATTATCTAGACATATCACTGATTATGTCATTTCCCTGTTCAAAAGTCTTCTGTGATACCCCATTACCTACCAATGTAAGCAGTAGGACACATTCTTAGCATTTCAAGCACTCCACGTTCTGGTCTTAAATTACTTTTCCAACCTCATATACTCTCTTCACTTTCTTTGATAGCCCAACTGGGTTTTTAAGCTATGCTGAACATTTTCACTTTGCATATTTGTTCAATATTTCCAAATTCACTCTCTACCTTCTCTGTGCACCAGGAAGCTAACCAATGGTGGCTTTCTTGCTCTTTCTAACTGGGTTTGGCATTAGAAGCACAAACAAGAGATCAGAGAGTTGGGGAAAAATTAGTATAAGGTCCCTCTAAAAGCCAGAGGTGCTGTCAGGAAGCTTTCCCCATATGGCTTTCTCTATTGGTATTCTAGTAACTTCCCTTTCCTTGCTCTCTAGGCAAGACTCCAGATAACTAGACTAGCCTTTGTTGGTCTCTCTAAAGCCTGTTCACACTTTTGTAGACAATCCCTTTATTAAACTCTCTTCAACTACACATTTCAGTATTTGCATCCATCTGTTTCCCGCTGGCACCCTGGGTGATACAGTAACAGGGACCAGGAATGACTCCAAGAAATCAACCCTCAAGTGTGATTCAGGAGATGGATTTGAGGGGCACATGGATAACCTGGAACCAGGAAAGGGGACACTGGTTATCTGGATATCAGTGGCATTAAAATTTCTCAAGTTAATAACCACGATAGCATAGGACAGGTAACAATCAGGATAGTATGGCAGACAATAGCAATTCTAAAGTTGTGAGATCAGATGACACCACTCCTGCCAGCCATAGAGAAAGTTCTCTGGGAAAAAAGACATATTGCAGTCTGATTTCCAGCTTAGTCCTTGAATAGAAAATTAGAAAGACTCCAGACAGCTTTGAAGGAGGCCCTTATCCCTTTAGTTGCGGGGCAGATATGGCTGAGCAGGGTCACAGTGACAATTAAATATCAAAATTTGCCAGGTATCTCCTGTTAAAAAAAAAAAAAAGTTAAGGGCGCCAGTGGAGAAGGAGTTGAATCCTGTGAAATAAGGTGAGGACATTTAGGCAGATGAATCAAAAGAGCCTGAGAACTCTGAACCAGGTAAATCCCCCTGTACCTCCCTCATCATTAGAGGCTGCTACCCCTCATTCCCATCTTGTCTGATAGAATCCACCTTTCCCTGCATACAAAATTGTAATGACTTACATGAGGCCACTACTTCAGAAAACAATTCTCCCATCACCACCACCTGAATTGCCTCCAGGACCATATAGAGAATCAGAGATCAGAAGGAGAAGCACAAGGCCCAATTCAGGAAGGTATGGCCTGTGCAGAAAGAAGAGTTGAGGACTTTGCCTGCTTGTAGTGCACACGGTACAGAAATCTAAGACGGCAGGTTCTAAGGATATTAGGTCAAGGTTGCCATGGGTAACGCCATCCATCTACAGAAAGTTAGAACTCCTGTCAGAAGAACCTCTCCCCCCAGCTCCCTTCCCTGGGTTTCAGTATAACCACTTCCTCCTCTTCCCCTTCAGGCTCAGTGGATGTAATGGCTCCCCATTGTTGCCAGCCCCAAGGGCCTGCTTTACCACCTCTTTGACTTCACTTAGTTCGGCCCACGACACTGAACTTGCCTTAATTACCCTGGCCAAGTGGGCTGATTCCTGCCAGGACCCTGGCTGATCCACTTTCTGGTTTCATGCTTTCTTGCCACGGTACTTCTTATTCATGCCATCGCCTCTGCTCAGAATTTCTGCCTACTCATCCTCCAAAGCCCAACTTAAAAATCAGTTTTGAAATGATGCCTTCCTGAAAGTGCTACTGATTTATTCCTCCCTGGAACCGTATTTGTCTTCCTATATACCTCTTTGATGTTTCTTAGCAATTTCTTCTTTGCACCGTTGCTATTTCTGAACATGACGTAGTTCCTTTCTCCATCAATAAGCTTCCTGCAGGCAGTATTCATGTTTAATTCTTGTTTTTATCCTTAATTGGCCTTGTCAAGCTGCTGATAAATAAAACAACCTTATCTAATTATTTCTGTGTTTCAGGCACTGTTCAATGCCCCTTGGATATATTAACTGATGTCATCCTCCAACAAACTCTAGAAGTGACTACTGTTATAATGTCCATTTTTTAGAGTAGGAACTGAGGCTTGAGCAACTTGCTCAAGGTCATATAGCCAGTCAATAGCAGGACAGGCTTCAAGCCTAGCATATACTTTTAACCACAGGAATACAGCCTTCATTCAAATGAGCAGAAACAAGAAGGAAAGAAATTCTGACACACATGACAACATGGATGAGCCTTGCAGACATTATGCTAGTGAGATAAAGGATTCACAAAATGGCAAATAGGATTTCAGTTATATGAGATCAAAATCACAGGGAAAGAAAATGGAATGGGTGGTGTCTAGGGGCTGTGAGGAGAGAGGAAAGGGGATTTATCACTTAGTGGGTATGGAGTTTGAGTTTGGAAAGGTGGAACATCCTAGAGACAGATAGTGGTGGTGGTGGTTGCACAATGAAGGAAATGTACTTAACGCCAAGGAACTGTGTTCTCAAAAATGGTTAAAATGGTGAGTGTGATGCTATGTATAGTTTACCATGATTATTAATTAATTAATTAGTGAATTAATTTTAAAAAGTGAGTGGAAGGAATACATGAGTCAATTAACAGACCAAATAATTAATTAGTAATGAGGTAGCTTGTGGAGTAGACAGCAGCGAGCCTGAGAAGGTGAGTTAAGACCATCTCTCTGCATCCAGTCTCATCCCACAATCCAGGGTCAACATTGCTCTGGGTTAGGTTTCTATATAAGCACTAACGTTTATCATTTGGGGACCCTAAAAATAATCATATAATCACATAGCCTAAGGGAGAACCCCACCATTCACCCCTAACCAATTAAGAAAATGGTTAACTGTCCTAAACTGTGAAAGAACTAATTATATCAGATTTTTCTAGGAATATTGTCTTATGACTAGGATCATCATGAGTAGGTTCCCTTAGAAAAAGGGAAACCACCAACTCTACATAATGGAAGTCCAGGTCCCACCTTCCTTCTCCTTCTCTTGTTATTCACATTCTCTCCCAGAGTGTTAACTACCCTCTACCTGCCAGGGATTCTCAAATCTATATCTTCAACCTTGACTTCTCCCTAGTTCAGATTCAGATTTCAACTGCTTACTTGACACCTCCACATAGACATCTTAATACCTACCTGTTTTGGTCACAAAGTGACCAAACAGAATTCAGTTCTGCCCCTGTATCCTTCCCCTTGTGGCAGTCTGCTCCTCACCCCAATCCTCCCATTAACACAAATGCCGTCACTCCCTAAACAATTGCTCGACCTTTAAAACTAGAAGTTATTCTAAACTCTTTTATTCACTGAATCTACTTGCTCCTATATTGTATCCAAGTTCTCTCTACTTCCAAAATTATCCAAAACTCTACTATTATCGCCTTTATCCAATTCACCTCCTGTTTCTCCCCCACACTACTGCAGTAACTCCTAACTGGTCTCGCCTCCACTCTGGGCCCCTGCAGATCATTGCGTACACAAAGAAGCCAGAAATGTAATTTTAAACAACTTAAAGAATACCATGGCAGTCTCATGCCTAAAATCGTCCAACCATCTCCATTTGAATTTAGAATATAATCCAAATTCCTAATGCTGCTTTACAAAACCCCATGTAATTCGGCCCCCACCAACAGCTCATACTTCACTTCTTATCACTTTTCTACTTGCCAATTACACCGCAGCCTAGCTGGCCTTCTTATTATTCTTCAAATAAGATAAGCTTATTCTTGTTTTATAGCCAACTGTTCCCTCTACTCATACTAATCTTCCCTGTGATTATTCCATGCTGACTCCTTTAAGTGACTCAGACTTTGGCTCAAATATTACTTCCTCAAAGATGCCTTCCTTGACCACTCAATCTAAAGTAGCCACTGACTTACTCATTAGTCTTAATTAATTTCATTGTCTCCATAATATTTTTCCTCATCTCCTTCCTTCCCTTTCTTCACTCTCTTTCTTTCTTTTCCTCTTTTCTTATTATCTATCTTCCCAAGTAGAATGAAGCTCTGTAATGAATAAAGACCATTTCTATCTTAGGTGTATTCTCCACAATATTAAACAGTACTTAGCACATAGGAAGCACTCGATATATATGTGTTGAATGTTGATTGTATATGGCATTGTCATTTCTAGTAAACCAGTTGTCCAAATGGAGTAAGACATTCACTTACACTTAAAAGTTTATTTGAATTTCATTGGCCTTCTAACCTGGGAACAAAGCAATAAGGTTAAATTCCAGTGTAAGATGTTAATCATAAAAGTCAAACATGGAAGCAACCTATGAATCTACCAACTGGTAAATGGATAAACCAAATGTAACATATCCATGGAATGAAAAATTATTCTACAATAAAAAGGAATGAGATACTAAAACATGCTACAACATGGATGAAGCTCAAACATACATGCTAAGCTTCAAACATGAAGCTAAGTTTAAACATGAAACTAGTTACAAAGTGCCACATACTACATAATTCCATTTCTACCAAATGTACAGGCAAATCTATAGAGACAAAGAGTAGATTAGTGGTTGCCTGGCGCTGTAATAAAAATGGGAATTAACTATCAACGGGCATGAGCATTCTTATCAGGGTAATAAAACTGTTCTAAAACTGGGTTACATTGATGCTTCTACAACTTGGTAAACTTACAAAAGAAATCATTTAACTGTGCACCTAACATGAATGAATTTTGCTCCTCAGTAAAATTTTAAAAGAATAAAAAGAACTACTTGCCACTCAACCCTTCACTCTCTCCGGATCCCTCTTCCTCCCCCAGAAAAACCCCAGTGAAAGCATTTGAAAAACCATTCCCAAGTATTGCCTGTTTGGGGATATAGATTCTTTCCTATTTTTAACTAACTAAATTGATTTTTTTTTCAGTCAGAAATCTACAGTTTTTCCCATTTACAGTGGCATCATGCTTAGCTCATCAACTTTTTTTCAGCTCTTTTCTTTCACTGACACTTGGCACCTCTATTGCTGTAACATAAACACGGAGTAATGAGTTGTAGTTGCAATTTATAAGGCCCACAGGAGGAGCAAGAGATTCCCAGAAACAGAGATTTTAAGCAATAACATGTAAAAATATCTCACTCATAAATGGCACTTTTCTAATCTTATACTTACCAAATTGGTAAAGAGCTATATTTTATTGCCTTTTTTTTTTACCTTAAATAACAAAGATAAATTTTAGAGGGAGCACATCCTCTGTTAACACACAACTCTCCACCCCTCTCCACGATCAAACTCTAAATAACTAGACAAAAGTTTCCTAAATGCAGCTTCCCAGACTTAAGTAAGGAGAAGTGAGAGTGTCAGAAGCACGTGACATCAAGCTATCCTGGAAACATAGATAGCCCTATGCCCTGGGGATAATGTGATGGAAGAGCGAAAGGCTTTTAAGGTACATGGAACAAAAGAATCTGGAGGCTAGAGATTACTTTAAAAGTCAAGAAACAAGAGTTAGTCGTGAAAGAGAATCCAAGGTTATCGTTGGGTATTATGGTCCTTGTATATTACATTCTTGTTTTTTTAAATCATAAGATAAATAGATCCTTACCAAAAGATTTCAACTCTGTCCATTGTTCATTCACATAACAAATATATACTGTGGCCCTACTACGTGTCGAACAATAGATTATGGAAAGCATAATGGTGCCCCATAGGGGAAACAAAGTGGCATGTTTGCTGGGTAGAAGTTTCAAGCAAGATTCCTCAAGGTCAGTTCTGGGCTATTCCTTTGATTAACTATAAGAACTGAGGTAATTTACTTAGCCTCTTTAAAAGCCTCATTTGTAAAGTGGTGATGATATATGACCTACCTCCTAGGAATATTTACGGAGAGTAAAACAAGAGAATATATATGAAAGTCTCAGCACAGTGTCTGGGAAATAAGCATTCAGTAAAAGTTACCTTTTATTTATTTTCTGAGTGTATGAAGAATGGTATTATTTTTTCTGTAAATGTTCAGAGAAAAAGCCAATCTGGGCCTGGAGTTTTCTTCATGGGATAATAAATTGAATTGCTTTAATAGGTACAGGGCTATTAAAATTTTCTATATCGTGTTGCATCAACTGGTAATTGTATTTTTAAAAATATTTTTTTCTTTGGGACACCTGGGTTGCTCAGTAAGTGAAGCATCTGAATCTTGATATTGGCTCAGGTCACGATCCCAAGGTCATGAGAGTAAGTCGGGCTCTGTGGTGATCATGGAGCCTGCTTAAGATTCTCTCTCCCTCTGCCCCTGTGCACTCGTTTGCACACTCTCTCTGTCTCTAACTCTTTAAAATAAAATAAAATCTTGGTTTCCTTCAACTAAGTTGTGAGTTTAATGCCTGGAGTTTAATGATAGGAATATTAAATATTATTAAGTAATAAACCAGTAGTTTTAATATTCCCTTATTATATATATTGTTGTTTTTAATATTCCCTTATTTGTTTTTAATATTCCCTTATTACATATATATGACATGTTTTTAATATTCCCTTATTACATATATATGACATGTTTTACATATGATACATATGTAATATCTATTATATTATACATTATATATTATTATATTTCATATATTATATGTTTGTGTGTATACATGTGTATATGCATATATATCCGTGTATTCCTGTTGTTTTTTCTTCTTGGTGAGTCCAGCTAGAAGTTTATTAGTTTTGTTGCTTTTCTTCATAGAAGCAACTTTTGGCTTTGTTTTTCTCTATCTGTGATTTTCCTATTTCATTGATTTCTGCTCTTATCTATTATTTCTTTTCTTATACTTATTTTGGGTTTACTTTGATCTTTTTCTATTTTCTCAAGATTAATCTTAGACCATTGATATTATACCTCTCTATTTTTTTTTCTAGTGGAAGCATCTTAGTGTTATAAATTGACTTCTAGGCACTGTTTTATAAACAAATTCTAATATGTTGTATTTTCATGGTCATTTAGTTATATTTTCTAATGTTCTAGATGATTTCTTCCTTGACTCATTTATTATTTAGAAATTAGTTGTTTAACAAACATTCAAGTTTTCTAGCTACCTTATTACTGGTTTAGAATTCAATTCCATTGTAGAGAACATGTTCCGTATGATTCCTATCTTTAAATTATCGAGGCTTGATTTATGGCCCAAAATATAGTCTATCTTGGGGAATATATCATATGCATTTGAAACGAATGTTATCGGCAGTTATTGGGTATAGTAGTTTATGAATATTAATTAGATTAAGGTTGTTGATTGTGCTGTTCAGATATTCTATATCTTCAGTAATTGGGCAGTGGTGGGGGGCGGGTTTCAACAGTTTTGCCAATACTGAGGAAAGGATGTTAAAATCATCATCTGATATTCTGGATTTTTCTGTATCTCCTATCTCCTTCAAATTCTGTCAGTATTGTATTCATGCTTTTTAAAGCTGTATTGTTAGGTGCATAACCCTTTAAAATTGTTATATGCTGTGGTCCTTTATATGGACCATATGTGGTCCTATATGAATTGATTCGTTTATCATAATGAAATGTGTTGTTTTATCTCTGGTAATACTCCTTGTTTTGAAATCTACTTTATTTGATATTAATATGGCCACTCCAACTGTCTTATGCCTCCTCTATGTTATATCTTTACCGATCCATTTTCTTCCAACCCATCTGTATCTCTACATTTAAAATGCATTACCTAGCAAATAGCGTATAACTGCACCCTGCTTTTTTTTTTTTTAATCCATTCTGCTACTCTCTGCCTTTAAACTGGAATGTTTATAGTCCACTTACACTTAATGTATATATTAAGTTGGTTTTAAATTCACAATATTATTTATATTTCTTTCTGTTGATACGTTTATTTCCTGTTTCTCACTTACTTCTCCCCAGACTTTTTATTATTTTTGTTTTAGACTTAATTTAATTGGTCTACTGGTTCTTTAAATTATGCCTCTTTTCATCTTATAAAAAATATTAATCTTGCAACTACATGGATGTACTTATAACCTGCGCTATAAATACAGGTTATAGCGCAGTCCATTTTGCTGCTCTAAAGGACTGGTCCTTTTTGCTTTAATTGTCATATATATTATAACTACATATGTCATTAACCCTACAATGTAATTTTTGTTTAGTGACATGAACTTTTTATAACTATAGATCAAACTTTTATATTTATCATATATTTAGCATCTCCATACCCTTCACTTCTTCCCGAAAGTCAAGTTTTCCATAAGATGTAATTTTCTCTCAGCCTGAGTAACTTCATTTAGTATTTTTTTGTCATGCAAATCTACTGGTGATAAATTCTTAGTTTTTGTTCATCTGAAAATAATCTTTATTTTGTCTTCATTTTAGAAGGATGTTTATACTGAAGGTAGAATTCTGAGTTGGCAGGTTTTGCCTTTGGCACTTTAAGGATGTCATTTATCTGACCTCTGGCTTCCATTGTCGTCTTAATTGTTATTCTCTCTGAGTACTATGACCTCTTTCTCTGGTTGCTTTCAAGATTTTCTTTGAACTTTTGGTTTTTAATAGTTTGTCTTGTTATAGAGGTGTGATTTTCTTGATCTTTACCATCAGAGTTTTCAGAGTTTCTTGAATCTGTAATATATGTTTTTACCAAACTTGAATTTTTTTCAGTCTTTGTTTATGCAAATAGTTTTTCTTTTTTTCTTTTAAAAATATTTTGTACTTCAAATTAGATAATTTCTACCGACATATTTTGAAGTGTACTAACTCTTTATTCTGTTTTTCTTTTTTCACTGCCAGTATGCTCTTAGGCTCATTAAATGAATTTTTTACTGTAAAATTTTATCTTACTGTATTTTTTAATTCTAGAATTTTCATTTTCTTAATTTTATACTTATAGTCCCTCTCCTGAAACATCCTACTTATTCATTCATTATCATTTTTTACACCCTGAACTCTGTATCTGCTAAATAAAATATCTGGATCTCTCTCTTTTAATTGCCTTATCTCTTTAATATAAGTTGCTACATTTTTATGTTTTGTCCTATGTCTAACAAATTTTATTTTTATTTTGTTCCAGGCTTACTGAGTTATGATTGGCATATAATATTATGTAAGTTTAAGGCATACACCATGGTGAGCTGATAAACTTACATATAAAATAATCACCACCATAGCTTTAGTTAACACCTTCATCATGTTACTTAATTGCCATTTCCTTTTTGTGTTGATTGCATTTAAGATTCTCTTTCAAATATATAATACAGTATTATTAACTATAATAACCATGTTGTACATTAGATACTCAGAAGTTATTCATCTTATAATAGGAAGTTTATATGCTTTCACCAACATCCTCCCATTTCCCCTACCCACCATCTCCTGGTTATAACTACCAATCTACTATTTCTGAATTCAGCTTTTGTAGATTTTGCATTTAAGTCATATCATACAATATTTGTTCTTTCTCTGTCTGACTTGTTTTACCTAACATAATGCCCTGGAGGTTTATCCATGTTGTTGCAAATAGCAGAATTTCCTTCTTTCTCAAGCTGAATAATATTCCGTTCTACATTTATACATCTACTTTATTCATTCATCTGTTGGTGAACACATGTTTTTTTCCCCATATTTTAGCCACTGTGAATAATGCTGCAGTTATCATGAAGGTACAAATCCTCTTCTAGGGTCTTTTCGTTTCCTTTGGATATATACCCAGAAGGAGGATTGCTGGATCTTATGATAGTCCTATTTTCAATTTTTTGAGAAACCACCATACAGTTTTCCATAGTGTGTCTTGTCAAATACTTTTTCATCTGTTAAGATGATCATATGATTTTTATATTTTATTCTATTAATGTGGTATACTACATTTATTGATTTGCATATGATGAACTACCATTGCATTTCAAAGATAAGCTCCTCTTGACCATGGTGTATGTTTTTTTTTTTATATTAACTTAAATTTGGATTGTTAAATTTTGTTGAGAGTTTTTGCATTCACTTTATTTTTTTGAAGTTTTTATTTATTTATTCATGAGAGACACAGAGAGGTAGAGACATAGGCAGAGGGAGAGGCAGGATCTCCACAGACAGCCCAATGTGGGACTTGATTCCAGACCCGGGGATCACAACTCGAGCCAAAGGCAGATGCTCAACCTCCAAGCCACCCGGATGCCCCTACTGGGGAAATTTTCATCAGGGCTATGGATCTATAATTTTCCTCTCTGGTGTCTTTATCTGGCTTCGGTATGTGGGTAAAAGTGGCCCTTTAAAATAAGTTGGAAATGTTCTCTTCTATTCAATCTTTTTGAAGTTTGAGGATTGGCATTAATTTTTTAAATGTTTGGTAGAAGTCACCACTGAAACCATCTGGTTGTGGGGTTTTCTGTGTTGGAGGTTTTTGTTTACAGTTTCAATCTTCTTACTAATTATTGATCTGTTCAGATTTTCTATTTTTCCATGATTCAATCTTGGTAGCTTGGATTTATCTATTCCTTCTAGATCATCCAATTTGTTGACAAATAATTATTCATAGCAGTCTCTAACAATCTTTTGTATTTCTTTTTTTTTTTTTTTTTTATGATAGTCACAGAGAGAGAGAGAGGCAGAGATATAGGCAGAGGGAGAAGCAGGCCCCATGCACCGGGAGCCTGATGTGGGATTCGATCCTGGGTCTCCAGGATCACGCCCTGGGCCAAAGGCAGGCGCCAAACCGCTGCGCCACCCAGGGATCCCCAATCTTTTGTATTTCTATAGTATCACTTGTAATGCCTCTGGTGTCATTTCTGATTTTAATTATTTGAATCTTCTCTTTCTTAGTCTAGCAAAAGTTTTGCCAATGTTTTTTATCTTTTCAAAAAATAACTCTTATTTTTGTTATTTATTTCTACTGTATTTCTGGTCTGTATTTCACTTACCTCTGCTTTGATCTTTGTTATTTCCTTCCTTCTTTTGATTTTGGCCTTAGCTTGTTCCTCTTCTACTTCCTCAAGGTGTAAACTTGGGTTTTTATAATTTGCCATCTTTTTTGTAATGTAAGCATTTATCACTATAAACTTCCCTCTTAAAGCTGCTTTTTCAGCATCCCATAGGTTTTGATATGTTGTCTTTCCATTTTCATTTGTTTCAAGGTATTTTTTATTACCCTTTTGATTTCTTTTTTTGACTCACTCTTGTTATGATTTCCAGTTTCATACTAGTATGGTCAGAAAAGATACCTGGTATCATTTTAATCTTAAATTTGGCAAGAGTTGTTTTGTGGCTTATCTTATGGTCTATCTTGGAGAATGTCCCATGTTCACTTGAGAAGAATGTATTTTGCTGCTGTTGGATGAAATGTTCTGTGTATTCCTTTTAGGCTTATTTGGCCTAAGATATTGTTTAAGTTCAACATTTTCTCATTAATTGTCTGTCTGGATGATCTGTCATTGAAAGTCAAGTATTAAAGTTTTTACTATTATTGTACTATTGTCTGTTTCTTCTTCAGATCTTTTAGTATTTGCTTGATATATTTAAGTGCTCTGATGTTGGGTACATTTATAATTACAATTGTATCTTCTTGATGAACTGAATGCTTTATTACTATATACTGATTTCTTTGTCTCTTTTAAGCATTTTTGGCTTAAGATCTGTTTCATCTGATATAAATATAAATATAAATATAAATATAAATATAAATATAAATATAAATATAAATAAATATAAATATAGCTACCCCTGCTCTCTTTTGGTCTCCACTCACATGGAGTATATTTTTCAATCTCTTCAATTTGATCCTATATGTGTCCTTAATGTTAAAGTGAGTTTCTTTTAGGCAGCAGTTAGTTATATGTTTTTTTTTTTTTTTTTTTGGTGTTTTGGGTTTTTTGTTTTGTTTTGTTTCGCTTTGTTTTTTAGACATCTAGTCACCCTGTGTTTCGATTGGAGAATTCAATCCATCTACATTTGACATAATTATTGATAGGTGAGATGTTAATACACCATCTTACTAATTGTTTTGTGGCTGCTTTGTAGTTTTTTTCTCCCTTTCTTTCTCTTTTACTGTCTTCCTTTGTGAATTGATGATTTTCCATAGTGCCATGCTTTGATGTTCTTCTCTTTGTCTTGAGAGTATTTACTATAGGTTTTTGCTTTGTGGTTTCTGTGAGGCTTGCACAAAACACCTGACCAACATAATAGTTTATTTTACACTGACATACTTGTGATCACATATAAAAGCTCTTCTCTCTCCTCTCTCTTTTATGTTGTTGATGTCACAATTTATGTCTTTTTGTATAATATGTCCATTAACAAATTATTATAGCTATGGCTATTTGTAATACTTTTGTTCTGTAACCTTTATACTAGATATAAGTGGTTAACACACTACCATGCTAGATTATTACAAATATTACATTATTTGAGAATTCTGAATCTGACTATATCCTTACCTTTACCTTCACATTGTATATTTTCATATGTTTTCATGTTACTAATTAGTGTCCTTTCATATCAGCTCAAAGAATTTCTTTCAACATTTCTTGTAAGGCAAGTCTAGTGGTGATTAATTGTCTTAGCTTTTGTTTGTTAGGGAAAGTCTTTATGTCTCCTTCATTTATGAAGTGTAACTTTACTGGGTAAAGTATTCTTGTCTGGCAGTTACTTTCTTTTAGCACTTTGAATATGCCATCCCATTCTCTCCTGACCTTCAAGTCTCTGCTGAGAAATTTGCTAGTAGTCCTATGGGGATTCTCTTGCATGATATATTTTTGTTTACTTGTTGCTTTTAAAAGCCTTATTTTGTCTTGATTTTGGACAGTTTTGTTATAATGTATCTTAGAGAAGATTATTTGGGATTAAACTTTTGGGGAGAACTATTAATTTCATGAACTAAGATGTTCAAATCTATTCCTGGGTTTGGTAAGTTCTCAACCATTTTTTTTTTAAATAACCTTTCTAAAAAAATAATAAAATAATAAAATAAAATAAAATAAAATAAAATAATAAAATAAAATAAAATAAAATAAAATAAAATAAAATAATAAATAAATAAATAACCTTTCTACCCTTTTCTCCATTCTTTCCTGCTGGGATGCCCTTTGTTTCTTTTAGTAGTGTCTTTAAGTCCCATAAGCTTTCTTCATTCTTTTTCATTCTTTTTTTTTTTTTCCTCCTCTGGAAAATTTCAATTGATGTGTCTGCTAGCTCATTGATTCTTTCTTCTGCTTGGTCAAGTCTGTTGTTGAAGCTCTCCATTGAATTCTTCAATGGAGGCATTGTATTTTTCAGCTCCAAAATTTGCTTGGTTCTTTTTACTTTGTTGAATGTCTCATTTTGTTCTTGAATTCTTTTCCTGATATAGATAAATTATTTATCTGTGTTCTCTTGTAGCTCTCTGAGCATCTTTAAAACAATTATTTTGAATTCTTTGTCAATTGATTTCTGGACCTCCATTTATTTGGGGCCAGTTACTTGAGGTCACTATATTCCTTTGACAGAGTCAAGTTTCCCTGATTCTTCATCACCTCTGTAGCCTTGTGTAGAGATATGCATATTTGAAGAAGTCACCTTTTCCAGACTTCATGGACTGATGTCAGTAAGGCAAGACCCTACAACCTGTGGGTTGTAGCATTGTGAAGCATGTTGTTGTCCTAAGTTTAGTAGTGCAGGGCACCAAGTTCAGAAATGAGTGCCAGCACTGGATCAGAGGGGCAGTGGGTATGATACTCTTTGGCTCAGGACATTGTGGTCCACAGCATCAACAACTGTGTAGTAATTAGCAAGCATTGCAGGGTTCTCCAGTACCTGTAATGAGTGTTGGGATCTTCAATGGCAACCCCAAGTCCTGGCACAGGTGCAAGGGAAGGCAATAGTGATGGTCAGAGTTACTGGTGCACATACATTCAGATGCAGGGTCCAGCTGCAGGTGGCTGTGTAGTTCCAAGGTTTAGTTGCAAATAACCATGTAATGGTAAGGGGCAAGGTGGGCAGCAAGAGCAGGTGGCTATCTACAGGCTCAGTGGTAGTTGTGGGGGCCTCTGCTATCAGGGTGCATTATCATGGCTGCTAGGTCTCACTGTGAGCACATGGTAGTGGAGGTCTGTAACAGAGGCCAAGCCTGGAGTGTGCTGATGTATAGTTTTGCATGGGGTGCTAACTGCAGATGAACAAAATAGTGTAGGCCAATGACAGGAGACAGGGCTTGATCAGAGCCTACAAGCATCTCTGGAAGCCCTGGCTATTGATGTGCTCTCCCATGACTACATATTCTTCCCCTCCCCCTTCTCTTTTCCCCATCCCCATGCATACTACAGTGGAGGCTGATAACAGGTATCCAGGCCAGCAGTATACAAGAGAATTTAAGAGGCCAGCCCCAAGTGCACATCTGGCAGTGGGGATCTAGATTGATGTCTTACATTGGCACAGCTGCAGAGGTCTGAGCTGCCTGCTAAGGCAATTCTAGGGCTAAGGTAGCGGGAAGTAGGGACTCAGATGGATGGCATTAGCACATGCAAGTATCTATGGGGTAAAATCTGATGAAATCAACAGGGAGTGAACAGCAGCTTGGATGGCCACTGACTTCTTTGGTGGTGAAATATGCTGGGTTTGTCTGCAAAACAGGTCACTGGAAACTGCAATTGCTGTGATTATGGTTGTTACTGGTAGCCCTGCTCTCCTTCCTTGCTCCTAGTCATGTCTATACATCTCAGCTTTGATGGTCTGGGTAGGTGAAACCAAAGCGGGGCCTTTGTGCAGTGCCAAGAAAGGCTGAGGAAGCCAGTTGCTCACCCAACTCTAGCAAATGGAACCTTTTCTAGCTGGGAAGTTCCCTCTTGGCACTGAGCAATACTGGCTTGAGGGGTGAGATGATGCTGGCAAAGTGAAGTTATCTTCCTTCCCTCCTTGTGCAGTTATTATCAGTTTTGTTGTTTCCCTATGTCACTGAAGTTTCTTAAAGTATACTCCAGAGCTCTCCCAGAGCTTTTTTTTTTTTTTTCATGGATAACTCTCTAATTACTGATCTTCATAGGAGCACAGAAACAGGGGTCTCCTATACCACCATTTTGGTCTATGCCTAATAAATTTGAATTGTCTTCTAAACATTATATGTGACACAGTATAGAAACTGGACCCAGACACATCCCTCCAAAGTCTTTATAGTTTTTCTTTTATTGGCCAAATAGGTAGACATAAATTCAAAGTTCAATCTATCTTTTAGTGGGAAGGCCCTGAAATCTCTGTCCATTCTTCATTTCTTAACTGGGATGGTTGATGTCTGCACTGTGCATGCAATTTTAAGAGGTTACTATAGATTTGGGCAAAGCTCGTTTACACATAGAATATGGGGGTCCCTCTCTCCTGTACTATCCTTCCAAGGATTCCTCTCTTTCTTTCTTTCTACCAGCTAAGAATGCCCTAAACCCCATCCTCTGATTCTTTAAGACAGCATGATTATAGTCTTCTCTCTAAGCTTCTCTCACTTTACCTAGTATGTACTTGGGTCTGTGCTTAGAAAAAGCAAACAAGTGTAAAAAAAAAAAAAAAAAGTCATTTGAGAATGGATTGCATAACATTGCAAAAATTAAATTGAAAAACCTATCATCTAATTAGCAATAAGGGAGTGTGGTAGAAATCAAAGATATGCACAATGCACACAGCTTCTCTTGCCTAGAAAGCCTCCTTGTCCTTCTGCACACATCAAAAGCCAATCCATCCTTCTAGGCACAGCTCAACCCGCCATGCCTCATCCACCATCACTTATTTCCACAAGACATCAAGGGGGCCTTAGATTGTGTAGAGCTGTGTGTGGTATATACCTCACACTATCCAAGGGGATTTCGAGCTCTTTGAAATTAAAAAAAAATGCTTTATTCATCATTGTATAGTCATAAGGCCTATCACAGAATAGGTTCTCCATAAATACCTTTTGATTAATTGATTCTCCCACTAATCTCACCTCACAGTGTCCCTAATAATATAGAAATAGCTCCTAAGCATCTTTAATCCTCATCATGACTTCTTAATACTTGCTAAACCTCCTCTCAGAAGGAATCGCTCGCTACTCTTGCTATCAGATTTGCTCATCACTTTATAGTATCATGCCCATTTTAAAGGGACAGAAGAAATACCGCACTGAGAAGAGGAAACTATTCTTTTTGAGTAGCTAAAGACCCAAGGAAATATACTAGGCTGGTAAATATGTCCCTGTAGAATGACTCTAGCAGTGCTATGATTGTCTTTGATCAGAAAGAAAAGGAACACAAGGAAAACATTGTCTATAGCCATAGGGCCCTCCTGTTGGCCTTTACCTGTTGATACCAGTGCAAAGAAATTCCAACTCTTAAAAATGTTGATGCATTACATTGTAGGCATAATAAATGTTAATATGCAGCTGCTCACCCAAAGGCGTCTCAGTATAAATAACAAATGCAAAATTAAAATAAATAGAGGCCCTGTACTTCTAGAAAGTTCCCAGAGGGTGGCAAACTGAAACAGCACAAACCCCAAAGCAATAGTAACAGAAAGGAGAGCCAAGGTGCCTTGGGTCACAAAGCCCTCAAGAGCCCTAGCAAGGCCAATGGAGAGAGCAGATGGAATCTCGTATGAGAGAAGCCCATGACTAGCTGACAATTTGATGGAGCCTGTTTTAAAACTACACACACACATGCACTCACGCACCACGCACGCACACACGCACTTCACCCCTCCTGTAATGAATGGAAAGAGGCAAGTCCTGAGATACAGAAAAGTCTCCAAACCTTATTCACTTTATCTCTACAGTGCCAAGATTGGTCTGATTGAAGAGAATGAATTGTTTGGAAACTTCCATATTAGAAGGATGAGATTTAGGAGCCAAAGCAGAGATAAAGTAGGACCAGAGTAGAAGTAGAACAGACCAGAACAGAAGCTAGTTACTGCCCACTCCCCTGCCTTTATCACCACAGCTCTGCTTTCCACACCTCTCCTGGGTTTACAGGTGACAATGCAGCATAATGTGCCCTTCAGCTTCTCCTGGAATTTGACTCATGAGTCCTGTATCCATTCTTTATTAAATAGCCCTGCAGTAGCACAGGTGCTTCTGAATCGCCTGTATCTTAACATCCCCGAAGCCTCCATGACCCTGGCCTGGGTCAGGGATGTAATTTATTTCCTAGTCTCACTCTGTTACTGGATTATGAGCCCCGTGATGATAGAGATGACACCCAAGTCATTCTTGCAACCCTCATGTTTAGGAATACTGAGCTTGGCACATAGCACACAATACATGCCTCTTGCTAGCTTTGTGCCTTGTTTCCTCATCTTTAAATAGGGATAATTAAAATACTTAACCCACAGTATCTCATTGTTATGAGATATTAAATGAATTTAAACATTTAAAACATTAAACCAATGCTGGTCCATAGTAAATATCCAATAAGTGCTATTCATCATTATAATACTTGTTATCATAACATTAAATTGAATCATTGCAAGTGACCTAAAAAGACCTCTCATTTTAATATATTTTCCTTACTGAAATAAAAATTCCACATATAAAGATTCATATATAAAGATTCCATATATAAAGATTATATGTCTTTTATATGAAAAAAAAGTTTCTCCTTTACTTACTGATCTTTTTGAACATAAAACCTCTGGAAGAACACCTTAAGCTCCAAGTTTGAGTTTTTAATATGGTTTTTCCCCAGGCAGAATGGAAGCGCTGAGAATCTTGGAAGGGGCCAGGGAGCAATGCAAAGATAGAAACCACGAGTGCAAAAGAAGAAGAAAGACAAACTTCTCTGGGGTTCAATTTTTTTTCATTTATAAAAGTGCCTGACCTACAAGATTTCTAATGTGCTTTAATTTCTAATAAGCCATAAGCTCATTTAATCAGCTAACCTGGTTGAACTTAAAATTTCTTCTACCCTCAGACTTGCCATTTAGGATAAAATCCAGCTCTCCTGGCTTTCCTTCAGAAGCTAGCCTGAAGGGGCTTCCATTTTTTTTATCTTTAAAATGGGTTGAGCAGAAAAACAGGGAGCCTCTCTTACAGTATGGGTCACAATGAAGAAGGACAGAGCTGTTCCCAGTCTCAGCAAGAGCCCCACAATAGAAATTCAAAGCATAACTACTACTATTATAGTCAATCACCTGCAAACCTCTGCCCATCTGTTCTTTCTTAGATCTCTGTACCTTTGGAGTTCTCTGTAGGCAAGTTCTTCAATATAATATGACTTTGCTCCTGCACTGGTTATATACATGTGCACATGCATGCATGCATGAATGCAGACAGGCATGGCACATGCAGAACAATGCTACCTAAGAATGTATTTCCAGACATAGCTTTATGAAGACACAATGCGTTATGCCCATTTTACAGATAGAGAAAATTATCTACAGAGTCCTACCCAAACATTTCCCCAAGGGCCAATCCTGAAGATACTAGTTACATACCTGTGAATGGGTCCTTACATTCTTAGGAGTAGGTTTTCCACAAGAAGCACTCAGTAACATCTTGGGAATGAAATACATATTTTCTTTTTTCTTTTTAAAATTTTATTTGTTTGTTTGTTTATTTATTTATTTATTTGAAAGAGAGAACACACAAATGCAGGTCAGTGGGGAGGCAGAGGGAGAAGGAGTAGATTGCTTGTTGAGAAGGGAGCTTGTTGTGGGGCTCAATCCCAGGACCTTGAGATCATGACCTGAACCAAAGGCAGAGGCTCAACTGACTGAGCCACCCAGGTGCCCCTGAAGTACATATTTTTAAGGAGTAGAGATTACAGGGCCAACATAAAACTAATCAGAGCCTACATTCCCATCAATCCTAACTCAAGAGAAAACTTAAACTGAACTATAAAATATTGCACACTCCCCAAAGAGCAGTTCAACCATAAAGGCCAGAAATCCTCTGAATAGGAAAGATTAAAAAAAAAAAATCCCTGGTGTTACATCTAAAGATGCAAATGAGACCTCGTATATAACATCGTGCCTGGCTTCACTGATGGTATCCAGACTTCTGCTTGCCCATTCCAGCTGGTGAGGACCAACAGCACTGCTCCAGGCTGAGCCCTCCTTCTTTGTTCTAACCGTTGGGAAGATGAAGGTGCCCGGTAGATATTTTCAATCATGCAGTTTCCATACCTCCAAACTTAAGGAAAGGAATTGGGGGTAGGGAGAAGGTCAAAGTGTCAACCTTTCCTCTCTTTTCATTTAGCTTTTCAAATGGAAAGAAAGGGTAAAGGGGAGATATTTTGGCTGATATCCAAGCCAGGAAAAGAAAGATCTGAGGCCCTGCTCAGGAGAGTAAAGAAAAAGGTGTCTTATGTCTAGAGGTGAATAATGAGGCATTTCTGCTTGCCAATAGACCCTAAGGAAAACCCTGGAAGATGCCCAGGCCTCTGGGCTTCTTGACTGGAAGAAACTAGCTCACTGACCTCCCATTGGCTGTTCTGGATAATTTAGAGAATTCAAACATGGAAGTGCTGTAAGTAGGAAACACCCCCTTGCTTGTGCCTTCCAGAAATGGCAACAAGAAATGGCTCCTGAGTGCTGGGGGCATGGAGCTTTGGGCCCCTATCATGGAGTATGTGAGGAGCACCCCCACAAGAAAAAAAAACGGGGAACTTGGGAGAGGAGAAAGTCTTGCTGAAATCCTTGGATGAATGGCAAAGCCCTGGCCATGACAGCAAAGGTGAGTCCACACTGAAGGGGATTCCAGACAGGCCATGTAGGTCCTGGGCTCCCAGAAAGTATTATAGGGCTAGAATAGAAAGTCTCAAATTAATCTGGAATGGGGATGGCAGCAGTAGTGGAAACTAAGCCATTGCCCTGGAAGATCAGGGAGAGAAGGGACTCCATTCAGATGATAGCTGGCAGCGGGGTTGCTGCGGTAAAGAGAGGAGCCACAGACTGGGTCTCTAGGATACAGCTCAGACCAGAAGCTCTTGGATAATTCTTGGCAACCAAACACCCATGTAGAGTGAGCTCAGTACCTTGCCTGGAACCTTCCTCCAGATCAAACTGGCAAGGGAAAGGAAGGGATTGGGGATGTAGAATGACTTTCCAGGGGAAAGATACTATAGGGAAGCTTTTTAAAGGCCATAAAATTTGACTCTGTTCAGTAGATTCTTTTCAACAATGTGGAGACAAGCCACACCTTATTGAATTCAGGGGAATTAAGAAGATTTCTAATGCTGGAAAGTAAACAAACATGAGTGTCTATTTAATAAGTCAATTTTTTTATAAATTTATTTTTTATTGGTGCTCAATTTGCCAACATATAATATAACACCCATTGCTAATCCCATCAACTGCCTCCCTCAGTGCCCGTCACCCAGTCACCCCCGCCCCCCGCCACCTTTGGGATGACACTGTTTCCTTATAGACCGAGCCCTTGGTGAATGGCCCAGACCTGAATGAACTTTTCCATCTGAGGCCTTCTGACCTTTCCTGTATTCATCCAGTTCCACCAGGTGGTAAGAAAGGTAATAGCGCCTTTTCTCTCTTCTGTTCTCCCAATTCATCACCGTATCCTCAGTTCAAGTCTATTACCTTTGAAAAGATCATGAAGAATTATTTTCCTTTTGTCAAATCAAATAATCTAATGCTCTTATTTAGGCTTTGCAACTTAACTGGCTTAATCTCTAGTATTACCTGCTAAATACCTATCATGGCAACTAAATTACTGTCAATTTGTCAAGAGTTCATTTTTTTTGTTGCTGTTAATTAGACAGTTGTTACCTTGGCACCCTTTACCACCCAAAATTGAAGGTTACTTGGACCAAATGTTATAAAAATGGGGCTTCCTTAAAGGCCTTCAGACATGTGTCCATCAGTCCTAAGGGCCACACTCAATCATGGAAGCTTTCAGAGAATGGCAGGAAATTTGCCTGAATTTCTGATCTTCCAGATTCTTCTATGGGTGCCTCCATTATTTGATCAAACACAAACACTATCAAATGACATCTTTTTTACAAAAATGAATGTGTAATAGACTGAGTGAGTGAGTGAAGGAGCACATACACGAATACATAAACAAATGGAAATAGCAAACTAAAAGTGGATTAGACTAGAAGCATTTGAATTGTTCAAACTGTCAATTCTGGGGGCGTCTGGATGGTTCAGTCAGTTAAGTGTCTGACTTGGTTTTGACTTAGGTCATGATCTCAGGGTCCTGGGATCCAGCCCCATGCCGAGCTCTGAGCTCAGCGGGGAGTCTGCTTGAGAGTCCCTCTCTTTCCCTCTGCCCCTCCCCCATTCATGCACACAGGCGCTCACCCTCTCTTTCTCTAAAATAAATAAATAAATATTTTAAAAATTGTCAATTCTAAATTCTTACAGTTTAGAGAAGAAAGGGGTTGAGTATTGCTTGGGATAGTCCAAGAACTTTATTTCAGGAAGAAAACTTAGGATTTAGGTCATTCTCTTCTCTGTAGCACCATGTCACTTGATGTTTTCTAGTGCTCTAAATTAAAGTCACCTAGACAAGACAGAAACCAAGGAAAGCACCCAGGTCCAATGCATTCACCACCACCACTCTCCCTAGTTAGAAAGGTGTCCGGGAATTTTTGAATATAGCAGTGTAAGGCATTCCAGAAGCTACCTTTCAGCTCTTTTTTTTTTTTTAAGTACTCATTTATTTTTGTTTCCTAATGTGGATGCCAATCCACGAGGCATAATGCACCTTTTAAACACAAATTTTGCCTGACACTATATTCTCGGAGAACAGTCAATAAATACACATTTCTCTAAAACACATATAAATGGCAAAGAAAAAAATGATTATCTATTAAACCGGGTTGACATCAAGAAGAAAGGTTTACATTAAGCCTAACGGTCAATAGCCTGAAGTCACTCAAAAATCTAAAACTTGGACCTAAACACTGTGTTCCTGGAGAAAAAAAAATACTGTTCAAACCAGAGGACTGATGGCAAGGTGCGAGAACAGCGATGTGATTTGAGCCACACGTGTTCCTGAGACTGAGGGATGGAGGAAAGCAGGGAAAGGTGATTGGCCACTTGACAGATCAGGAAGGAAAGTTAAAATTATTGAGGGCATCTGGTCCACTGATTGTTGTGGGCAAATCCTATTCGCCTCCCACCAACTCCAGAAAGGCCGCTGTGCACTCAGAGGCCTTCGATCAGCCTCGGCCAGCTCCACCACACCTTCACCAGAACTGACAGCTTGACAGACAGATGGCTCACATAGTGACAGCACAGACACCCGGCCCTGCCGCCTCACTGGTCAGCCGTCAGCACTTTAGAAAGGATGCAGAATGTCTCTTAAAGGAAACAAAGGAAAGAAAAGAGGGAAGAACACATCTCTTAAAAAAAAAAAAAAAAAAAGCAGTCATAGAATTTGCTCTGGTTTGAGCCCTACCCTTCCCTTCCCTTTTAATGCCAGTTAGATTTGGGCCCTCCTGCTAGCATGACCTTGACCAAGGGCTGTTTTACAGTCTGCAGGCCAGCATGGGCCGCTTCCTCATCCAACCAGTCATCCTGTGGGTGGCTCGAGTCTTCACCGCTTCCTGCCTTCTCCCAGCTGACCCAGGCATGCCCCAAAGCACGATCTTCACCACGATCTTACGGTCCGGACTACTGAGCCGTGTTCCTTCAGCCTGTGGCTCATAATTCTGCTCCCTGAGCCAGGAACCCCCACGATCCCAAGAGGCAGTCTGTACTTGCCGTGTTCGGTTATAACTGTGGTTAAAAGACTGTAAACACAGGCCAGATACTCAAATATTTCTTGAATGAATGACGGAATGAGTAAAAATGTCTGTGACAGTCAACTGCAAGATGGTCCAGAAGTCTTGAATTTACTATCTCACAATTCAACTGGGTCTGGATGGAACATCACCCCTTTGAACCCTCACTTCGTCTATCCTTTATAGGGCAGCTGCCACTCTGATTTATTATGGCAAGTTATTTTTAACTTAGTAATGAGCTCTTTAGAGCAGAATCTGGGCTTGCTTCATCTTATATCATGCATTCGACACATGTTTGTTGAATACTAAGTATTCTAAGAGTTCTAGAGAATAAAGAGATGAAATAGGTCTGTATTGTTTTCTCCAGCATGGATGTTGGTTGGAGGTACTAGAGGGAAAGGAGGTATGCCTGAGTTGAAAGATACGGGGAGTGGGTAGAAATGGATGAAAAACCGATAATTATGTTTACTGATTTGCAAGTACCTTGCGAAATGCTTTACAAGAACTTCCTCAATCCTTTACAAGACCTTCATGACATAGGCATTATTATTATGCCCATTTTACAGATAAAAAAACTAACCCAGGGTCACCCAAAATGTTTAAGTAAAGGGCAAGGCAAAAGAGCCAGGAAGACCTTTCTGGTTGTAGAACCAATCTCTCTCTCTCTCTCTCTCTTTCCCTCTGTCTGTCTCTCTCAGACACACATACACCACATACACATTTGGGGGTGAATTTATATTTTAGTGACAATAACTTCTCTATTACTTGAAAACCAGTCTCACATGTGGAACTATTTTATTAAATGAACTGGACTTAATAAAGTACATCCAAAAGAGCAAATTTATTCTTTCTTCCATAGTCCCTACAAAATCACTCTGGATTAGTCTTCTCTATCCCTGGGATAAAATTTCAGGGAAGTCTTAAAGCTGCCCAAGCTCCTTTTAATCACAAAAGTAGTCTCAATCCAGTAATTGAGTCCCCAAACATCCAGTGCATTGTACTCATCAAAATGCCCAACTCCATTCAACTTTGGGATTCTCCTTAAGCCCCAGTCTGAGTCCTTTACGGCTGGCAGCCTGAAGCGAGGCAGTGGTTGTGCATATCTCTACACCCCATCCCCACTGCTGTCTCACTGCTGTCCTCCTCCTCTCCCAGCCCCAGATCCTGCAAGACAAGAGGGAATTAGCAGGAAATAATGCCAGTTTTTACAGAAGGGGAAGACACAGCTATAATCTGGAGAAAGGCACCCTCTGGGTATCAGAGGTACCATTGGTAGTCTTTTATTTTTTTTTTATTTTTTATTTTTTTTGGTAGTCTTTTTTGTTGTATTTGTTTTCTTTTGTTTTTAAAAGCCTCCTACTGGGGCTTATCACTACATCTCCTTGATATGAGCAAAGTCTCTCCTCTGGGGACCATATAGGAAGTCCCTTCCAGAAATCCAGTTCACCAACTCTGTGTGTGGGAGGGGTGCCCCTTTTAAGCAAAATCCCATTGAAACATTCCCAGGGCAGCCCCCTATCCTCATCTCTGTGGAGTCCACATCCAGGCACTGGGACACATCTCTTTTTGTACTGGGAGAAGAGAAGTCACTCCCAAGAGCCTGTCTGAGCTGGCACCAGGCCATCAGCCAGATCGCTGGCCAAGGATAGTCTTCCCTGGCTAGAAACTGAAGACCAGTCCTTAGATTTTCCAAGCTCCAGAGGGCTCCTGACAGGCTTTCTGAGTAGCCCCTTTGAAGTTTTTCTCATTTGCCATGAGATAAGAAGGAAGAATATTCTAAAACTCCCTCCCAGCCTCTCTAACCATTACTGCTCCTATGTGCTGGATGAGGTGGCCCCCTACTAATGAGGAAGCAGCTTTAGAAAGTCCTAGCAAGGCCTACGTAGGTGATCTAGCACTCCCTTCTGGAAGCAGAACTGTTTGGCCCTTATGGTATGATTCTCAGACCATAGGGCATCAGGAAAAATTGAGCCAGACTCACTTTACCATCTTGTCACTCATTTCCATGTAAGACCCCCACACACCCCCATACAAAGATTTAAGCACTGGTAGCAAAACTGTCTCACCTTTACAAATAGATGCCCTTGCACTACCATGGTCCAGATTCTTAATATTTATTCTCAAGCCAGTTTTCCACAGGTCACAAAGGTCATTCCAGCATGCTGAGTGTGGCGCCCGTGCCCTAATAATGTCATACTAAGACCCAACTCTGGAGGGCTCTCCAGATGAGGCTGATTGTCTTCACATGGGCACTGGCAGTCCATGCTTCTAACCCCCAACCAGGTGAGGTAGGGGTTACCAGTTTATAATTCTGGAATCTAGAAGGTGGACAGACATGAGAAAGGAAGAAAGCACAATGAACAAGTATCTCAGCTAAGAAGGCCAAAATAACTAGGGGAGGAAGTTCGATAGAGGAACCATAGAGCAAAATAACCATAATAACTGACTTTAATCAAATATTTGTTTGCCAGATATTGTTCTGGGCACTCTATGTGCTTTGATTTATCTCTTTGTCCACTCCTTAGAGGTCTCTACTACTAACTCCATTGTGCAGATGAGAACACTGAGGAAAAGAATCTACCTAACTTGCCCCAAGTCACACAGAGAATAAGTGGAGAACAGGCCAGGGCTGGCTCCAGAACCCATTTTTAGAAGAGGTTCACTCATTTTCCTCTCATAGATAAAGTAGTGGGAATTCAGAGGCAGACAAGGTGTGCGGAATGCCGCTTGTGTGTAAGATGTTTAGAGTCATCCTCTGTAGGTGTTGGCAGATGATGGACTATTTTTGTATAGGCCATGAACTGATAACGGATCTTTATATTGTTAAGGGATTGTGAAAAGCAACTCCAATAATAATAACAACAAGAATATGTGACAGAGTGACAGATAGTATGGTTATTGGCTGGCAAAGCCTAGAATACTGACTATCTGTCCCTTCAGGAAAGGTTCACTGAGCCCCGGCAAAACAATGGTTCTCACATGTATCGTGCTGAGTTTGGGGTTCTGCTAGGATCTCAGTGAGCACTACCAAGGCAGTAGATAGGGAAGGCTACCAAACAGGAAATACTCCAGATTTCTCCCTCAAAATCCCCTAAGTGGAACAGCTCTGTATTTTTAAAAATTCAAGTTCTGCACTCATATATTTCTTTTTGAGGATACTACCACAAAATGAAAACTGAAAACCAGTGCCCTGGCCTACAGGAAGCCATTGTTGGCCTGTACCTGGGGAAGGCGGCGACAAAGCAGAAAGAAGCAGAGGCTGGTGGTGGTGTTCAGGACCAACTAGAGCAGGAAAAACTCAAAACAGGAATTAGAAAAAAGTTAGGAACCTATTTTAATAATACTACCTGAGCCTCAGGACAGGACAAGAGTGGCGATGACAGACAGCAAGGGGAGGGCCTGGGGGACGCCATGCAGGAGGAAAGATAGGCTTGTTCCCGCATGGAAGAAGATGGAAGTCTCAAGGCTGATGCCAAGATTTCAAATGTGAGTCCTTGGAGGAAAATAATTCTGCTGATGGAAGTAGTATGACAAAAAAGTATGATGAGGAAGACCTGAGCTGGTTTGGGTGAAAACATGGAGCAAAATCCATGTGTGCGCTTCCTGACAGACCCTTGGAAACTTGGTGGTTATCCCTTCTGTTGCCCAACCCGAGGCTCACAGGACAAGAAAGAAGACCTCGTGGAAGCAAGCTAATTCTGCATTCAAAATCCGGTCAGCACAGGGAATTCACAGATATCCCAGCTCTAAGAGGGCTGGCCACAGCATTCCCTCTTAGTCAACCTTTTGTGGAGGAAGACCTGGGGTGGGCTTTGGTTGCTTTCCTTCATACCCTTTTTTCTCTTCCAAGATATGTTTCATCAACAGATAGTAATGCACAACAATGAGATCAGATGTTTTGTTTGCATATCTGAAGTGGCATTCAGTGTGATGTGACCTTAGCCCCTGCTCCCTCCAAACAATGAGCCTTAGAACTTTCTCTTCTTTCAGGGACACTCACAAGCTGCAATGGGTCCCTAGTCCTGGATTCGACTTCCGGTAAAGAATATAAACTTTGAGCCAGAAGACTTTAATTCTCTCCCATTCCTTCAGAGGAGTACTCTGTCAGCAGGGTACTATTACAAGAGACTTTATTACATTTTATCCAACTGTTGGCAAGTTCTGAATCTTAAAGAGAACGGTTTTGTAGTACAAAGATTAGAGTGCTCCATAGAATACTAAAAAGAAAAAGAGGGAAAAAAACTAAGTCATCAAGAAAGTTTCTAAAAACCTTCTCTGCATATGCTTATTTGAAGAGCCTGTATTATGCACTTGGAATTTACTTTAATTATTAACATTGGAGGAAAAAGTTCTTCTAAGCATAGAAACTTCAAAGGGTAAATAGTCATCAGGGTTCAGGTACCTTCTCCTTTAAGTGTCTCCATAATAGCTGTGGCAGCGAGGAAGCTATTTGGAACTTTGGTTATTGTTGTTGCTGGGTTTTGTTTTCTTTTGTTTTGTTTCACTCGGTGATTGCGAAGTGCTTTATAAGGAAAAAAAAAATCAATAGGGCTTCTACCCAGTTGGAGTAACTGAGATACAAGCTATGACTTGACCCCAGGTCCTTCTGCCAGTCCTCAGAGAATGCCCTGTTGTCTACATTCATCACCAGCTGAGGAGCTAGCTTCCAAGGGGAGAGTAAAAGAAGGGATGTATGTGTGACAACCTGCATGTGAGTATCTGAGACATGCCAGGGATACCAATGCCAGGAGGGGAGGGATTGATCAGTGAGACTCAAAGTCAGAAGGATGAAAACTGCTGTTGGAAACTCACAGCATCCAGCTAGATATACACACATGACCTTGGATGTCCTGTAAATGACATGTGGTTCCCTAAAGCAATCTCCACCGTTGGTGTGGTTTAAACCTCAACTTGAGGACATGCTGGACCTCCTTCCCCAGGGACAAGAAAATGACCCACTAGCCTCTTTCAGTTTCACATCTAGGTACTAGGAAGCAGAAGTCCGACTCTGGTGTGAAACCATGGCTCAGAAGTCAGAGAAGAAGTCATCGAGGTAATAGTGATCTCTTGAAAAAGGCCATTATCTCATGACCATTTTTCTAGTTAGGGGGCAATTATTTTCCCATCTGGCTCATATTTTTGCCCAACTTTCCCTGTGCTCCTTCAACAACCATTTTCACCTAGACTGCCCTTCACCTTGTTATCCTGAGCTGAAAGAGTTCTTTTCAGCTGTAGTCTCTTGACCTTGTCTCAGCCAATTACATTCTATCTGTGTCTCCAAAAGTAACCTATATAGGAGAATGTAGCATTTATGCTCATATATCCCTGTAGGTTGCTAAGAGACCTGTTACTAGAAATCCACAGTCACCTATTTTTTATTTTGTGTTGGGAGACACACACACACACACACACACACACACACAGTACAACTCAACATTGGTGTTTTTCCAATGGAGTTTTTCCATGTGGATGTTGATGGATTATTTTGAACATGGAAGAAGAATAAAGAAGAAATCAAGGCACAAGCAACACTGATTTGCTCACTAATTAATTCATTCAACAAAAATTTCTTGAGTTTGTAAACTTTAAATATTCATTTGTACACCCTTGTTCCTCAACGAACTTGCTTCTACACAGAGTTCAGCAGAACCAATTATCTAATGAAATCAAGCCTCACTGATTGACAGTGTCAGCTAAGCCAACTCTGTCCTCTCTTTTCTTGAACATTTTGTCTTCATTTTTAGAGAAATGTAGACTCCTAAGGCCAGCTCTACTTCCAATAATTATCACACATTCAGCCTAATTTCAGGTTTCTCATCCCTAATAATGCCCATTTAATTAGTGTCATCATTGCCACTGTCATTGTCATCAATAAATATTTATGGAGCAACCACTGGGTATCTTATACTAAACCAAAACCCTTAAGGATTTTATAACCCAGAGGATGTGCAGTCCCTGCTGTCTAGAAGCTTAAAGCAGTAGATGTTAAACAGATTAGCTAATTAATGGCAGACAGTTGTTGAGAAGCTATGGAGCTAACCAAACTTGAAAAAAAAAAAAAAAAAAGCAAAACACATTCTCATGTATAATCAGTTATTTTGGATTTGTGGAAAATATTCTCTCTTCCCTTCTCATAACAAGCAGAGAAATAGCTAGTTTCTGTTTCGCCCATAGGGATCTTTGCATACAAATAATTCAAACAAAACTAAACTTTCAAACTTCATGCTTTCCCAAGGGAATCATCTTTTATTAGAAATAGTCACTTCAAAGGTTTGAGTAAATGTGGGTTTTTTTTTTTTAAGCACTGCAAGCAATTTACATTTTTGTGTGCACATTCACTAAATGATGCTGATCAGATTCAGGGAATTTATCCTGCCAGGAGTGCTGTGAAAGTGTGAAACTTCATAGCACAGCGATATCAACCAATTAGTGACAGAAATTGGCGGGGTGTTCAAATCCCCCAAATAAACTTTGGATCAGATGAATTTCTGACCCAAACTCAAGAAATGGTAGTAGGAGTTTGTATGTTTGTAAAACCTCATCTGCAGCCATATCAAGGTCTTTTAAAGACATGCTAGTTTCTGACAAATGTCATTTATAACAATAAGAACCTGACACTTTTTTAGCACCTTACCAAAGTTTACAAAATGTTTTTTTCACCCAGTATTTTATGCATACCCTCTTTAAACAATTCCATAAGTGTAATCTTATTATTCATCTCATTTTACGATCAGAAAACTAAAGATTGAGCTCGACAAGAATTGCACAGCTAAAACATAAAGGAACAAGATCTTGAAGCCAGATTTTATTTTAATATATTGGAATCTATCCTAAGCTGTTTGGGCCTGAAATTTTCAGATGGTTTTATATCAAACAGTATAGGGAGAGTAATGGTGATGGCAAAAGGAATCTAAATTACCCAGAATGACAGTATATGCATTACAAATATTCTAGATTAATGGTGACCTTTTTACATCCCTTGATGCTAAGCTGAACCACATCAATAAAGACTTAAATCAAATTGCTAACTAGTCCTGTCTCCCTAACCACTAAAACCATGCAATGTGGATAAACTAACAAAGACCTGAGACTCAATTAATATCCAGAGCTGATAATAATGGGTACATGTTGGTACGGCGAGGTTAGTTCTTAATGACTAGCATCCTTTCTGATTAATGAGTACATGCAATTAAATCCTAAGTGCTTTATATAAGCCTGACTCTAAGTTGTGTTTTGAAATTATGGCTCCTAGAACACTTACAACACCACTCTGTGATAAGCATCAGCCTAATGTTTTTGTTCCTCTTTTGTGGGGGGGTACATCTTAAATTGCAAAATTTGTGATGATAATGTTCTGTAACTCATGCAGTCTGTAGCTATAGGGACACACACTAAGAAAAGCAGAAGTCAGCTATATTTAGATGGAGGGGAGTGGCAGTAGGTATTTCATACTAGGGGCAATTATAACCTATTGTAGTCATAGTAGGAGAAATGTGTTTTTTTAATCTGCTTATCTTCCACTTAGGCTTTACTTGCCTTTGACAAGACCTCTCTCTTAGCATAGTCTTGCATAATATACAGCAGAATGCCAATGAAGCATGGATAGTTCTCAGTCCTAGAAATCCTTAGGAAATCATCAATTCCCCACAGAGACTGGAGTCATTGGTTCCCTCCTGGGAACTGCCTTTAGAAAGAATGATCTCAGAGGAACTTAGAAGAAGCATTAGCTCTGTCAGTGAGCCCAGAGGGGAAAAGTAGAGACAAATTCTACTTTCAATTCAATTCAATTCAGCAAGTATTTATTGAGCCTAACATAGTCTTCAGGATGTGAAAGTAGAAGGCAGTGCTTGACCTCAAGGAGTTTGCCATCTTAGGGGAGGGGGTCGGGAGGATGATCCCTACTCAACCTCCTTGAGCCTGTTTCCTACAGAGTGAACCTATGTTGCCCCCCAAACAAGTTTTCTGCTCCCAGTTGATCCACTGGATGAGCTCCTTACACACTTGCCCACCATGTTTTCCAAGCCTTTGCCCACATTGGCACATCCCTGTAAGCGTTTGGGGCATATCTCACCATGAGCCATTGATACTTTCCAGCTCTCTCTACCTACATCCTCCCTCTACTCTGTTCATGATAATTTGTCAGCTCCCTTTTGTATATTATGCACCCTTGTTTAGCATTGCAAGCCGATAACCATCTCACTGTGGTCCCTGAACACTGCTTTTCTCATTGGCTTCTCTCTTTTTTTTCTTGGAAAGGGCAGAAAGATCTAGAGTTGTTCTTTCCTTTGCACCTGTTTTAACTCTGGTTTGTGTTGTATCTACATATGAATCAAATTTCCTAAATAAATAAAGCTAATAAAGCTTCAGTAGAACAAAAAAGACCTGTCAGACTGGAAAAGTGCATTGGAGAAGAGGCTTATGGACCAATTAAGAGAATGATTTGGAAAGGGGAAAAAAATGACAACTTACTTTCTACCAATGAGTGTAAAATGTATGTGCAGGTCAGAAAACACTAGTCAGGGGTGCCTGGGTGGTTCAGTCAGTTAAGCATCTGCCTTTGGCTCAGGTGATGATCTCAGGGTCCTGGGATCAAGCCCTGCATCAGGCTCCCTGCTCAGCGGGGAGTCTGCTCCTCCCTTTTCCTCTCCCTGTTAGTGCTCACTCTCTCCTCTTAAAATAAATAAATAAAATTTAAAATAAATAAAATCTAAAAAAAAACCCACTAGTCAGATAATTAGATCTATGTCAACTTCACATGCACACCCACATTCACATATACTTACACGTGCAAGATACAAATTCTATCAGCTGAAAGTAGTCCTGCCTCTCTGCATAGTGGGATTTATGTGAGAGGAGACCCAATACATGTCTAAATATTGAAAAGCTTTAAGCGAAATAATAATCTGGGTAAAATCTGTGCCATTTTCCTACTGTAATTCATAATGACCTGAAAGATCCGATTTGAATTTCAAATTGTGGCACTCCTCCGAGTCCTACGTGCAACCTGGCAGCAAGGAGAGACCCCATGCCTAGACTGTACCCCTTCTCTTCTCACCTCTGGCTCTGATCCACAACATGAAGGGCCTCACACATGAGTCTGTGGACCCCAGGCTATACACCCAAGCATCATCCCTACCCACTTCCAACAGCCTCCCTTGGTTCCCCTGATCCATGCCTAGTATGTGCACATCAGTGGCAGAGTCCACCCTCAGAAGGACAGAGTAGGAAAGAGGCTCCATTCAGATGCAGTAAGTGAACTAAGAGCCTTTTGGTGGAAGATCTGGGGATGCTGAGTAGCAACTAGATTGTATTTGGATATAAACCTGAATGCATTGTAATCTTAGCCATGTTTCCCTCCATTAAAAGCCAGATGGGGCAAAAAGGTTTGGAGGGGGAAAAGTAATAAAATAATTGATAAAACGGCAAGTGGTTCCCTAAAGCCTTATCGGTGTGGTATAAACCTCAATTTGAGGACACGCTGGACCTTCTTCCCAGGGACAAGAAAATGACCTGCTGGTCTCTTGCTGGTTTCACATCTTCCCATCTGCAGTACTAGATAGCAGAAATCTGACTCTGGTGTGAAACCTTGGCTCAGAAGTCAAAGAAGAAGTCATTTAGGTAACAGTGATCTCTTGAAAAAGGTCATGATCTCATGGGTAGCCAAACAATGATCTTCAAAGGGGACAAAGGCTTAGAATATGTACAACTCCTTTACCCCCCAGAGACCTTCCCCATGGGGAGAAACAGGACTTTCTACTACCTCAAAAATTGAACCAGAGATTAACATCATCCTCATCACCTGGGAGATTCACACTGCATTTTCATGAGACCATCAGATGAACCTAATGAACAGTGAGGCTTAAAAAGTGCTGCCTTAACTTGTAGAGCCCCAAAGCAGCCTATCTTGCCTTGGACCTCAGGTCAGCACTGACCATAAGCAGTGTCTGTCCCTCTCTTACTCTCCCACCCCAAAGATATACACAGAGTACAGAATCAATGGTCTGGGCTTCTACTCTCATTGCCTGACCACCTCCCCATACTGGATAATGGCTAATGGTAAATCTTGATCTCAGCTATGAAGCATTCAGCCACAAATGAGGCTGCCCACTTATTTCAAGTCCACTTTCCTGACCCTCAAATGCATGTGGGAGAGCCTCGGAGATTATCACCAGAAACACAACTTCGATATCAAAGAAAGTGGCTTCCTTTGTGACCCCAATGCAAAGTAGGTCAAGAAACTCAAAGATAATCAACACATTTTAAATTGGAAATCAGCTCCCAGATACCCCATAATGGTTTGCAAATGCAGGCTTGTCTCTTTCCTGTTTAATTCCTTTTAGTGGGTGCAGGTAGCGAGAGTCTCCTTTATTCCAAAACATTCTTGAGCCAAAGCCCCTGGACTCCAGTTACCGCAAACATTACAACATTGATCAGAGCTATGATTCGGAGCTAAAGGGTATCTATTATTGGAGGGCCCTGCTGCTAGGCAACATTAAGAGTGCTAGAGGGACTTTAGAAGGACATTAAGAGGCCCTAAGACAGGAAACGGTTCCCCTGACTGTCATGCTTCCAAGAGATAGATCCCTGAGTGAGGAAAGGCAGAGAGAGAAACAAAAATGTAAGAAAATGAAGACACAGGGCACCTGGGTGGCTCAGCTGGTTAAGCATCTGCCTTCTGCTGGGGTCATGAGCTCAGGGTCCTAGGATGGAGCTCAGAGTCAGGATTCCTGCTCAGTGGAGAGTCTGCTTCTCCCCCTGCCCTTTCCCCTGTTCATGCTTTTGTGCTCTCTCTCTCTCTCTCTCTCATAAATAAATAAAATCTTTAAAAAGAAAAAGAAAATGAAGACACTAACCTGGGAGATCCCCTATTTCAGGTAGTTTCCTCCAACCTGTTGAATTCTCAATGTTCCGGTTTAAAGAAGGATCAAAAGGAATTGACCTCAGGTCTTAGGAAAATTTCTTTGTCTGCTGGGAATACCTCTTCTGATCTAGGTAAGGCAACAAGGCTGTTTTTGACACTTTTGCAGTTTTATCTTTATAAGGAATTTATATATGTTCCCCCAAATTCAGGATTTGTCATCTGCATTTTCCAACTTATAACCAAATAGAGACATTTGGAGGATGGGATTTTTGTTCTGATATTTAAAGTGGGAAGACATGTTCCAGAAAGTCCATTTTTAGGAAAATGACTAATTGATTAGAGTCATTACTAATAGAACAGGTTGACATAACTCAAAGTGGAAAGCAGGGAATTATCAAGATAATTTATAATTCAGCCCAAATGTGAGCTAGAATGTCTGCCTTAAAATCCCAATCCACTACATCACTGGTTTTCAAAGTATGGACCCCAGACCAGTGGCACTGATACCACTTACTGAGAAATTGTCAGAAACACAAATTCTCAGACTCCACCTCAAACAGGATCAAAATCTCTGGTCACAGAGCCTGACAATTTGTGTTTTTACAAGGCGATTCTGATGAACAATAAATTTCACTGTACTGGATCACTGGCTGTCAATCGTGGATGCTTATTAGGATTACTTAGGAAGCACTTAAAAAGTACCAATGCAGGGCCCACCTTAGATCAATTAAGATACATGGGGTGAAGCCCAAGCTTTTTGGTAGCTTTTAAGCTCCCCAGATGGTTCTGGCACGCAGCCAATGGCTGAGAATCCCTGTGCTGGATAATTTTAGTTTGATAGACCTAACTAACATGTACTTCTAAGCAAACTTTCAACTAAGAATTGGCAGGCCATTTACAAACAGGGGCATATTATAAAAGACCTATGCCACCAAGGTATGATCACAAAGTCCACCTGGGCTTTAGATATACCTCGCTCAAAACTCCTCTATTCCAGGCTACCGAGCATCATTTGCACAGCTACAATTATTTCAACCGTGGTTAAAAATGAGAAGGGAATTAAATTAGCTTGCAATCTTTTTACATGTTTCTGGAGAACATGTCACCTGTCACTCGGAATGAGATGTGCTTCTCCCTCTCTCAGGATGTGGTATAATGAGGTCTCTCTCTGAGCTCTGAATGCAGAAATGTATTTATGGCACAAAGGGAGATTTATGTATTTTCTAAAAATCCTGGCAGCCAATAATAGCCTTGACTGACTCTCTAGGGCTCCAAATGCAACTAGATTGTATTTGGATATAAATCTAGATGCATTGTAATCTTAGCCCTGTTTCCCTCCATTAAAGGCCAGATGGGGCAAAGGGGTTTGGAGAGGGAAAGTAATAAAATTATTGATAAAATGCATAAGAATAAAATACTAAGCCAGAGAAGGCCATTTCGGTATAATCTGCAAAATTCTCAGAGATATCATGCGCAAGTACCATCTTAGTGACTATGCTAATGAAGTCTGGGATAACAAGGATTCTATACAATCACAGCTTGGTGGGTAACATTTTTTTTTTCCCTTAATGTCATCGAAAGTTGTAAGGAAAATGTATTCAGTAAAGAATTTGTCCCAGGGTAGGGAAGAGATTCCAAAACTGTTTAACATCTGCCATCTGATATTTCCTCTCTCCTCAATCATTTCATCATTCAAGAAAGTATTAATAAGAGAATGAAAAGTGAGGAATAACAAAACTTGGTGCCCAGTCTGCAATTGATGGGATGGCCCTCAGTCTCAAGAAGGCTGGGAGTGAGGCAGGTGGAAGACAGTTCGAGAATCACTGGCTCTGCGATGTGACATGGATTTCAGCAGCTAAATATTAGTGCTTAGAAAAAAAATAACAACAACTTAGAGTTGTCACAAGGCAATCTCTGAAAATGTGCTAAATAAGTAGCATAATCACTATAAAAATTCAGACAAGGACATCTCAAGCTGCGTCCTAAATGGTACCAGAATCTGCCAGTTCCATGAGACCTAGCCCCTTCATCAGGACAGAGCATTCTTGGAACTAATTTGTTTTTAGAACTAAGCATCTTTCTGCACTGTTGAATCCTGATGAATTGTATTCATGGCCCATGAGTTGGAATCAGCTATAGATTCATGACCACACACAAGGACACCAGCAGAGGCCCAAATCTGTGGAAGCTGGGTGACAGAAGCCCGAGGGCCATTGTAAGTGCCCCAACAGAGAGTAGCAGGTCAGCACTGCCATAAACTGTTACCCTGGATGGTGACCTATATTAATTTTGGCTACTGCCATTTGGGGACTTGATTAAAAAAAAAAAAAAAAGTATCTGTCCTATAGAGCAGAACCAAGAGTAGCACAAATGCCCTAAAGACATTTTTCCAGCTAAATTACATGCATTTATTTTTCACCATGGGGGTCAGAATCGAAAAAGCTAACAGGCTCCAGAGGGACAGTGCATGCTAATTCCACTCATGGTAAAGGTCCTTTAAAATGCCACTCATGCCCGAAGCACTGATGAGTTTGCTAGTTGCCAGGCTTGAGGTATGCTGCGCACGCTCCCATTGGAACCCATTAGATGGCCTACAGATAGATGAGCTCTGCACAACCGCGTGTGTATACCCACCATTCAAAAGTTTTTTAAAAAATTACTAAGCAATTACACAGATTTTCCAGCTCTAACAACAAGGCTAATGGCAGCCCATTTGCAATTGAGTACAGTAGATTAGTATGGCACTAAGAGAGCTAAACTGTTTAGCATTGAGCACAAAGCTCCCATGGACCATGTAAATTATATTCAATTGCAATTCATAGAAAATAACGGGAGGGATTGTGTTTGATGTCGAAAACTTTGGGTCCTACACTTACCCATGTGGAAGCAGACCATCAGCAACCCCAACTGGAGCACACCAGAAGCTACAGAGAGAGATGCTTTCCTAAACATCTTCTGGAACATATAGACTCATAAGCACGATCTTCAGGTACTCATAAAGTAGCATAGACATGCCAAGCTGACAGCAAATCTAGTTTCCCTACCCTTCATTTTACAAATAAGGAAGACAATGAGACTTCCAAATTTATACATTTGTATACATACATGTGTATATATATATACACATGCATATATATATAGACACATATACACACACACTCACACACACATGAGGGTGACTAATGGTCTCACTTGGTCCCAGGACTATCCAAGGTTCTGCATTCACAGTTCCATATGCCTCTCGGATCTGGGCAAACTGGGACACTTGTTTACTGCAACACACCTCTCTAATGAGCCCTGTCTAATGTAAAAAAAACTTAAAAATCTGAGTACTGTCAGAGACTCTCCCAAAGAGGTATCATGCCAACAAAATTCTCTTCATAGGAAACCTAACCCAATTCCCCAGGTTGGGTCCCTCTGGGAGCCAAAAGCACGAAATGCAGAGACACTATCCAGGTTTCTACCTATCGTCACATAACTCAGAGCACTTAGTACAATTGTAATTAATGATCTACTGCACAGCAGCTTGTTTAATATCTGCCACTTGCTGCTGTAAGTTCACGAGGACAAAGTGTTTGTCTACTATCTTACGCCCAATGCCTAGAACAGTCTCCGAGCCATGATAGGCATTCTATAAATATTTGTTGCACTAAAATGAACAAATTAAGAAAAATCAGTGGGGGTTGTGGTAGGGTCATGAGGGGTGCTTACACTGGGCAATCCCAACAATGTATTTCTTTTCTTTACAAACGAGAAACCCAAAGAATATGCAGTTGCTCTTTCACAGGCAAAAATGGCCTCATCTCATCCTGCAGCCCTGATCTTAATCTATGATTGCTATGAATAACACTATTACAGCTAATAGTACTAATAATAACATAGCAAGAAGGTTGAGTGTTTTCTACATATCAGTTAAGTATAAGGTACAAGTTTCATCCTATCTCAGGGCAGAACCACCATTCTCATGATGCAGGATATTTGAGGAAGGCTTTGTCACCCTCCACTGTGCCATTAGTCATTGGAAGGGACAGGCTGGACATATTTCAGGAAAGTTAAATCTATCACTGCCCACCTATCAAAGGGGTGGTGGGCAACGTCAGGCTGAGCTCTTCTCAGGGCATTTGAAGAGCACCAGCACTGGGTAGGAGTTCAAGAATGTTTGCTGGTGGAGAGTGGGAAGGGGGAAGGAAAAGTAATAATTAAAGGAAGAAAGCGAATGATGACAGGGACGACGTCTTGCTTACTTTGGGTCTCCATTTCTACCAGAGAACTGGAAAGTTCTCAATGATAGAAAGGGAGAGTAGGGGAGATTTCCATTTTAAGCTCAAGCACAGCTTCCTGAAATCTGAAGAGAAGAATCCAAAGTGATGAATGCTTTGTTTCTTCAAGGAAAATTACCTGGTCCATCAGCTCAGCAAAACGAGTGAAGTGTCCTGATGTAACATGCCTTGCCCATTGGACCCTGCCATTCCCTCCATCCTGTTACAAGAAAGCTCAGCATCCTGGGGCCGCCTGTCTGCTCTGTGTCTCCTCGTCTGTTTCATTTCCTCCTACAAGACCAGCTGCAGCTCAGTTGTGGACCATGTAATTCAATAGATTCACAGATACGTCTCGAGTCAATTTTAATTCTATTTAAAGGACAGTCGATAGAGTCATCTCTGGGGCTTCCTGAGATGAATTTCATATCCCATACGCTGAATGAAATGAAAGGGAAAAACACACTTCTCTTTAAAGATATAACGACTTAAGTTTCTAAGGTGTTCCATGTTGGTCCCACTTCTCCAATTCATCAAGACCCTGGTCAGACTTAGGAGGTTATGCAGGAAATCTGAATGGCAGAGGGCGCATGCATGATGTATCCATAGAAAGTTTCAGACTGGCCACTGTCCTTAGAGTTTGCCAAAAGGGAACTAGTAGTCACTGTTTTTCTCAGGGATTTCTCAGCCTTGTACCTTTCCCTGAATTGATGCTGTTCCTTCTGTCCAGGATGCCATTCCTTCCCTTTCTATATGTTCTCATCCTTCCATGCTTCATGATCCAGCTCAAATGCCACACCCACCTCGAACTTTCCCTTGTCCTCCTCCCTCGCTCTCATCCTCACTCCCATGCTGGAAGAAACCTCCCATGAGCATTGCCTCTTGGGCACTTACTCATGCTGTATCTCACACTTTCTCTATTAAATATATTTGTTTTATTTTCCGAGGTCAGCTGTAAGCTCCCTGAGGGCAGGGTTTATAGATTTGATTTACTTTTGTATCCTCCTGTATTAGGTTTCCAGGCTGTTAGTTTGCTGTTCTGATGATGTATAGCAAATATGCCCAAAGTTTCACTGGCTTACAGCAAACATTGATTTTCCTCACTTGTGAGTCCAACAATCAGCTGGGGCAACTTTTCTCGAAACCGAGTTGAGGTCTGCACCAAAGGTCTCTCAATCTGGGACCCAGGCAGGTGAAGCAGCAGGTACCTGGGGCAAGCTTTTCCTTTGGTGAATAGCAGGGGAGCAAAGGGTCAGGCGAAGCCACGCAAGTATATTTAAAGCCTCCACTCATGTCACATCGGCTCCCGCACCATTGGTCAAAGCACGTCATGTAGCCAAACCCAAAGGTAGCGGCAAGGGAATGTATACTCTGTGCTGCAAAGTCACACGGATGCATAAATCTACCCCATTTACCTCACTGCCACAGCCCGCCAGCTTCTCGTGATGCTTGTCTGAGTACCTGGGAAGCCCAGGGGATGTCCCACCTATTCCTAGGAAGCTTTTACCCACTGCCTGTACTTGGCTCTCCACAAACCTGCAAGTTGTTTGGGAGTTCAACACATAAGCATGCGAGTAGGACCTAGAAAGTGACTTGTATGTGACACAGACTAGCCCCCTTGGTGACCTCCTAGCCCAACGTGTATACACAAATAGGTAAAAGGGTGGCAGGAGAAAGCAAAAGAGCCATTCCTAAGTAATGGTGGAAAAGTTTTGGGAAAAAAGTAATCCATTGTAAGATACGAGTACCAGCAAAAATATTGCCACTGGCCCCTGTGGCCGGAATTCAGGAGATGAAAACAAGATCTTTGCTATTTAAGATTTTCATATGCTCCTGCTGCTTCTCCCCACCTGAAGTGTTAATCCTCTGCTGGCCTAGTCGTTACCATCTCTGTAGCAAGACTCGCTGCGGTGTCCAAATACTCGATTGTGGGTTCAGGTGGCGAATGACCAGCAGGGGTGTTTGAAACAGACAAACAACTATAATCCCAAAACCTCTAAGACTGTAAAAAATAATAATAATAATAATAAAATAAAAAGAGGGAAAGACTCTTCTCTAGGGAAGAGCCTCTTGCATATACTTGACTTAGCCAAGTTCAAAGTGTTCTCCCTACATTAATTCATGAATACTGAAGAGGAAGTAGAATGGAAAGAAAGTTCACACACATCTGCTCTTCCTCAAAGGATAAAAAATAAGGCCCCAGAAGAGGCCAAGTCACTTCTGGAGGTCAGGGGGATTCAGTGGCTGGGCAAAGGTCTAGCATGTCGAGATGGCGGATCCCAAAGGTGCTGTGCTTGTCGCCAGACCACACTCTGAAAACCCTTATTATTAAGGCACTTATTTTGCTATTGGGTGTCATTCCAGCCAGTGTTCAAGCAGGTTGTTGACTGTACGATAAAGTCCATTTGTTCAACCCGCCATCTCCGCTTTCTAAATTGTGTGTGCTCCTGTTCACTCTAATGCACGCCGCTCACCGCTCAGCAATTAGTCAAGGCGGTCCCAGCCCTTAGTGTAAATTAATGAGCAACTACCAGAATGGGCTTCTTGAGATTTTGATGAGACATGAGAATGGTTCTCCCTGCCCTCCTCCACTCCCATGATATATGATCAATTTATTTAACTCAAATTGCATTTTCAATAGCCCTCTCTTCCCAGAGTCAGCACGTCTGCTGTAACTTAGACTTGAGGAAGGGAGTGACAGGGTGGTGTGGCTGGAGAGAAGCCGAGTAGAAAATAGGAGTGTTTTCCCGTATGCTGCCTTGGAGAAGCACAGTGACACTTTGAGCACAAACAAGAATGTCAGTGGCAGCCACGGTCCTCCGCAGCCAGGAACAATTACCTGGGGAGCAAGGTGTTGCTTGGGCTTTCTGCGAGATCTCCCGATGTGATGTTATTGGAATAATTAATGGGGATCAAAGTGGAGCCTGGCCCAAGTGGATATTTAAACAGTACACCATGTTCCCTTGTCAGATGGTTTACTTTTAACGGCGTGGAAAGCCCAAGTGAACATTTACTTCCCTATTATGCCTTAGAAATGAACTTAAACGTCACTAATAATAGCATCACTTTAAAACATAAAGTCGAGAGAACATAGTCTCCAGTGTCACCACCACGGCATATTTGTCTTCTGCTTAATTTGCCCTCACTGTGTATTATTAGGAGTTAACACTGTAGTTTTGTTTAATAACTGGCTTCACCGCCCATGGCTGACTCCAAACTGATCACTCAGGCCTGCTGATGAAAGTCCTAATTCATCCTTGTTAGAGCAATTAGAGGGAAATTGGATAACCATGCCGCTTCTTGCAAAGGTCTACGTGCAGCTATAGCCTATCCCCCAAGAGGTTAAACAAACGCTCACTTTGGCTGCAAGTGGAATAGATACTTTCCTTGTAAGTGAGATAGTACCAAATTAATTTAGACTTCAAGAAGTTTTTAAGTGGGAGCTGGATCTCGACTTCTATTCTCCTCCTTCCCCCGTTCCTCTCTCTGCACACAGCCAGGTTAAATGTTCTCTGCCATTAGAAATCAATTATGATTCCCTGCTATATTGCATATGCTGTTGTGGCATGAGCTACATCTCAGCATACTGCCTTCAGCTGCCTTTTCTTCTTGCCCTTGACATTCGAGGAGTAATTTGAAAGTGGAAAACTTCTCAGACCATTACGACACATCCTGTCTCAGACTGATTACATTTGCCCGATGGGAATGTAGCCATACACGGCTTTGTCTCTGACTGGGAAGGTGGTGTTTCTGCTGCAGATGGATAGAACCAGGTTGGAAAGGTTCAGGGGTTGGGGAGACGGTTATGAGAGGCTGGAGACTTGGAACCAGAGTGGAAAGGTTCAGGGGTTGGGGACAGGGTTATGACAGCGGAGACTAGGGATGGGAGAAGAAATGCAAAAGTCAGGTGCGGTGTGAGGAGACATGTCTGCTGGGTCGTCGCAGAGTTGGTGTGGACACAGGGCACAAAGGAAAAACAAGAAGCAAGTGCCACCAAAGTTTCATGTGATCTCGAATCCCTGGGCCAACCTTGCTGCTAATTTTGTTGTGAGCCTTGGGTATGTCATTTAACTTATTGGACCCAAGAAGTTATCTGTTTTCTTATCTGTTAAATGAAACACTTATGATCTCGAAAGTTCCTACTGAATCTGCAACCATTAGGAATGCGTTTTGCCACAAGTTATAGAACAAATAGGTTGCTTTGTTTCACATCATAAGAAATCTAGAGATAAGTGGCTCTTGACATTAGTTCGGCAGTTTGTAGTTTACCAAGCTCAGCACCTCTGTGCTTTGGGGCTTTTTGTCATCTGGCCACCTGATGGTCACCCAGGTGGTTGCCGCCTTTCAGCTGTGAAATCCAGGCTCCACACAAGAATAAGCGAACAAGCAAGGAACCTCCTCTTCCTGAGGCTCTGTGTTTTTTAGGAAACAGATGCTCTCCCAGCAGATTTCCACCTATATCTGGTTTCCCTAGAACATGCGCCTGGCCACCCCTAGGTACAAGAGAAGCTAGGAAATGTTCCATTTTCCAGTCTCTGCAGAAAAAGAGGCAAAGTAGAAGGGTGTTGAGATGGGTGCTACTCAACCTGCAGTATCTGCCATGGGCTTGGAAGGTGCCACCCCACCCCAGCCTGCCCATCACTTTGCCTGTCTCACACACATGGAGTAGGGAGTGAGTAAGCATTGTTACTGCTCAGAAACATTCCCGAGTCTTCTCCCTCTCGGGCCACATCAGAGACAGGTGCAGCCAGGTAACTTGCTCTGGCCAATAGCATGCGTGCAGACAGGACATTTGTCCATTCCGGACAGAAGTACTTGTGAGCCAGGGTGCCTTCTTAGTTGCCCCTCACCTCCCTACCCCTACATCTAAAGACGTTCCAGATGGCAGGGGCTCCCTCGGCCTGGGTCTGAGGCGACGATGAAATGGAGCAGAGCCTCTGAGGGCACACACGGGACGCGCAGTAGGAGTGCGACTCAAGGACCTGCTAGCACAGGTAGCACAACCTAGGTGTCCTGACTGCAACAGCTAGGCAAGGAAGACATGCTTATTCTCGAAAATTCCACAACCGCTGTCAGGCCCCCGTCTAAAGCCCAGCATCTGCATCTTGTCCTGATGTGGATCCTTTCCTTGGCTCCTTCCTTCACTTCTGCGCTGCAGCCTTCAGAGCTCCCCAGGTGACCGAGGGCCCCAGGAGCCACGGAGACACAGTGACTGGCATTCGGCCGAGATGCGTGCCTCTCAGAGCCCTGCAGCTTCATGCTGTGGTGGCGCCACACAGAGGCCTTCCTCTCGGCAGCTTTTTTGTGAGATTCCTCGTGGGCTCCTCGAAGCAGGAGACACTGGGGCTGTTTCCCAGGCCAGAGCAATTGAAATCGTTTTTGCGCTACAGCAAATCAGATGATGATGATGGTAATGGTTTTGGAGCAAAGTTGCGTGCGATCCATTACCACCATCACCGCCGCCACCACCAGCACCATCATCATCATTATTGTCACCTCTAATGGCAGTTGACACTCAGGGAGCACACCCACTGGACTGGGGGACTGGAAACATACAATCTCTTCCCACCTCACGTGCATCTTTAAGAAGCCACCAGGCTAAGCAAGACATCCAAACCCCAAGGAAAATGGATATTCTTCACTTCTAAGTGCAAAGAGAGACAGTAGGGCTGTGGGGAAGGGGTGCAGCAGGCATTCAGGAAATCCATTCCTCACTCATTTGTAGACTAACCTCTGTTATCTAAACAAGGCTCTTCTCTTTTTAGAGTTCTATTTGTCTACTCTGCTATTAAAAATAAAGAACACGTCGATGCACACAAGGCGCTCCTGTATTTTAATGAACCCAGAGAGGTCAACTTTGGCCTAAGAAAAGTCCCCATTGTGGTCAACTTGCCAAGGCCAAGTGTACGGGTGCGGGGAGTGATATCACGGGCTCCGATCACCCTAGTTAGTGGAAGATGTGAGGCAGAGTATGCTCGCCCTGCCCTGTGGGAGCTGTTTGCTTACTTGGAAGGAGAGAAGTGAACGGGCAAGTAGGAAATGGCTAAATAGCATTTGGCTATTTATTTGCAAATATGAACAGTCCTGTGGTGTGTGTTATGCGGGAGCACGTTGGATGGGAAAGACACAGCAGGGCTGGCCGCAGTAGTTCACCAGCCTGGAACTCCTCATCTCGGGCTACAAACTCCCACGCATCAGAGGACACATTAACACTTCACGGCCTTCCCGAGGCAGCTTGCTAACTGAGCGTGCTTGGCCCAGGACTTACACCTGCTCAAGGCAGGCTCCGTGGCCTCAGAGCACTCTGATGAGCTGTGGGCTTCTCCCCCCTTCCCTGTGCCAGGGGCATATTTCGTGGGCAAAGAGACCACAAGCGTGCTCAAGTCCCCTCAGGGCCTATCATTTGGAGGCCAGCCTCCCCTTGAAAGGAAGTATGGGCATCACGATGCCTTCCTGGGATGCTGCTTTTCTTAATCTGCTTTCCTTCACCCGTTTTTCCGTCCACATCATTTTTTCCATTCAAAGATACCTCACTGCATTTAGTTGTCGTGTCTCCTTTGTCTCCTCCAACCTGTGATAATTTCTTGGTCTTTCTTGATTTTCCACAACTGTGGCAGTTTTAAAGAGCACTAGCGGAGGGTTCTATGGAATGGCCCTCAGTTTGGATTTATCCGAAGTTTTCTCATGATTTGATTGGAATGATGGGTTTTCATGACGAATAGCACTATAGGTTAAGTGCCCTCCCATCACGTGTCAGGGGGATACATGGTATTAACATGACCTATCACTGATCACGTGAACATTGATCACGTGCTTTATATGGTAATGGTTTAGGTGGTCCAGTTTCTCTGCTCTAAAGTTTTAATTGTTCCGTTTCTGCATAGTTGTCTGCTCTATTCTTTGGAGGTTCAGTCTGCACTCAAGAAGGGAATTAAGCTCCACCTCCACTTCCTAATTTACATATACTATTCAAAATTCTTTGGTAAGAAAGATCTGTCCCTTTGGCACCATTCATTTATTTATATTAGTATGAACTACATTTGTTTTAGCCTTTGGGTTATAATTCAATCCTTTGTTATTTATTTTCTTGCTCAGACTATTCCAGCTTTGGCCATTGGGAGTGCTTTTGGGATGACTCCTGTGTCCTTTTGATAATGCCTCCATTTTTCTTCCTTTCTTCCTGCCTTCCACTCCCGTTGATCCCTCCGTCCCTCCCTCTGTATCTCTCTCTCTCCATTGAATATTTTCAGCATTTCCTAGCTGGCACTAGAACATGCTCCAAGCTCACCTTGCACTATCAGCAAGCATTTGTCCAAGGAACCCTAGTTCCTCATACTGGAGAATGGTATATAGAAACCAAATCTTGTCCTGAGTGTGCTTCTTGTCACTGGGATGTCATTGCCTTTGGACCATCTCTGCAAACTGAGCCTGGAAATATACGTACGCACACTAATGCATGTATCCATGCACACATAGATCTGTCTGTATTTACACGTGTGTATGTAGGCAAACATGAGTTAATACTGATGCCTCTGGCATGAGCCCAGCACCACAGGATTTGTTCTAGCCTTCCACCCTGACTTACTGGAAACTTGTTTTTCCAACAGTTATTGCCATTATCTAAAATCCATTAACTTATTTGTCTAACTCTTAACCTCATTTTAAGTCTCTCTAATCCTTCCCCCTCAGTTGGGTTCCTACGTATAACCTCTCAGCATGCCATTCGTATCTTACTCATAATACCTGGCACAGAGTGACTCCTTGTTTGACATCTGCCTCCCTGCCATGTTGAGTTACCTCAATGGCAGGACCATGCTGACTTGCTCTGTGCAAGAGTTTACTAAATGAATGAAAGAGCAAGGTAAGAAGCTTGAGGCGATGGTTGTCTTTACACGGCCCTCCTGGGCTATAGTCCCATTGTATAGATGGAAAGATTCGTGACCACACTTCACTGGATCACGTTACCCTGTTTTCCCATCTTCAGAGCAATTATCTCCATTACCTCGATTGTTTTCTGTCCCCCCCTACTAGACACTAAGCTCCACATAGGCAGAGACCTTGCCTGTCTTATTTACCTCTATATCCTAGAACAGTACATGATCCAAAGCAGATTCTTGATTTTTTAAAAATTGCTGAATTTGGGATACCTGGGTGGCTCAGTGGTTGAGCATCTGCCTTTGGCTCAGGTTGTGATCCTGGGGTCCTGGGATCGAGTCCTGCAACAGGCTCCCTGTGGAGGAAGGCCTGCTTCTCTCTCTGCTTATGTCTCTGCCTCTTTCTCTGTGTCTCTCATGGATAAATAAAATCTTTTAAAAAATAAAAATAAAATAATAAAATAAATGAACAATTGCTGAATAATGAAAAAAACTGCATTATTAGCAGTAAGTAGGAATGTTAGTAAGATTATTGGTTTTCTTAAATTATATCAATGCAGATATTCACCAGATGTGGTTAGTATTGTTATTTTTGAAAACTGTTTTGGTGACCTTATCATACAGCCATGTATCATACAAACAACAACAAAAAAAAGACCTAAACAAAGGAAGATAAAATAAAATAAAACAGAAGAAAAGAAAAATAAACAAAAGCCCTTAAGAGCCAATGTTAGCCTTCGATAAGAAAATAACTTTTTACAGATTGCAGGTTTTAGAGGTCAAAGTTCAAGTCGTTTACAGCCGGGTTGGGGTTTTCTGACATTTTTCTGTAATGCTCTTCATATTTATTTGTACAACATTGTGCAAACTGCTGGTTTATGCTCTTTCCCATTTCCCCTTCATCATCCATCTTTCCCTTTCACAAAACTTGTGAAACTTATGAAAAAATATAAATCATTCAAAACACAAACTAACTGGAGATGTGTTGGCTGAAATAAAACAAGAAAAGATTTGCCCAGGGTGGCAATGGTGGTCAGGCTTGCAGATGTCCCCTGCTGATGACTTCAATCCTGGGTTCTACTCCCAAGTCCTTGATCTGCAAATGAACTCACTTTTAGAATTGAAGCTTATTAAACTGGACATTTTTAAATCAACTTTAGGAAATTTTGGAAACATGCCAAGAAAACGTTTACCACTCTTTGGAAAAATTGTTTTCTGCTCATGCTTCAGGGTCACCTGAGATACTCACTAAAATACAGATTCCTGGATATCACCCCAGACCGAATGAGGCAGACTCTGCAGAGATTCAGCCTCAGAACAGAGGCTTTAAACCCACTCCCTTAGGTGATTCCTATGCCGGCAGCCCAGACGTAGGCTGGGCCAACTACAGATAATAATACTATAAATGAGTTTGTAATAATACTGCTTAAACTAAATAATACAGCCTGTTTTCAAGAAATGAAATTGTGTTTCTTCAAACCTCTAATTAATTAATTTTTGAATGTTGTTAAATAAGGAAGCCAAATTGATTTTTTACTACAACCTACAGGAAGAAATATATTTCACATTGTGTTCCACTATGCACACACATACACGCATGTGTAAGCATGTATATAGACCAATAGAAAATTCACAAAATAATATAGACCAAAAATGTGATTAATGCTAATTATGATTTTGATGTGATCAAATTTCAAGTGTCACATAAAATACAGAAATAATCCCAAATAAACAATATAAGAATATTCTAGTTAAAAAAAAACCATAAATACTGATTTTGTTACCCACTAAGGAGATTGATTCTGTGGTTTGAAAAACACTGAACAAGAGGTACCTGTGTGGCTCAGTCAGTTAAGCATCCCACTCTTGGTTTTTGGCTCAGGTCATGATACATCAGATTCCATGCCCAGCAGGAAGTTGGCTTGGGATTTTCTCCCTCTGTCCCTCACCCCACTTATGCTCTCTCTCACTCCCTTGCTCTGAAATAAATAAACAAAGGGCACCTGGGTGGGTCAGTCAGCTAAGCATCTGCCTTTAGCTCAGGTCATGATCTTGGGATCCTGAGATTAAGCTTCTTGTGATGTTGTATATTATTCCAGGCATTACAAAGTACTTACAGACATCAAAACTGCATGTAAATAAATTTAAAATTTGGAAAACAAGCTCAAATTCTGAGGTGGTCTTGGATTTATGAAACTACTTCAAGCACTTTTGATAAAGAGAAACACACCTGTTATGATGTTTGTCCAAAATACTCTTACCTTTTTAACTCTAAAAACTCACTTAGAGTTCTCTCATTTCCCATCATGGTTTTTCTACTACTTGGACTCAGTTTGGACTCTCGGTTTTCAGGTATCATTTACTCCGTAGAGACCAGAGTAGAAGTGACTCCAGCCCTACGTCGTAGACACACGCTGTCATAAACTGTTCTCTGCCGATGTCCATTGCACCTTGTGCTTTCTTGTTGGTGACTCATTTCTGTGAAACAGGCAGCAATATCCCTTTTGACGTCACCTGTCTGCTCCAGAACTCCGCTGAATTCCTACCTTCTCTGCACAGTCTTAATCAAACAAGCTCTGTCCAAAGCAACTACCCTGGCCACAAATCTCTTCATTTTCTGTTCGAACACTGTCTTGTGCTCCTGAATGCTGCTAACTGTGCTCATCTGCCTGCTGACCCTTGATTCTTCAACCTGCCCTTCACGCTGCAAAGTTCATGGCATCAGGGACAATCACTTCGCCTTGCGGACTAATAATACCAGAGATGCTAATACTGATGATGATACAGTATATTTATTTCAATCCCTCCTCCAGCACCTTGGGACATCTCAAGCTTGCAAAAATACTATACACAGAGACTCGTTATTTTAGACTAGAGGAAATAGGGGGAAAAGGAAGCATTCTTTAAAAATCTGAATTTAAAAAAATTTTAAAAAATAAAATAAAAAAATAAAAATAAAAAAATAAAAAATAAAAAATAAAAATCTGAATTAAAGGGATGCCTGAGTGTCTCAGTGTTTGGTTGAGCATCTGCCTTTGGCTCAGATCATGATCCCAGGGTCCTGGGATTGAGTCCTGCCTGCATCAGGCTCCCCACAGGGAGCCTGCTTGTCCCTCAGCCTGTGTCTCTGCTTCTCTCTCTCTCTCTGTCTCTCATGGATAAATAAAATCTTTAAAATAAATTAATTAAATAAAATCTGAATTAAATACATACAACAAAGAAGTTCAGCTTAATTTTTAATACGATTAATAACAAAACCAGGTTGAAAATTATTGTTGAATATAAATCCTAAGCGACTCGCTTTAACATAAGTAAATGCTATATGCTTGGCATTTCACATTTGATCTTAAACCAATGTTAAGTGCCAGTTTTCATAAGTAGTAATGGAAATAGCTGTTAGCAGATGCTCATTGCGAATTGCTTTATTTAAGCCTGTCTACAGTGCACTACAATTTTATCCACTTACAGACTCAAGACTGAGATGTTAAGATGTAACCAGCCCAGGACACCTAGGTGGCACAGTTGGTTGAGTGTTGGACTCTTGGTTTCAGCTCAGGTCATGATCTCAGGGTCGTGGGATCGAGCCCCATGTTGGGCTGTGCACTAGGCACGGACTCTGCTTGGGATTCTCTCTCTTTTCTCCCTCTGCTCCTCTCTTGTTCTCTCTCTCTCTCAAAATAAATAAATACATCTTTAAAAAAAAATTTTAACTTGCCCAGCGGTGCACAGCTAAGACATCTGCTAAGACTTCCTGGGACATAAACCCTAATTTCAGAGCCCTTGCTCTTAATCTCACTTCCTAAAACTTTATTTATTCTATTAAATTTCTTTGAAACCTCTGTACAAATAGGCCAAGTTCCAAAGCTTTATCCAAATCATGAAGACTTTGGGAGGAGAGTGGTCACAGTTGGTGACAGGTTTCTGTAACTGCCTTAGGATCTAGGAAATGAGAGACTGAATTGCTAAAAACAACTCCATCCTTTCAGACTTTGAAAACAATTCCTCTGTGCACCTTTGTTTTGAACTCTTATAAATATTACCAGATCAATTCTGTGGGGATGCCGCTTGCTCCCGCCTCCCTTTGACTCAGAGGAGAGTCATTTTGGAAAGTTCCAGCCAAAGCGGTGGTGCCCTTTGTGAGTTATAGGCTTGAGAAAAATTAACGTGTTTGGGTTTGCTTGTTTTGTTTTGTTTTTAAAAAGTCAAGACCTTTTTTCCCCCAGCTCCCCATAAGTCACAAATAGCTTTTCTTTCAAAGTTCAACCTTGTCAGGCCGTTAATCCTCCATGAGGAAAAGTGCATGTGATAGGTTTGGAAAGGTTTAGCTTTCAAATAAGGAAGTTATTAACTTTTACATTCCTGTTTGGCGCCTTCTCAATGGTTCTAGAAATCTCTTGGGGACTAAATATCCCAGAAGCTCCTGAACTGAGGCAGCTGCAAAAAGCTTTTCCCTCTATGACCACCTGCTCTTCGCTCTCTACTTTCTCCATTAGGAGAGAAGGCGTCCTAGCAGGAGAAGTCACCGCAGGGCACAGGGCAGGCCAGGAAGAGGACAAGCTTCAGAAAGGACCTTCGGGGGCTGACCAGCCTTCCCGGATGAGATGCATAGCAGGTGGGTCTCAGGAGACTTCTACTCATGGAGGCTGAGGAGCGTGATTAGGCCTTAAATATTTTCGGGCACATTCCCCTTCAGCTTCATCATCCAACTGTTTCTAAGGATATTACTAAACCAGACTTTCCAAGGCTACTCTGGAAGGCATGTGGAAAACAATAGGGACTTTCAATCAGAAGACCTGCCTTTGAAACCAAGCTCCAGTTTCAGGTAAATCAACACTCCTGAGCTGGTATTTCCTTACCTATAAAAAGGGTATAATAAGGTTTTTAAATTGGTAATAGTTGGTGTTTATCGAGTGCTTACTGTGTGCCGAGCACTGTGGGGGGTTTTTTGCTGTTTTTATTTAACCTTCCAACAATCCTAAGAGGCACACACTGTCATTATCCTCACTTTCCAGCTGAAGAAGCAGAAGTTCACAGAAAGAACTGTTTGCCCAAGAGAACAGAGAGCCTTTCCAGAATAGTGCAGTTGAGCCCATTCACTTCGCCATGAAACATACAGCCTCCTGAGGTAACGAATAGGAGAGTGTCTTGGACATTCTAGAAGGTTGCACAAAACCATTATTTTTCAATAGGTGGCATCCTGAGTAGAATTCCAGACTCTTGAAGTGACCTCAGATGAAACCCAGCAAGGCAGAAGGAGCCATGAAGCCCTGGCAAGTGATTTTGTGTAACGTGGTGCTTCTTAAACTTTAGCATACTTTCAAAGAATCACAAGGAGGGGTTCCTAAAATATAAGTGATTGGGCCCCAAGCCCAAAGTCTCTGCTTCGGTAAGTCTGAAGTGGGGCCCAAGAATTTGCATTTCTCACAAATTCCCAGATGGAACTGATGTTGCCGACCAGGACTCCACTTTGGGCACCACTGGTGTAGTGGTTTAGAACATGGTTCTTGGGACCAGGAGTCCATTTTGCTCCTTGTTGACTGCAGTTCTCCGGGTCTCGATCTTCTCGTCTACAAAATGTGAAGAAAACTAATATTTACCTTAGTAGTGAGATAAGGGTGAGGGTAGAAAGCATATGACACCGTTAGACTCAGATCTAGAGTTTAGGAAGCATCATGGTGGCTGTTGTGCATGGGGGCCCAGCTTTGTATTCTTTACAGAATTTAACCATTAAATCCTGAAAGAGTTAATTAAATAGACCATTGTAGTTTTGCCTTTCAAGATCTGTAATTTCATTTTTCATTGAAAGGGGGACGAAGTAATATTACCATGTTGTATCAGTCAGGGTCTCAGCAGGAAACAGATGGTAGACTCAAAATAGGAAAGCTCCAGGAGGGTTTATTTACAAAGGGGCTGTTTCTAATGTGTGGGTGTTGGGAAACCACAAGGGATAGTACAGTAACCTGGAGCTTAATAGTAGGTAAGGTGATATCACTCCAAAGCCATAAGGAATAAGGAGGGAAGAAGCAGTTATTGGAGCCATGGTGTGAAAGAGCTCTTTAGAGTATGCTGCTTGAAAGCAGTGATCTTGGATCAAGGAATACAATCAGTAGACTGCCCAGCAGGAAGAGAGCCCAAAGAATTAATATTCACTCTCCTCCCTCCCTCCAACACCTGCCAGAACTCCCAACTAAGTGCAAAGGTGGACTCTGTTCAGTCCAACAGAAACCAAACTCAACTGCAAGCTGGAGACCATGGGAACTAAAGGAATCCAGCAAACATGTGTTGGCATGTATTATATCATTTAATCCTCCTGCCAACCCTATTTTCTGCCCGTTTGACAGATGAGGAAACAGAGTCAAACTAGTGTTAAGTAACTTGACCAGTGTCACACGATTTGGAAGTGGCTGGGTACTCAAAGCGAGACAATCTTCTTCTGGAGCCTGTCAGAAGAAACTGAAATGTTTATTCTTGGTCAGTACAAAATCAAATACTGTAAATGGTGGATATTATCTAATAGTGGAATCTAGGGCCTCAGTGACCTCATCTGTCTTGTTCAGCTTTAAAAAGAAAAAGAAACAACTTTTTCTGTACACCACTATTATAGGCTGGTAAAATATGCATATGGCAATTGATAGAGTTGGCAATAATAGGACATTAGGATGATGAATGATTTTCTTTTTATTTTCCTCATTTCCTGGAGTTCTGTAACACGGCCAGATTGAACTTCTATATTTTAGCCTAAAAGCAATCAAATAAAAATTTTAAAAATAAGGTAAAATGAAGGCTGAACCAGACAATTGCTAAGTTCCCTTGAATGTTTTATGAGCCTACAATCTTGATGTCAATCTTTCTATCTCTCCTCTTTTAATATTAAAGCCATCCTACAAACATGAATAAAACTCCACAGAATCCATGTCAAGCCTGTAGGTCTGATTGTTTAAAAAATAAGATAAAATAAAATAAAATAAAATAAAATAAAATAAAATAAAATAAAATAAAACAAAACAAGACAAAACAAAACTAGGGTGGTAGGGGTGAAATTAAAGAGGTAGGACAAAAATGCAATGAAGCCACCCAGAGTAAAAAAAAGTTGTTTTTGTCCTCTGGCTACCTCTGATCCATCTTCTGTAAAATTTCTGTGACTTTTAGAAAGGTCATAGAGATTTACAATAGGACTGGACAAAAGTAATCTGGGGAGATAGCGTGCTGTTGAGACATCCCCAGTAGAAGCTGCTGCTGGAAGCTTTAGTTCTCAAAATGGGAATTGGAGTGTCCTGAGATGGGCCTCTTGCTTGGCACATGGGCATCACTAACCATGGCAATAGGTTCTGGAAAGGCATCCAGGGGAGGTCTGGATTGAGATGGACCTGAAGGGATGGATCAAATGTTGTGTGACTGGTACACAAGTAAGAGAATTCCAAGTGGCAAGACTACTACAAATCAAGAAAGGACTGAAGCCAGAAGCTTGGGACAAAGATTAGCTGGACTGAAATAGCTCATAAAATGCTTGCAGGTCATGCAAGGGAAACAAAGTCAGAGAGATCGGGTGGCGCCGTGTTGTGGAGGAGCCCGAAAATCATAGCAAAGAATCACTGGAGGTGATTGAACAGAAGATCTGCACTCCAAGAAGAAAATTTGGACAAAATGTGAAGATCCGATCTATGTGGAGACAGTTAGGAGGCGGGGGGAAACCAGGCAAGGTTATCTCACTGATCTTAGCAGGAAGTGGTATGTCCTGAACCAAGCAGACAACAATTAGATAACAACTAGATGAAGAGATCAAACCTAGGAGCTTTGACAGCCTCTGTATGTTTCACCATATTGAGTGACATCTTCTGACAGTCGAGATGTGTACATGGCGCTTACCGGGTAGAACTCAGCCCACGTTATTCTCAGCGTGGTGCGAGGTAAGAGAACATGAGCGAGTTGCTAATGGAAAGGTATGTAAATTCTCCCCAAAGAAGTTTGCACCCACAGAACCAGTGACACAGTAGGTGACCACTTAATGACAGGCTTCTGATTCCCCAAAAGGTGATCCCTAGGTGAAACTGACCGGGAGGTAGAGCGGAAATCCCACGTATATTCCTCTTCCTTGACACTTATGGTTGCTGGTATCTGTGAGGCTCCATGAACCACCACTCACTTGGAATTCAACCATCTGCAAACCCGAAACCATATTTGAAATTGCTCCCACATAGTACACAAACAGGCCCTTAGAGCGATTAAAGTCCTGGGCCTCTGCTCTCTTGCAGACTAATTGGCCAACGTGCAGCATGCAGTGTTGTGAGTCTAATTGCTCCGGGGGCAGCAGGCTCTTTAGGCCTCCTGACCTAGATCCACCGCATGGAAATTGCTCACCCACCACCATCTCTGGTGAGCACGTCGCCCCGGAGAGGTCCCGTACTTCATCGGTCAGGTGGAGACCTTGCCGCCCCGTGCTGTGGCAGGCAGCTGTTTTCCTCTTTAATTGTTGAAGATTAAGGTTTGCAAACCAAAAAATAAAAACACCTCCCCCGGCAATAATAGCCAATCAAATCACAGGCCTTGGGAAGATGATGCATATACATGTATACCCTCACATTTCCTTGCGAGGCAGTAGCCCTCCCCTGAGTTCACCTGCCTATCGTGCGTTTGCGCTTCCTTCAGCTCCTTGTTATCCCTTTATCTCTTCCAAAACAGCCAGGGAGGCTGGGGACTCTGTCCTCAGGGAATGTGTGTTTTTTCACTCCCTCATGTAGTCAAAAAACCTATATCATTCCAATGTCCCAGTGGTAAGCACCGTGTTAGACACAATGATGGATAAAAGTGGAGATTCAAGTGTTAGATCACTTCTAAATGAGAGGAATCAGGGAAGTCAACTTTGAGCTGCATTTCAAGACTAGGAAGGATTTTAACAGGCAAAGATGAAAAAGAGGACACTCTTTGGTGGAGAAATAGTCTCCTTAAAAAAAAATCAGGCAAATAATTACAAGTCATATTTGGGGCCCAGTATGGTAAGCCAGATTGGGAGCATCACATGAGCAATTACATGCAGTTTATGCCTGAATTATGTGAATAGATGAATAGATAAATCTTGGATTGTTTGCATGACTGATAGAACAGCAATAACCCTTTTTATATTTTGTGGAAAATGTGCATGATCTAAAAACACTTCAAAGAGTTAACTTGGTTGCAGAACAATGTGCAAAATCAAATTAAAATTTAAAACACACACACATACACACAGATTCTAATTGTCCTATAAAAGGAAAGAATTGATTTATCAGCAATTGTTCCTAATTAGACAAGTCCACTCCACTGTCTGGCTACCCAGCTGGCAGACACAATAATCTTTATGCATCCACACTTGGCAAAAATGAGCTACAGTTCATTTTCAATTTCCAAGTTTGATTTGAAAATATATACACCCCTTTGGATCTAATGAGATACAATCTGAATGATAAATATCAGTTGATTAATGTATACAGGGCTTCGGTTTAATAACAGTTTAACAAAAAATTATTTGGTTATTGTTAAATCTTAATAAATGTTTTAAATAATAAATTGGCCCGTATTAACGGCTGGCTATTAGCTCTGTTATTTGTTATTATCTGGTCGCATAGCGCTTTAGATTTAATACGGCATTTATCACTGTTTACTTTCACAGTTATTGCTTACACCTAATACTGCATTTCTATCCTCCAGATTTTCAGAGTTCTCGTCTAATATTAACAATGACTTCTCTCTTTTCCTAAACCTCTGATGACCGCCACCCAAACACAGCTATACCACCGGGCTTGTTCAAGTACCTACCTACTCAAGTGAAGAATCTGCTTCCAGAATTCTATCAGACTCTTATCTTTCTAGGTCATGGTTTTGACTTGGTTTCCATTTCAATGATGCTTCAGGATTTACTGCAACCTGCGTCTCCTTCTGGAGATAGGCGCCTCTTGAAAGGACTTCCTGCATGATGCTCACCATGAATGCGAATTCCTCTTCTGTCCTCTTATTGTGATGAGGGGGTTGAAGGGCACATTTAATGAGAAAGAACCTGTGCTATCACAGCAGAGAAAAGGGCCCATCAAACACATGACGCTAGATCTGATGGGACTAGATCACAGCCCTCTACTGGAGCCTCTTTCTACTTGAACCCTTGGAACAGGTCTCTGTTCCTTTAAGAGCCTCCAGTGAGAATTCAATAATTGTCTCTGTGGAAAGTACGAGTTCCCCCTAGTGCAGCATGATAAATCTTGGATAATAATAGCTCTTTCCAAAATAATCCTTAGACAGAAGCAAAATCCAACTGAGAAGGTTGTTCAGAGTCAAAACGTGGGACCTGGATCTGTCTTTTATTTAGCTCTATAAATACATTGAGTGTTTCTTTTGTCACTGCTGTTGACATAATGTATTATTATTACTATTCCGCTATTATTCCCTTAAATGCCTATATTTGTGTGTGTGTGTGTGTGTGTGTGTGTGTGTGTGTGTTTCTGTTTTTCTATTTCAGGTCTTCGTTCAATAGGCCAACTGTCCACATTTACCCTTAGTCCTCTGCTGGCCAGATTGTAGTTCTAAACCTCTCCACTTTTACTACCAAGAGTCAATACCAAATTTGGGGAGATTTCTAGAAACATTATCCAAAGGAGGGGTGGAGCAGACCCAGGTTTCAAAATTGCCCTGATTTTCACTCCATGATGGTGGGAATTATTAGGGACAGGTGTCTGATTATTTTCAGACATAATCTCCATATTTGTTATCTTTTCACAGTATAGAACAAATTGAACTTCTTGTGTCTATACACAGAAACCCTCAGAATGACCTCCAGCTCTGTTCTGACTATAACTCATTGTGATGGTTCATTTTATGTGTCAGTCTGACTGGGCTAAAGGATAGGTACCTGGTGAACGTTATTTCTGGGTATGTCTGTGAGGGTCTCTGGAAGAGATTACCATTTGAATCAGTAGACTTAGTAAAGATCTCCCTCACCAATGGAGGTGGGCATCATCTAATCCCTTGAGGGCTCAAACAGAACAAAAAAAGGCAGAGGAGGAGCACATTTTCCCTCCTCTTGGGCCAGGGTGACCATCTTCTCCTGCCCTCAGACATCAGAAGTTCTCAAGCCTTTGGACTTGGAGACTTGACACTGTGGCCTTTCAGCTCTCAGGCTGAAGCCTCAGACTGAATCATATGATCAATTCTCTTGGTCTACAGCTTGCAGAAGGCAGACTGTGGGACTTCTTGGCCTCAGTAACCACATGAGCCAATCTCTATAATAAATCTCCTCCAGTGTATATCTACATGCATACTATTGGTTTTATTTCTCTGAAGAATTATGACTAATATACTCATTATCTTGGATTGGCTGGGATTGGTGATAGTGTGATTTACTTGGCAAAGTTATGGAAGCTTTACCAATGGAGTGTGCAAACAGAGGGTGACTCACCATGCAGTTCACAATCACGATGCTCTGTGGATATGACAGCACCTTGAGGAAGACCAGGCACCCAATGCTGAAGACCTCATGTCCCTGACATTGCTATACCAAGATCCCCCTGCTGTCTCAGGGGGCACAGCTACCCATAACTTACTAGGTTAGGCCCCATCATCAGACACATTAAGCATAAAACCTAAGTTTCTAAGACCCTGGGTTATTACCTCATCTACAAGTTCATACTTTGCCTCTTTTTTATTTATGGGACAAACCAGAATCATAATTCTATTTTAAAATATCATAAGGCAGATTGTTTCATTTTCCTTCTTTAGAGTGTAATTATTCCTAATTCCACAGTTACTTTGCAAAGTGACAGTGTAGTGATTAAGAACACTCACTTTTAGAAAAATTTTTCCTATCACCAAACTCTATAAAAATTTAACTTCCTCCCAAAAATTATGACGTTGTTGGGTAGTTTTTATTAGACAATTTTGGGGACTTGAAAATTCTTTGTGACTAGTTCTCCCATACTCCAGCACATATATAATTATAATTAATTGCTTCTCTGCTCATTTCCTCTTTCTCTGGAAGGAAAGAAATAGTTTGGGGGAAAATAAGAACAGTAGGAAAAGCAGGGAGGGGCCCTTTTCTTTGTTAATTGTATGGGGCTGACTGCCTGTCTAGTGTACAATAAGCATTTCAACCAGTCCATCTTTTCAAATCCTGGCTCTACACAGCTGGACTGTGCTATGAGACACAAACTAGAAGAAAGGCCATGGTATTGCATGGCTTCAAAACTAGCAATCTGTGTCTCCCACTCTCTGTATCTCTCTCTCTCTCTCTCTCTCTCTCTCTCACATACACACACACAGAGTACACACACGGATTAGGAATTGAACTATCCCAGAATCTGTCATGATGCTGGATGATATGTGCTTTATAAGCATGTGCATTGGCAGGCCCATGCCCTTGGCCTTCTCTGAATCTCAAGTCAGACCTGAATCTGAAGCCAAGCAAAACCTTGGAAAACTAGAGGCTGATCACTACGTTGTGTGTCCCCTAGAAGCCCTGGGATTGTGCACACTCATGGTTTGGAAAATCAAGCTGCAGGTCTAGAGCTTCACCCCAGTATGAGCCTGTGAAAGAAGATGAGAGCTAAGATTCAGATGCCCAAGGAGCTCATGGCCTCAGATGAATAGACTTACCTGGTCATCAGCTTACTCCCATCACCACAACAGAATCAGCTCTGTTCAGGGGCAGTTGTCACAGGTTAAGAAGAGACCAATAGGCCTTATTTATCTAATGCAGTAAAAGGTCTATAGAAAAAATACATAGTCTGACATTAGATGGAGACCAGAGAGATGAATAAGTCCCCCTGTTTGGGATTCTTAATTATCTGAGGCTCAATCAGATCTGGTTAACCCTCCCTTCATTATTTCTGACCCCAGCTTGCTGACTTCGGACAATGGAATTGGAAGCTGAAAGCTGGATGAAAGGCAGGGGTACATATCCTCAGACTATTTCTAGGAGGAAGTGCCAGGGAGAGCTTGTGAAGCTTCCGTTTTAGCAAGCCCAAGAGGTAGGATAATAATAGCTCACGGCTCTGTGTGTGTGCGTGTGTGTGCCAAATGTGCTGAGTGCTTCTTAGACATTAGCTCATGCAGCCTCCTGGTTCCCCTAGTGCAGCAGGTGAAAAGTTCTGATGCCTCTTCCACATGCATTGAACATCAACAACCAAAGTGGAAAACCTCAGAGAAAGTCACCAGTGCCAAGCGAGCTGTTTCCCTCGGCAACACCAAGATCTAATTAACAAACACGGATTAAATCTCTGCTCTGTGCCTCAAATTGCTCTGAGCGAAATAGACACACTGGGAAAATGGGAGATACAGCCCTTCTTCTTGATAATCCAACTCTTTGAGGTCAGGAAAGAAAGCAGTATATATATGTCAAGCATCTAGGGAAGAAAAGAAGACAACATGGCCCCATGTAGGAGAGCCGGGGTATGGGCTATAATTGCCTCTGAAATCCTCATGCTTTGGGCTCCAAGGACGGCCTTGGTAGGAGACTGTTGTGTTTCTTGTTTGAATGCTACAAATAAGCCATGCGGGACCTGTGGGCTCCCGTGTAGAACTGCTATCATGACTTTGACTAGAGTAAGACTTGTGTGGTTTTGTTTTTGAGACTCCGAAACTGCTCTCAAGACTTGGTCTCCCTTGAAGTCCTCCAGCCCAGCTACCACAAGGACAAATGCACGTCCTGAAAACTGCTTATGGCCCCTCAGAGACGCAGTTGGAGCTCCAAATGTTCCGGGTGGGCAGCTGATGGCCTCCGGTTGGGAGGGCGCACGTCTTCCCGTGAACTTGCACGCCGCGGTTCTTCCATTAACGAGCCCATGGGTCAAACCGGGAGGCAAAGGTGGAGCACGACTCTGCACCGCCCTGGCCTCTCGCCTTAGGGGTGCGGAGGGGAGCCCCAAGGGCCCAGCTGGGCGGGAAGAGGTGTTCCCCCCCTGTCTCTCTGTCAAAAATAAAATAATAATAATAATAATAATGTTGATGATGAAAAGCCCATTATGGCTTGAGGGTGAAAATAACATTTTCATTCTAAAGTCTATATGAGGCATCAAGACATCTTCCCGCAGAAAATGATGAACTTGCACATCGGGAAGTGCAAAGAGTATTTAATCAAAGCCTTTAAGAAGATCAAACCTAATCATGAGATGTTAAAAAAATATACAAAAGCAGATAAGAAGAGGTTTTGGCTGCATGACCAGAATCTAAAAAATCAGAAAAGAGCCTTTTAGGTTCCTCCATGAAGAGGGAAATATGTCATTTTTTTTTTTTCTCACTCAGCAATCCAATTTACTCACTACAGTGGGGACGAGATAGGACTTAAATAGCATGGCCAGCCAGACAGCCTGGAAAACTGAGATGCTCTCACCAGGCTCTTGTTCTCCACATGGTTCATTATCAACTGTCCCCCTTTCCCTATTTTGATTCATTTTATACATAATTCTTTAAAAGAGGGAAAGATAATAGAGACATTCCACAAGCTACCAATGAGTAGGCTCCATGGAAAGCGTAAGCAAGGTCTCAGAAGGATGTGGGGGCCCATCCTGCTGGCCCCTAGAGAGGCCCCAGGGTTCAGGGCTTCACCTTTAGGACCAGACCAGGGTCAGCCTCACAGAAGACCCAGTCTGGACAGTGGGATACAGAAGCACAGAGAAAGCCTATGGAGCAACCAGGGGTGGAAACATCACCACGAGGACAAGATCAAGGATTTAGGGTAGGCCAAGATGTTAATACAGTGATGTGTGGATTTGTTACCATTATTAATATGTCAGCGTGATCGAAGACCATTAGTACAAAATGAAGTATACCAGGGACGGTTGTACAAGAGGGAACTATACCAATAGCTACCATTGAGCATTTATGATGCGCCGAGCACGACCTCAGCACTTTTGTACATCACATCTGATTCTGCCAACAACCTCCCAAAGTAAATACCCTTTAACTCATTTTGTCCAGAATCAAAAAGTTTAAATCACTTGAATGATCTAAGTCATAGCTAGGAAAAGCAAGACCTGGAATCCACCGCAGATCTGCATCATTACAAAGGCTTTGCTCTTTTCCTTACTGAATAATGCCCACCTCTTTTAAAATGTAAACATCTCTTTCTCTAACCACCTCCAAAACCAATTCTAGAAATTTTACAGAAAAGTAGTTGCACTTTCAAGCATACATTCTGCAGGCAATACTTGGTATGCATTCACCTTCATGGCCCTTAGCAATCTCTCTGCAGCCCCAGAGGCTGTCATTCCTCATTGCAAAGGACTGCTATCAGAAAAAAAATCCTGAGGAAAGCAAACATGAGCAATGGGCAAGGCTTCACACACTCTCGCTCCCACGACACCGCTGAATAGAAGAGAGAAAGAGCGTCAACTAGCAAGTAGGCTACAAGATGTAGCAGCAACCTCCATCCCTCCTGGCATCCCCTCAAGCTCCTTACCCTTTTGTAATATCCTCTTCTTCCAACATGTGTTCCAGACAACTGCTTTCCTGCCATTTACTCACCAGCCTTCCTTGATTAAGACAGCTGCTGTAGTTTCTTCTGGTTTTATGATCAGAAAATCATGGGGCGATTTCTCAGGCTCCTCAATCTGCTAGGAATGGCTCTGCGTCCAGTCTGGTGGACAGGTAAACACGTAAAGTGCACACACGTAAAATCAGTGCGTATAAGGAATTTATAAACATATAGATGTGTGAATAAATAGAAACATATAAACCATATATGATATAAGCACACGCATACATATGTATTAATAGTACTAATTACTATAGCATAAAAATGTACAGAATTACATGACTAAGAGTATGGGGCAAATAGAGGAATGGAAGCCACATGAAGTTACTCAAAGAGGTTTTACTTATGGAAGGAAATGAGTTACGAGCAGATTTTGAATGGAAGAGAGAAGATAAAATGAACACTCTCACAAGTAAAAGTAATCACGTAGCGATTCAGGGAGAATGTAGAACAAGAGTTTTGTTTTTTGTTTTTAAATTTATTTCTATATTTGAGAGAGAAAGAGAGAGAACACGAGTGATGAGAATGGGGAGAGGGATAGAGAAGCAGACCCCCCAGTGAGCAGAGAGCCGGACTCGGGGCTGGATCCCAGGACCCTGGGATCATGACCTGAGCCGTAGGCAAACACTTAACAGACTGAGACACCCAGGTGCCCCAGAACATGAGTTTTGATATGTTTATGTTTTAGCTGAGGACAAATAAATAATCCACATTAATAGAAGAAAAATTAAAGGAAATAACATAAGGAATCCTATAAAATGCCCCTAAGTTTTGTTCTCTCCATGACCTCTTTCTTTCTGACCACCTCCCAGGAGAAAGACTACTCGATGGGGGTTGGGGGGGGTGGGAAAGGTCCCAGAAGGAAGGCTGGGCTTTCGCCCTTCCTTAGCTTCCTGTTCCATCTTCTTCTGAGCCCAGGTCATCCCGAGGGAAGGCCAGCAGGGCACACGATTTTTGACCCAACATCACTTTGGAAGTCACAGATGTGCCCCTCCTACTTGGAAAAGGGTAAAGGTGAACACAAGAGGAGGCATAACGTCTGCATGTGCCTCCATCCCGCTCCTGCTCACCCTGACACCTCTGAAGGAAGTGAAAACAGGCAGCAAGCAGCCTTTTGGAAGGGAGTGGGTGCTGGTTTGGCTCTGCCTTCTGAGAGCAGCAGGGTGTGACCCTGGTGCCTGAGCTCCCTGGAAGGACACGAGTCCCTGCAACTTTGAGATAGCTTTTTTCACTCTCCTGAGAACAACATGATCTTACAATGAGCATGATTTTATGATCAGAAACTATACCCGAGGGCTAGCACGCTCTAAAACTTTCATCGAGAAGCCTCCTACCACTTTGGGGAAGTTGCCTTTAATCTTTTCATATCATATATACAGACAGAAGCACTTAGAGATTAGAGACCCAAATCCTGGGACACTGGTGACCAGATTGGGGAGTTCTGGATACCAGGATATTTAGAAAGTTGTTATCTCCACATTGCTTCTTGCTGCTTTCTCATTTCGGTAGCCAGATCTGGCTTGGGGGGAGAATGCTACCCAGGTTCACTGAGTGCCTCTCTCCATTAAACCCCTCCCACAGCCACAATCTGCCTTCAGGGGACACGGTACTACTGTCATTACTTTACCAAGGAGGAAATGAGGGTACCTAAAGTCAAAGCAGTCCACAGGAGTTTGATTCAAGGGTAGATGGCTCTGACCCACACCCCAGATTCCCCACCACAAGATGTTGCAAAGATGAGAACACAGCATAAAGAGGTGCCTCCTCTTTAGAAGGCTCATGGGATAAAGGGATGTCCAGAAAGCACAGGTTTGAGGAGTCAAGCATTTAGGATAGGTTGATCCACATTGTGGGAGCAGAACGGGCCGCTGAGTTGTTGGAGGGGACAGAGTGGTGAGGCTGGTGCCAGCGGCGTCCCAGGAACCATACTGTGCCCTGTTGGGCCCCATGGATGCCACCTGGCTAAAGACCCAGTCCCTTAGATCTTCTGCAAAATAGCAGAGCCAGAAACTGGCTTTGGTGTGTCCTTCCATCCACTTCACTTTCCTCTCCACCTTCACTTCCTCCCCCAATATGGATTTCAAACTCTTCCCCTATCTTCTTTCTCTCCACATTGAATTTCTTAGATGTGCATGGCCTTTGTTTATGCTCTTCCCCTAACCTTGGGTCTTCTAACTATTGCTCCTTCTCCATTCGGTAATATTCCCTTACTTCTTGCTCTCATTTGCCATCCATTTTTCTCTCCTAAGATAGCAAAAGAACAAAAGAATGAGAATGGGAGCGAGCCTTTGCATCTCCCTGAATGATTCATTGTTTGAGGTTTTTTATTACATTCTTTGAATGAGCTTCATAAGATCTATGGTAACTAGATACCCCATTTGTGTCAAATGTTCTTTTGATATGTTAGCACTGTCTCAATGAGCATTTCAGAGCATCTTCATCCCCCTTTTCTCTCTGTCACAAGTCCGATGGTTAGGCTTCCAGCTAGAGAGAAGAGAAGAAAGGAAAGAGAGAAAAAGATTTACAGAAGGGCCAGCCCATTCAGAGAGCAGGCCCTTGTATTCCCCAGGCTATTCAGGCCTTTGTATTCCTTTGGGAGGGCAGGTGGGTAGGGAAGAAGGTCAAGACACGCCACCCCAAAATATGGCACTTTAGTATATTGATTACTTTGAGCTGAAGACACTTGAGAAACTGCAAGTACAGGAAGGGCTCTCTGCCCTCCCCTTTTCTACCCAAAAGCAGGTCATAAAATTTCCCATGAGACAGAAGCCCTCCCTGTTCCAAGAAAAGAAGAACATTCTTATCGCCAGAGACAGGGAGTCAGCAACAAACTGGATCTGCCCAAACAGACCTATCAGAATAACCCTGATCTCCCATTAGTTTCTCCCACATATTTCCTAGTCACTGTGCCACAATTTTCCACCCCTAAAAGCTTAAATCCCTTTTCCTTTGCCTTGCCACTTCTTCACAAATTTATCTTTTTTTGTTAAAAAGGTATATAAACACTCTCAGTCCTAATTGCTCTTACCAGTCTTCATTCTTCCCATGAAGGTTTCCCGGTGCATGTAAAAGTATTTAATAAAATGTGTGTGCTTTTCTGCTCTTAATGTGTCTGTTGTCAGTTCAATCCACAGGCCCCAGCCTCGGGATGAAGAGGGTCGAGGGAAATTCTCTTCCTCCCCTACAGCAGCTGTGCGTGTGTATGTGCACATGCACGCACACGTACTCCGCAGAGTCTGAACATGTTGGAGTTAGAAATGTACAGAATCACGTGGATCAGCCCTTTCATTTCAGAGCTGCAGAAACTGAGACCCAGAGAAGCAAAGTGACTTGAGGGAGATCACACAACCAGCTTATGTTCACACTGGGACTGGAATCCGAGCTCTCTGCCTCCCGTTGTTCAGTGTTCTTTCCACTGACTGACCCATCTAGAGATGGAGCTCGGAATCCTTCTGACTTTCCCTTCAGTAATCATTTTTGGCTCTATTATCCATGAACTTGTCTGAAGTCTTCTTGAAGCTATTTCTGTTTTCAGTGTCGTGCTCCCGAGCAAGAGCCTGAAGCCACTGGGACAGAGGAAGAAGGGAATATGAAGGGTTTTATTTTCATACTCTCTCAGATCCATGGCCTCTTTCCTTCTGAGAGAGTCAGAGGCCTTGCAACTTAGGAGACAGATCTAGAGGTGAAGCACTTTGTTTTGGGGGGGCCTCAGTGCAAGCTGTTAGAATTTCCCAGGAAATGAGTTACCATTCATCCTGCAGGTAGAGGTTGGCAGCAGATAGTGATACAAGGGGTAATCTGGTCTGACTCTGCTCTTGGCTCCCTGTCTGGTTCTTACATTATAACCATCAACAAGCTTAGGGTCACAGTGGCTGGTCAATGGTTGCCTCAGCTGGGGACCCAATTTACATCAAATCTTTATCAGGCCCTGACAGACAGACATGGGGCCAAACTACCCACACAACTAGCCTCTAAATACTATGAAAACTATCTGGTGGGAAACAGCTGGTTCCTTTTTTGGTACAAGATCCTGGGAGAGGCAGGAATACAACTCCAAGGTCCTGATTCCCAGGCAACCAGAGCAAGGAGGGCTTTGTTAGGGAGAGGTCTGCTTTGTCCTTGTCAGTGGAGAGATTTTTCAAATGTCTCTTAAAAATCAAAAGTTGGGAAAGGTCTCCTTTTTAATGATCTCAGCCCCTCTTGTTAATTTCCAGGCAATGTGGTCTTTCATCTTAACTCAGGTTCAATATAAAGGGGCTTTGGATGGATGGAGAAAGAGATAGGAAGAAGATAAACCACAGGACCAGGAGCTGGATTCTTTCCATTTAAACTACGAAGATCCTGGTGGCTTGGGAGACTTGTATAATTAAAGGGGCCTATGGATGCAAAAAACTGGGGTGACCAGGGTGACCAGGGATGAGGAAGTCTACCTAAGGGGTGGGGGTGGGCGGGTAAGAGACTGCGGCAGTAAAGAGAGATGACAGGTCTTGCCACAGGTAAAAGAACCAAATTGTTCCCTTTCTTCTTAAGGAAATTATCATTTCAACTTTGCTCTGTCTTCTCTGTGACCATTTAGAGGGAGGAAGGCTCCCAATCTGCATTTAAATGGAATGATTTCAGGAAGCACAGAATAGAGTGTAGGCTTTTCACCCGCCCCTTCAGGAAAGGGCCTTAGTCGCATTAAAATTGACAGCTGCTCTTTGCAAACGGAGGGCAACACTCACCCATTTCCAGTGGCCCTGACCGACCATAGGCTGTTGTGATTTGGTTTTGGGGATGGAAAAGGTCCTTTGCTCAAAGGAAAAAAAAATCGAATGCTGTCTGGAATCCCACCATTTAATTTAATTGAACTTCCTCTTATGTTGCTTTGATCTGGTTTTAAACAGCAGATGTTCCAGAAGGGGTAAAACTCTAACCTGTTATCAGCCATTTACATCTAGGTATGATGGGGGGGGGGGGGGCGGCTTCCAGAAGAGGTTTTTGTTCCTTTCACAAATGTGTGAGAAGCAGCTCAGCCAGGCAGGCGTTGCGCTAGTTGCTGAGAATACCGAGGTGAGCAAGGCAGGCCCACAGCCAGGTGGTGGGCTTTGCTGCTCAGGGTAAGGTGAGAAAGGGAATCTCAGCTCCATGGCAGGAAACGGGGAGCAGGAAAGGGGATCTGGGGAGCAGTGAAGACACACGTTTATGAGATTTTTATGATTTTTCCATTTTTGGCATGGGCTAGTGTTGTCTCTGATAGATGATGGCTCCCCGCCCGACTTCTGGGGAAATAAGGCACCTGTCCTTACGCTGCTATCCCTGAAAGAAGAGCAAGGAAAGAGGGACAGGAGCTATTCCCATAAGCTAAGATTTTCTTTCAATGTCTCCTCCCTTCCCCCACCCTCAGGGCCAATTCGCTGCCCAAAGAGACTCCTGTCCTCTTATTAAAATCTCCCCTCCAGTTTGCTTGGTCAGCACGTGAAGGACCAAGGAATGTGTCTTTTCATTAAGATTATTTCTATTTCTGACAGGCCCCCGGGTGGGTCATGGGGACAGACGCCTCTGTCCAGCACTGACGGATGTCCTCCTGCCACCATCGCTCTCGGTAATTACTTTTGGAGCTGGCACTTCACACACCTGCAGTGCCTGTGGGCCCGGGAGGTCCCGCAAAGGCCTCGGAGCGGCTGCTGGTGACACAGGAGGCAGTGGTGGGTGGAGGGCTGTGTGGAGGGGCACGCACTGTGCGGTGCCAGCGTGAAGGCAGGGTGAGTAGGGGAGCCCAGGCAAGCACCGCATCCTTGGCTTCCAGAAGAGATGAGTCAGGGCTCCCTGAGGGGTGAGGGGGATGGTGGCACACAACTAACGGCCTGGAAAATTCAGCACAGAAAATACCTTTCAACAGGCCGGGCTTCTCATTTGCCCCCTAGAAAAGATCTTTATTCCATTCTTTCCTCCTGAGGAATGAATTCTGAGCTCTGGCTTTGCTACTCAGGCCTGGGGAACAGTTAGAGGTGTATTACAGAGTCATGCATGGGGAAAGGCGGCTGGCCAGGGGCTGCTGGAGTGTTGGGGACAGGAATCCATTCAGAACTTCCCAAGAGGGTTGCCATCCTTGCCCCTCGCCATCTGGTAGGCCATTGCAAGAAGTTGGGATTGGCCAGATAGATGAGTAGAATTTCCAGGGTCCAGGTTGATGGTCATGTGGATCAACATCTAGGCCAAAGCACGCCTCACAGCCTGATGACGTTGATCGGGCCTGCGTTCAAGCAGGAAAGAGCTTTATTATGATTATTTTTCTTTTATAGCTGAGTTACATAAGATCCCAAGCAACTACATGATTTTCCCAAGGCCTCTTCGGGTGGAAGAGGGGGCTAGAATCCAAGTCTTCCACCAAGCCCCAGGACTGGGATCCTATGAAGCCCTCGCCTGTTTAGGGCTTAGATGATAAAGAAGTTCAGGGCAGAGGAGCCAGGGCCGCTGAACAACCATGCTCAGTTTCTGGGGAGGAGGAAGCCCCCGGAGGTCCTGCTCTCTCGGACCTGCAGCGTCCTACTCGCCCTCATTGGGCTGCAGTCTGTGGAGGCTCTGCAGGGAAGCAGGCGTCCTCAACTGAAGAGCCACGATGGAGCTTCTGCAACGCTCCTCTTGGGAACCAAAAAAGACATTTTTCACAGTTGTTTCTCCTCCTACAAATGATCTCTAGCTTAAGACAGGTGCCAGAAACTCACGGCCGCCAAGCCAACTGTGTTGGTTATCCATACGTTCATTTTTGAGCACTCTGGGGCAGAGGACAGCTGGGGGCCACCAAGGGGGCCTCGTGGGGGACCTAGAGATGAATGGGAGCGGACCCAGCCCACCAGGAACTTACCACCCAGCAGAGGTGATGGCATCACCTCCCTCTCTCTCCAGGAGCTAATCTTTTGGGAGCAAGCTCCCATCATAGAGCGTCGTGTTTCACAGATGTCACGTCCTAACTCAGTGCAAGCCCACGAGGTCACACGATGTACCCGAGCGGTGATGCAAAGCTGGTTCTCTGCTGGCAGAGCCTGTGCCTTTAGCCCTGCACTGCACACAGGCAACCAGGCGATGCAGTGGGGTGGGAGCGTCAAGAGAGCATCGTGGTGTTCAGGAACTATTTCTCACTCCCCAGTCTCCTGGGAGAGGAGGTTGTCCCTCCTCTCCTTCCAGGGAGGAGCATCCCAGGTTTTCTGCCTCCTAGAAGTAAGACAAATATTTAAACTAAGAATGGGCCTTAGAGGTAGACTAGTCAACGAGACCACTCCCGCCCCCAAGTTTACAAGGAAGGAAACTGAGGCTCAGCTCAACTTCTCATGGTCACGGTCAAAGGCAAAGCAGGAACCCCAGCCCAGCCCTCTGTGTTCCAGCTCCCTGCCATTTACCCACTGGAGCTAAACCAGGGAAACACAAAGTCAGACTTCTTAAGGAGACTGGCTGGCTTTAGCAAGTGCCATCTAGTAGGTCAAACCGGGGATAAATAGAGAAGCAGTGATTTGGGAGTCTTAGCTTCTGTCAATCTCACCTTTTTCCCAGGCCTGACACTCGCCGAACATCAGATTCTGAAAACTCCCATTTAAAGGAAATCTCTCTCGGCTGATTAGCGCTGTGCTTTATCCTAACCAACAGCCTTTATTGAACACACCCTGCTAAGCTAAAGGTCTCTGGAGAATTGATTGTACAGTCCTTGCTCTCCCGTTCAAGGGAATGAGTCTTTGGCAACACCTGGACTGGAATTTCTCTCTATGGTCTGGTTTCCACACTCCCTCTTGTCAACCCCATCAATGAATGTGTAGGGATGAGCCATTTGGGGATGTTTTGAGACCGACCAAGTCTGGCAGTCTGGAGTGTGTGTGTGTGTGTGTGTGTGTGTGTGTAAAATTAACTCCTGCAGCCACAGGTTTTATGAATGGGGACCCAGGGTCATGCTGGATTTTGAGTTTGGAAAGGATGTATTATTACCTAGGGTTGTCCTCAGTAGGAGAGGTTGTGACAATAGCAGGGAATGTGGAAGGGACAGAGGTGGTGGAGATAACATCTCCACCCCAAAGAGCAAAGAGGATGATTTACAGGCCCGAGAGTCTAGTACCTGATTCAGCAGAAGCTCTTTGTTTGATTGCACCCAGGGAAATTCAATCATTCCCGGGACGGGCCTTTGCCCAGGAAAGGTTGGGGGTGGGGGTGGGGGGAACCAGGCTCTTGTTAAGTTAGGATGAAATTGCTGATTTCAGCAAATGAAAACTAAAGACCAATACTGGTCTCTCATTTGCGGGTGGGGAGCTGAGGTAATTCAGCCTCCCCAGTGAGGAGGGTTTGAGCGGGATGAGGGTCTGGCTGAGCTTCTGGGGGTGGTGATGCTTCAGGCAACTCAGCCTTACCTCTTGGACTCTGACATTTCAAAGGACAGGTTTCTTCCTGGGGCTTATTTTCTTTCTGAGTCGGCACAGAGGGGAGAGAGAGGGTAAAGATGTGAGCCCAGGTTTCTGGAACTGTTCCCCAAGGGTTGTCTTGTGCAGGTTTTGTCACAAGTGGCAAATCTGTTAACTCTGGCCATGTGCATTGGTGTCACCTCATCCAGCTTCGTTTTGGAAAGCCTGGATATATGTCTACTCCCTCCCAGCCCCCCAGCAGCAGATCCCCCCCCACACCACCACCACAAGGGCAAGGGCATGTCCAGGATCTGGGGTCCCCCTCTCCCGGAAGAGCAGAAGACGGCTGCCCTAGTATAGGGGCAGTATCAATTTTCTGTCTTCAAGGATCTCCATCTCAAACCCAAATGTAGCTTAGGCCAATACCTCAGCAGGCAACACATTAGCTTGGCTAATAACAATCAACTGATATTAAAAATGAGGCTTAGCATCCGCAATAATGATATTATCCATCGAATAATTACCATGTGCCAGGCACTATGCTAAGCTTTCCACAACATCTTTCTTCCTTCTTCTCTTCCTTTTTTCCTTTCTTTCTTTTTTTTTTTTTTTTTTTTTACCCTCACCACAGCTCTGAGGCCGGTACTGCATTTTATACTGGGAAAGGTTCTGCAGGACATCTGGGCTCACACACCAAAAAAGTTGGAATCAGGATCGAGACTTAGGTAGTCTATCTTGCCCTTTGCCACAGATGCTGAGGGTTGCAAAAAAAGTGGGGGGGGGACACCAGAAGTGGGGAAATTTTGCCGCAAGGAGACAAGGAAAGGAACAAAAGAGAGTGTGATGTGATGGAGCAGTTAATGCGCTCAGGGTGGCACAGACCCTGATTCGAATCTCAATTCTGATATCCTTGTTCCTGCTTTGTGTGATCTTAGGTGACTGGCTTGTCTCTATTGTCAGTTCCCTACCTGGTAGACAGGGATACTGATGCCGCCTTCCACCCACCTATTCTCAGGTCTCTGCTTAGGGGTTTCTTGCTCTTGGAAGCTTCCCTGACCTTTCACCCAACACCCATTTTACCCTCCTCTGAATATATGATCCATGCAGTAGACACATCATGCTTCCTCAAGCACAGTCTGTGAAGACAGGGAGCGGATCGTGTTCACTGTTCTACCCTCAGTACCTCCTAAAAATGAATGAATGAATGAATGAATGAATGAACTAACAAACAAGCAATGGGGATAAAATAACCTGAAACACAGAAGACATTCAGGAGATTAGCTCCACCTGCCCCTTGGCAATTTTGCCTTCAACTTCAATGTCAAGGCTGAGAAACACTGTTGCAAGGGGACAGCCATTAGGACAAAGAGACTTTCACTTTTGACGTTTCCCAGTGTTGGGAATTCTGGTTCTGGGACTGGGGCAGAAGTGTCAGGCACAGTGGTGATGTGGCACTCAGAGAGTGGAGTTTCTCGGCGCCACCAGTGTCTTCTTCAGTCTTGCCCTTGACCAATCATTCCATGAATGTTGAGTTGACTGAGGTGACATCTCTCTCTTAGTGTGTGTGGTTACCAGGATGCTAACCTCATCCTGAGGCCACAGAGAGGAAGGAGTCTACGTGGTTCAGAGTTGACAGGCCACAGAATAAGCACAGCCTGGGGAACAAGGGGGTCTCTGTGGAAGTGGATACAGGTGAGTTGGTGGGAAGGGTCTGACACACACAGCCGACCAGGCCTTGACACTTTCTGAACCTGAAAAGGAAAAACCTACAGGTAGCACCCCAGGAAGGTGTGTGGGGCAGGTGGATAGGAGAGAGGGTCAGGGCCGAACAGGCCCATCCTGCAAGAGCCCATGCTGCCTCCACACAGGCAGAGAAACCTCATAAGGACCAATCCCTCTTCTCCACCTTCCTTTCCTTCCCAAATTGCCCCTCCAACCCCCAACTAGTTCACCTCCACATCATATGCTACCCATCAGGCTCTTGCCTCCACAAAGTGCTATGTGGTAGCAAAAACAATAAAAGCTAACATAAAGAAGAGAACATAATGTGCCAGGTCCTGATCTGAGCTCCCACAATAACTCTCTGAGGTAGGTACTATTATTCTCCCCATTTTTACAGATGAACAGAAAACTGAGGCACTGAGAAGTTAATTAAGTAGCTTGCCTAAGGTCACACAGGTGGAGAAACCTGAAATCAAGCCCAAACAGTCTGGCTTGAGAGTCTATGCTCCCAGAAGATAGAGGAAGAGGGCACAGGAAAGGAGAGAGGAGATTATGTATAAACAAGTAAATGAAGACGTCCCTGGGCGGGCAGCGTGGGTCTTTAAAGGGATGTGCACCTGTGTCTCCCACTCACTACCAGGGTGTTACGGTGGTGAGGGAGCATGATGTCAGAAACGTGCCTTTCACCTGGAAGGCAGCCAGTGGTATACTCTGTCCTCCAGGTAAGTGTCGAACCTGTCCCCTCCCCTGGCAGGCCCAGGGTATAGAGACACCCCTCGGCCAGTTGGTCCAGGGTTCTTCAAAGATGATGTAAGTGAGCTGAGACACTGAGCCTCCCAACACCCACCCTTCTTCCTCCTACACACACACACATGCCCGTGCACACATGTGCATACACACACACACACGCACATGCACACATGCAAACACTTCTACCTTAAGCCTCACCACAGGTGTCAGCGGCTCACCTTCACAGGGAGTGGAGCTGTTGCTGTGTGCCACGGGGACAGCCTCCCTCCCATGCACCTTCCTCACCCGAGTTGGCTTTTTGACAATCAGGCAGATATTTTTCAAACCACTTTTGTTTTTTACTGAACAAAGAAAAAAAATGTTCCTGTCATTGTTCACTGTGCTGTTCCTTCCTCCTATTAGCTCTGCTGAGATGCACCCAAAGAAAAGAAAATACAATTGCATACAATTAGCAATGGAAATTATTAATAGGAGCAAGAGATTCAATCCATTCTACAAGTAATTCTGTAGTGATTTTAGTAATTGATAGTAATTAAACACTAATTAATTCATTTCCCAACTAATGTATTTACTTTATTTATGGGGTATTCACTTTAATTACATTTGTTTGCATTCCTTGGGTTAAGTAATACAAATTTGCTCTTTTCTGAAAATATTTATTTGGGCTTCTTTAAGTCATTCTTTGAGAACATGTGGGAGCAAAGACTAATTGCTTTGAATTGCAGCAAAGCACATTGATTTCTTCCTTTGGAATGTGGAGCTAATGGAAAGTGAGGCTTGTGGCCTCCCCCTACCAGATGAAGCCTCACCTCTGTTCTCCTAACTTGCGGTCCAGCTGTCCAGCCACATTCCCCGTGAGTTCTCCTCAGAAAAGACCAAAATGATGTGGAAATGTTCCCCCAGGGAACTGGAATGCCAGGGAATGAAAATCCCATCCCTGGGCCTCATGTTGACATGAGTAGGATGACCCTACGGAGCCAAGGCAGGCATGAGTCTGTTCTTTGGATTGAGTGGCTATTAGCTGTGTTGGCGAGTCTCCCAGGACCAGAAGTACAGCACAAGCACCTGCTCCCCATCCAGCCACTCGGCCGATGCTCACATGTCTCTATCAACTGGTCATATCGCCTGTGTGGACAGTTCTTCTGAGGGGGCACTCTCCCCACTCTTCTGTTTCTGGACAGCTCTAGCTATTAGAAATTCTTCCTCACACTGACCTCAAATCTGTTACTTGGAAAGTATCTTCTTCCCTGACTACCCCCTGACCCCCAACTATTCAACCCACAGGCCACAGAGAGTAAATTCAATCTGTTTCAGAGGTCAGCCCATCTGATGCTTGACAGTTAACATGACAGCACCAGATACTCCAATTCATTCAACCATTCTCATGTAGAATGTGTTTATAACCCTGCAGGATCCTGTGGACCAAAGGAGGTCTAGCCTCTTTTCATCTCCCCTAAAATATGCAAATGGCTATGGTCTGATGCTTACAATGGAAAATGGAAATGACCTCTCTCAGTCAAGATTCTGTACTTCTATTAATGAGGGACTTAGCTTGGGTTGGCCACATAAAATAATGACCCATTTGAGTTGTTGGCCCTGCTAAGAGCAAGAGTAGTGTGCTGAGTGTTTCTGAGGTCTGTTACGAATACTGGCAAGGTCAAAGCGTGAAAGAGGCTCCCAGTCACAGAAGAGGTTTGGAAAGCCGAGCCCTGGCATCAACCATAGAAAAGAAGTTTGTCTCATTGCACCTTTTCATACAAACCATGTTTTACGTCAGACTGGCCGAGAGCAAAGTAGGTGAGAGGTCACCAAGGGAGACAAAACATGTAGGATGAGGCAGGCAAGCAGGCCTACACTCACAGTGCATTATTTTGGCAGCAGATTTGTCCTTGGAATCCTCATCATCCTGCACCTCAACCTCCCCTCCCCTCTGTCCTGGAAGAGAAGGAGGATGAGGTAGGGGAGCAGCAGCTGAAGTAGGAAGGGATAGGATGGCTGGAGGAGGGGGATATGCCTTCTGGGAAACCTTGTGTTGAATGAAGGTCTGTGAGAAGTACATGACGCTGATAAGAGGTAAAGTCCCAAATACACTTCCATCCTACACTGAGGGGCGGCCCCGTAAGACCATGATGGGATGTGTCTTTTTTTTTTTTTTTTCACTAATTGTTCTGGATGGGGACAAAATGAAAAGCTGAGGCTGCACAACTGGCTCATTGCTCATTCACTGGCCCGGGGACGCATTGGGCCCCTGCACCTCCCACTGGAGCCTGGCCGCAGGAAGGGAGCTGAAGCCCAGGAAAGGCTAGGTCAGAGGGTTCGGCCCTGAGCTGTCCAAAAGAGAGTATGTTGCATCAGCCCTCACCGCTGAGCAAAGAGGGTCTGCGGCAGCTGCTGTCAGGATCTGACTTCTGGCAATTCACCTTTTTGCAGAGGGCAAGATGTGGTGGAAATAACCACACAACCAAATTATGACAGAATTATGATTGGGGTTTGAATTGCTAAAAGAATTGTGTTGGGTAGGGAATCCCTGGGTGGCTCCACTAGTGGTTTGGTGTCTGCCTTTGGCCCAGGGCATGATCCTAGAGTCCCAGGATCAAGTCCCACGTCGGGCTCCCTGTGTGGAGCCTGCTTCTCCCTCTGCCTGTGTCTCTGCACCACCCCCCCATGTCTCTCATGAATAAATGAATAAAATCTTTAAAAAAAAAAAGAATTGTGTTGGGGGGGGGCCTGGGTGGCTCAGTCAGTTGAGCATCAGACTCTTGGTCTCCACTCAGGTTATGGTCTCATGGGTCACATGGGATGGAGCCCGTGTCTGGCTCCATGCTCAGTGGGGAGTCTGCTGGAGATTCTCTCTTTCCCTCTGCCCCTTCCCCCTTCTGAAATAAATAAATAACAAAAAGAAAAATTGTGTTGGATAAGGGGTTGAGGGAAAGTCCTCAAAGAAAGCCCCCGTCCTGGCCTGGAGAAACACATGCACATGCCCAATAAAGAGCCATCATTCCCCTCCATGCCTGATCCAATGTCTTTTCCAGTGGAAGAGAACCTTAGACTTCCAATTCTCCCTATTATTGCTCCATCTCTTAGAAACCCCTTTCATCCTTTTTTTTTTTTTTTTGAAACTGCAAAGAGGATTTTCAACTATGTAGAAGTGAATATATCAGAAATGTGGATGTATGGGATCTTAATGAAAATTGGGTGTGTGTATGTGCGTGTGCATACCATCTAGAGATACACACTAAGTGGGTTAGTTTCACCCACATGCAGTGTAGGATTTGCATCTGCTAATCAGTTCAGGATCCAGAAAAGTAGCTTCCGATAGAAGAATTCCATTACTAGTCAGCCGGCTGTGAAATACTGTACCTGTTCCATACCTTATAAAGAAAGGCCTGTTTTCATCTCCTGCACACACACACACACACACACACACACACACACACACACACACCACGTTATCCTGACATGCCACAAGGGAAATCAGCCAAGAATTCATGAAAAAGTCCATGAAAGGGGAAAAAAAAAATCAAGGTTCTTTGAATTTAGTTTTTCTATGAACTGGAATGAGATTTCAGGACCAGAATCTTTAACATGCTGTTTTATAATGAGGGAAGGAAGGGAGGGAGGGATCAAGGGAGGGAAGAAGGAAGGGCGGGAGGGAAGGAGAGAGAGAAGAGAGAAAGAAGAAGGGAGGAATGGCACTCTCACAGACACAGGAGTGAGAGCTCAATAAGAAACTGCTAAATTGAAACAATAATTATGGGAATAAAGTGCATCTGACCAATAGAGGTCAGATCCCCTCATCCTCTTTCCATCCCTCGTCAGCTTTGGAGAAGTGGCATTTAAGTATTGACTGGAGTTGCATCCCCTGGGCCATTGCTTACTGGGATTTGGCTCTGAGAGTGTAATGTTAACTAAACTTTAAGAAAATGAGAGTATTAAAAAAGAAAAAAAAAAAAAAAAAAAAAAAGAAAATGAGAGTATTAAAGAGAAATCAGATGGAATATAATGGGAAAAAAAAACAATAGGACATCACCGAGGATGAAGTCTATTATCCTATTTGCTGCTCCTAATAATCCTTTGCCTTAGCTGCCTCTTTCAAAAATAGACCCTCCCGCCCCGCCCCCCACATTCACTATGAGTTGTGCATTTGACTAAATTTAGGGAAGGAGATCCCCAGGCCCAAGAAAGTAGGTGGAGCACAGCCACCCCTCTTTAAAAGGAATAATTCAGGCAGCCCCAGTGGCTCAGCGGTTTAGTGCCGCCTTTAGCCCAGGGTGTGATCCTGGAGACCCAGGATTGAGTCTCACGTCAGGCTCCCTGCGTGGAGCCTGCTTCTCCTTCTGCCTGTGTCTCTGCCTCTCTCTCTATGTGTGTCTCTCATAAGTAAATAAATACAATCTCTTTAAAAAATTATTTAAAATGTTTTTAAAAAGGGAATAATTCAAATTGCCAGTAGAGCATCATCCCCACCGTTCAGCGTCTAGGCTGGAACTGGCGAAAGATTCTGACCAGCTTTCTATTTAAAGCGAATTGCATAATCAAGAGGCTAATTACTGAAAGGCTCTCGTTGACATGAGACGAGAACTGGGGCAAAGCAAGTGACCTGACAATTTTGTACCTAATAAAAGACGAGGAGCTGAAAATGAAACAAACCGAGCTGAGTCAAGCAGACAGAACCTAATCAAGGTTGGGAACCCAGTTGAGGGTTTGGGGAATCAACATAACAAGAAAACATTCAGTTGGATATACATTTGTTCTGATACGTGATGATTCCACTGAGTGCTCTCCACGCCCCCCATTACCAATCTCACCCCATTTCTTTCCTATTCCTTGCTTATATAATTGTCCCCCATCCAGATGCGTGGATGCACACCCACACCCGTGCATGTGGCTGCACCCCTCTGAGCACACCACCTCCACCTATGAAACCTGCTGTTTACTCATCCTCATGTGTTGCTTTCCTGCATTTCACACTGTTGATCATCCCTTTTCCCTTGATTACTGGCTCACTGCCTTTCCTGTTTTCTTTAAACTCCATGGAGTTGAATGTACCAGTGACCCAGGTGTGCGTGCATTTCAAACTCAACTCTGTACGTGTGTTCATGTGACCTAGGGATACGCCTCATCCTCTTTCTCTGCCTTTTGCTCAAATATAAATATTTACCTCTACAGGTGCTTGAATTCTCTCTTGTGTGTCCTCTCATAACAACTGCATTCATTTGTAAGGATTCAACTATCACCTCTAAAAATACGATTGTCAAACTTAACTTCCATCCTGAAATCATCCTGAGAACCGCTTCCAAATACTCAGTGGTTTGCAGGACTTTGCCATCGGCTGTCCCCACCAGGACTTCACACTCAATGCACCCCAACCTAAGTTCACTATTCCTCCTGTACCACCTTAAAAGGGAAAGCAGATTCTGAGTGTCTTGCCTGTGTCTGTTGTGACACCTCCACCATCTCAGGTCCCAGGCCCTCATCATCCTCCTTTCTTCTCCACTCTGCAGCAGGTCCAACTTTGAGCTTTGTTGGAGTTGGCTTCATGATATTTCTTTTATCTGCCTCTGCCACCACCCTATTCGGACACTCATAATCTGCCCTCAGGTTCCTACAATAGCCTCTTAACTGCTTTCGATGCCTCTAGTCTTCCAAATCTTTAATTCATTTTACAAATCCCTGCCAGAATGATGTTCCTAAAGCCCTACTCTGATCACCTCACTTACCTGCCTGAAAACGTTCCACATCTCCTGATTCTCGCTCAGTCCAGAAACAAACTCCCTAATCTGCATCCTCAGCCCTCCCCTCAGGTCCTCAAGATCTAGCACAAGCTGACCACATCTCCCAGGGATCCCTTCACCCACCCTGAGCATTTCAACCTGAAGGAACCACTTACTATTCATTATCCACTACCATTTCTAGGCCTGTGCCTGCCTTCCTGGGGCTCACTTGGCTGGGGAGCTGGTGCCCATTTCTACAGATATGAATCTCCTACTCAAGTGCCATCTCCTCCTAGATAGAAGTTGTTCTTGGTCTCTGGCTGAAAGCGTGTTCTATTCATCTGATCTCATCTACCTGTTTTGCCACGCCCCCCGTATAGACTTGGTATTAAAGTTGCAAAATTGTATCTCATCTCTCTTTTTTTTTTTTATCTCTTTTAGAAAACTGAATCTCTTGAAAATAGAGCGGACATGTTTACCCACACAGCAGTTGTTTATCGCTCAACACTTACCTGTGCCTTCTACACAATGAGTGCTTAATAGGCACTAAATTAATGCATACATGTACGAATAAATACAGATGTATAAATGCTCACTAAACATGCAGCCATCATGGCGACAAAAATATGAATCAATCACAGCACAAATCAATCGCTTAGCCACAAATTTACAACATTTCTGCCATGTGTATACAATTGCATGCCCCCACGCACTCATGCTTAAAAAGACAGAAAAACTAACTCTTCGAACAAATGGCCAATGACTCTTTCTCCGAGTACTGCAAGTCATCCTAGCATGAGCACCTGTGCAAAAGAAAAAGAAAACACTGGTGTTTCTCTGGAAATGCCAGACCAGGTGAGAGAGAGCCTGGGAAGGGAACAACTCCACACACATTGGATAGATCTGCAAGCCAGGACTGGGGCCAACCCAAGCTGCCGCTGATGGGGTAAAGAACCCCAGCACAGGAATGCGATTAGGGAAAGAAAGCTGAATTCTGCAGACAGTCCCCAGATGGCTCCATGTGACACACAGCCTCCCAGATACACAGCAGACCACATTGACATGGCTGACATGTAGCTGCATGTGGGTGTGTGGATGGGGTGGGGAGGGATACGGGAATGAATGAATGAATGAATTCAGGGCACCCTGATAAAATCCCCCTGGGATAAAATCCAAATGTCTGCTTCTAAGAGATAAACAGAAAGCTCTGCTCCTCGGAGGCATGGCCAGTGGCTGAAACACCACGCTAATCTCCTCTGCACCAGGTCCCAGGCACCACGGCAAATGTGTGTCAAAAGAGAGAGAGAGAGAGAAAGTGAAAGAAAAAAAGAGAAAAAAATGGAGGCAAAAAAGAGAATCTCACTAAAGGCAATAATGTGAATTCAAATACTCTTTGCAGTCTGGATGAAAGCAACCAAAATTGATGTTGTTTCAAAGAGGGTATAGGAGCAAGAGCAGAGAAATAGATTAATTTGGCCACATAGATGAAGAGGACTCCCCAGCTAAGGGGTGGGGCCAGGCCAGCCGCCAATGAGCATAGAAATACCATACATTTCCCAAGCACTTTGTACTCTTCGGAGCACTTTCCCATTTATTGTGTCATTTGATCTCCCAAGCGCTGCAGTGATCAGCAGCACGGGTGCTATTATCCAGCCTCCCACCCTATGGAAAAAGTTAACCGAGCCCCAGAAATCCCCCAGACTGGCATTTCCTTTGGGCCTAATCCAGGGCTTTGGCTGGTACTTCTAAGGCTTTAATGTAAACATCACCTGGAGAATGAATTGAAATTCAGATTCTAACTCCACGAGTCTGAGGTGAGGCCTGAGACTCTGCACCTTATCACACTCTCGGGTGAGACCGAGACTGCTCGTTCGGGATCACACTTCCAATAGCTTGGCTTTGGATGTCCTATCAGGGGGACTTGAAAGACTTGTCTCAGGAGAAGTCCAAGTATCGGCTCTTCATTTGGTAGGATATCATTTAATTCACACTACTGAATTCCTAGCACGGATGTCACAAATAGCTCCGAGCGAGGACTGCGTGGCCTTCAGCTCTGACGTGCATCATCAGCTGGAGAAGATGCCCTCCCCTGCCAGATTGGGGAATCTACAAAGGTCATAGGCCCTCTCTAGGTGTCTGTTCTCCATGTGAACAAAACCAAAGCACATCCTCTCCTGTACCTCAGTGATCACTCGGTGGAAGAAGCCCAGAGAAGACTCCTTGTTCTGATTGAGTTGGCTCTTGAGAAGCCCTCAAGATGTCCCACCAACACTGTGACTCCAAAGGAAGCTTGGGGCACCATGACACAAAGCACATTTGATCCTGCTTCCTTTTTTTTTTTTTTTTTTTTAAGATTTTATTTATTTATTCATGAGAGACCCAGAGAGAGAGGCAGAGACACAGGCAGAAGGAGAAGCAGGCTTCCTGTGGGGAGCCCGATGTGGGACTCGATCCCGGGACCCCGGGATCAGGACCTGAGCAGTCGCTCAACTGCTGAGCCACCCAGGTGTCCCTGATCCTGTTTTCCTTCAAGAATCTCAACACTTCATCACCATCTTCATGCTCCTTGTAGGGTGAAAGCAGGCAGGTATCATTACTCCAGGCTTTCCTGAAGAAGAGCACAAGGAGGGAGTCCCCTGGAGCAGGGTCAGGCTAGAACTCTGATGCCCTGATTTCTAATCCTGTGCTTTTAGATCAGAGAACAGAGGAAAGGCCAGTTCCCTCACCTTTCCTTACTGACCAAGCACCATACCTGCATTCCATCATTTAAAACATATTCTTTTGGGATTGTAAGGGTTGGTTTTTTGTTTTGTGTGTGTGTGTGTGTGTGTGTGTGTGTTCTGAGCTTCAGAATATGGTATAGATATACAATAGAATTTTTTTATTTTTTAAATTTAAACTCTATTTAGTTAATATATACTGTATTATTAGTTTTAGGGGTGGAATTTAGTGATTCATCAGTTGCATAGAACACCGGGTGCTCGTTACATCTCATGCCCTCCTTCATGCTCATCACCCAGTTACCCTGTCACCCCACCCACCTCCCTTCCAGCAGCCCTCAGTCTGTTTCCTACAGTTAAGAGTCTCTTATGGCTTGTCTCCCTCTCTGTCACCATCTTATTTTTCCTTCCCTTCCCCTATGTTCATCTGTTGTGTTTCTTAAATTCCACATATGAGTGAGATCCTATGGTATCTGTCTTTTTCTGACTGTCTAATGTCACTTAGTATAATGCCCTCTAGTTCCATCCACATCATTGTAAATGGCAAGATTTCATTCTTTTTGATATTCCATTGTGTGTATATATACATAGATGCCACATCTTCTTTATCCATTCATCTGTTGATAAACATCTGGGCTCTTTCCATAGTTTGGCTATTGTGGACATAGCTGCTCCAAACATTGGGGTGCAGGTGCCCGTACAAATCACTATGTTTATATCCTTTGGACAAATACCTACTAGTGCAATTCCTGGGTCGTACCTTCTATTTTTAATTTTTTGACGAACCTCCATACCATTTTCCAGGTGACTTCACCACTTTGCATTCCCACCAACAGTGCAAGAGGGTTCCCTTTTTCAGCATCCCCACCAACATCTGCTGTTTCCTGTGTTGTAAATTTTAGCCATTCTGACCAATATGAAGTGGGGTCTCCTTATGACTTTGATTTGTATTTCCCTGATGCCAAATGATATTGATCATTTTTCACGGCCATTTGTGACATACAGTGGAATATTACTTAGCCTTAAAAAGGAAGGAAATTGTGTCACATGCTGCCGCATGGATGAACCTTCAGGACACTATGCTGAGTGAAATAAGCCAGACACACAAAAAAGACACATACCATACGATTCCACTTCCATGAGGTATGGAGAATCCTCAAATTTGTAGAGACAGCAAGCGGAATGGTGGTTGTCAGGGGCTGAGAGAGGGAGGGAAGGGGAGTTAGTGTTTAATGGATACAGTCTCAGTTTTACAAGATGAAAAGAGTTCTGTGGGCAGATGGTGGGGATGGTTGCACAACAGCGTGGATGTGCTTAATGCTCCTGAATTGTACACTTCAAAATGGTTAAGATAGTAAATTTTATGTAATGTGTATTTTATCACAGTAAAAAAAAGGGGAGGGGAGCATTTTTTCTGAAACATAAACATTTCTGGGAGGAATGTTTAACACCTCCAAACGCTAATCATTTGACAACACTGGTAGGATTCATATGTTGGATTCCTTGCGACAAGCAGCAGGCACTAAGGTCCTACTAGAATGAGATGTGGGAGAGGCATCCCGGGGTAAGGGAGCAGCGCCACAAGCCGTGCTGAGAAGCCACCAAAGGCTACCATTGCCCGCCTCCCAGCCTTGCAGAAAGCTGGGCAAACAGGATCCAGCCTTGCCTGCCCCCAGGACCACGTGGGCCCGGCTCTGGGTGCCCGGACTGACCTTGGATGTCTCCCCAGCCGGATGTGGTCCTCACCCCCTACCCCACCCCCCCACGGCACCCGTGCTGGGCCTGAGCTAGGATGGCTTCGGGCTGTGGGGCCCTGGGGCCTCCACGCTGCGGGCTGGGGAGAGACTGTTGCTCCACGGCGGCGTTTCGGGTCGGGAAGACTGGGTTCACTGATTTTGCAGCAGCTCCAGCCAAGCAGGCCCTGGTGGCCCGGCGCACTCTCAGCAGGCTCGCTGAGAAGATGACAAAGAAGGAGAACTCCAATATCTTGATTCCCCACTCTCGGGCCTCCTGCCTTGGCCTCATCACCAGCCCCAAATGCCCTTCAGAGACAGCAAACCTCCAGGAAAAATTAAAACCTCACCAAACACCCTTTAATTTTATCCACTTGGCTTAATGAAGGTTCCGGTATTAATGACCTCGGAGGCTTTCTGTCTGACAGTTCTGCTGGTAACTAAACCCTGTGCTATTTTCCCCCCACCCTGCAGCCTGAAATCTCAAGCATCGCCTCTAATCTTATTTTCTATTTCTGGGCTATATTGCATTAGCACCTTTTTATTTCTCCTGGCATGTTTGACAGTGAGTTCAGGCTAGTGAGAATCATCTCTTTGTGCTGGCAAATGGGGATTGCATCAGTTGTTTTAGAATAATGACTTATAGTTAAAATTACCCCCAGGATATCATAATTACATGGTTGCAGCTTTCTTCTTTGACAAGGTGGAGGGAAGGAGCTCAGGTGGCCTAGGGGAGGTTGCTTGGGGTAGAAGAGAGAAGGAGGGGATAAACACCTGTGTTCGCCGAGGCCCCCAGGAGGCCCGAGGGCAGGGAACCCCCATGATGGGGAGAAAGCTGTTCGTGCTCCCCCACCATGTGCCTTCTGCCCATCCAGATGGAAATGGGAGACCCACAACCCCGGCCTCATGGAGGGCAGCACACTTTATAGGATCCCCCAAATCCCCCATAAGCACGGATATCATGCCCTATAGGATGCACCAGGCTATCTAAAATTTACAAATGAAATTTCCGTTTGGCCTAACTCCTTAAACAAAAGGCCTCTGCAAAGAGGGAAATGTTATTCAGGAGGGGCCCCATTATTAACATTAATAGTTCAGCCTAGATTAATTCATGGATACTCTACAGCAATTCTTTTGTTTTTTTTACACACGGCTTCCAGTCGTGAGATAAACATTATTTTACATGAACCGTAGAGTTGAAAGCGGTGGCTCTACAGTGCTGCGGAGGGATGTCTGTCCCCTCAGCCCTCCACCCCCAGGGGCCTCTCATCTATGAGGAAGGGTGATGGGTTCCCACCTTGACAGCCATCACCCTGCTAAAACTTCTAGCAGGGTCCTGAGGGGGTGATGATATCCAGAGACCGGGAAAGAGAAAGGTTGAAAAAGCCGATTCTGTCCAGGTAAGAGGTCCAAGAGGAGGTCAAAGGTCTTGGCCTTGGCCTTGGCCAGGGTGAGGAGGGTACGATACACAGGGGAGAAATGGCATTGGGCCAGAAAAGGAGCAGAAATGGGACCAGGGATAAGGTAGGTGCATCCTGGGAAGGGACAAGTCGCACCAAGGGACCAATACAGCCTGTAGATCTGGACTTAGGAGGCGGAACTGGGATCTGGGATTTTGACCCGTGCTTCAGGGCAGATGACCTAACTTCCCTGAGACTGAGTTTCCTCGTTTGTAAAGTGGAAACCATAATGGAACCTAAGAAAATAGAACCAAATACGTAAGTACAAGGCAACATGCTTCAAACAGCACGTGGCTCGTGGCTTGGCCTTGACCACCCAACGCGACCCCATCCGTGTGGTTACTTCCATGTGGCTACTGTTAGCACTGGACCCCTCACGTGCCCCCCCACAAATTGCCGTTATCTTGCTCTTCTCATTTACAAGTCCCCCAAATGCTGCTTTCAGCCCCTGGGAAAGGGGGTCAGGAAACTATCCCAGGGGAGAGGTGGAAGTTGAATTTGAGTCCAGACTCCTGCCAGAGTGAGGGCCGACCCCTCACCCGTACCCGGGGTGTATTTAGTTGCTCAGGAGGGTGACCAGGAGCCCAATGAGTTCCTAGCAAGTGAGGTGGGGCCCATGAGAAAGATGATTTTGTTTTAAACACGACTTCTAATCTGTGTAATTACTTCTAATCTGTGTAATTACTGCCACTGGGCCAAGGCACAAGAGAGGAGGAACCTTGTAGACCATCTTCTCTTTTTGTTTTCCTCTCCATCAGAGAGACCTTGAGACCTCCCCAAGGTTTTGAAACAAAATTACATTTTTCTCCTACCGCAGGGCAGACTCAGCCTGCAGGAAGGAGCGCTGCGGCCTCCTGGATTGCCAACTGGGGCTCCAGCAGAAGCAAGTGTGCAACGGGCCATTCTTCAAATGACACTAATTAATATGGGATTATTGGAAGAGCAAATCTACTTCTGCTCCTTGATTAAAACCCTCTGTGCTCTCCAGTGACCCCCGTCTGTCCGATGGGCTTTGGCAGCACTTGTGCTGAGGCCGCTGCCTGCGGAGGGAGGTGCGCTGTGTGATCCCGGGTCTCCTGCCCAGGTCTGCAGCTGAGGCTAGTCTGTCACCTGAGAGCCTGGCTCAGGTTTCATCTGGCCTCATGAGAAGGAGGGTGGAGGCATGGAGGATGGTGGCAAAGAGGCTGTGTGATCTCATGCAAGGACCCAGAAGACCCAAGTTTAAAGCCAGTTTGTGTTTCACTGGTCAGGCTCCCGAACCTTCGTGTCCTCCACAGTGGTGATGCTGCGCACTGTCCTCCCTTCTGCTGGGGGTGATGGGTCCTAACCAGCCTTCTAAACCCCAAAGCCTGGCACAGAGTGATGCTCAGGATGGTACTCAGAGACCCAGGAGGAGTGGAAAATCCATCCAGAGCCACCATCATGTGCAGTGTAAGTCTCAGCACAGCACACTTGGGGCCGGGGGGGTGTCCCCGGCTAGCGGGCCAGTCGGGTTCACCATGAATTTCTCTGGCAACAGCTGTACAGGCGTGGCATAAGAAAGATAAGAAAGGGCTCCAGGCCCCTCAGATCCCGTTTCTGACTGAGGATGCTGCCCCTGAGAGATCCCCCTAAGCCCTGCGCCTCTGAGATGCAGCCCCGAGGACCTCAGGGCACAGGGAGCTCCAGTGCTCCCAGAACTGACTCCCCACCAATGGACTGTCCCTTCACTTTCTTCATGTGGACGTCTTGCCTCTTCACCGCACAGAAAGGTCTTCGAGACTCTGTCTGCAGTACCCTTGGCAACTGCGTGCCCTCATGGCCCGGTGCCTTTGGCCTGGTGCATTTATCAGCTCAAAAGCAGATAATTGACCGATAGAGTTGAGTTCTTCCCCAGCGATCTCAATGCCTGGCTTTGTGAGGACTCCCCTTGACTTCTTTGTTTCAGGAGTCAGGCTCCTCTCTGGCTGCAGGAGCCTTGCTGAGGCCCAGAGCCCCTCCGCGGTGGGGATGCCTGTGCTCCATCACCGTAGGGCCAGGCTGGAAGGCCGAAGGGCCCCCCACACATCCTCTCCTCCTGAAGAGAAGTGGCACCTTTCCCCAACTGCCCACGCCCAGCAGGGAAAGAGCCAGGACAAGGCTTTGTGGTGCAGACATGAAAGAAGCTGTCATAAAATGCGGCATCCTCAAGTCAGCAGAACTAAATTAGAATTCTCTTTATCATTAGCTACTATTCTTTTTATCTGTCCTGGCCTTGATTTCCGCATCTGTAAGGTAAAGGGCCTGGACCAGGTGGCCCTGCAGTCCTTCCCACCTCTAAGACACTAGGGCCCAGCTAGAGGACAGGAAGGCAGCCAGGATTTATATGAAAGAGGCTTAAGCCCAGAGTCTGTTCCCCCACACAGGGGTTTCAGTTCTGGAGAGTTCTCCATCCTACTCTCTTTCCTAACCACAGACAAGAAGAGGAAATAAGCAACTACTTGACAACGGCTGAGCATCTGGATCTAAGCTTAAAGGGTGAATGTGCTTTTATGTAGAAGGATCACATCAGCCCATGCCTTACACATTGACCTACACACACACGCCCTATATTGTGTCAATTGTACCTTAATAAAATTGGTAAAATTTGAAAAAAAAAAATTCTCGGCTTATCCGAGAACATCTACTTCTCTCTCACCACCTTTGCAATAACATTTTGCTGTTTCTCTACAGGAAAGAAAAAAGAGAGGATTGTGCAGGAGACTTTGTCTGGGTCCTGTTTTCTTGCTGTGTTGTAGTTCTGGAATACAGTGCGTGTTATTCTAAGGGTGAAAAAAAAAAAGAACATTAAGCCCTTTGATTTTAGAGTTGGCACCTTGCATTCAAATCCTAACTTTGCCTCTTATGAGCTGTGTGATTTGGGTCCAGTGACACCTGCCCTGATCCTCAGTTTACTCATCTGTAGAATGGATGAGAGGTATGCTGTCAAATGTTCCTATGTTAATGAGGAAGTCATGCCCTTGGTGCCTGGCATATTGTTGGTACTCGAGCAGTAGTTCTGGGGCAAAGCCGGGGTCTGCATGGGAAAGTCACACCCTGCTTCCAAGTTCCAGCCTGTAACTGTGAAATTTTTTAGGTCATTTTTTTTAACTGGAAGAAATCTTCAAAATTACTCTTCAGGATCCAACATTATGAGACGTGACATATTGGGGTCCAGTGTTAGCGAGGCTGGCTTCTATCTGATATCCTAGGGCTTCTTCGCGATTTTTTTCCCCCTCACACAAGTTCTTACCCTATTTTTTTTCTACCGTGGCACCTTAAGCCCTGCCTCTTCCCAGTCTTCTGAGCCATCCTGCCTCAGAGGTACCAGCTCCCGGCGGCAACCCCCAATTCCAGGGGAGAATGCAAACAGTTTGATTTCTTGGCATCTTCAAGCTGTGTCATGCCCCTCTCCTGAGATGGCAATTTCTTTTCTGTTGTTCTGTTGAATACATTTTTTAAAAAAGATTCCCTTGGCCGCCGCCGCCTCGCTTTTCTTTGTGGTTAGGATGCAATGACTAGAATCTTGCACGTACTTACAAGTCAATTTTCCTTTAATGATGATTTTACCTGCTCTGAAGCTTATCAGAAGGAGGGTTCACGCACCCGGGGTCTCGGCTGGAAGCTTTCAGTGGGCCTCAGCAGCTGTTCTATAGGCAGTGCACCTGTTTTGAATGTCATCAATGAAATGCTAATATGCAAAACGATTTGTGGTGCAGGAAACCGGAACCAACAGCAAAAGACACTGTGTTTGGGATTATAAATCACTTCCCCATCAGCTGCTGAGCTTTCTTTTGGGATCCAGAGGAGGAGGTGCGGCGGACAATGGGACCCTGTGACATCCCCTCTCCTGACTTCTGTTCTCAGAGAGAAGGATCCAGAGGGACATTGTTACATCTGGCAAGAAGGGATTAGAAGAGGTTACAGTGGAGGAGAGGTCTTTAGCAGAAGGAGGGAGCAAGGAGGAAGGCGTTTATTAGGCAAAAGGAATCAGACTCGTGCTTAGCTCTGCTTCTAGAGCTGTGGTCAGCAGCTTTTTCAGAGGTTTCGCACAGAGCATTCTGAAAGGGCTGCTCTATATCCTACCAAGAAGAAATGGTGCCATTAGGGTTCATTAGAAACTAAAGTTTATAATCCCCACCCCAGACAACCTTCCACTTCAAAGAGTTGCTCTTGTGATTTTGAATTAACCTACTTCCATTAGCCAAACAGGAGAGTGACAGCTCAGGTCCAGCGGGTGATAGAGATAGCCTGGCTCGTTCCAAAGCTGAGCATCCCTGAAATGCCATCAGGGCTTGGCTGCCCCAGTTGGTACATCTGTGAAATGGGTACAAACCATCTATTGAGGTCCCAGGCTGAAGGGTCTCTCTCTGATGAGAGCCATGCAGATTAGGAGGGCCGAGCTCACCTCCTCTCTTGTGGAAATTATGTGGGTGGGTACAGTAGAAAACGGTACCTGACCACGAGCCATAGCTCTAAAGACAACCGCTGCCTTTTCCTTGTCACTTAATGTGCAAGCTCATCATAATTGAAAACAAGTTTAGGACTAGGCTACAATTCTTTATACCAAGCCATAGAGTTCACACTGGGTTTGGCAATGCTGGCAACTGAGAATTTTGTAGAAAGTTTCAAAGGAGGTGTAAGTTTGGGGACCAGAGTATGGTAAGCTGGAGGTGGCAGCGGGTACGAGGGGCCACTTTATATCTAGGATGTTCCTATCTCTAGGATTAAATTGAAAGTTGCTGGAGGATGTCAGCTCTGTGGGATAAACAAGCCTGGGGCATCTGCTCCATGCAGGACGCCAGGCAACCATCCACCCTCAAAGAGTTTACATAGCCATAAAAAGCTAAATGAAAGCACAAGGTGGCATATCCCAAATGTAAGATCCTTAAATGCTGTAGGATTTCGAGGGAAGAAGAACTTATCACAGTGTGGGCAAAGAGATGAAGAAACTCAATCTGGAGCATACAGACCTGGCACGGAAGTAGTGGAGAACATTCTGGGCCAAACGAGTGGCAGGAGCAAAAGTGTGGTGATACATGAGCATCAGGGGCAGGGCAACAGGGGTAGAAGGTGAGGCCTGAGGAAGCAGCAGAGGCGAGGCTGCAGAGCAAGGGGGGCTGGTGAAGACCCTGCGTGGGGGGAAGCAATCAGGGGCAGGTCAGCAGAAGTGGGGTGGGTCAGCGCAAGACACCGAATTCCGACTCCCCGAACTGCTGGCCTCACTCCTGTGCGCCCGAGACACTGAGGACAAGGGAGCAGGTGGGGAACCCACCAGAAGTCCCATCACCCCAGCAGGCAGGTTGTGTTTTCACAGCTGCAAATAGTCTGTTTTCATCAACACTAGAGGGGGTTAGCTGGAAGCGTGAGAACCCGCAGGTGTCCCTGAAGAGCCTCTCCAGCACTGCTCTCTCCAGGGCCCAGCTGGGTCTCGTCCACCTGAAAGCGAGGATGAGAACCACCCAGGACAGTCAGAGTATGCACGTCCCCTGCTCCCAGTCTCAGTATCAACGTTTTCAAAGCTGCAATAGGACTGTGGTCCCTCTAGATTTTCTGGGAGAAAATAGTTATTTACTTCTGGGTTTATTAAAAATGCACCCATTACCTGAATGCCTCCAGGCAATAGAACAAAAAAAAATCTTTAAAAGGATGAGGATTCAATTAAGCAGGGATGCAAATGCATCCTCCAGCAAGAAGGCCAATGAGACTGTCCCCCACCTCAGATGGATGGCAGCCCAGAGGCGAGACATCCTCAGTATACTGAGGCTCCCCGAGCCACGAGGGGAACAGCCATGCAGGCCCCCCAGGTGGTTTATCACCTTCTGCTCTTCCCCATTCCAACCTGGGGCTTCTGCAGTGCTTCTCAGCCCAGATCTAGTGTCTTTAAGGCCGGGAAGGGATGGGAGGTCTCAGGGAGCTCAGATAGAAATGTCTAGGGATGGGATTTGGAAAATACTGTCTGTCCACTGCCTGTATATTATTTTAGCCTTCCTGCTCAGCCATAATCTGAACCAGGTTTGTGGAAAGGCTGTGGCCATTCCTGCAGAAATCTTGTGAGATAAGAAGTAATCTTTCTAAAACTCGAAGATGATAATGTCCCTAAGAATCTCCATAGGTCCCCAACACGTTAGGGTCCCTAACGTAGTATATGCAGTACTTTATGATCTGACTGCTGGCTGACGCCCCTCACGCCCCCACTCCCAGTCTCTCACAGCTCTTTATAGATCCTCAAACTATATTCAGCTTGTCTGCACCTCCAGGTTACTGAAACTCTCACATCTCTCTAATATCTGGGATGTGAATGTTATACTTCTGCAGCCGGGTGATTTCTCTCCGTCCTTCAAGTCAGTGGAGACACGTGCTCCGGGAAGGCCTCCCTGGTCTTCCCTTCTGGGGTAGGAGCTCCTTCCCACACCCTGAAGAGCCTGCATCATACCGTATTGGGACTCTTTGCTTACCAGTCTCTTTCCCTCTGGCCTGAGTATGAATTACTCAAAGAGAAGATCCATCTCAAGATGTCATTCACCTTGTCTTCCATCTCAGGTGTCCCAATATTTGGCACCTCCAAGTTGAACATCCAAGTGAAAATCGAGGCCTGCCTCTGACCCTTGAAATCTCTAAACATGAGGCCCTCTTCTATGAAATGGAGGTGATAATAGTTTTTACCACATTTAAAAAAAATAAATTGTGAGGATGAAGTAAGACACTACATAGGACAACCCAGCTCCAAGTCTTGTACCATCACCATCCATGACCAGCGTTGACAGACAAAGGTAACAAAGCCATAGTTTATGTCCTTAACATTTTCAAAATAGGAGATGAAGGCTCAGAAAAGAGAACTTACTTGCCTAAAGTCACAAGGAAGGTAAGGAGGTGGCAAAACTGGAATACAAACCTAGGCTTAGCTAACTTCCAAGACCCTGCCCAAACTTTGCATCACCCTCCCATCCCACCCGACCCCCTTCTCTGTAGACCAGAGATACCATCCTGCGACCAGTCTCCACCCAGATGACAAACCCATCTCCCTGACAAGGGAAATGCAGACTTCTGGGTTCTTCAGGCTGAAGAATTCATGGAAACTTCTTCATCCTAATCATCTAGGGCAGTGATTCTGAGTTAAGTTGGCTGTAGACTTATTTGTGTATATCTGGAAAACATGATAGTTTAATGCAATGAGCAATGGACCCAGGTCAGCTGCTATCCATTGAACAGTGTTATCATATTTGTTCCTTTCTAGCCATTCTTTTCTTCATTGTGAAATAAGGATTTTGAGGGATGCCTGGGTGGCTCAATGGTTAAGCATCTGCCTTCAGCTCAGGGCGTGATCCCGGGGTCTTGGGATTGAGCCCCACATCGGGCTCCCACAGGGAGCCTGCTTCTCCCTCTGCCTGTGTCCCTGCCTCTCACTGTGTCTCTCTCATGAATAAATAAACAAAATCTTTCTAAAAAGAAAATAAGGATTTTGGAATAAATTACCTCTATCGTCCCACCCAGCTCTAATTTTCTGTGCCATATAAGTGAAATAAAAGAGCTAATGCATCCCAAAGTCAAAATTGGCCTTGGGTTGCCCACTCTTGAATAATACACTGCTTCCGTCCTTGAGTTCGGATAATCAAAAGCTGGCAACGCATTTCTGCTGTCCACCAAGGTGAGGTCATGGCAGTGAGTGTGCCAATGGGAGAAAAACGTTCGTGTCAAACAAAGATGGTTCAAGCCTCCCTGAGTTCCATCAGTCTCTTGAGGAGAGGGAAGCAAGTGCCAGCTCCAGGGCCTGTACTGTCTCCCAGCACCCTGCTCAGAGGCCAGTCCATATCTGCCCCTCTGATCCAGGGAGGGGCTTATCCTGGAGAAGACACTTCAGAAAATTGACACTCTCCCATCAGCTGTATGCAAGAGATTGATGAGCTGCTGGCCGAGCAGTTGCTACTAAGAGACCGTTCTCCACTGAGGATCGCAGCTGTGTTTACATTAACTGTCTAGGGTGACCTGCCTTCCCCAGAGGCTCCCTCACACACTCAGCCCCACGGCTCAGCTCAGAGAAGGCTTTGCTTTCAAGGAAAGGCGCATGTTTACCATCGATGTGATCACGCAACAGGGAGCCTGAGACCTGCCTGGCTCTTGCTGCAGCTGTGCAAATGGCTATCATAAAGTTTGCTCTGTCTGGCCCAGATCACCTAGAGCTATTAGATGACCCTCCCTACTTAGCAAATGGTTAGGGTCAGGGAGCAACCATAAAGATGTCATCTCCACCATAGGCTGCCCTTGATTGACCCAAAGAGAAAGCCCCAGAGTATGGGCCCTGCCCTTGGAGCTGCAGGCAGATGGTGCTCAGCTGGCTTCATCTACCATCATTTCATTGCCATTTTATCCCCAATAGAACCTACCTCATAAGTTTGTTGCAGAGGTAAAAGGAATTAACACAGAGGTGCCCAGGTGGCTCAGACAGTTAAACTTCCCACTCTTGATTTTGGCTCAGGTCCTGATCTCACAGTCATGGGAAGGAGCCTTTTGTCAGGCTCCATGCTCAGTGGGGAGTCTGCTAGAGTCTCTCTCTCCCTCTCCCTGGGCCCCTCCCCCTGCTCCCTCTCTCTCTAAATAAATAAATAAATAGAATATTTTTAAAAAAAGGAATTAACACATTCAAAGCTCTTAAAACGATGACCGGCACAGAGTATGTTCTATGAAAGTATTAATTCTTATTTTCATTCCTTCGCCCAGTGAATATTTAGAGAACACCTACTATGTGCCAGGTACCGACCGAGTCAGGTACTGGAGATAAAAAGTGGGAAATGAAGACCTATTTCCTTCCTGCCCTCGAGATGCTGAATCTCAATGGGCAGCATCCTCGAGAACCTCCTCCAGAGCACAGAAACCTGCCCTATGGAGAGCGAAAAATGGTCATTCAAACTCCTGCTTTCCAAGGTCATATGTGAGAAAAGTCACTCACGCTGACATCTGCCTTTGCAGGCAGAGGAGATTCCCACCTTCTGAGCCTCCCCTCCCCGGGGCCCTCTAAGGCACCAATTGTCAAAGCTGGTCCCTTAGACCGAAATCCTATCCCATTTTGTCTCAACCCTGTATTTATCTACTGAAAAACTACTTTTCTCAAGGCTTTCAGATTTCATTTCCTAGCAAATCCATTCTAGTTAGAATTAATCCCCAGCCCAACCCTGTCAGTTGTCCTTTGTCTATAAGAAACAGGCCAAAAAAAAAAAAAAAAAATTAACACTGAAGAATTCTCCCATAGGCTGCTTTAATCATCTAATTTTTGGTACAGCATAAAATCTTATTGTTAGGTGATGATGTGATGTTAAATGCCCAATCTCCCTACAGTAGCTAAAATATTTCGGCCTGGTCTCCTTCTCTGAAGACATGGAAAGTAGCCACCAGTGTCCTCATTGGATAACCCTGGGGGCGGTGGAGGTATCCAACTCTCTGAAATGCCAAGGACGTATAGAGGAACATCTAAGATTCCTCTTAGGAATTAATTTTAATTGATCCATTATTCAACAAATATCGACCACATAGTATATACCAGATAGAGGTAAAAAGGTTAACAAGAAACTCTTCATTCAAGGAGTTCACAATCCTATAGGAGACACAAATATGGGAAAGCTACAATACAGATGGATGAGTCTGATGATAGAAATATGCGCATGGTGGCTACTTACTGCAGAGTAATTTGTTAAAAATGTTATTCTATTGCTAACAGGCTTTCCATCCCCAACAACTATTCTCATCTATCCTCTAGAAATGCCTTGGGTATGCCATGTTGATTAATTCCTTTACCTGCCATGCCCTTCCCTCCCACTCCTGGTTCATAGGACAAACTCCTATTCATCCTTTAAAACTTTCTTCATACTATCACATGCATTTTAATCATCCCCTTCCCAATACCACTTCTCTACATTTTTTCATATTTCTCTTTTTTGCACATATTATTTTAGATTCTGATTAATCATTTGCACATACTTATTCTTTACTGGAACATATGTTTCTTCAGGGCTTTAATACAGTACTAGATATTCTTAAATGTTCGTTGAGCTGAACTGTGTATAACAGTATAATGATATTAATACAATGACCAACATCCTAACTCCTATTTTGAGTATTTTTATGAATCAGACATTATGATAAGTCCTTTCCATACATTCCTCAATTTTCCTCAAAACAACTTTGATAGTAGGAAGTATCACAGATGGTTTCTCCAATAAGCCACACCTAACACCAAGAGTTCATTGTATGATTTGTTACTTTTCCTTCATTATTCCCCTCTCTCCCTCTCTGTCTCTCTCTTCCTCTCCCTCTCTCTCTCTCTGTCTCTCTCTCTCTCTCACACACACACACACACACACACACAATCTGATAATCTTATACTATTTTGGAGTTGATATGTGACTTGGAGATCTCATTTCTGTATTCCCATAGTGCCCTTCCTATGTCCATATAACACATATTAAGCTAGTACAACTATGGATTTGGTTGTTTGCAAGTCCTTCTTTAAATTATAAATTCTTTGAAGTCAGGCATGCCTCATTCTTTTTTTTTTTTTATCCCAAATAAACATCATGGTGACTAGAAAACAGTAAGTGTTCAGTGAGTATTTATGGTTAAAGAAAGGAATGAAGGAAGGGATGGAGAAAGGGATGAAAGATAGGAGGCAAGGAGGGAGGGAAGGAGAGAGGGAGGGAGGAAAATCAACATCTGACACAGAGCAGATGAGTTACTTAGGTAGAAAATACTATTTCTCATAAAACCCAAACACTCTTCAACTAGGCAAAGGAGAATCAAGATCAATGAGCACACTGGAGTCTGGAATTACTGAGTGGACCAACCACTTGATACAGGTCACTCATTATAGTGGCCTCATTTTATAAAGAGAATGCTGGTGAAGTAAAAGGCCTTCAAATCCTCAATGGACTTTGGAATCTTTAACTTCTAGCCTGTTGCTTTAACTATGGGACCCAACAGTTTTCAAAGACAGACCCATTGGCTTCTTGCATGTTCTAGCTCTGTAAGCAAAAGTGGGAAAGAATTGGAAATTGCACATCCAGGTCTTTTTTTTTTAATTTTTTTGTTTATTTATGATAGGCACACAGTGAGAGAGAGAGAGGCAGAGACACAGGCAGAGGGAGAAGCAGGCTCCATGCACCGGGAGCCTGACGTGGGATTCGATCCCGGATCTCCAGGATCGCGCCCTGGGCCAAAGGCAGGCGCTAAACGGCTGCGCCACCCAGGGATCCCCATCCAGGTCTTTAATAACATTTTTGTCCACCCATTCTGTGCCCAGTTGTCTTCCAGGCACCAGGGACACAGAGCCTGTCCTCTGAGGGATCCTGTTTCTAGACCCGACAACTATACCACCATTTCATGCTTGCTACTTACTACCCAAATCATCCAGAGTTAGCACCCCTACATGTCAACATCTGTGTACTCAACTGGCCGATACAAAGTTTAGGCTTCCTTAATGGGTAAGAGACAGAAATAATAAATATCTGACACTGCGTTGGCCTCTGACTTTAGCCTAAGAATTGGAGTGACTTGGGGAGAAAAATTATGTATAGCAATGAAATGTAAAATGTGCCTACTTTATTCTTTTCCTGCATCATATCTAACAATTATTCAGATGGTTTAAAAAAATAAAATTAAAATAAATGAGTAATGGAAAAATAATTATCTGTGAAAAATACCTCTCTAGAAGAAATACCTCCAGATTCATTCGAAGCCACCTGTGGACTAAAGGCAGGCGACCTACCCTCCCTCCCCCTGTCCCCACACCCTCTATTCTGTTATCTGACTTGGTACAGCTCATGTCACATGCCAAAACATCCTTCTCCTGAGATGGGGGGAGGGTGTCTGTGTGAAGAATTCTCATGGATGGGGATGCTCAGAGTAGTCCACCATCCTCCTTGATCTCTTTTCCTATCTTCTTCACTTTTCCGACTTCCATGGGAGAGTCACTCAAGGTCAGTCTAGATTGTCACCCACTGCCTCTCAGGTGGTAATAGTTTGAAGGATGAGCCAGATTCCCACGTAAGCTGAGGAGGAGGAAATCCAGCTCCCTTGAGGTAGAAACAAGCACTGTCTCCCATGCCGAGACTGCGGCTCACTTTATCCTTCACCTTGCACCCTCCCAGCCACCTGTGGCTACAAAGCCCATGGCAAGTGTTAGGTTGTCACACCAAACCTTGATGCCCAAAGTGCTCCCCACCTACCAGGGCTGCTCAGGCAGCGGGAAGGCGATTAGAACCTGTAATTTCTCATCTCGGTTAGCAGGTGACAGGCTCCGATAACATGGCATCCATATGGTGTCACCCCTTCTGTTGAGCACAATTTTAGGGCAAGATTCATACCGCTTCTCTCTGTGCTCAAAATAGATGCCCAAAATTGGGATAGAATTTACATAAGTTGGCTGAAGAGACTGTGTTCAATTAAAAAGCTTTTGTCGCCAAGAAATTTTTTTAGTTGATACATATGCTCCTTTATTGCAGTCCTATGGGGGGAAAGATTTTGGTTCTCTCTCTTCCCTTTTCCTTCCTCCCCTTCTCCTTCCATCAATTAATAAATTAAGGAGGGCGTGGTTATCTGACCCCAAGGCTAAGTGAGCAGCAAATGAGGATGCAACCCATATGGAAATAACAGAAACCTGGCCCAGGAGTAAAAGAAGCAAGTGGTGCCCTTCTGCCTAGCCCGGGGCAGGGCAGGCTGCAAGGCTCTTCTCTGTGTGTCATCTGGGCTCTGTCCCAGAGAGAATGGGTTGTCCCACTTTGCAGTCACCATAAATTCAATGAAATGTGTTTTCAATTGCACTGACGCTGAGGCATGAATTTAAAAATATAAAACATGGGTATTTTTTCCCCATCCTGTAATAATAGCGTTCTTGGGCAAAAATTGGGAAATGGAAAAATATAAAGGAGAAGAAAACGCATTGGTGCTTTTACTTTTCAAAGATGAAACTCTGTTAACGTTGAAGTCTACCTCCTTCCAGCCTTTGTTACAACTGTGTTTAATCATACAAACTAGAGATTCCAATATACAAATCCTTTTGTATCTCTGCACTTTTGTGTTACGTTGTACATTTCTAGGACACAGCATCACTTTTAATGGACGTACCATCTCTCTTTTGGATATTGATATCATTTCCCATTTTGGAAATCATCCTTCTACAAATTTTGCTGCAATTAGCAACCTTGACTTTGTATGCACCTCCGACTACTTACCTAGGATAAATTTACATGGGTTGTGATTCCAGGTGTCTATTCCATAGTGAAGACAAGTTGTACTGAGCTTTTCACATGCTTTGGGACTGGTTCATCTTATGATTAATGCATGCATTTTTTTTTTACAATGCCTGTTTAGCATCAGAAATGAAATCAGTGTTTAAGAAAGTAATTTGTTTCGAGTGTTTTCCTATGGAAAGCTAAATAACTCTGGATGGGACATCTGTTGTTTTTGCCTGTTCAGCATCCACCCTCTCCCCTCCTTTTTCTACATAAGGAATGTATGTACAGTTGTCTCCAGTCTCCGTTCTTGTGGCTCCAGTGGAGCTAAGGACCAATCACCTTTGGATTCAGCAGTGGCCAATCAGACTTGCAATGAGGGGCAGGCCTTGGGCTTTCATCAAAAGTTCTCTCTTTCCTCTGAGTTTGATTAGTGGGTGGAATATATAATCCCAAAGATGCTAGGACTCATCTTTGCCCCACCATGGGAATGGTCCACCCAAGTATCAAGTTGGCGTAGGAAAAAAAAAAAAAAAAACAGAGATGGAAAAAAAAAAAAAAGATTCCTGACAACATTTACAAATTCTGATCTACCTGTGCCTAAAGCTGAGGAAATTAATGCCACAGATTTTTCAGTTCTGTGAGTCAAAAAGTCCCTTTGATATTTAAAATGATGTCAACTATGTTTCCATCAGGTACAACCTAAAATGTCCAGCTAGCAAAGGCCACCTTTGGGGAATCAAACTTAGAGCCTCGGGTTCATCATACTTATGTCCTCTGCCAATACCCTCACTAGCGAACTATACGATTATCTAACACCTGCTGTGGGTGGAGCTGTATGCTAATATTCACTGGCAAAACTCCAGTATGACCAGCTCCAGGCTTACAACAAACTACAGGGCAGGAGATAGAATCATGAGGGAGGAACCACTGGGGGGTTCAGAGGAGGTGTAGGTCATGCCTTACCAAAAGGAATAGAAATCATTTTGTTTTGATGGGATTTAACTTGAGCCTTGGGACATTGGTAGAATTTTCATGGGTGGAGCTTGAGAATGAAGAAATAACACGCCTAATTAAAACAGCGTGGGCAGAAGGTCAGAAGCAGGAAAGCATTCATGGTAGGGTGATGGTGAGCTTGGAGATTTGTCCGTACTTCCTGAAGTTAATACACCATTAACTGAAGAGGGAGCTAACCATTACTTGTAGTGCTATAATTATGAATGATAATTACCCTGAATTACATCTTGCAATGATATATTCCAAATGTTTTTTCACCTACTGAAATGAAGGCTACTTGAGGCTGGGCACAGCCTTTCTTCTGTATACCAAGCTCTTAGCATATTGCCCCATTGTACTGCACTTATTCCCGAAAGACTCATTGACCAAAAAATAGCTTAAAGCTAATTGCAATGTTCGATTGAACATAATCTATTAGACATTGAGACATAACATCCCCACCTGGTGTCAGTACCCTTCCTTGGAAGTAGGTCAGGCAAGTGAGTGCATTCATTGTTTTAAACCACTAAATGCTCTGCAACTCTGATAACTGGCTCTTTTGCTTTCCATGACATTCTCAACCTGACATGTGGGACCTAACAAGGCACCTTGCTCATAAATAAGAACTCAATAACTATTTGGAAAATTGAATTAATAAGTCCCAGACTTTGTTTGTTCATCTGGTCCCTCCAGCTAGCTACACTCTTCGCCTTCCCCCTCATGACCTTATCACATCTTCTGAAAACAGCTATTCTGATATTGGGGGCAGAGCTGACTAGTGAGGTTTCTTGGCAGAATTTTCTGGCCCAACATTTATTTCCCAAACTATTCTGATCACGAGAATCAGCTGGGGTGCTTGTTAAACGCACAAATTATTGGGTCTCTCCTCTGGGAATGCAGGTTCATAGGCCTGGATTGGGGTCCAGAAATCAGGGCTCTGGACAAGCACCTGAAAGATGCTTTTGGCAATTTTGGGGAACCCTGCAAATCAACAGAGCTCTCCTGGCTCTGTTAACTAACCATAATCACAGCAGCTAGTTAGCATGTAGGAAAGCAGTCCTGTGAAGTAGAGAGACCACTATCAAGGGAATCCAATATCTTGGACTCCAATCCCAACACTGAAACTTGCTAGTTGGGTGAACTTTGAACAAATTATGTAGCCTCTTTAAGTGTGTGCTTCTGCCTTTGTAAAATAAGGAAGGCGCTACTTGCCTCTTCCCTGCCAAGCAATCTAATTACATGATGCATGTAAAAGTGTATCATGTATAAGAAGAATTTTTAGTTTTATGTCTTGACTGGAGGCAAAACCCAAAGGATGATCTGTCTGATGGAGGAGATAACGCTTGCCCCATTCGCCAGTTATCTGTAAATATTAGCTCCACAAAAGCACTCATTGCATGCTTGTTTGGTGCCAACACACCAAAGCTGGAAGGTCATTTCAATAAATAACAATTAGCATTTATTGAGCACTTACTCCATGTCAGGCATAATCCTAGATGAATTATTCAGACCGATCAATTTAATCCTTACAACAACTCTGTGAAATAGGTGCTATTTTTATTGCCATTTTTTTTTTAGTTGAAGAAACAGAGATGTACTGAGGTATATTTAAATAATCTATCCAAGGTATAATTGGGGTATAGTTAAATAATGGGTGAGAGGTGATGCAGCTATTAAGAAGCAGAGCTGGGCTTTGAATGCAGACATTGTGACTCTATAGTCCCTGACCCACTAAACCACATGGCTTCTCAAGACCACGGGTGATCCCCATATTGATACCCAGAACATCCAAGGTCTCCACGAATTTACTTCATTATCCCTCCTTTAAAAGAAATGCAAAAGGGATCAAGGAAAGAGATAATTGGGCAGAACACAGAAGCTTTTGGGCGCAGTGACATACTCTCTAGGGCACGGTGGCGGTAGATACATGTCATTACTCATGTGTCCAAACACATAGAACGCACAACACTGAGAGTGAACGCCATTGGGAACTATAAACCGAAGATACTAATGATGTGCCAATGTTGGTTCATAGATTGTAACTAAGTCTCATTCGGTGGGAGATGCTGGTTGTGGAGGAAGTGATGCCTGCGTCAGGGCAGAGGACATAGGGCAACTCTCTGTCCCTTCCTCTTGATTTCGCTGTGAATGGCTCTGGAAAAAAAAAAAAAAAAAAAAAAGTAAGTCTATTAAAATAAAATGCAAAAAAGTCGTAGTTTTCCTACAGATCACTCCACTCCATCGGCCAAGAGTCATTATGGAATATTAGCATCTGATGCATGTTGGCAAACATTGAATCTGGGGCGGAGGGCGGGGGGTCTCAGACTAGAGGCCCGCGTACCAGATGTGTCCCCACAACTCTGAAGTGCTCTCGAGTTCAGAAATGCCTTTCGGGATGGCGCGCACTATGCACTTGGGCATTGGCCACACGTGGCCATCCACACCTGCGTTACCCACCCGCCTAGCCCCTGAAGGCACTTGAGTTTGCTCCCTTAATCCAATCACATCCCTCTAAGGGGGAAACTAAGAGCCCAGACAAATGAAATGGATTGCCCAAGTTCAAAGCAAATTAACAGCAGCGTCTGGAATAGATCCCAGCTCTCCCAGTTCCAAACCACAGCAAAGGAGAGACCACAGCAACGTCCTGGCCATCAGAAAACACAACAAAATAAAGGAAGCATGAAGCACAGTGAGAAAGAGTGTGAGGATGGCTGGAGGGAACAGAAGCCATGTAATGGTTTCCAGGACTGCCCAGCTCCCCTCTGAGTGGACTTGTCCTGGCAGGGGCGGGGAGGGGTGAGGACAGGACAGGTGCCCAGAGAGGCCGCTCTGCCCTCACAGCACCAGTGGTGGCATGTCCCCTCCACATCACCACCCCATTGTTTATCACAGCCCCAGGAAGGTGGGAGCACTGGGGAGGGCCCCTCCATCCAGCGAGGCAGGAGAGGCCAGGGTACACTTTAATTGAAGCTGGCAAAGGAGGAGTCTGGGGCCTGGGCCTCCTCTCTTTGCCCAATGAAGAAAGGCGGTGGGGAGAGAGCAGCACAAAGCCGTGCTCCCTGGGCTGCCTTCGGATTGCCGCCTCAGAGCGGCTTGTAGCTCTGGAGAACTTTTAATAGAAATCTGCCGAGTGAAATGGGCTACAGCTGTTTGCCTTGATAAATATATTTTATGCTACATGCCTCAGCCGCCATCTGTTTGCTGATATGAGCACTTCTTCGTGGCAACTAAGGAGAAGTCATCAAAAGGAGTAGCAGGGGATGGGTTTCCGAGCAGGTAAAGAGGGTGAGGCTGGCAGGCCCAGGAGCTGGTTCCAGGCCGACAGGGACCAGCCCGAGGGTGAAGGAGGCAGCAGGGGGCAGGTGAGGAATTGGGGTGCACTGGGCAACTCAGAGAAGCCGCCCCCCATCCTCTCTCCCAAGATTTTCCAGCATGTTCTCCCAGAGTCCCCAGTCTCTCTTCCCTCCACCTTCCACCTGAGGTCTTGAAAACTCAAAGCAAGATGATGACAGGAATTGCAGGGTGTCCCCCAGGCCTGGCCAATGGGAAGCACGCCCAGTGGCACCGACGTGTGGACCGCTCACCCAAGTCACTCCTGGCCGGCAAGAGGCCTGGGGCCCCTGCACCAATCCCACTGCCAGTGAGCTCAACTCCTGAGCTGGGTTGGGGTGCAGGCCAGACCCGGAGAAGGTTCCAGGCTGGTGTCCCGAGAATTCTATCACCCATTCAGGGGCCACCCGAACCTGGGAGTAGTGGTGAAGGACCTTTGCCAAGCCCTGTGGACACACAGCCACCCAGCCCGGGAGCATCAGAGAAACCGATGCTCAGCAAACCATATTTGCTTAGAACAGATATGAGGGAGGAGGGATTTACCTGATCTGGGTCTCTCAAGTATTTTGGTGAAAGGCAACAGATTTGTTTGCTCTCAAACCATCAAAGCAAGAGAAGACAGGAATGTCCTTAAGAGAAACCAGCATCTACAGGGACAGGCTTCAAGAGTTCGAGATTTCCAATTTCTGAATACCTCTGTGAACTTGTCTGTCTTCCTTCCTTCCTTCCTTCCTTCCTTCCTTCCTTCCTTCCTCCCTCCCTCCCTCCCTCCCTCCCTCCTTTTCTCCCTCCCTCCCTTCCTTCTGTGCTCAGGGACATATGTGAGAAGCCCATACGACTCACCGCTGTCCTCAGTGGCTCCTATTTCTGGCATCTCGTGGCATCACCTCTGTCTCCCACCCACCAGCTCTCCCGTCGTTCCGCTAACAGAAAGGCAGCCTGGCTGGGAAACAGAGTGAGCACCACACGGGAGCAACCCCACCCCCGGGGGGCTGTCCGTGGCCCCCTCTCCTTCTTCTACCCCTACCTGAGTCATGGCAGGGAGGACACTGCTCTGACCTCTCCCACCAGCAATAAAGGGGCCAAAGTATCACCACCGGCTGCATCCTGGCACCTCCCTCCGTATCCTCATGGGGCCTCGGAAATCCAGAACGGCCAGGTGGGAGTCGGTTTGGATGCTGCGGGGGAAGAGCAAAGGAACCACCCGGAGACGGGCTGGAGTGAAAGGAAAACTGGATCTGTGATCGTGGAAAACAGGACACAAGCTTCCAAAGCATATTAGTCAAAAACAAACTGGACCGAGCACCTGCTGCTCAGTGCCACCTCCTCCCAAGGACGTGGGCAGGGTGACTGCTGGTGACATGCTTTGAGACACTCTGACAGAAGGCACTAAATCATTGTGTACTGAGGATTGTGATTTTCGGTCCAAGAAACCAAGTGCTTTGGACGCACTTGCAAACTGCTGGCTGTTAATCGGAGCCAGAGTGAGCCTCCGGCTCCATCGGAGCACCAGCCCCTGGTATTAATAAGTGTTTCCATGGCACTTGATATTTTACAATTATCTTTGCTGACACGTCTGCCTTAGCAGAAGTCGCCGGCCAAATGTAAATCCTTCTGCCCTCCCTGGCGCCTGCCAGCTTTGGGGGAAGTGGTCCCAGCTCGCTCATACACCTTGAGAGGAGATTCGTGGGTCCTGCCAAATCCCCCAGTTTGCAGCCCTTTCCGTCCACACCCGCTTGCTGGCTCCACACTCTCTTCTTCCACTCCTCCGTCCTCATTTCAAGTTCAACTCAAGGCCAACTCCATGGATCCATTCATTCATCTGCTTCCTCATTCTGCGAATATTTGCTGAGCACCTACTGTGCACCCGGCATTGTTTTAGGCCCTGAAGGTACAGCAGTGAATGAAAGGAAGACAAAATAAGCCTGTCCTTGTGTGACTTAACATCCAGACAGCAGGTAGATAGACAACAAGCAGGTAAGTATTTAGTGAGGAGTAGAGACTGATTGGGAAGGATATTGTCACAGATCTAGTGATCCGGTGGCCTGACATCTGAGCAGGAATCTGGATTAAATGAGGGAGTAAGTCAGGCATCCAGGGAACAGCATTATAGGCAGAGGAGCCAGCAGGTGCAAAGACTCTGAGGCGGGGACACAATGAGTGTTGAGAAACAGCAAGGAGGCCAATTAGGTTGGACTGGAGCCAGGGCGAGGCCTGGGTTGTCATGGTAATGTACGCAGTCGGGGACGGAGCCTGGCTCTGATCAGAAGCCCTGTCTTCTGCACTCAGTCCAGCCCCACTGGCTCACCGTTTTTGGGAATTCTATGTTGGCCTTGCCTGAAGTGGCTCCTTTGGACCTCATCAACACCTGTTTTATAGCATCACTGTCTTATGCACTTGTGTTTCCTGTACCCCCAAAGCACATGGAGGTTCTTCAGATTTCCTTCCAGACTCCTGTGTCTTCCCCGAGCACCAAGGTCAGCCTAGCCATTCTTCCTTTCTAACATCCCGAGCATCTTCCCATCGCCCCCTTGAAACCAGATGTTGTGAAAGAACCTCATGTCATCAGTTGTATGTTTCCAGGAACCCATCCGAATACTCCATTAGCTTTTTTTTTTTTTAAATCTGTATGCTAGATACTGTGTTAGATGCTGGGGATGAAAAGATGAGGTTTGCTCAGTAAGCACCAAGTCTAGTGGACACATGAGTCATAAATTAAAGAAGTAAACACTAACAAAAAAAAAAAAAAAACACAAAATAAAGGGCCCGGAGAGCCCAGAGGAGAAAGAAACTAGTTTTTAATTCTTCGTGGAGAAGACAGGGAAGGCTTTACAGTGGGGAGACCGTATCGGCAGGCCCTGAAGGGTGAGGCAGTGTTTCAGAGAGAAAAAGGAAGAAAAGGTGTTAGAACAGGCGTTCTCGACCAGGGGTGATTTTATCTCCATGGGACATTTGGTGAGGTCTGGAGACATTTATGGTTGTCGTGGCTGGGCGGTGGGGCAATGCCTCTGGCTTCTATCGAGGTACAGAGCAGTCTCCCCAGCAAAAAAATACCCTTCCCCAAATGTCAGTAGCACCGAGGTTGAGAGATCCCCTAGTAGAAGCAAAGGGATCGCCATGAGAAATACAGAGCAAGTGAAGGCGGTGGCAGGACATGATGCCAGAAATGTAGGTTGAGCCAGAGGAAGGAAGGCCTCGTATGCCAAACTATGAAGTTTCACTCTGTAGACAATAAAGAGCCAACGAAAGAGAAGTCTGAAAGACATAAAAATCACAGCTGCTAGTTACTGAGCTTGTGCTCTGGGGCAGGTGCTTTACTGCATTACCTCTGATGAGAGAGAGAGAGAGAGAGAGAGAGAGACCCAGAGAACAGTCATTTATCTCTCTACTTTACTTTACAGGTGAGGAAACAGGGAAACCGAAGCTCATAAAGGGGAAACTGCTTGCTCAGAGATAGTGACAACAGATGATCCCGATTTGAGTGAGATCTGTCAGTTCCAGAGCCAGGGACACTGGGACAAACAGCCTCTTCCGAGCTGACCTAGGGCAGCGCCAGGAATCCACCCTGGCTACTCCATGGACAGCTGCTCCCACCCAAGGGCTGTGCCCACCGTGCTCTGAACACAGCGGGCGCTGCATAAAACCCTTCTGAAGGAAGGGGGGCACTGGGTAATATGTAAATCTCCTTGGGAAACATGTGGCATGCTTCCATTCTTTCTACTCATTGGCATATTTTGTGGGTCCCTGGAAAAGTGCTTTGATTATTTCTAGAGAACAATTGGGGATTTGCTGATCTTTTCCTCCCTCCCTCCCTTTCCTTCTCTGTGTTGAAAGGATGTGCTTGGCAAACTATGAATATTCACTAAAATTCATTTCTGTTTCCTCCTGAGCACACCACCAAATGACATTTCCCAGCTGCCTTTGAAGCCGTGCAATGGAATCCCAGCCAACGAGACCTATGTGGAAGTATCGTAGTACTACTGACACAGCCCAGAAAGATCACCCACATGCTATTCCTGCTCAATCTCCCCACCCGCTGCCTGCATAGAGAGGACACGGAGTATATATAGTTTGGCGGAGAAGGAAGTCTGGGGAGGCCTGCTTGCCAATCCCTAATTTGCTGCATTAGGCCTGGCGTGAATGACGCCTATATTGGGTGAAGCCAGTAAGATTTGGAAGTGTGCTTGTCATGTAGTTGGATTTACCTGCCCCACCTAATTCGGGGAGCATGGGCGGGAGGGGAGGTAAATAACCTAAGACTGAGTTTCCCACATACACAGAAAATTCAAACAAGTGGCTTCTTAGGCAGAAGTCCCAAAGGTAAGTACAGGCAGTTGTAACGGCCACCCGGAAATCAGTGTTCTCGGGCAGCCTGGGTGGCTCGGTGGTTTAGCGCCGCCTTCAGCCCAGGGCATGGTCCTGGGGACCCAGGATCGAGTCCCACATCGGGCTCCCTGCATGGAGCCTGCTTCTCCCTCCGCCTGTGTCTCTGCCTCTCTGTCTCTCTGTTTCTCATGAATAAATAAATAAAATATTAAAAAAAAAAAAAAAAAGGAAATCAGCGTTCTCCTAAACGTCTGCCTCACTATCTCCAGGGATGTTATTCTGTGTTCATACAGGCCTCCAGATCCAAACAGATGTCACATTTCAGGCAGAAAGAAGGAAGAAGAGCACACAGGTGTCACCCCCAGCTGAGTCAGAGCCCCGTCAAAGGGCTCGCCTCACAGCTCCACCTAAGGGCTTCTGCTCAGGCCCGACGAGCCAGGCCTCCTTGCAAAGGAGGCGTCTTGTCACCTGGTATCGTGTCACCCAGGATGAAATCAGAGTTTTCGAAGGAAGAAAGGGAATGCTTACTGTGTAGGAAACTAAGAGGCTTTATTAAAAGAAGGCAGAGGGGCGTCCGGGGAGCAAAGGCAGGTAGGCCTCTGACTCTTGGTTTCAGCTCAGGTCACGATCTCAGCATCGTGGCATCAAGCCCCACATCCAGCTCTGAGCTCCACACAGGGTCTGCTTGAGGTTCTTCCCCTCCCCTCACCTCCCCACGCCTCCCTCTGGCTCCTGCTCTCTCTCTCAAATAAATAATTCTTTTATAAATGAATGAATGAATAAATAAATAAATAAATAAATAAATAAATAAATAAATACATAAATACATAAATAAATACATAAATAAGAGAATAGTGGTTTTGAACCAGAAGTTTCTGCCGAGGCCGGCTACGTGACTGCTGGCCTCCCCCTCTGCACTGGGCCGTCTCTGGTGTCAGTGGCCCGTGGGGTAAACGTGTGGGTGTCTAAACTGGCTCTGCCCTGGAAAGGCCCACCCTCACCTCCCTTCCGTGACTGCCTCTGCGACAGGTTGCTTTCCCCGCTCAGCCCTTTGCACTCGGCCCACACCCCTGGGAGCCCGTCCTGCCTCTCGGCACCCCTGCCAGCAGATTCTCTCATAGCGCAGAGCACCGGGGCTCTTGGGAAGCAGCCGCGTTGGCGCTCCTGAGCACTGGCTGCTTTTCACCCCTTCACAGTTAACACCATAAAAACACACAATCTCCTGCCATCAGACAAAGCCAATTTCCAAGTCCTATGCGAAGTTAACGCTGCTCTCTGCCTCTCCCGCTCGGTGTTGCTAAATGCTGTTCCCTGTGGCACTCGGCACAGGCCTGCAGGGAGAAAATAACACAGAATTAGCCTTGAACATAGGTGTGGGGGAGAAAATACAGCTTTACCAAGAGGTGGATAATAAAGGGCCAGTAATCACCCCTTTAACGTTAGTGCTTTGGGGTGCCGCATGGAAAAAAATCATGCTGGATTTTCGAATTTTATAATAGGACTTACTGGGGTTGATTAGTCCCTCTTCTTCCCACCGGTGTGCCCGAGCAGCAAGAGCCAAGAGGCAAGCTGGAGAAATGGAAGTAACCTGCCCTGGTGTCTGTTGCCCAGGAAGCAGGCATAGGAGAGGAGCCACCTGACTCCCCGTGCAGCAGGTCATGGACCAAGGCCGACCCCCGTAGCCTGGGCTCTGGTACCAATGTGCTGGGATTTTAGAAACAGACTTTACATAGTTTGGTATAGTTCCATGATTTCCAAAAAAAAAAAAAATTAATGCCTCTTGTTTCCCCTACATCTATTTCGTTGATTCTAATTCCTTTCTCTCCCTCTTCTCTGAGGAATACCCCCATTCACCCATCAAGGAGACCTTGGTAATCCGGGATGGTGCTCCTCAAATGTGAATGTGCGTATACATCACATAGGAGATCTTGTTAAGATGTAGAGCTTGGGGTAGATCTGAGATTCTGAATTCTGACGGGCCCCCAGAATGCAATGCTGCAGGTCCAGGGACCATACTCTGCTTTGGCATCACTGACAAAGAAACTTTGACTGGGTTAAGCAACTGAGATATTAGAGGTATGTGTGTTAGAGCATGGTCTAGAACACAATCAGAACCTTGGATAGAAGACTCTATGCTTTTAAGTTTTTATTTAAATTCCATTTAGTTAACATACAGTGTAATACTGTGTAATATTAGTGCCAGGTGTAAAATAAAACACAGTGATTCAACACGTCCATACATCAGCCTGTGCTCATCACAAGTGCCCTCCTTAATCTCCATCACTTATCTCCCCCATCTCCCCACTCACCTCCCTTCCGGTAACCATCAGTTTGTGAAGACCCTATGACTTTTAGAATTGCTGATCCCTACACCTCAAAAGGTCACGAGTCTAAGACTTTGAGGCATATTTGAAGTCAGAGCACTCTGACAAAGAACCGTTCACAATACCAAGGTACATAGCAGACAGATTCATTGTTTCCAAGAGGCACCAACTGACTTTACATAGACTATGAGCAGATGACTCTTCGTTGTACGGTGGAGCACGCTGGAGACTTTGGCTTATAAGTAGCCTCCCAAGCAGAGGGGCCAAAGAACCTTACGCTTCCTCCTCTACTTTGAGATCAACAAATGACTTGGTCAATGGCACCCCAAAGACTGATAATTTTGGGGAAACTAAGGCAGGACACAAGGTATTCATCTGGAGGTGATTTCCTTTTAAACTAGCCTCCTAGTGACCACCTGACAGTGTGAGGAATAATAGGGCCCAGCTCGGCACTACTTCCCAGAGTGTCCGTGACCGTCTTCAAGCATACACTGGGCACCACATGGGAGGGTCTCTCAAGTCTAGAGAATCCACAATGATAAACTGAACCGCTTTGTCCACCTAGCTCTTTGCCCCTCACCTGACCTTCTTTCTCTTCTCCTGGCCACATAACTACCTCTGTCTCTCCTAGGTTCTTCCAACTGTGCTTTATGTTGTCCTTTGCTTTGCTCTTTGAATAGGATACAAGCTAATGCCTTTCCAATTACAACCGTGTAGCTTCCATTTCTCTTGTCTCCATTGCTGACTTTGGGGTGGGAAATATGTCCTTTGGCAGTGTCAGGTCGGACTCTTCCCCCTCCAGACTCTCTCCCAGGTGATCCCCTCCATCCATGGTTTCAGTTCCTGTCCGTGTGCTGAGACACCCCAAATCTCCATCTCCAGACCAAAGCTTTTGTCAGCGTCCCAGACACACATACCCACGTGCACATCAAGTTCAAAGTGTTCTGAACTGTGCTGATCTTTAGGTCTGAAAATAAAAGAAAGAAGCAGGGAAGGAACCTGCTCTTTTAATCTTCTATCTCCTGAAGTGACACTGTCACCGTCCCACCTGCTCTGGACGCCTGGGAGGCCCCCCTCACCCCTCTACTTTCTCAGCCTCCCACACAGCCCTGGAACTTCTTTCCTCCACATTGCTGTAGAACCTGCCATGTTTTTTTATAATTCTAGTGTCTTCACACAACCTTTTCTCTCTGTTCGGGTACTTTTCATCCTCGTCTTAAATGGCTTATCGTTAGCCACCTGGAGGACTATAACCCCATCATCTTCGACTCACCTGGAGTGCTTTACTGTCTGTTACAGAAAGAATGGCATGAGAACACGAGGCATTGAGCAACTGAGCTAGGAAAGGCTCTTGGGATGTCGGGAGTTTTACCTGGAGCGATCTTGTCCTTGGCATTCGTGTCATCTCACCAGCACTGTCAAGGACACTGTATTTCCCGCAGGAGAATTATTCCCAATTATTCCAAGAGAGAAGAAATCACCCCCGTGACTCAGCATAGAACAGCAAACTCTTGTCCACTCGTGATGCTTTTTTTTTTTTTTTTTGTCTCCAGAGAGCACATCCCAGCAGGTAAAAGTTTATTGCACAAATTCCCCTCTGACTTATTTCTTGTCCACAGAGAGATAGGGGAGATTAGAGGCTGTTTGGAAGAGGTTAATGAGTCCACGTGCTGGCTGTTCCAGGAGCATTGTCTTCCTCCCCTTCTTTTTGCCTCTTCTTCTGTCTAGAGCTTCTCACAAAAGGGTCCTCCTAGGCTCTCAGCTTTCTCCAATGCCTCCTTCACTCCATTCCCCAAATGCTTTACAAAAGCTGCTGAACGATGCAGACAAGTTACATAATTTCGTGCGAACTAGAATCTCAAAATGATTTCAAAGCTCTGGGTCTGCCACTTGCCTGTGACACACAGGAGGGCAGGGTCACCTAACATCTCCAGGCCTCAGTGTCTTCATTTATAAAACAGATCCCTGCCCACCTCAGTTACTATGCTAATTATCACAAGTATTATCAGCATTTCACAAATTCTAGTGCATGCTGCAAAAATAAATGTTACTACCACCGATGACAGTCATAAGTTATAAACAGGTTTTTATTTGTGGAGGTGGTTACAAACTGCTCAGAAAGCATTAAACATTTCGAAGAGAAGAAGATAAAGCAGAGGGAGGATGAAAATAAATCATAAACAGAGAGTTTGGTGATGGGAAGGGGCCAGCACTTAGATTCTGGAAATTGACGGTGGCAGGAGGTAGGTGTGGGGGTTCTTGCAGACCTGTGGAAGCCACGTTATGGAGTTGAGATGTTTTTCTGGAGAGTCAGGGAGTGATAAAAGTGTTTTAAGGAGCAGAGCATCACGAGGAAGTTTTTATTTAATAAAGTCTTTTGTGCTGCGCTGTGGATATTGGACGTGGGTGGGTCAACACTGAAAGTAGGAAAACCAACCTCGGGACTCGCAGTGACCCAAGTGAGAGGCGGCACTATCAGGGCTTGGAGAGTAGCAGTGGGGTTGGGGAGGGATGGATGGATTCGAGAACTGATGGGCAGTGGGACGCCTGGGGGGCTGAGCATCTGCCTTTGGCTCAGGGCATGGTCCCAGGTCCTGGGATTGAGTCCCACACTGAGCTCCCTGCATGGAGCCAACTTCTTCCTCTGCCTGTGTCTCTGCCTTTCTCTGTGTCTCTCATGATTTTTTTTTTTTTAAACAACTATCTTAAAAAAAAAAAAAAGAACTGATGGGCAGTATCATCCACATATCATGATCTCATCTGAAATTTCAGCTCAGCAGCTACAAAGGGGGCTGCCCCTAGGAAGGAAGACACTGGACTTCTAATCAAAAGATCTATGTTGGATCCCTAGACTTGCAGGTCATTAGTTAATTAATAATTAGCATCCGCTTCGGGGATTTGGGCAACCCAGTAACAAGCCTCAGTGTTCCCATCTATAAAATGGGGATAATCATGCAGGCCCTGCCTCGTTTGTTGCGTAGCTGTGACACACGACTCAAATGTGACACGTGAGAACTGCTTTGTAAGTTGCCAAGCACTGGGTAGTTGTAAAACAGCCACAGCATTCTCCAGAGACCCACACCAACCAAACACAAACAGGATAGACAGGAGAGGAAAAGAACATTCAGCTCCTCATCTGGGCCTCCTGCCTGATGCTTGCCTGGCCTACCTTGACTTGTATTAGGCCAGGGCTTACTTCCATCATTCTTTAAATTTTATAAAGCCTTTCGTAATGAGAAAACTTTGCGAGAATCTTATTAGACACAGCAAAGACCGAAATCAGCACAAAGCTCACATATACAAGCTTTAGGAAAAAATAAGGATTTCTCTAGAGGCTCTATATGTGCTTAAATGGCGCAGAGAGCTAAATTGCGAAATTACAAATGAGATGCGGGATGGCATATTTGATTATACGGAGTCATCTGCAATGCCTCATAACATGTAAGAAATTTGAGAGACTGTTTATGTGGCACTGAGCTCTGGGAGGAATCTGCAAGAGAACTGAATAAGCTCTAATAGGGCATTCAGAAGACAGAGGGTGTGCTTTGAGGAGGACCACATGGGTTCATCTTCCCAACCTGGGGCCCCAGATCCGTTCCCCCTGCCAAATTCCAAAGGCTCACATGGACTTTATTTGAAATGCCACATTTAAGAAGAAATGGAAAGATTATCCCCGTTTCACAGGTAATGAGCCTATGTCTTAAAACAATTATAAGGCACGGTCTCTACTCTCAACCAGTTGACAATCTAATAGGGTCCATACGATAGGGGTCTGATACAAATAACTACCCTCCACGGCCCAGTGCTAACAAGGTGTTGTACATGCAGTGGCAGACAGGAGAGCAGAGGCTCCAAGCCAGGCAAACCTGCAATTACATCCCGACTGCTGCTCGCTGGCCTTGAGGCCTTGGATGAGTTGCCTTAACCTCTCCAAACCTTGATATCGTCTGCTGTGAAGCACAGAGAGCAGGCCTTGTCCTGCAGTGTTGGTGGAATTAAATAACATGGTCGTGGAGGGTGCATACCCAGCGCCTCCCTCACTGGAAGGGCTCAATTAACATTCCGTGTGTGTCCTGGGTTGTTACTACTCTACTGATGTAGTGGAAAGCCAAGCAGGGAGCCAGAGACCGCACAGAAGGGAATACTGGGCCTTGTCTGATGCCTAGATCAGCACCATGCTCTTCATCAAGTCCCAAAGATCATTTAGGAACCTCGCTCGGGGCCTAGCCACGGTATCCCAAGATGCAGAGGTTACAGTAACAAGCAAAGGTTCTGTATTCCTCAAGCGCAAGGCAACAGGATCAGACAAAAGCAGGTGCCCCTGCTGACCCAGCTTCCGCTGGAGCACCCAGACCCGGTCTTGTCTCCCCACCCATCCAGGCCTCTGAGAGGCCCAAAGCTGTTTGGCCCAGCTGGCTTTGGAAGACCGGCTTCCAGGGCTGCTGACGCTGCAACCAGTGCCCAGCAGGCAGGTGCGCTGGTGGGAGGCGCTCGCAGGAGGGAACAGATTGAGAAGGGCTTCGGGAAGTCTCTGGCACAGATGCCAAGGCAGAAGGGAAACTTTCCTGTGCTCCATCAGCCTGCCCCTCCCAGCAATGCAGGCACAGGGGGCAAGGAATTTGAGATTGGAGCAGTACCTTTGGATTCAGCAATGTCTGGTGGCTTCTCTTCAAATCCCGGGCAGCGGAGGCTGTGACCCTGGAGGCCAGAGTCAAAGCACGTGTGTCAAAGCCCACACACCACAGAGGGTCCACACCACTCTCAACCACAAGGATTTATAATCTGACTACAGAAAGCACAGATGACAAACAGGTAATCTGTGTGTGAGTGAGTGTGTGAGTATGAGCATGTACTGGGATAGAGAGGATGAGAAGATAGGACACTTGCATATTTTAATTTGACTTAATTCTTAATCACCATTACGAGGATGAGGATGGGACTTGGAGAGAATAAGGAAATTGGACAAAGGCATAAAGAGAAGGATTTTTTCCTGTGGGACCCTCTCATTTTCCCTCAGGCCATAGCTACCTCTCAAGGGGAGTCTATCACAGCGTTTCCTAAAATTATTCCATGTTATAACTCACACGGACGTAGGAGCACACATACAAGATTTAAGGAACATTTCTCAGTTTGGGACACACTGTTTGTTTAACCTTTGGCCTTAGAGCTTGTCACAGAGGGGCACCTAGGTGGCTCAACCAGTTAAGCATCCTATGGCTCAGGTCATAGGATCCAGGGTCCTGGGATCTGCCCCGTATGGGGCTCTTTTCTCAGTGGGAACCTGTTTCTCCCTCTCCCTCTCCCTCTGACCCTCCTCCGCCTTCATACTTTCTCTCTCTCTCAAATAAATAAATTTTTAAAAAAATCTTAAAAAAAAAGAACTTGTCACAGAAGTATACTTTAAGAAACTTTGGCTGTAAGATCATCCTGGATAATCAGACCGCACCCCTTCCTAGACTCTGCTGTTCCCCCCCAACTCAATCAACAGAGAGACGTTGAATGCCCACCAAGTGTAGTGTCCTATACAAGAACTTCCATAAGATACAAGAAGGTCTGAGACTATTTTCTCTGCAGCTATGATCAATCACAAAGCTCTCCTGATCTGCTCTGCTAAATGTATCTCTGACCTGCCAATTCCTTCCTGTTCCCACCGCCCTCATCTTCCTCCCAGACCTCCAACTGCTCAGCTCAGTTGCCAGGTCCTCCAAGGAAACTTCCCCAACCCAACCCCTGGCTTTGTTCGATGCTCCTCGTGTGAGTCCTCAGAGACCTTGAGTTTACATTTTTGGTAGCACTTACCACATGATATTAAAATACAGTGCTTTTGGATCCGCCTCTGATACTAACCTGATCACAACCTCTGGAAGGGCTTTGTAACCCTTTAGGGTCTAACACAGCGTCTGCCACTCAACGGATGCTCCAGTATGCCTGCTTGCCTCTGTCATGGCATGCGTCACTGTGTCATAATTATGTAGCTGGCTGTCTCACCTAGCCCCCTGTGGGCCCTGTAAGGACAGTCAGGACAGATCCCTATTCATCGTGGAATCCCCAGCACCTAACACAAGGCTTTGTGCCTTATTACAAACAAATGGACAAATGAATGAATTACACATGAATGAACAAATCTCCAGATTATGATTTCTCCGTGGCTCTTCCTAATTCTAGAATAAGAGTTTATGTGTACCACATGAGTGCACAGACAAGAAGCACTATTACATTTCTCAGGAGGAGAAGATCACTTTCAGCTAGAATGATCGCAGAAGGTCTCAAAGAGAAAATGAGATTTCAGCTGGGGCTGGAGGTTGCATAAGATCTGGGTGTGTCGACAGGGTATGAGAGGAGGGAACCTTCCAGGAGGGAGGAAGAGCAGGAGCAAGGGTGCTGAGTGGAGAAAGAACAATCCCAGTAGCCACTGGGTTTGTTTTCTGTGTCCCACCTGTATGGAAACTGGAGAAACATTTCCGTTGTTGGCTATGCCTCTGTATGTGCTTCCGAGCTAGCATGTTACCCGATTTGCTCTTCACACTTGATCTTGCTTAACTGAAGTTCCTGGCGTGTGGGGTCGGGAGGGTCGTAGGGTGACCATCTGTCCTATTTGTCTGGGATTTGTGGCTTTCTAGGACTCAGGACCTCCAGTGCTGAAGCTGGAAAAATCTCAGGCAAAGAGGGATGAGGTGATCACCCCAGCCCTGGTGAAGATACAGAGGTAACTGGGAGCCACATGAAGCTCGTAGAACCTCTCTGCGCCTCTCCCCCTACTGTGGATCCTAGCTCCCGGTTCATTTTCTCCCCTAAAGACAAAGGGAAATGGTTTTACAATTGAAGGGAAATGTTTTACTCTCTCCAGGAAACTTTCACATCTTCCCCTCCTGAAGCATGGGCACCACCTCAACACTCCTATAGGAAAACGGCTATCATGCATTTACTGGCTACTATGTGGTGGTGATCTTCTGTCTACGTTTGCCCAAAACATCAGAAACTCCTTGCTGGCATGGAACGTGCCCATTGATTCTTGCAGCCTCAAAATACAGTGCCATACAGACCATCCAGTGCCTGTTTGTTGAGTGGATGAGTTTATTGGTTGGCTTATTGGAGGGCTAGATGATTGTGACTCATGATTTGAATACTCCACAGAAACCAGTGGATCCATCCTACCATGACTAGTGTAGATCTTCCTGGAAACAATCAACTCTACCTGCCATCGTCCATTTTAAAGGGAAGTCTGAGGCAGCTTTTGCTGTTGAGAAGAAATATGTGTTACACCAGCTCATAGTCTTAAGGACCAGCTCTCTGAGGCTGACGGGCTCAGCAAAACCTTGGGCCACCGAGGCCCTATAACTCCCCAGACACTGTGTTAGGTTCAGTGATGAGCCCAAACAGCCTTCATAATGGTCCCTGCTGGTGTGGCGGCACACGCCTGGGGTGGCAGCCGGTGGCCAGCCCTCTCTGTTGACTTGTTGGAAGCCTTGTCCCCAGTGGGCCATGAGGCTCCAAGCAACTCTTGCTACATCATGCTAAGAATTGGGGGAAGGGATGAGCTGCAAGGGGAGGAATTTCAATTTGGATACAGGAAAAAGAGGATTTGTGGATGAACTAACTTCAGCTAAGCGTATCATCCCCAAGTTTTTATTTTTTAAAATTTTCAAACCTCTAGAAGGTTGAAAGTATAACAGAAATGAAAATGCATATACTTTCTTTCCACTCCATTCACTAATTGCCAACATTTTCCTGTATTTGCTCGAGATGGCTCTTAATGTTTTTGCTAAACCATTTGAAAATTAGTTAAATTAGATGTTTTGAGATTTGACCCCGGAAACACGTTAGCACGTACCTCCTAAAAACTAGCCATTATCTTACATAAACACAAAGTGTTTTGTTTTCACTCCCAAGACATTTACCTCTAAGACACTGATACAATAAAATCACCTAATAGATTGCCCATATAAAAAAGTTCCCACTCGCCTTAGTTAGTAACAGTCTTTACAACAGTTTTTTCTGATCCAGGATCCAATCCAGAGCCATCTGTTCCATGTCATTGTCATTCTCTTTAGTCTGGTTAGTCTTTTGATCTAGGACAGTCTCCCACTATTTTGTTGTTGTTGTTTTATGATGGGCAGTTTTGGCATCCAGGATAGTGTCTTGTAGAAGACCTTGTAGACTAGATCTGGGTGCCTCTTTCTTCACTATCAAATTTGAAGCAGATATCTGTGGTGTAAGTACTACATAGGTAATATTGTAGCCTTCTCGTCGTCTCTGTATCCGGAAGCTCATAATATCATTTTGCTTCAGTGTTGACAATGATCCCACAAGGCATGAAAGCCTCCAGAGCAAGAATGAGAGAGGCATCAGTCAAGCTATTCTTTTTCTGTCACTTGGTTAAGGTGAGGTCTGCCAGATTTTTCCACCACAAAAGATCCTCTATTCTTTGTAGATAATGAGTAATCTATAGGGTAAGACCATGTGAATAACATATTCTCTTAACAGCGTGCCCCCAATGGATTTATCATTCATTCATTAGTGGTCTTTGTTTGCACTAGTGATTCCAAGTGTTGAGTCTTCAAATCCTATCACTTCTTCTATTTAGACAGGCTAGCATTTTTCTGTAAAGAACACCATCCCACCGTCCACTCACAGACATGCTTATCTGCTAACTTTTGATCTCAAAATAATGACAAACCTACGAGAAGTTACAAAAACATTACAGAGGCCTCATGTACCCAACACCTAGTGTCCCCCAATGATAACATCCCACATAGTATATTATCAAAACCAGGAAGTGGGGATGCCTGGGTGACTCAGTGGTTGAGCATCTGCCTTTGGCTCAGGTCATGATCCAGGGTCCTGGGATTGAGTCCTGCATTGGGCTCCCTGAAGGGAGCCCGCTTCTCCCTCTGCCTATGTTTCTACCTCTGTGTGTGTGTGTGTGTGTGTGTGTGTGTGTGTGTGTGATGAATAAATAAATAAAATCTTAAAAAAAAAACAGGAAGTTGACGTTGGTGCCATGTGACTAGCATTACAGATGTCACATGGATCATGCTACTATATTTTAATTTTTTAAAATTTTATCTGAATTATGCACCATCACTTTGAACTCATTCTTTTCAAGGTATTATAATCTATTACCATTGTTATTCTTTTCGACATTCAGACTGTCTCAAGTTTGACCTGCAAGAACCCCTTGGAGCCAGTTCATGCATCTTATCGTGAGCCACCTCAGTCTTTGAACTATATTCTTTGGTTTCTGGTACAAGATGTCTCAAGCTCCCAAGACTTGTAATTAACCATTTCTCTAAGAAGCCTTGGTTTTTCCTTTCTTTTTTTTTCTCTCAGAAACTTGGTCCTTATTCCAAGCCTGGGTTTCTTTCATGGGGAAATGATATTTAGGTAGTAAGATCTGGGTGCCAGGTGAGCTAATTGCTACTGGACTTTGGTCTTCGATGGGTAAACCCAAGTTCACACTGATTCCTCCTCTTTCTCTCTCCATGCTATATTTGTATACCCCCTTCGGCCTGGTTCCTATCACCATCAATATGTTTAAATCATTCATTCAGTCCTACAATATACTCGAAATTACTGGACGTACTGTACTAATATATCACCGAAAGCAGACCTACTAAGTAAATTCGAGGTGTCCTTATGGATCTCTTTTTAAAAAACCTACTCAGAATATACAGTTAAAACACTGTGCTTGAGTGTTTTGAATTAATGATTTATTTTCTGTAAGTTTGTGCTATCAATTTGATATGTGGTTGGCTTCCTTCGTGTCATTACGTATTCTGTTTTAAGGCTTGCTTTGTATTTATCTCTACTGATTTGATTTTATTTTAAAATATAGGAAACATTTATGTGATTTATAAGTCAAAACTGTATGAAAAGATGTATTCCAGGAAGTCTCACTATTGCCCCTAATAATCCCTGCTCCCTTATTCCCACATACCTCACGTTTTCATTAGTTCCTGGCTCATGCTTCCTGCATGATATGAATATATATATATATTCATTTATTTTAGAGGGGCAGGAGGGGCAGAGGGGGAGTCTTAAGCAGACTCCCCATTAGCACATACCTGACACGGGGCTCAATCTCATGATCCTGAGATCATGAACTGAGCTGAAACCAAGACTCTACTGCAGCACCCAGGCACCACTCCTGCATTACTTTCTGGAAAAAACAAGGAAATAACTACATGTTTTCTTGTTTCCCTCTTACATAAAAGGTAACATACTCTATTTACTCTTCCATGCCTAACCTTTTGCTCTTCACATATCCTGGAAATCATTCCCTATCATTTCATAGAGAGCTTTTTCATTCTCTTTTACATTGTGTGTATTCTCTAGTGTGGATATACCATAGATTATTCACCATATCTTCTAGAAAAGAGCATTTAAGCTGACTCCAATGTCTTCTTACAACAAACAGCATCACAATAAATAACCTTATCACAAGTGGTTCATATTTGTGGAAATGGATCTCAGGGTAAATCCCAACAAGAATAATTGCTAGCTCAAAAAGCAAATGCAGAGTTTTGTTCAGTATGCCAGATTTTCCTCCATGGAGATTGATCATTTTATTTTCCCATCTGCAATTTATGAGAGTGCCCGTTTCCCTGCAGCCTCGTCAAAGTGTGCATTGTCAACCTTTTGAATTCTGTCAATCTGACAGATAAAAAATGGCATCAAAGTGTACTTTTATTTTGCATTTCTCTTATTAACAGTAAGTTTGAGCAGTTTTTAAAAATATGTTTAAAGACCCTTTGTGTATATTGTCCTCTGAAGTATCTGCTTCTTTTGCTCATGTTTCTTTCTAGTTTTTGGACTTTCATTTCTTGATTTTCAAATATTCTTTAATATTACAGAGGTATTAGCTCTTTTACTATGATATATATTGCATATACTTTCTCCAAGCTTGTGGTTTGTTCTTTTGGCTTTGTTTGTGTGGTTTTGTTTTGGGTTTTTTTTTCCCACTATGCAAAATCTGGGGTTTTTTAAATATTTAAATATTTTTAAAAATATGTGACTTAAATCAATCTTTTTTCATATGAAACATGGATTTTTATTCATGATTGGAAGTACTTGCTCCACACTCAGATTATAAAGAAATTCATTCACTTGTATGGTTTCTTTTCTTTTTTTCCCCCACATTTAAATCTCTGATCCATGTGGAGGATATTTTAGAAGATGGTGTGAGATACGGATCTATTTTTATGTTTTCCCAAATGGCTATCCAATTGTCCAATCCCTTATTAAGAAGTCCATCTATTTCCCAGAGTTTCTTGAATCTAGAGGCCTTCTGCATCCAAGTCCCACAGCCAATACTAGGCATATCAAAAACTAGGCATATCAAAACAGAAATTGAGGGACACCTGGGTGGCACAGTTGATTAAGCCTTGGACTTTCAGTTTCAGATCAGGTCGTGATCTCAGAGTTGTGATCTCAGGACCATGAACTCAGGGTGCTGAGATCAAGCCCCATGACAGACTCTATAGTCAGCGGGGAATCTGCTTAGGATTCTCTCTCTCCCTCTCCCTGTGCCCCTCCCATCGTGTGCACTCTCTATCTTTTCTCTCTTTCTCACTTTAAAATGAATAAATAAATCTTAAAAAAAAAAAAAGAATAGAAATCAACAGTTAGAGAATTTTCTTTCTGTGTCTATTCAGTGTGATACTGCCAAACCTTGAAAGGAAAGGAAGATGCTGGGGATGGGGAAAAAACTGAGGGTTAGGAACTCAAGAGTTTCTAAATTATATATTTTGCTTAATATTTTTGAGAGACATATGCTAATGACAAAAATTTCAAGTTGAACAAAAGTTGTACATGGAAAGTAAAATCACCCTCTTATATCAGATCTCTTTATAAATCATGAGGGCTGCCAATTTCCTCCATATCCATCCACATAGTATACGTCTATGCAGGCAAAGAAAATGAGAGTGAGAGAGAGAGACGCTTTTAATGAAAGAAGAGGAAGGTGAGCTTATATCTATTGAAAGACTCTTAAGTGTCAAGCATGGACAAGTTATAACTCTATCAACAATCCATACCTTCCAACGGTTGTGTATTTTCTTTTTGTTGTTGTCAGAGATTTTATTTATTTATTCATGAGAGACACAGAGAGAGGTAGAGATATAGGCAGAGGGAGAAGCAGGACCCCTTGGGGAGCCTGATGTGGGACTCAATCCCAGAACCCCGGGATCAAAGGTAGATGCTCAACCACTAAGCCAGCTAGGCATCCCAACAGTTGTATATTTTCATTCCACTTTGCAGAGGAGAAATTGAGGTTCAGAGTACCTGTCCAAAGAGCTAGTGGGGAGGAGCTGGGTTTGAACTTCCACTGTCCTCTCTGTACTGTGATGTGCATATGCAGGGAAGGGGTGGTCACCATAGGTAAATGTCTGCTTGGAACTCATAGTGGCACTCTCAGTAGCATTCACAGCCCTCAACAATGACTTGGCAGTAGGAGCAACGATTGTACCAAGAAATGAACATGTCATGTCATATTCACATGCTCCTTGACTGGGTGGGAGCTTCCCATTGACAGTAAGGGTGGTTCATGTATCATAGCAAAATATCTCATCCCCAAACACTGAAATTTTTCTGTAAGCTCTGCTATCAGGAAAGGAAAAAAAAGTCAAAATAAAACTGGATCGTGTCAAGAAACGTTAGCAGCTATGACTCAAAGATACATGGGGGGCAGATCTGTTGACTCAGAGGGTCCATTTCTTAGTCACTTAGCAGCTTTTACCACACTTTAATCTTTTAGAGAAAGAAAGTGATTTGCAAAGTGGGGGGAGGTAAAAATAAAGGACTGCAACAGAAGGATTTGCTTCTCAACAGCAGTTCCGTGGCAGCATGCAAGGAAAATATAGAGGAGAAAGCATTGTTATTCTATTCCAGAGAGAGTGCTTTTGAATACCGAAGTAGATGGGTGTCAATTTCTGTATATTAAAACATTCAAAACACAACTCCATTCTCACAAAAGTTCCCTCTATTGTAGCAGAAATGTATTTTTTTCTCATCTTTATGGATTACAACTCTGTAGACGTGAACACGCTAAAAGGGGCTGGGGGGATGGGGGAACAGCTCTCCTGGAAAGTGCACAAGCTGTTTTCCATTTCCCTGGGGATTTTACCACTTCTGGACTAAGACTCTTAAGCTGCTCCATTCCTTGAGATACTGCAGTATTGATTGAGATGGGGCTCTCTGATAGGCACTTCATTAGTACACGGTAGATTTCTAGTTCACCATCAGTCCCACCTCATCCCATCCCATCTCCTTTCCACTACCCCCAATTGTCCCCACCAAAAAAAAAAAATTGGAGGTACTAGGACTCTGGATTCTGTACTTGAGCTAGACATATGTATATTTTATCTACTTTTTGATCACTAACAGCCTACCTGCACTTCTCTTACAAGAACAATGTAGGCCTTGCTTGGATACCCATTCTTGCATGGATGCCCATTCTTGCATGAATGCTCATCTTTGGAGAAATGTTTATACAATTAGCTGTTTGCTTGAGGACAACTTTCGCTCTAGAATCTAACCTCTGATCTCCCAGCTTTGCATTAATTCTCCTCCTTTTCTCCATCCTTTACCTAATTCCCTTCAACTTGTACTCTACTTGACTCAGATTCTAGCCAAGAAAATGTGCTGTTCCCACTCATCTCTATAGTCAGGAATATTCCTCTGCTCTCCTAGCAGGTCTCCACATCCCTTCCCATTTAAAAATTCTACTTAAAATCCATGATTTATAACAAACCTCCTCTGAGTTTTTCAAAATGTTTCAAATAACTCCATTCTTACCCTTTAGCATCTGTCTATCCATCCATCACCTAGTGCATTTATTAGACATGTGCTATGCACTAGACATTGCTAATATGATGGAAAACTACATTTGTATAATGCTTTACAGTTTTCAAGGAAGTCTCACATCTGTTTTCCTATAGGATCTCCACAATAACCCCTAAAGTAGGAAGGACAGACTTAGTTACTGATCCCATACTGCAGATCAAAAAACTAAGGCCTAGAGAGGTCAGGTGGGCACTACAAAGTGACAAATCCAAAATTTCCAACACAGATTTTGTTCAAAAGCTTAGGTGCTTTGTATTAACCATAAAGATTATGTACGTGGCCATCCACACATCCCTTCCCAAAGCCCGCACACACAAACACACACAGAGTCTATCTTTGTAGCTCCAATTTGCTGTAAGCATGTTTTTCTGTTTTTCTTTTTCTAATGTGTTTATTCTGTCTTCCCTTTAATCAATAAGGTCCCCACAGACTGGAGCCCAGAGTGGCTCTCTGAGCCTGGTGCTGAAAGGGGTAGGAAAAGTCACATAAATCCCCAATACTTAAGAGCAAAGCTGGATAAAGGTTTCGACTTCACAGATGCTGTCCCATCTGAAATTGCAGCTAGAGGCACCGAAAGCCCATCCAGGTGGGCTCCCTGGTGTTTTACCCATTTAATAAGTATTAGCATTTTTTTTTTCAAAGCAATCTCCATTCTGTCAACACAGCTTAGGATGACTCAGCTCTAACATCCCAGGCATACTCCCTCCATAAACGCAAAAGCCAGTGCACAAGAAGAGCCCCCATGGTGGGCGTATATCTACCATCAAACTGCACACCCATTTCTCAAGGATCCTTTTGCATTGCTAGAGACCGGGATTAATCAGCACAGGCACAATGGTTTTTGCATCTCTTAATTTACTACCAAACACTCCTTCTCTCCTGAGAGGAGATGTTTTGTTACGTGTAATTAGACCATGTACGCAATCCTACGTGGGACCTGTTATTTTGGCACAGGAGGATTACAGAGCTGTCTCCAGGTGGGGAATGGTGACACGCTGTATGAACAAAGGTATGCTGCGTGTTCATTTGCAAACCTCCTCTGGCTTGGCGCAGGCTAGAGTGGGGAGATGTTAGGGCTGGAGGCACACGTGAGCTCAGCAACTCTGACTAATTATCTGGGGCCTGGAGGTTCAGAAGATAATGGCTGAAGCATATGGTTTCCACTGCTTCTAAGGTTTACTGCCTCCTGAGAGCCAGGCCGGCAATAGCCACCTCAAGGCTGAAAGGCCTGGCAGTGACTTCAGAGCCTCTCCTTTGTTGGACACAGGCTGGGGACAAGGAAATCTTTACGCAGAGCTCCATCGGCTTTTAGGGAACCAAGAGGTGGCTGGGCTTCAGAGAATGAGTGTCCTTCAGGGTCTGGAGCCCTGATCTTGGGGCTTTTCCTTGTGAAAGCCTGAAACTCATAATTCCTGGGATCACCTGAAATGAAACTCTCAAAGCTCTGCCTTATACCAGAAGCAAAATAAAAAGAAAGCAAGCACTGTTTCAAAAATTCTTCACTAACTTGCTTGGAACTTCCACTCATAAATTGTACTAGGAAAAGCTGTTCAGAATCCGAGTCAGTCGGGAAAAAAACATACCACATTTGCATTTGTCCTCAGCTATCTTTTTTTTTTTTTTTTTTTTTTTTTCTGTTAATAATGGGGAAGCAAGACCTGTTGGAATGACTTAAGGCCAAGTATTTCACAGAAGCCAGAAGCATGCTGGTCAGATGGAAGGAGGGAGGTAGTTGCCACCAACCACCAGACTCATGGCTAGGAAGTCCTAGAGCATGGGGATGCTTTGAACCAGAGGTTCCTGGTTCCTGCTTCATCACGTACTAGCTGTGTGACCTTGGTCAAGTCATTGAGCATCTCTGAGCCTCCATCTTCTCAGATACTGAGGGCGATGATAGCAATAACATCTGCCCTCCCTCCCAGGGCCTTGGTGAGAATGAAATGAGAAAAGTGGCCATGAAAGAGCTTGGTAAACCATATTGTGCTGCACAAAGGGAAGGCCTTGTTATTAATAACGGTGACTCTTCCCGCTGGTGATAGCTCTAACCTGGGAGCTGGGGAGGCAGTTGCTCCTCCAGTGCTGTCTGGCTCAATTGAGTCCCTTTGTGGAGGAACAGCACTGAGGAGCCATGCGTGTGCCCATCACTCACCAAGGGACTGCTGCTGGAGGAGAGGCACCGAGGCCTTGTGTTCCTCAGCTTTGACACGGCATAATTGTTTTGACATATGATGGAATTTGTCCTCGCATGGGTCAGAAAAAAGCCCAATACTGATGCTTTTCATCTAATTTCAATTACAGTCATTAAAACCCTTACTCCTGAGTCAAACCTTCCAAAAAGCCATCAATGACAGCCCATTACAGATGAGTTATTTATAGCAGCGCATGTTAATTTTACAGCACCACAGACCAATGATTCATGGCTTGGCATTCATGAGAGACATCATTCACTGGGCTGAGTGATCTCTGACATCACAAGCACTGCTCTGTGTCTCTGCAGGGACAATTCAAGGCCTCGGACTCAGAGGCCAGACCCTGCACAGAGCAGAATAACCGGAGCATCTTGGCCTTGACCCATTCTACCCATGGAGAACGTCTGCCTTAAGTGGGGAAGAATGATATAATCTGCTTTGGTATTGGAGTGTAACATCTATAGGATTCTGGCCAACATGATCCTTGGCCTGGGCCAGAGTTTCTCTTTTATTTCTCATAATCACAGCTATTAGTACAGGCATTCAGTAGACCTCATAGTATTTGCTGCTATTCAGTTACTCTTGGGGGATCTGATATTCACCTGGATTTGATGGAAAAAAAGTGGCTCTGGGGCCATCGAAAGCCCAGCATCCTTTTATCCAAACTACTTCAACCTCAAGTTCGTAAGTGCCACTTTGACCGATCAATATTGGGCCTCTTGATTCTTGGTCTATTTGTAGCTGAAATTCTCCCCCTTGATTAAAAATTCACCAAGAGGCAGCCTGATGTGACATTTATGAGTTCCTGGAAGTCCATAAATGTTGAATGTTAAAAATTAGCACCGAGTTGCTTAGATGATAAAAAGCAACAAGCAAGCAAGAGGGCTAATATTCAACACTCCTATATTTTTATTGTCTGTCTATGGAAATTCGTGGCAAAGTGGAACAACTAGAACTTCCTACAAAGCATTTCTGTATTTGATGAACCTTTGTACCAGTGCCTACCTCTAAATTAAGTCCCCTTCCAGTGAAACTGAGTTAGTCTCCATGAAACTGACTACCCTATTTCCTTCTGACTTCCTAACATTTTGGCAATGGGTAGCCTGCCCAAGTTCCCTGATCTGTTCTAATATGGGCCATGATAAGCACTGAAATGAATTACTTTTGCTCTTTCTTCGTATAATAGTAGCTCTGAAATCATTGGGAGGATAAGTTGGTAAAAATAAATTTGTGACCTCATTATTTGGGAGTTTTCAACCACAGAACTGTTCCACACTCCATCCATAATTATTTCTTTCAAATTATCTCCTACCCACATCCCAGCACTTTTCTGAGACTCTGTTCCCTTCTTTTAAGCTACTTCTGCAGACATTTCTATAATGTCCTCCCTGTAGGCCCTTCTGGGCCATCAATCATGGTTCTTGGAGCTTTGCACACTTCCTAGGAGGCCTTGTCTAGTCGAGGCTGAAGTCAATGATGACACGGAGAAGGTTAAATGACTAAGACTCTAATCACTACCCTGAGTACCATTCTACTTTTACTGCACGGCCATCCAGAGAGTTTGTATCTGGAATTTCAATTCCGCCAGGTTGCTGGCACATTTTACAAAATATAATGAGACGCTCTTCTTGACTCCTGAATGGAGAAACCTAGAAATGTGCTATATTATGCATAGATGCAGGAAAGTGCAATGGGAAGAGGATAGAAGATAGAACCTAGAGCCAAGTTGTTTGACTTATCTCCAAGCTCTACCATTTCTGGGGTTTGTGACCTTGTTCTTTACCTTCTCTTTGCATCATTTTTTGTCTTCCGTAAAATGAAAGTAATAATGGTACTTGTCTCAGAGGGTTGTTATGAGAGAGTAAATGAGCTAATATTTGAAGGCATTACCTAGCACATAGTAAATGCAGGGTAAGTGTTGGCTAAATAAGAGACTTTTTAATTTAAGAAATACTTATGGAATACCCCTATATAATACAGAGTTAAGCAGTGAAGAAATGTAGAAAATGAACAAAGTATGTTAGCCTCTAAGGACAATTTGGGGAGGGGCATAGAAGTATACTCAAAAAACCAAGACAGTAGAGCTGAGACACTCTATTTGCACACAAAGGTGATGGGGGACATACAGTGGAGGGTAGGACCACTGTACCTGGGGGGGACCAAGAAGGTCACACAAGACGAGATGATATTCAAATCATTCTTGACGGAATGAGTAGTATTTTCAAGGGCACTTACTGTGGAGCAGTTGGCAGAAGGCTATCCCACACACCTGGCACCAGCACAAAGCCAAATTGCTACCCTCTGTGTTCACTGATCCACTATTTGTCTCTCCTGTGTGCTTTGTTTCCCCAGGTCTACCTTCCTTTCTTCCTCTTATTCAAGCCCTCTCTCCCCTTGCAAAATGTCTACCACTGACCTGTTTTTTTTTTTTTCTTCAAATGCTTTCTCCTTATTTTATCTCTCTTTTAACCTCAAAAGTAACACAAGCAATTTTCAAATATATCAAATAACATAAAGGCCATAAAATGAAAAGCAGAATCTTCCTCTACCCCCTACTCCCTAGAGGTAACAATGGTGTGATGGTTATGAAATGTGGCCAAGAATTCTTGATACTTCTCCCTCTGAAAGGGAGAGTTTGGTTCCCACCTCGGGAGCTGGCTTACAATAATTTCCACCTATAGAGAAGAACAGAAGTGACAGGGTGTGTCTCCCAAGGCTAAGGCATAAAAGCCATGGGGCATCCCCCTTGTTCATCCAACAGTCTCTTAGAGCCATGAGCTGCCCCCTAAGAATCTCAACTTCCCTGAAGTAGCCCTGATAGAGAGGCTACATTTGGACACTACGTTGGACACAAGCAATACTCTCGGCTGGGTTGGCCAATGTCTCAGCTTTCTCCAGTACTTACACAGCTATGTCTCTTAGTTAATGCACACCATTGCACAAGTAAACCACAATTTAATTTCACTTTTAAGGATAATGTTGTAGTAGCTTCTAGTTTCTTGGCATTACAAAAAAAAATCTGACAATGAACACTCTTATCCATATATCTTTGTGCATCATATGGGTGTGCCTGCAGGATAAACTCCGAGAAATAGAGTTGCAGAACCAAAGAGTATGTGATCTAAAAAAAAAAAAAGTTTTGGTAGATACTACCAAATTGCTCTCCAAATAGACTGTGCCAATTTAGACTTCTTCTAAAAAAAAAAAAAATTTAGACTTCTGATGATGATGAATAAGAGTATCTGTTTCCCTGTAACCTCACCAACACTGAGTATTATCAAACTTCTTCATCTCTGCCATTCTAATATGTGTCTGCCTTTGTTAGAATGTGCCCTGGCCATGTACAGAATAAGCAAGCTATCCCAAAAACGTGTCTTGTCCAAACCTGCAAATTCGAGGGGCTGAGGTGCATGCAGAAATAGGGAGAGGGCATTCAGGATGGTAAAGGACAAAGATAACACAAAAGTGCAAGCTATTAATAACTTAAGGAGGGGAAGAACTAATTTAACATAAAGATGAGCCACAGAACATCACAGATTTGCAGAGCAAATGTATCAGAACATAATGAAATTCAGCTCAATGACATTCTGCTAATGGCAGGTGCTATCGGAGGTCCAGAATGACCCAGTTGGAAGAAGAAGGTTAGGGGCTTATGAAATGAGGGGAGAGGAAAAACGAAGTTCTCTCAGTTAATCAAAGTGCTCACTGGACAGCTGACTATAAATGGAACACTTTATAATAATTTATTTCAACTTGGACAATTCCACAGCGCAGTCAAGAATAGTGGTTCCCAATCCTAGCTGCCTAGCAATATTACCTAGAGTATCTTTTAGAAAAATACAGATATTTCATCTTTCTTACCATCAACCCCAAACACATACACAGTCCTCATGGATTCTGATTCAGTTGGCTTGCCCTTTTGACCTACCCATCAGGCAGAGCAAAGGTGAGGACAATTTTTCTGGAGCAGAGCTTCTTAAACTTAACTATAATCAGAATCACTCAGGGAGTGGTTATAAAAACCCAGATTGCTAGGCCCCACCACAATAGCTTCTGATTTGGTAAACCTGCACTGGGCCTGAGAATTTGCATTTCTGACAAGCTTCCAGGTGATGCTGGTCCAGAGCCACAGCTTGAGGACCACTGCCATGGCAGCAGCACCAGCACCAGCCACACTTGGGAGCTTGCTGGAAATGCAGAATCATAAGCCCCTCCTCAGAGCTAATGAATCCGAACCTACATCTAACAAGATCCCCCAGTGATCTGTGAGCTTATCAAAGTTTGGAAAGCGATTCCCTGTAAGTCTTACTTCTATTGCCTTGGATACTGTCCAAGAGAGAGGAGGTCTGAGGGAGTAGAAAGCTGCAGGACAGACCTAGGTTCTGGTTCCAAAACAAATCACTCTATCTCTAATGGTTTCTAATTCCTTATAAATAAAATGGACATACGGGGCTAAGTGATCTTTTAGATTCCTTCCTTCTTCCCCCATGATTCTAATTTAGTAATTTACCCATTGTTATGGATGAAATTGTCTACTCCCAAATACATAGGTCGAAGTGCTAACCCGCAGTACCTCAGATTATGACCATATTTGGACATAGGGTCTTTAAAGAGGTAATTAAGGTTAAATGGAAGTCCTTAGGCAAGGCTGCAATCTGATATGATGGGTCTCCTTACAAGAAGAGGCAATTAGGATGCAGATATGTACAGAGGGAACATCATGTGAGAACACAGTCAGAAGTTGGCCATATACAAGCCAAGGAGAGAAACCTCAGAGGAAACCAGCCCTGGCTGAGAACTTGATCTTAGACTTTTAGCCTCCAAAATGGTGAAGAGATAAATGTCTTTTGTTTAAGCCACCTGGTCTGTGGTCGTTTGTTATAGCAGCTCTGGCTGACTGATACACACATATTGAGCTTTGTAACTAAATCCAGATTAGATTCTAAATACTGAAGTCCAGCTTCTTATTGCAGCTCATTTTCCCATCAAACTGATGAGCTTCTGTAGGCAGGTTCTCTAAGAATGCCAGGGCTTTCCATATGCAATCCCTCAGGTTTTCAAAGCAACACCAACACTGGTGGAAATTCATTTCCTTGGATTCCATATCCAAGAATGATGGGACCCCATTAACACTGAACACTCATCCCACTTTCCCTGATCTACTTGTCACTACCACGGCCTGCCTACTTGTCACTACCACCAGCCCTTCCTACTTATCTACTTGTCACTACCACCAGCCCTTCCTACTCTGCCTGGAGTTACCTTTACATTTTGATCTCTGACCTCTGATCTCCTTAAACTCCTCTTTTCACAAATCAAGCAAATGACACTACTAAGCCCTAATCCTGGCTGTTCCATCACACTTTTACCCAAAAACAGATTGATATTTATTGCATTTTCATTCAGATCACTTGTTTCTCTGCTAAACCAAAGTATTCTTACAGTGTACATAGAAATGAGAAATATGATGAGGACATGAACCCTCCAGTGTCAGGCTCCACTTCATTTTAGTTCCTAGAATAATGCAGTTAGAAATAGGGATTCTAGAATTTTCTACTCAAATGCAAAGACCAGGCATCAAAACATTAACAGAAGAATTGCCATTGTTTTGAGAGCCCTAACCATAAGGCTATTTTTCATAAGCAAAATATGTAGGTACCTTGGACATCTTTCAGTAGACACAAAATAGTCCAAGTCACACAGAAACAAAAATGTTTAGTCCTTTTCTTAGCAGTGGGGAAAATGTCAAAACATTTTGTTTTTTGTTTTCCCATCAAGATAGTCTAGAGCTGTGCTTCTCAAATGTAAATGTGCATGGCCATCTGAGGGTCTTGTTCAGTAGATCTGGGGTCTGAAAGTCTAAATTTCCAAGAAGCTCCTTTTTTTTTTTTTAATTTATGATAGTCACACACACACACAGGGAAAGAGAGAGAGAGAGAGAGAGGCAGAGACATAGGCAGAGGTAGAAGCAGGCTCCATGCACCGGGAGCCCGACGTGGGATTCGATTCCGGGTCTCCGGGATCGCGCCCTGGGCCAAAGGCAGGCGCCAAACCGCTGCGCCACCCAGGGATCCATCCAAGAAGCTCCTGATGGAAGCCCACACTGCTAGTCCATTGATTATACTTTGAATAGCAAAGACCTCATGGCAACAAGATTGGATCCATGGTTTTTGCAGATTCATTAACAGCTGAAGTTTGAATTCTAGGATTTTCTTTCAATGAGTATTGCCACCTTACCTTGATAGAGGTGGGTGTTTGAGAGATACAAAACCCTGACTCCATCATCTCAGGTTCTTGATATCACCTGAGCTTTTAAGAGGCCAGTGAGACTGAAAGAAGGCATCCAGTTTGGTGGCTATTATGATAAGTGGTCTGTCCCAGCTCATGCTTCTGCACTGACATGAATAAAAGGGAAACAGATGATAAAGGCAACCATAAATTTAAGTTTTAGAACCTAATAAACATCCTTCCCTACCTTTCCTTGTCCTTGGAGACACACCCGACGCCAGGTTATAAAAGCTCAGGAGATTTCTCACCTGATCCCAGAGGGTAAAGGGACTACACTGCCATAACTAGAGGTACCCACAAGAAAAGACAATCATAGATGCCCTTTGTAATTACCGGGTTTCTTAGTAAACCCATAGAGCAGTTTTCGAAAGTTGTCCATACATTGGGGTAACCTGGGGATATTCAAATATTGCTATTACCTGGTATAGCCCCAAAATATTGTGATTTAATTGGTCTGGAGTGTGTCCTAGGCCTTAGCACTTTTTTAAAGAAAAAAAAAAAGAATTTTTTAAAAGATCCCAGCCCCAACCCCAAGGTGATTCAAATGTGCAAACAAGTTTGAGAATCACTGCTATGAGTATATTGATTTGATATCCAATGATAATTATTTTTCTTTGATTGACTTATTTCACTCATATGTGGAATTTAAGAAACAAAACAGGATCATAGGAGAATGGAGGTAAAAAAAAAATAAGATGAAATCAGAGAAAGAGACAAACTATAAGAAATTCTCAACTACAGGGAACAAACTAAGGGTTGCTGTAGGATGGGGGGAGGGGTAACTGGGGGATGAGCATTAAGGGGGGCATGTGATGGAATGAGCACTGGGTGTTATATGCAACTGATGAATCACTGAACTCTACCTCTAAACTAGTAATACACTATGTTAATTAAATTTAAATACAATAAAATTCAAAAAAAATTAAATTTAAAAAGAAGAGTATACTGATTGAGTGCAAGGATTGAAGCGAGAGAGAAATTAGTTTTCTGAAAGATTCAAGACAGCTGCCACTGAATTGTTCATTCATTCATGCATTCATTCATACATGCATGCAGGCCTATATGCAAGAACTAATTAGTGAGAACAGACTGCATCAGTGCTATTCTGGGTCCTTAAGATTCAAAGAGAAAACACATAGCCCCTGCCCTTGAAGGGTTGAGAGTCAAGGTGGGAGAAGTAGATGAGTAAACAGACAACCAGATACAAAGTGAGATATCTACCCCAGGGCCGCGGAATATCTGAGAGATGGGCACCTATGACACAGAGCGATGTCTCTTGTGCAATTACCTCTCTCAGGTTCAGGCAACCAGGTAGCAGTTCTGATGGGAAGAGCATGCTACATTCATCCATGCAACCAATATTTAGTGAGCACCTATCATGTACCTTTCTTGGGAGTAGTTGCTCAGGAGATGATAAATGAAGTAATAGACTCAACAAGCACAGAATCTCATGCTCCTCTCAAAATTTCTGGATTTCATAGAAGGGCAGGTATCTCTTGCCTTTACCTGCTTGCCATCCATTCTCCTTTCCACTACCAGCACTCAGAACTTCCTCTGAGGAATGACTGCTCCACTATTCTCAGTCCACGTTATCTGGGAGAGATCCTCTCCTTTCTGTGGAGCATCAACTCTCCCTGGCTCTGATTTTCTCCTTGGACTTAAACCAGGTGTGTATATAGACATGAAGCTATTGGCCTCCATCTTGCAATGAAGGGATAGAAGCTGAGGATGAAGCCAACCTGGTGAAGAGAGCCAGGAAGTAGAGACTGCATCCGACTACACTGTTTGCCTGCATAGAGCCATGCCTTTATCCTTGCTACATATGCTCATAAATTCCCTCTGGAGCCTAATCCAGTTTGAGTTCGTTTTTCTGTTATTTGCCACCTAACGTGTCCTAGCTGCTACAGCTAAAATGGATTTTTTCAGAAACATTTCCATTTGTGATTAAAAAAAAATAAACAAACCCATTACTATCTGTTCATGAATTGCTCAGTTTCCTGTTTTGTGAAAATGTGTTTTTTAGAGATTCTATTCTAATATGTATTTAGGAGTATAAATGGAACTCTGTAAAGTAAGTCAGATCATGAGCTCAAGATGTTCTTCTGAAAGTATTTAAATGATGCTATACCTAGTCAGTGGCTGCCAACTCAAGACTCAAAAGAGCAGATGGAGAGAAAAACTTCAGGTTGTTTTATTCGTCTTCTAACAAGTACCTGAGAAACCTTGGTTGAAGGGGTTTTTACTGTCTGGATAGCATTGCTGTGAGATTGGAATCACAGAGGAAGAGGAGCTGGAGAGTACCAACGTCCTATGGCCAATCCAATCCACTTGGAATCCCAGCAGAGGGTGTGCTCAGCTCATAAAGGGTCAGGATGTCCCGAGCCCCAAAGTACACAGTGGTCCCCATGAAGGTTGCAAAGATTGTGAGATGAGCTGGAGGCTAGATTGCTGGACTAAGTTTATCTCTTCACCGAGTACTACTGGTCCTTCTAAATATCTCTAAAATTACAGTCTTGATTCCAAACATACTAACATTTTGTCCAAATTCTCATCATCATTAGCCTAGACAAATACAACCATCTCTTAATTGTTCTTCCTGTCTTCCATAGCACAGCCCACGTCCTTCACCCTGCTGCCAGAGCCATCCAATCACACTACCTAATTAGGAACCTCCATGCTTGTCCCATTACCTACAGAATAAGGTCCAAGATCCCTGCCAAGGTATATTTTGTCTCTACCTGCCTATCAAGCTTCTCCATCTAGTTCCCAGCATGTGCTGGGCTGTTTTAAGTATCTATACCTAAGTCCTTCGCATTCATCCTCTCTTCAAACCTACTTGGAAAACTCTTCTTCATCCTTCAAAACCAGTTCCTTCTTCAGGAAGCATTTCTTAGAATCCTCCAACCTTTAAAGCCAATTCTTCCATCCTCTATACTAATTTCTAATTACTTTTGTCCTCTAATGTTCTATTATACTTCTGTCTAAATTTGAGCCCCTTTAACATAGGACCAGTATTTTATTCATTTCCCTATCTCTACTATCCAGGACAATGCCTGCCAGATAGTAAGCACTCAATAAATGTTCAATGAATTAAACTGATTGCCTTTACCGTCAAGTCAGTGTTGAGGGTAATTTAGAAATAAGCATCCTGATAACCAAGGATAAGATCCAAATTAGGTTAAGATGTGATATGTAATAGCTAAGAATAATGTCAATATCTTTTCTTAAGCATTATCCAATTTAATATGTAAAACTTGCCATAGTTGTCTTTTGCATTCAAAGTAATATATTGTGACTAATATTGAAAGAACATATATTTATAAACTGTGTAGGTTTGAGTTGAAATCTCCATAGAAATCTCAAACACAAATACTTATACCCAAACACCTTCTACTTCACTCTGGGAGAAAATGGGATTCTAATTACCTACCCTGAATTAAGTAAAAATGTCTAGGAGAAGAAGGAATTCTTAAAAAAAAAAAAAAAGACATTCCCTAATTCCTAATATGCAAAACTAAAATTAAATAGTTGAGCCAATCTGGGCTGAATCCCAGAGAGTCAGAGTCGGCAAAGAGAGAGGACAAATCCCCACCACCAGCCTGCCATCCCGACTCAGGCGACTGGGTCCCTGAGCAATGATTTCCAAACAACCTGGCCCAGAGCCAGGGGCATGAACCAGATGGCCCCTCAATTTGTTTTTCTGAGTCTGCATTCACCCTTCCTGGAGAAGCCTTGCTGGATGTGGGTTGTGTTTATTCCTAGTAACCATTAGAGTTACAACATCACTTCAAACTAGCTGCAGTAAAAGAAGAAGGGAAAAAAAGCAAGCAAGAGGGAGCCAGAGATTGCCTTGTAAAATTGGCGAAGACTTTCACTTGCTTTTTGCTGGAGCTTTTAAAGTCAGGGCTAGTTTTCATATTCTGTTTTGTTAAGGTCCTACACTCAGCTGAAAAGATAGGGAACTGGGGCTGGTGGGGAGGGGGGAGGACATCCACCCCCACTCTCACCCCCATTTTACCTCTTTGTTCACATCACAATTTCCTTGTTAACACACAATTAGTCTCTCCCCACAGTACACATGGCTTCCTCCATGCCAAGGACACAATCGAGTTCATAAATACATTAAATCCTTAAAAAAAAAAAAAATCAGCACTCAGGAGACAAATGTAACAATGTGGAATTTCTGGATTCTCTACCAATCTAATTACAATGGCCATGAAAGGACATGTGCCTAATTAAACTGCCAATCAAGCCAAAATTATACGTATCCTATTTATACAAATGTTTACTCGCGTGACTTGAACCAGTCCTTTTGATAGAAGAGGTGGCAACCAGTTAATGATTAAAAAGATAAGCAAGAGCAGGCATCTCCACCAAGGAAGAAAAGTAACTCAGCTTTCCTTAGAGGCTCAAATACATCAGATTCCTTTTTATTCCTCTAGAAAGATCTTTTTATTGAAAATGCGAACATCATGTGTGTAGTTTGCCCAATGTCCCCAAATCAAACACATACATTTCTTCACACCAGAGAACATGTCCAGCACCCCCAAAGTCCACCACTTTCCTCTTCCTGTAACTTCTCATCTTCTCATCAGAAGTAACCACTATCCTCACTCACAGAGCTTAGTTTTGCCTGTTTGTGTCCTCTGTGTAAATAGAATCATAGAGAATATACTCTTTAAGTGCCTGCCTTCGTCCCTTAGCAGGATGTTGTGAGAGCCACCCAACAGGCTGTGGTCACATTGTTCACTCCTATTGCTAGGTGGGGTGATTGTGGGACTGTACCACAATTCCCTGATCCAGTCTGCTCCCAGTATTTGAGTTGCTTCCTGTTTGGAGCTATTACACATACAAGCTGACCCTTGTACAACATGGATTTAAACTGTGCGGGTCCAAGTCCATGCAGATATTTTTCAATAAATACACTGGAAAATATTTTTGCAGTTTGAGACAATTTGAAAAAAAAAAAGAAACCTCCCAGGTGAACCACATAGCCTAGAAATACTGAAAAAATAAAGAAAAAGTTAGAGATGTCATGAGTGCATAAGCTATATACAGATATTGTCTATTTTATCATTTATTACCATAAGATATACACAAATGCATTATGAAAAGTTAACATTTATCAAGATTTACACACACAAACACTTACAGACCACACATCATCTTTTAATTTGTGATGTCTAGTGTTAGTAATGCATGTAACATCTTGCAGGGCTTTGTATCACATTAGTATTATTGTAGGTACTGACAGATGATTCATCTCGTAAACAAATGACGTAAACTTACAGTATTGATAAATACAGCACAGCACCACAAGTGTATTTTCTTTACCTTATGATTTTCTAAGTAATATTTTCTTTTCTCTACCTTACTTGATTGTAGGAAGACAGTATAAAATACATATAATATACAAAGCATGTGTTAATGGACAGTAAGGCTCTGGTCAGCAATGGGCTATTAGTAGTTAAGTCTTGGGGGAGTCAAAAATTAGATGCAGATTTTCAACTGCGGGGGAGGTTGACACCTCTAACTCCTTTGTTGTCCAAGGGTCAATCGTATTGCTGCCATTAACATTCCAGAATATGAGATGCCTGGGTGGCTCAGTGGTTGAGCATCTGCTTTTGGCTCAGGGCCTGATCCTTGGTGTGGGAATGGAGTCCCCCATTGGGCTCCCTGCATGGAGCCTGCTTCTCCCTCTACCTGTGTCTCTGCCATTCTCTGTGTGTCTCTCATGAATAAATAAATAAAATAAAAAAGAAAGAAAGAAAGAGAGAGAGAGAGAGAGAGAGAGAAGAAAGAAAGAAAGAAAGAAAGAAAGAAAGAAAGAAAGAAAGAAAGAAGAAAGAAAGGAAGAAAGAAAGAAAGAAGAAAGAAAGAAAGAAAGAAAGAAAGAAAGAAAGAAAGAAAGAAAGAAAGAAAGAAAGAAAGAAAGAAAGAAAGAAAGAAAGAAAGAAAGAAAGAAAGAAAGAAAGAAAGAAAGAAAGAAAGAAAGAAAGAAAGAAAGGAAGAAAGAAAGAAAGAAAGAAAGATGTTGAAGTTATAAGCCACTAAGATTAGGGAAGGTGGCAGAGGGAGTACTTGTCACCTAGCATAACCAAACCCATTCTAACTGATACAATGAGAACATTTAGTTTTGCAAATCTAGTCATAACATATCTTGACAGTTCCTAAATTTTACCTCTTACCTGATCCTAAGCCCCAACTCCAAGCCCATTTACCTTACTATCTAAATTCTAAATTTTTTTAGACTCCAAGCCCATTTACCTTACTATTTAAATTCTAAATTCTAAACTTTTCTAAATTCTCTCCCGGAACACTAATATATATCTCAAAATTAGATGTGTCCAAAGTGGAAAGCCTGATCTCCACTCTCCCCACAGCCTGAACCACACACAATCTTCCATATCACCATGAATAGCAGCTACAATATTTCCATGACTCAGGACAAAAACCTTGGGAATATTCTTGTCTCTTCTCTTATACCCCACATTGACTCCATCTACAAATCATGCATGCTAACTCCACTACCAAAATATATGCAGAATCTGACCCTCCCTTGGTTATATAATTTAGACACCGTGATCTTTCCAAAACTGCATTCTCCTGGATATTAGCATTTATACCCCCCTTCCTTTGAAACTTCTCATAACATGCCCTCTCACCCTGTCCCCAACCCATTTGCCATGACATCACACTCTCTAGGGCTCCTATACTTCTTTCCTTGTAGTTCTCTAGCCATGATCTGTCCCCTACTTGAGCTTCTTGATCTTTCTACTACTTTATTTCTATGAGAAAATCAGAGCTTCTTAAGGCTTTAATTTTATTTTTACCCATGTTTCACAAAGTGTACAAACCATGTGTAACAATGATGGCCCCGGGAATGATTTTAGGCGGTATATGGATGAATATTTCTATTTTAACAGTTAGTTTATTTTAATGTGTATTAGACAAAATATAATAAGCACATAAAGCCTGAGATTTCACAGATATTACTGCTCAGCTGAAGCTAAATAATTCAGCTCAAGTCAAATTAAAGTAAAATATTAAATAAACAATACTATAGGAGGTATGAAGTAGGGAGAGCTGTATGTATGCACATGAAGTTTAGAGAACACGGTATGGATCCTCAAGTAATAAATGCAGTCAGTTCTTTTCCATGGATGAACACTTCTCCGCCTGGAGAGCTCCATTTGTAGAAACCCACCATGCCTTCAAAATCACTAGATAAACCTCAACTGGATCTCTCCCTAAAACCAGTCCCCCTACTTCTTCAATGATACCCCCTCTTCCAGCGAGCCAAGCCCAATAACTGAACATTATTTTTCTATCATTTCTATCTTTATTCACTAGATTTTAAGATCCTCAAGTGACTGTCATGTTTATCCTTTCTCTTTTATTTTCATTAACATCATTCCAAGCCATGACCCAATTACCTCATAGCCAGATTACTGCAATGACCTCCAAACTTGTCTCCTGTCCATGTAAATTCAATTTTGTTCCGCCGCCAGTGCCCTAAAATCATCATTCCCTCATTCGCTACCTTTGGTAGCATCCCCCAAAGGCGATGTCCAAGATCCGTAACCCCGTGCTAATAACAACTAACATTTACTTAGTTTTCTGTGCTAAAAGCCTTATCGGAATGCTCTTTTTTAATCCTGACAACTCCATGAGGTTGGTCTTATGGACAAGGAAATGACTTACCAAGAGCTGGTAAGACTTCCATCCCCAGTAGCTTCCTGCGAGTAGCTTTAAACAACCACACTACATTGCCTGCTGGCAAATTTAAAATTATTTCATCATATACTAGCTTGGTGTCCTCTGTCCTCTTTCCTTTCCCCCTCATTCCTGCATAGATTGGGGCTTTATCAAGACCCACCTGGGCCTTGGTATTCTTTCTGCTGATCCCCCCACCAGTGCACACCACCTTCCAATACAACATTCAAATGTACCTCCATGTTATTTGGGTCCCAACTCAAACTCAACCCCATACATGTCACTAAAGCCAGAATTATCACTGAAAGAAATAGATGGCTGTCCTTCCTGGTCTAAAACTCCTTTGCCTGGGATCTGAATGTCCGGTTCCATTGCCCATGTTAACTGGCACTATGGGCAAATGGCCATAAGGAAAAAGCCAACACTCCCACCCCATCCCATGAACAGGAGGTCCCTTCATCTCTGACTTGAGAATATTTCAAAGTAATGCAAGCAGACACAGTTCGAGGCATTGTTTTTCTTTTCTTGCTTTTTGAAGATTTTATTTACTTATTCATGAGAGACAGAGAGAGAGAGAGAGAGAGAGAGAGAGAGGCAGAGACATAGGCAGAGGGAGAAGCAGGCTCCCTGTGGGGAGCCCGATGTGGGACTTGATCCCCGGGCTCCAGGATCATGACCTGAGCCAAGGCAGAAGCTCAACCACTGAGCCACCTAGGCGTCCCCAACGCATTGTTTTTCAGTGTTTTATGTGCACAGGACCTTTGTCGGCTCCCTATTCTTTGTATTTAATAAACACTCAGTAATTATAATAACAGGCTGATTTCCAAATGTGCCAGGGTTTCAGAGAACAAAGAGTCCAGATATGTGTCCCGCCCAGAGAAATCATGGACTTATTGAGCATTTGGTCCATCAGGATATCCTCTGCTCACTGAGCTTTCTTCAGTTGGTCAGCTTGAGTTGCTGTGTTCTTCAGAGAGCAGGAAAAGAAACAAAGTTGATAAAGACAAGCTGTCTCTTCTGTTCTTTTTTGTATAATGAAAGGCCAGCAAAAAACAAAAAGCAAACAAACACACAAAAATTTCTTAGAATTGGAAAGGAATTTAGACATCATCTAGTCCCACACATTCATTTCGGAGATAACAAAACGAAGGCTCTGGCAAGAAAGTGATGCACACAGAGTCACACACACACATTCACACAGTGGCAGATCGGTTTTGGAACCTGGGACTTTGAGTTCCAGTGCAGATTTTATTTATTTATTTTTAAATATTTTATGTATTTATTCCTGAGAGACACCGAAAGAGAGGCAGAGACACAAGCAGAGGGAGAAGCAGGCTCCCTGCAAGGAGCCTGATGCAGGACTTGATCTCAGGACCTTGGGATCATGACCTGAGCCAAAGGCAGACGCTCAACCATTGAGCTACCCAGTCATCCCCCAGTGTAGCTTTTAAATTCCAGTTCTACTTAATGGGATTATAGGCTTATAAACATAGTTTAGCCACGTACTATTTCTGGGATTCTGTGTTCTTAATTCCGCAATGCAGAAAACAGGAATGATTACATCTATTTTGAAGGATTGTTGTAAAACTCAAAGTCAAATGGGAATAAGTAGTAGGAAAGAATCTAACACATAACAATTGCTCAGTAGAAGTTCATTTATTTGTTCAAGTGATTAAGTCAGCTGATATGAAGGAAGAATCTAGAAAAGACATATTTTAAGAAATAACTGAAAGATTGGGTATCTAAGCACACAAAGTTTCTGAGAAGCTGAGAGAGCTTTGGGATCAGGGTGGGGAGAAGGGGAGGGAAGAGGGGTATGTTAAATGGTAAAGGTGTCTCGGCTGTTTGTTTTTTAAAGAAAAGGTGTGTGTCAGCTGGGTGACTCATGAAACACTAATTAAATTTTTGCTTCTTTTTATCCCGCAAAACAAAACAAACCACTTTTAGCAATGCCAAGCTTTCTGGAGACCCAAGAAAATAATTGCCTGAGTCTCACATTAATTGCTTTAAAAATTAGTTCTAAGTTTTAGTTTTGGCTTTGTTTTTCAAGATGTTAAATGAGTACTAGAACCAAGTTGTGGGTTAGGTGATGACACCTAATCCAGAAGGAGGAGAGGCAAAACTGTGGGGACTTCTTCCCAATCCTGTCACCTTGTCTGAATATAAGATCTTGTCTCCTTGCTGGGGGTCTGTGCAGCACTGGTGAGTGCCATGCCTGGTCCCGGGGCTGAGATGTCACACCCAGCTCTACCTTAGACCTGCTAGAGGCCCTTGGAAAGCAGTTTCCCTGTTTCTCTTTCTGCCCTTGTCTGTTTTCTCTGGAGACTGTCAGGCTTAGACCGAAGTTTGTGAGTGCTGATGTTAAACGATCAGGATAATTCTGATCTTGCAAAATGTTCCGAGATTTTTAATTACGAAAAATGTATATATGCAGAAAAGTACAGAGACTCATTTAACAGATACTCATGTGTCACTCAGACCTGACATGGTAAGGGATTTTTTTATTCTATCTACTTTAGAAAAAAAATAATCGAAAGCAAAAATTTAGATAACGTTGAACCCCCCACGCACCCCATCTCCCTCCTTCCCCGAAGATAATCATCTTGCAGTTGAAATTCAGCTCTATATTGTTTATACTTTCACTGTTTATACTCACGAACAATATAAGTATTAATTTATTCTTAAATTTTCTATAAATGATATCATCTGCACATATATTTTTGTAACTTGCCCTTTTCACTCAGACTTGTGTGCTGGAGATTTATATGTGTTGACACATTTGAATCTAATTCGTTTTGTTTCAGCTACTAGAAAATATTTCTTTGTATGTACAGACTACACTTCACCCATCACATTATTGATGGACATTTAGCTTGTTTCCAATTTCTACAATGACTAATAAGGCTGAAATGAATATCCTTGATCATATCGGCTGGTGTACATGTGCAAGATTTTCCCTAGGATATACATCCAGAAGTCAATTCCTGGATCATAGGGCATTCATATTTAGCTTTACTAGATATTGACAAATTGTTGTCCAAAGAGGCTGCACTAATTTATGCTCCCATCTCCAGTTTATGACAGTTCCTCTTTTCTTTTTGGTACTTGATATTACAAGAACTTTAATTTTTTTCCTAACCAAATGGGCATAAAAATGACCTTTCTTTGTTTTAACAGGTATTTTCTTTTTTACTAACAAGTTTACACATCCAAAAATGTATATCAGCTATTTGAATTTCTTCCTCTGCAGATTTTTTGTTTGTATTTTCTTTCAATTTCTCTCTTTTTTAAAAATATGCTTGTAGAAAGATATTTTCAATATTCTGGGAAATAATCCCTTGTTGGTCATGCAATAATGATTTCCATGTTCCTGGACTCTCTGTTATTTCTGCTGGACCCAAAGACTCAAATGTGAGAGCAGCCATGGATTAGCCCTCATGTTCAGCTACCCAGGTACAGTCTGTATGGAATAATCACAAGAGATCTCTAAAGCAATATGGCAGAGTGCCTACGGCACTGGGTCTCCGAAGCCCTGGTTTTCTAGACTCAGTTTGACCCTTGATAATCTGAGAGTTTTCAAGCCACTTTTTTTTCATCTATAAAATCATAATATTAATGCCAGCCTCAAGGAGTTTTGTGAAAAAAATATAAAATATGCAAAATTGAAAATACAAATGTTAGCCATTATTAGTAGCAATCATTCAAATACAAGGTCATTGTATTAGTCTGTGCAGGCTGCCATAGCAGAATACTATAGGCTGAGTGACTTAAATAGTAGAAATTATTTCTCTAGAGCTTGAGAGGCAGGGGGTCTCAGATCAGGCTACCAGCATGATATAGTTCTAGTGAGAGCTCCCTTCCTGGCTTGCAGATGGCTGCCTTCTTGATGCATCATCACACAGGGAGGAGTGCAAGCTCTGATGTCTCATCTCCTTCTTACAAGGGCAGCAGTCCTATCGAATTAGGGCTCTACCATTATGACCTCATTTAACCTTTATCTCCTCTTCATAGGCCCTATTTCCTCCAAACACAGTCATCTTGGGGGTTAGAGCTTTAGCATAAGAATTTTAAGGACATAATTCAGTCTATAGCAGTCATGGTACACTGATACCCACTTACTTATTTCCAGATGGACCTAAGTTTCTTAATTTTTCATCAGGACTAGTTGGGAACACCATTAATTTTGTGAAGAAGTTTCCTTTGGCTCTCTCTATTAAAAAGCATTACTGTTATCAAAGCAAAGTTTTACCATTTCTGCGACTGTCATCCATAAGAGACAACCCATGCCTGTCAGCTTAAAGGTGGTTGGCTAAACAGCAGAGCAGCATTATTCACAATAGCCAAGATATGAAAGCAGTTCAAGTGCCTGTCAGTTGAGGAATGGATAAAGAAGAGGTGGGGTGTGTGTGTGTGTGTGTGTGTGTATACACACACACACACGCATATAATGGAATATCATTTAGCCATAAAAAGTAATGAAATCTTGCCATTTGCAACAACACGGATGGAGCTAGAGCGTATTATGCTAAGCAAAGTAAGTCAGAGAAACACAGATACCATATGATTTCACTCATAAGTAGAATTTAAGAAACAAAACAAATAAGCAAAGGGGGAAAGATGAGAGAGAATAAACGTAAGAAACAAACTCTTAAAGAACAAATTGATGGTTACCAGACGGGAGCGGGGAATGGGTTAAACAGGTGATGGGGAGTAAGGAGTGGAGTTCTTGTGATGAGCACCGGGTATTGTATGGAAGTGTTAATCATTATATGGTACACCTGAAACTAATATCACACTATATGTTAACTAATGGAATTAAAATAAGTAAAAACTTTAAAAAGTGATTGGGTAAAAAGACTAGATCAGTACTCTCCAAGAGAACTTTCTGTGATGTTAGAAAGGGCCTATAAAATCTATACTCACACAGTAGCCACTAGCCACACATGGATCCTGGGCATGTCATATGCGACTAGAATCACTGGAGAATTGTAATTTTGATTTTATTTAATTTTAGTTAAAAGTAGAATCAGACCAATAAATACAGAGAACAACCTGATGGTTGCCAGAGGGAAGAAGGATAAAGGGATGGGCAAAAAGGGTGATGGGGAATGGGAGGTGCCAGCTTCCAGTTATGGGATGAATAAGTCACAGGAATAAAAGGCACAGCACAGGGAATACAGTCAATTTTTCTCGTAATAGTGTTGTATGGCGACAGATGGTAGCTATACTTGTGCAGAGCACAGCATAACGCATAGAGGTGTTGAATCACTATGTACACCTGAAATTCATGTAACACTGCGTGTTGACTATACTCAAATAAAAACATTAAAAATAAGTGAATGAATGAATTCAATGTAAAGAGCCATTCAATGTAAAGTGCCTACTGCAGTAGGTAGTGTGGATCTACGTCATTTGTACTCCCATCGTGAAGTGACTACTGCAGCAGCTGACTTTTCCTCCCTTATTGCGTGCTCTCAGATCCTGGATCTGGTGCCAAATGGTGCCTGGTGTCTCCCTGTTATTTAACAGGAATATCTGATGGCCTAAAGGAGCAAGAACAGAAGTTTGGGGCTCACAGAATTCCAAACTAAGGTACAGATGTGCAAGGGCTGAGGCTTAGAAAGTCAGGAGCAGTCGGAAGGAAGGAAGGAAGAAATACTAAGGGGAACAGTCCCCCCCATAAAGTACAACACTGACGTGTGCCTTGAAGGTCAAGCATTTGCTAAAGATCAAATTTTTACCTTTCTCAACTTTTCTTCTACTTTCAGGGAATCTGTGAAATAATCCTTAACCATAGAGGGCTTCCAGATTCATAATGGACAGGCCCCCTTGCAGCCACTCAGGACTAAAAATCTGATGCGCCTGAAATGAGAATAGAAAAAAGAAAAAGAGTCACTCATTATTTCAAAAGTTTTCAGCTTTTAAAATGGCTTTCCCGGGGATCCCTGGGTGGCTCAGTGGTTTAGCGCCTGTGCCTTTGGCCCAGGGTGCGATCCTGGAGTCCCGGGATCGAGTCCCATGTGAGGCTCCCGGCATGAAGCCTGCTTCTCCCTCTGCCTGTGTCTCTGCCTCTCTTTCTCTCTCTCTCTGTCTATCATGAATAAATAAATAAAATCTTTTAATAAAATAAAATGGCTTTCCCTGGGTCCCAAACAGAAGAGGAACACAGAGCAGAGACAAGTCAGTCACCAGACCTGCCATCCCCAGTCCCTTCCACCTCGGGCTCTGTAATCTGCTCCCAGCTCTGGTTAGGATGCCGCATGGAAGGTTTACAAGTGCAAGTCTCCGGGTTATCTGAAACCAAGAGCAATCAGTTTAAATGAGCAAGGTCCCCTTGGCTCATTCGTAAGAGAGAACAATATCCTAGATATTTATGGAAGTTGTGATTCCAAATCGTTAGTCAAGATGGAAGATGGACTGGTTCAAATCTGGTCTTGGAGAGCAAAAGAGAATACCAGATTTTTGACACAGTGTTTAGAATCTTGAAACCTACCTCTCCAAACACTGAGGAACCTGAGCTCCACCCCCCCATCTCTTCTCTTTGGCTCACACACACACACACACACACACACACACACACACACACACACACCAACACACATGCCGACACACACTCCCAAATTGTATTTACTGGGTTCGTGATTTGGCAAATGCCTTTGTGTGCCTGACAACACAGGCGTTCAAATTATGAGAACTATCTATTGCGTTCAGATCAATAGGAAAAACCCACACTTATTTTTTTTTTTAGCTCAGAAAAAGCTTTCCATTTGCTCCCCTAATAGCCTTGAACATTTGTGCCAATAACCAGGAGGGCAGGATGAACTGTCCCACAGATTGAGCAGGGAGGTGGGACAGGAGCCGCGGGTACACCTTCGTACAAGCCACCAGAGACTTAAAGTTTCGGAGGTCCCAGAGGAAATTTCCCCTTCCAAAGTGTCCACTCCCTAACAAAGTCACCCACGCACTCCCTCCTGCATTCCAGGCACTTCTGAGGACCACCAGGTGGCCTTGCCCGAGTGCCCTCGCTCATGGCTCATGGCTGGGGCTCTCCAAGGAGGTGTCAGGATCCAGATTACTACAGTGACATGATCTGGGCCACTTTGGAGAGTAACAAAGCCTGGAGAAATCCCAGTGACTTTTCCAGAGTCTTATCCTCACCCTACTATTGACTTGGTGAGCCCCGATCGCTGTTGTTATGCCTCATGATATGTTCTGGCCCCCCCGCCCAAGAATAAGAATAACCAGCCACATCTGTAGAGCCATGTACAGTTAATAACACGCTTTCCTGAGAATGGAAAGTGCCCTCTCCCACCAGCCAGCCCCACTTGGGCCTTGGGAACATTCCTTAACCTACCTCAGCCTCCTATGGCAGGAGTCATAACAGTAACCCCTCTCTTATGGCTATTGGGTTATGTGAAGGAGAGTTCTCCTTCCAGGGGCCTCCACAGGCACGCGCAGGCGCTGAATGTGATTCCCTGCCCATATTAAAACTTCCAGAAGGTGAGGTAGCACTGTTTCTCACCACCTCTTCTCTCACCTAGACTCAATAACAACAAATCATGATGGGTTTAACACTATCCATGGTGGTATTTGGCCATGTCTTGCACCTGTAAGTTTGAAGAAAAAAAAAATAGAAAAGAAAGAAAGGAAAGAAAAAGAAAGAAAGAAGAAATAAGAAAGAAAGAAAGAAAGAAAGAAAGAAAGAAAGAAAGAAAGAAAGAAAGAAAGAAAGAAAAAGAAAAGCAACGACCTCACTTGAGCCGAACCACGGAGTGAGCGGAGAAGAGCTCAGGGTGGCACTGTCAGCCGAGCCCAGTCTGGGTGCCTTCTGCAGCTCCCCATCACCTTATTAACTTGCTTTTTAAACTCACCTACACAACAGTGTGGGCCTCTGAGGGTCCAGCCTTGGGGGTCCCCAGGCCTCCTCGTGGCTGGCAATGACTCCTAAGCCTGGCCCTAAGACCCAAGGTGTCCCTATCTTACCCACACAACCACATTCCCACGAGCACTTCCAGGCTTTGTCCCCATGCCTGGCTGACCCCATAGCGACAGGCAGAGGCAGCTGGGAGCAACAAAACTGTTTTTTTTTTTTTAATTTTTATTTATTTATGATAGTCACAGAGAGAGAGAGAGAGAGAGAGAGAGAGAGGCAGAACACAGGCAGAGGGAGAAGCAGGCTCCATGCACCGGGAGCCCGACGTGGGATTCAATCCCGGGGCTCCAGGATCGCGCCCTGGGCCAAAGGCAGGCGCCAAACCGCTGCGCCACCCAGGGATCCCAACAAAACTGTTTTTAATTCAGAAGACTTGGCAGGTGTCCTCCCGGCCTCCTATCATGGCCTTTGGGGGTCACCAATCAACGGCCCACTTGGTAATTCTTCCTGGAGGTTCCTAAGACTGCATAGGGCATCCTAGTGAATATGCTAGAAATCCTATCTGTGCTGAGCAGGGCCGCGTCCACCTACTGGTGAGAAGCAGGAAGAGACCCTCAAAGCAAGGCCAACTCCGTGCAGGAAACAGCCAAGAAAACCAGCCCCGGATCATCAGAAGAGAAAGAAAACCAGACAGAGAAAGGCACTTTTAAAAGGAGAGGGATCCCTGGGTGGCGCAGAGGTTTAGTGCCTGCCTTTGGCCTAGGGCGCGATCCTGGAGACCTGGGATCAAATCCCACGTCGGGCTCCCGGTGCATGGAGCCTGCTTCTCCCTCTGCCTCTCTCTCTCTCTCTCTCTCTGTGTGACTATCATAAATAAATAAAAATTTAAAAAAATAAAATAAAAGGAGAGATGCAATGCTTAGGGGTAAAATTCGCTTCCAATTATCATTGCACATGGGAGGTGTAGAAGTAGAAGGAGTTTCTTTCCAGAGAGGCCTGAATTTAAGACATCAGATTCAAATGTTAGAAATAAGGGGAGGTGCGGGGCGGAGGGGACGTGGGAAAATCAAGCAGCACAAAATAATTATGGGTTGTAGACAAGCTGATCCTTACTGTCTCCTTAGGTTTCTTTTTTTTTTTTTTTTTTTTTTTTTAATTGAAGAAAAATCGGGTCCAACTTTGTCTTTAGGGGAAAAGGAAAAGTCTGGCCAGCAGCAAGGATTTACAAGGCAGTCCAAGGGACCTGGTGCCCTGTGTGCTGTGTGTCGTAGCCCCAATCATGACACCCTACCTCGCAGGGGCCCAGCCCGCTCCCCACCGCAGATCTGCAAGCAGGAGAGCTATTTTTCCCAGTGCATATGTTGATATGCAGAAAGGAGGGCAGCGCCACTCCTGCAACTCCTGCAACTCCGTGCAAGCTGTCCTATTGAAGCTCCGTTTCCTGTCAATCTTCCTTTTTTTTTTTTCCCCCATGAAGCTTTAATTTTTTGCCACAGCACTTTCTGCGTTTTAGTTTCCTGCAAACCTCAGGAAATAGCCTGAAATTAATATCGTCAGATGCTTCTAAAAGTGCTGGCTTGGCGGCATCGCAGAACGCTTTTGGATGCCGGGTTGGTTTTTTTTTTTTTTTTTTTTTTTGGATTAAAATATACTAGTTATGCCCCCATTGTTTGTAAGAGAGGTCTGTGCGTAGCATTGTGTCTGGGATGGGACTGCACGGAAATGCCGGTTTAGACAAGTGGGAATGGAGACCCGGCTTCTCAGAATGGGCAAAGGCGACAGGTAAATAAACTGGAAGAGCCAGCCGAGGAAGACACACGCCTTCTGGGGAGTCAGAGGGCGTTCTCAGCACCCCAGCAGTGGGGAAACTGAGGCCAGGACACCTTACTCTCATGTTCATGTAGAATTTTTAAGCCTTGGGTACGACCCTGGTGCTCTTGTGCTGCAGATCTGGCTCCAGAGGGAAAAAAATGTGTCATGAGAAATAAAAAGAATAAAGAGATCATTTATCAGCCCATATATTCTGGAGCTAGTATGGAGCTGGAGATGGGTGCACACAAATCCTAGCTTTTCTCACTTCTCGCAGGCCCTGGGGGCCAGGTTAGCAGTTGTGAGAGCCAGCCCGGCCCCTGTCTCGCCAGCCGTGATACTTTAACCACATCCCTGCTCCCTCGGACTGTAGTTTCTCTGCCCGTCCACTGGGGCGAGGTGACATGGTCTTCCCACCTCATCGTGCAAGGACATCACAACCATGAACTTTTCACAGCCGTGCAAGCATGCTGTGGGTTCTTGAGGGGGAGCGTGTGGCATGAATCGAAGTTATTTTTATTATTGTTGGCTTCTGTGTCTATGACTTCCTAAGAGTGTTAGATGAGGTCACACTATTTCAACATCTCCAAAAAAATCTATTTTGAAACCTTCGTAATATTGAAGAATACTCAGTCTTTTTACATCCTTTGTGTTTTATTCACCTTTTGGATCAGCCAGCTACAGCTTCTCCCTCTCCAGCAATGCAGCCTCCATTCGATCAATCTGGGAGACCTATTGATTGCACAACCAACTCTTTGTTCTGTGTCTCTATGCCCCTGGTTCAAGTCCTCACTGCCTTCTTTCTCTCCAAGTGTAGAAACCACGTAATTGGCTTTCCTGCTCTGGGCTCTTACTTGTGTGGGCAGTGTCCACATTACCTCCTGCCATCTTCCTAATACATTGCTCTAGTAGGGAAACAGTGGGGCTCAATGGTCCTTCAGAGAGCTTCTAGGAAAACCCGTATATTTTTTAAAGTGAGGACACTGTTCCCAGAAAGGCTACATGAATCACCCTGAGTCATCTTGCTAACCAGGGGTCAGAGCTGGCTGTACTAAAAGCAAAGTCCCCCTAATACCAGGTCCAGACCACTTCTTATCAGCCCTCGGTGGTGCCACATACCTCAGAGGATAAACTCAAGCACTCAGGCACTGGACTAGTACATATGCATCTTCATGTAACAGAAATAGGGCTGTTGAGGCTTAAAAATCAAGGTTCACTTTTTTCACATAAAAGGAAGTTTCAGGGAGCCTTGGATGGCTCAGTCGGCAAAGCGTCCGACTCTTGAATTCAGCTCAGGTCATGATCTCAGGGTCGTCAGATCAAGCCCCATGTTGGGCTCTGTGCTGGGTATGGAGCCTGCTTAGAGTTTCTCTCTCTCTCTCTCTCTCTCCCTCCCTCCCTCCCTCCCCAGTGTGTGTGTGTCCATGCGCACACGTGCTCTCTCCAAGCATGGGCTTTGCTTCATGGTGACAAGATGTCTGGTCCACCTTCAGGCCTCAAGTTCACAGTCTAGATGGGAAGAAGCAGAGGCAAGCAAAGGGCTAAAGGCATGAGCCAGATGAGTCCCATTTGATCAGCCCTACGCTGGCTCTCCCAGAAGCCCAGCTAGTGGGCTTCTACTGGCCCGTTGTAGGGCAGACTTAGGTCACGTGATGCTCCTCTAGCTGCAAGCGAACTGAGGAGTTTCATGGTTTTAAATGGAAACAAAACAAAATTGGGTTCTGTTACGGTACAAGGATAATGACCGCTCAGCAGGTAACTGGCCATCCCAGCCCCAAGTACGTTACTGCTGTCGCTCAGATTTTCTCCGGTTCCACCCCGACCGACTTCCTTGGTCCCACTTCTTCCCATCCCTCAGCACCCGCTCTGTATCCCAGCCACCCCAAGGCTTCCCCGCCCTTCCCCGGCAGGTGCCGTGCCTTTCCCACCTTTCAGTTTTCTCTCACTGTGTTGCCCACCACTTCTTTAAATTCACCTCTCCTTTGAAGCCCAGCCAAGACACCGCTCCGCTTATCCTAATGCTCGCAGGTGCAGTCAGATGTAACCTCCGACTTTTCTATTCTTTTGTAACATATTGTATTTATCTCTACGAAAGCACTAATCACATCCCACTTGGAACTATCCTTCGCCGTGCGCACATCTGCCTCATCCAGCAGAATGTAAGGCTCAGATGAACCAGGATCGTATCTTGTTTATCTTCCGCACAAAGTTTTAAGACACTGTGTCCCACAGTAAATGCCTCAGTGTTTATAATTGAAATAGTTTTTTTCCCCCATTTTGCTTGCTTAGCTAATGACAGGTGCAAATGAACAGCTCATAAAACTGTCTAAATAAAAAAAAAAAACTGTCTAAATAGAAAGGCTGGGGCCTCTCGTCCCCCTGGGATAGCCTAGCACTGCCCCCTTAGAGGCAAAAGGGTGAATTCTGGAATTCTCGTCCAGCCTGTGGACTCTACGATCCTGTTGGCACCCAAAAGATCAGGACTCTACAATTCAGTGACTGGTGGCTTATTCTGCATTCTTCAGGCTCTAAGCTCATGATGGTGACATGGACCACTGTGGCTTTGCCCTTTTGATTTGATCTGAGCCCTTGAACCTCTGCCAGGTTTTTCTGCTGTGACCTGCTTTCATTTCCAGTCTGAATCGTTATTAAGCTAAGTGACGGCTCTTCCCTGCATCCCCTTCCCACCATCACACCGCCGGGACTCATTCTCTGACCTTCCTCACTTTGCTCTGTGCCCTGAGGTGCTGACTATGTGGCATTTATCTCCAGATTCCTTTTCCTCCTGATGTCCAGTTGGATTCAGCCATCAAGAGTCACCAGAAAGAGATGAGAGTACAGGAGGGGAGAGAGAAGGGACAGTATTTCTTCCTCTGCTTGCTTTCTTCTTCAGGGCTAGGTCCTGGTACTGGCGGCAGCCTGTCCCTCTAGGACTAGAGCTCCTGCCAAGTGGCACTACCCATGCTTCGGTTGTCAGAGGCTCCAGTGACACTGGTTCTTCCATTCACTACTTCAGGGCTAGAGCAGTAATGGCTTCACCACTATTCCTCACCCCTGAGACCCCTAATACCAGCTCTTACTGACTCCCTTCACCTTGCCCACACCTTTACACATAGTCTATGAAATTTCCTTCAGATTCCCAACTAAGCTATTTAACACCAGGTTGCAGGCTAGTATGACTACCTAGGCCTTTGCTCCAAGAGTTGCAATAAACTTCTTCAACATAACAATTAACCTGAATTTTTTTTTAAAGGTTTTAATTAGGGATCCCTGGGTGGTGCAGCAGTTTAGTGCCTGCCTTCAGCCCAGGGCGTGATCCTGGAGTCCCAGGATCGAGTCCCACATCAGGCTCCCTGCTGCATGGAGCCTGCTTCTCCCTCTGCCTGTGTCTCTGCCTCTCTCTCTCTCTCTCTCTCTGTCTCTCATGAATAAATAAATAAAATCTTTTTAAAAAATAATAAAATAAAGGTTTTAACTATTTATTCATGAGAGACACAGAGACCGAGGCAGAGACACAGGCAGAGGGAGAAGAAGCAGGCTCCCTGTGGGGATCCCAATGCGAGACTCCATCCCAGGACCCCAGGATCATGCCCTGAGCCAAAGGCAGACACTCAACCACCGAGCCACCCAGGTGCGCCTCAACTAATCTGAATTTTGAACTGGCTCCACAAACATGCTTTCAATGATAGTCTCCAGAGAAGCCCTGGGCAGTGTTTTCCTTGCATTCTCCAAGGATTGAGTGAAGCTTCACCAAAGACTCGGATCAGATGTTTGTTTCTACAACTGCACTATTAACTTGCATATCCAAGGATTAACCTCCTTCTCTGATCCAAAAAAAAAAGGCACCTGTCCTAGGGTGGGGAGCAGAAGATATGTGCCCAATGGATATTAAAGTCTCTGGTTAATTGGATCTAAAAGCCAATGAATTAAAGAATGTTTTCCCAAAGATTTCATCTTTCTCCAGAGTCGAAAGGTTTGAATGTGGAGAGCTGATCTAATAAGCATCAGATGGTCACTCTGAACTCAGGACAAATCCTTTTCTGCTTTGTTTGTGCACTCCTGGGTAGGCTGAGAGAATGGAAGCCCCCAGATTCTCCCCCCGAGGGGCACCTGAGAAACTCAACCTCAGGCACGTAGAGGGTAGAGACGGTCTTTTTTTCTTGCCTCTCTCTCCCTCCTTCTCTCTTTCTTTCTCTCGCTCTCCTCCCTCCCCCCACCACTCTTTCTTTTTGCAGAAAAGGGGCAGTGGTAGAAAGAATATGACTAAAGAACTTTGTAGAAAGAAAGAAAGAAAGAAAGAAAGAAAGAAAGAAAGAAAGAAAGAAAAGAAGAAAAGAAAAAAGAAAGAAAAGAAAAGAAAAGAAAGAAAAAAAGAAAAGAAAAGAAAAGAAAAGAAAAGAAAAGAAAAGAAGAAAAGAAAAAAAGAACTTTGTTCATTTTTGCGCATAGAAAGTGATGAATGATTCTGGGATTGATCGTGATGAGTTCGAGGTGAAGGCTGTCTCGCTCCCTGAGGCCTGCTGATCATTGTTTGCCTGTGTGTTTCAGGAGTTAATTTTCGGTCCCATTTTCATTTCCTATATTTTGGGCCAGATTTAAAAGCCTGGAGTCTCAGTCTGGCTCATATTTTCCCCTGTGCCTTCATCCTTTCCCTTATGCCCCCTCTCCCTGACCAGGACAACGATTGCCGCTTCACTGGGAGCCTGGATCAGATATGAATGAAAGAAGCAAGTCTTCCCTTGGAAAGCAGAGAACAAAAGGAAATGAACACTTCCATTTCTGTTTCCTTGAGGCATATTAAAGCAGACTACTATCTTTGGAATCTAAGAGATATATTGTTAAATTCAAAGAAGACATAATTGCAGAATAATGTATATCATGAGTGGTGTCATTTATGCATGTGTATATCTAGCGCTTGTTCTTAGATACATATATAAGCACAAAACAAAAGACTAGAAGAGTCTACACAAAACAGTGGTTATCTCTGGGAGTAAATTTGGGGTGAGGATTGGTGAAAGAAATTATTCACATTTTACTCTGTATGCTGTAATATTTGATTGCTTAAAATGAGATTGTCTTTCTTAGCTTTTGCTTACATAAGTAATATATGACTTCAATCACCAGTAGTGCATTCTTTAAAAAAAAAAAAAGTTAGGTCTTTTCTCTTTTATATTCTACAAGGAAGAACCAAATCAATTTTTTTAAGTTAAAAAAATTTGAGATTTCTTCACTTGAAATACATTCTCTATCTTGTTGGGGTGTCACCGTGCTTCCTGGTGATGATTTAAAATAGATAGTAATGAATCATCTTCCACAGCAAGTTTGACTCAGTCAAGTAAAAATGATTCAAAGGAAATCAAAATTAAGAATTAATCTCATTCTCTATTACAATTTTGCTTCACCTACCAAGTTTTCTGGCTTGTGTTCTGGGAGATGGAACATGAAGTGGGGAATAGGGGGCAGTGGGTATCAGTGTCTCTAACTTTAACTGGAATTCAGGTCACACTTGAACCCCGTCCCCTCCTGCTCCAGATGAGGCCTTTGCGACACCTGTCCACCCTGCCCACAACAGACACTCCCTTCTCAGAGCATCCGTGTCACTGGATGACTGTCAGCTTACCTCAAAAGCTCATGTTATTGGCCTCTATGTCTTACTAGACTGGAACAGACTCTCTGAGGACAGAATGCAAATCCTCATCCTCTCTATGCCGCCAGCACCTGCATCTAAGGCCTGACGCAAAGCAGGTGTTCAATAAATGTGCCACTTGAATATTTGAATAAGTAAATGGTTGGATGAATAAAACAATATGTCTGATGTGTGTCTCCACTTGTATTGGAAGGTACTTGTGGACAAGGACCAGTGTCTTCAATCTTCCAAGTCCTCTATAGTGTCCTAAAAAAGGTAAGCATTCAACAAATATCTGTTTATCAATCCCTCCTACTTTATTTTAAGATTTTATTTATTCAGAGAGAGAGAGAGAGAGAGAGAGAGCAGGTGGGGAAGCAGGGGGGTGGTAAAGGGAGAGAAAAGAATCTCAAACAGACTCTACGCTGAGTGCATACAGAACCTGACGTGGGGCTTTATCTCATGATTCAGGGATCATGACCTGAGCTGAAACCAAGAATCAGATGCTTAATTGACTGAGCCACCCAGGTGTCCCAATCTTTCCTGTTTTAAAGCACAATAAGAAACATTCACAGTGATTTATATTTCAATTTTTTTGGCCAACCTATTGACAAGCAAGAGAAAAAGAGATGTATTTTTTCCCTCATCGTAGATAATTCAAACAAGGTACCGAAGAGTAGGAAATGTTGACAAAAGAAGAGAATGGAAATTCACCTCCTGACCTTTTCAGGCTATTGTCTCAGGACTTGCCTGTTCCCCTGAAGAGCCTACTGTTTTCTTACTGTGTACTTTCTCCTCCCTTTCAGGAAGCATGCTAAAGCTCAGCAGAGAGCCTGTTGCTGAGTGATCTCTGAATTTCAGGTAGTTAAAGTAGAAAGTGGCACTTCATAATTATATAGTAATGGCATAATTATCTGAAGGTACCTTATAATTACATCCCTTGTCCCCAAGCTCCTTGAGCTACTTCAACTGGGATCCATGGTTCCTGTCCCCTTCCTGTCCTGTGTCAGTGCAATGCCACTGGGCCAACAGTAAGCATTTAGCAGGGATGGTTGTATCTTAATAAAGGGGGAACCCTCCAGTGGATTCTCTCAACAACTCAGAACTCATGGGCTATCATGGCTCCTATGTGGAAAATTTCATTTCAAGTCATTCTGCACATGGCGCCAGATAAATGAGATGGGAGGTTGAGAGATCATTGCGAAGCCATTAAATCTAGATGCTTCTTCAGTATTATCTCAAAGGGACTCTGTGACCTCGGTACACCATCCTGAAGAGCACCCCCGGACTGCCACATGCAATTTGTCCTTATTTGTGATTTCTAATCCCTTGACAATCAGATTTCCTATCCGTTTAGCTTTGAAAGAAGAGAAAAAAAAAATCACCACCACTCTCCACCAAAGAAAAATATCTACATTTTTCCTTCTTCTTGAGGTTGGAATATAGCTCCAAACTGACAACCTCTGAGCAAGAAACACACCCAAATATAAGGCAGAGAATGAAAACAATCAGCTCAGGGGGGAATAGCAAGGGAAATTTCAGTCAATAGCATACATCACCCGCTTTGAAAAATGGCTGTCTGAATGAACACCCCGTCTCAAGAAAGGAAGGGCCAAGGGAGTCATTAATGAAAGCAAAAAACTCAGTTTTACATCTCATTCAAAAGATGGATTCACTGTACTCCTCTCGATCCAGGTGGGTGAGTTAGTTTAGTGTGGAATTTGTCTGCCCTCGCTGAAAACTCCGGTTAGGCAATGAATTATTCCAAGTAAATTAAGTGTATCGATCCCCTCCCCTTTCTGACACTTTGCAGATATTGCTATCAAATCATGCTCCATGCAAGTGTCAGTTTTTGCCACAGACATCTGAAAAGGGGAGCAAATATTCTCCTGAGTTTCTCAGAGCCTAATAAGTACTCGTGGGTCACAATAGAAGTGGAGGGAGGACCAGACAATGAGATTCCCCCTATGAGGAGACTGGCTGGTTAACCATGGAAGGGTAGAGCATTCAGTTGATAAGAACAAGGTCATGGGTATACTCCCATACTTCTCAGGTAGTACCAGGCCCCGGGCATGGGTTGCATCTGGACTCTGGCCCATTTTCATGCAAATGCAAGTGGAACCATAGGAGAAGATCAGCAAAAGAATATGGAGAGAAATTGAGACTCTATCACAATTCTGGGAGAACAATCAGACCCCATAGGCATAGCCTGAAACTTTTACCAACTGTAGAAGTCAGCCTCTTTCAAGGTGAAGGCGTGAATCATTTCATTAGGGGCCTCAACTGGGGTTTGTTTCTTTGATGATAATTTTTCTTTCCCATCATAATGACCAGACTCATCCTTTTCTGAATGATAAATTCTTAACCCAAAAAGAAAAAAAAAAGATATTTCTCTGTCTTATCTAGTTGAGCTGTCTTTTTTGGCCAAGAGCTACCATACAAAGGCTGTGGAATGTATTTCAAGGATGAATTGTCTAAAGATGAATGGTCTGGCTCAGATATCTAACAAATGTATACTATAAAGTATTATTTTCATCCACATTAAAGTCCCTTATCGCGTTATGAAATACTTATGGATGAAAGGATGTGATGTCTGAATTTGCTTCAAAATAATCCAGTGAGATGGGAGGAAGCAACGAGGAGAGATGAAACAGAATTGGCCATGGCTTGATCATTGTTGGGGCTGGGTGATGGTCCATGGGAATTCTAATACCAGTGGTTCTCAAACATTAGCAGGCATCTGAATTATCAGAAGGCCTGTTAAAACACAGATAGCTGGGCCCCCACCCAGGCATTCTGATTCCAGAGGTTTGGGGTGGGGCCTAAGGATTCGCCTTTCTAGCAAGTTCTCAAGGGGCTGCCGATGCCGCTATAGCACCCAGGAAACTCACACTGAGAACCCCTGTATTATACTATACCTTCCATTTCTATACAATTAAAAAAAAGTTAAGGGGGACTGAACTGGGCTGGCACAACAAAAAAGCCTGGGAAGGAGTTTCTACCTTTTCCTGCTCTCACTCTCAGACAGACGGCAGCCTAAAAGAGACAGAAAAGAGACACAGACAGCAGGAAACAAAAAAACACTGAACAATCAACTCAGTTCAAACAGGACTGAGTTTGGAGAAACCCATGTTGGTTTTCTTCATATGCTTTGAATCTGTGTCCATATAATTGTTATGGAATGTGCTAACCTCTCCACTGGTTTGGGACTGTGCAATAAAGCAGTCTGAATAACCAGGAATTCTAATTGTTCTTTTAGTACAGGAGCTAGAGTTGGACTGTGTTTTATACAGAAGGATGGCACCACTTCCCGTATTTGCCCGAGACTTGGGTTTAAAATGTATAGTCAGAGATCTTTCTCTCCGGTTTTTCAGATGTTGGTTATGTTCCAGATAGTTCTAGATGACGGATACGGAATCCAGCTCTCCCTGGGTCTAAAAGCATCAGAGGATTAAGAAAGAAAATCTCAAGCTTGAGATTGGACAGTCATAGGAAATACACTAGGACTTTTTCAGCCTACCTTTATTTATTTATTTATTTATTTGAGATCTTATTTCTTTATTTTAGAGAGAAATAGAGAGTGCAAGTGGGGGGAGTAGTAGGGAAAGAGAGGGAAAATCTCAAGTAGACTTCGTACTGAGCATGGAGCCCGACATGGGGCTCAATCTCATGACCCTGAGAAGCATGACCTGAACTGAAACCGAGAGTCGGATGCACAACCTACTGAGCCACCCAGGCCTCCCATTGGCCTAACTTTATTTTGTTTAGAATCAGTTGCTGTGTGCCAGGCATGGAGCAATATACTCTGCAAAAATAAATCTCCCCAAGTGGTCCTTGACCTTGAGGATCTGACGTAGAGTGTCCAAGGTAGATATTTAAGTAAGTAACTCTGTTAATAGTTCTATAATAAGAGCTCATAAATGCTGTGGAAACTCAGATGAATCAGCTGCTCATTTTTGACTGAGGGGAGGAGGAGGGGAGCAAACTTCTCATGGGATGAGAGTCCAACTGATCCTCGAGCAATGGGCACCTATTATTAGGCAAAGGGGCCAGTGAAAGAGGAAAGGCATGCCAGGAGAAGAAATGGCATGAGAAAGGTAGAGAAAAGTTTAAAGTGGCTTCTGCCTCTAATTCATGAAGAATCGTCTGACTTAAGGGTGGGTGGTGAAGGAACGGGCTGGCAGTGAGACAGAAACGGTATGTTTGACAAACCCCACATCACGGGATGGAGACTTTATCTCCTTTCATAGGGAGCACGCACATTTTTAAGCACAGGGAAGATATTACAGAACTGAATTTCAAACAGACATATGTGGTAGAGCAGTGGGTGAGACTAGGCAACGAGCTGAGGGGGCTATGGATTCAGGCAGAGGTGATGAAAACTGGATCTCGGGCTCCAGATTTCAGAATATTTAGGGTAGGAGACCCATTGTGAGCATGTTAATAGGAAAGGTATGTGTGTGTGTGTGTGTGTGTGTGTGTGTGTGTAAAGGTTTAAACATCCATAAACGTATATAACTTCATAAAGATGGATGTGTGACTTTTATATCTATCTATAGATAGATTTTTTTTTTTATGGACAGAAGGAAAGAAGAAAAGGCAGGGAGGAGGCAGAGAGAAACCCAGGAAGGAAGGGAAAATAGTGTACACAATAAGCAAACAAGAGAAAAGAAAGTTTGTCCCCAGGGAAAGAAGCTGGACGGGCCTTCCTAGTGAGGTGCATCTGTTCCCCCGGCTGCTGTAAAGGTTTACTAAATTCTAACATCAACCCAGGGGGTATGGGCATGTTTGTATGGGGAGGGGGTCATGAGATAGAATAATGGGGGAAAAGAATAAAAAGCAGCATAATTTCTGAGACGTTGAATACCACAAATGAGTCATCAAGTGGAATTTCACTTTGTCTTTCCATATTTCCACAATTAGCCTATTCATGTACACAAAAAGAGCACACGGCACATTCCAAAATGACACAAGACTTGTTTCAGACACTGAAGAGGGATGCTGAGACTCGCCTTCCCTGCCATCCCTGGAGCATGGACAGAGGTCCTGGCCTCTGCACTCAGCCGGCGACGAGACAAGGCATGGGGGCACCACCACCTCCTTTCAAAACGTTTCTCATATCTTTTCTTCCCTGTAAATTATACTCTCTAGGCGTTTGCTGGGAGAGATAATGCTGCTCCCATGTGAATTGAATACCCAGTGCCCTGCATGCATGAGTGTGTCAAGGCTAACCAGGTCTATTGTTCTTAAACAGTGCTGCCAGAGAATTGTCTCCTTGTTCAGAATGATGCTGAGGAGATAAAAATATCTTTCATTTCTATAGTGCTATGCATCTTAAAGTGTGTTCCACATTTTGCAAACTATATATAGGCTCAATTCATTACCCATCCCCATAAAATACAGCCAGAGCAGTGGCAGGCACATGCCAGATGTTTGACAATGGTTTAATAACGCAGCAAAGAATAAGTTAAATTGGATTCAGAAAACAGGAAATAGGATGTGGGGCACTAGGTAAAACTTTGCCATTCATTCACCATTATGTGTTGAGTGCCTACCACCTGCCAGGGCAAGAGCTGGTACACAGTTGTGAACCGGGGAGGCCCCGCCCCTGCCCTCTTGGACCTGCCAAGATATCCAGGAAGATCCACGAGCAGACACATTTTCTAGTTAAGTATGGTTTGTATTAAGACCGAGTTAAAAATTCAAGGTGTCATGGTCCTTACTACCTTTAAGGGGAGTCTTTACAACTAGCCACCCTGGCACCAGCTTTCCCTTCCTTTGATAAAAGGTTCACACCCAATGCAATTAGGGGACGTACGTTGAAGAAAAGCTGATTCTGGGACCCAGAATCCTGGCTGGACGTGGGGCACGGTTCTGGGAAAAATAAGAGGAGGAAGGAAAACACCAGTTGAGCAAGTTGCAGAAAGACCTGAGGACAGAGTAAGAGGAACATGGAAGAGTCTGGGGAAAAGCTGTACCCAACCCGAGCAGAGGGCTGTCCGTAGATTCCACGGTGGCCATTTGTTTGCTTTTGGGCGAGGATCAGTCACCCCCAATCACTTGCCCTGACACTGAGGGCACTGTGCAAGTGCCTCCAAATCTCTCCAGCCCGAGAGAGGTAACCTCTGGGGAGCAGGCAACAGAGTTTCAGGACCGGGAAGGATCCTAGAGAGCCACTGTCTCAAATCCGTCATTTTCATAGATGAAGAGAGACCTGCCAAGATTCCTTAAGTGGCTGCAACAGTTCCGTGTGTCCAGGCCAGACAGAGCCCGGTCAATAGGCCCGCCTCACTTAGGATCCCCTCACTTAGGCTTGGTCTTAGGTGAATCAAGGGAGACAGTTTCATCGTGTCCTTTGGGGGATGTTTTCAAAAGCTGCTGACCTGGTCCTCTGGGCCCTTCTGCATCCCTGTGAAGAGACTGACCACAGGAATCAGGGCTTACCCTCTTATAATCCACCTCCACAGATATTGTAAAGAAATCTGGCTCAGATAATGAAAAAGAAATGGGCTAGAAGATTGTGACTGTCCAGCTCAGGTAGGCTGCCACCCAGGAAGGACCCCTGAAGACCACTTGGTCTCTGGATGTATATGCGGCTTTGAGCTCTTATTAACTTACTCAGGACGGAGAGTCAGATTACCCTAAACTCCCAGAAGAGGCCTGCTCAAGATGAGTTTAAATCCCCGGACAAGAAGGTATTAGCCAGTACTGGCAGGATATATGAAAAACAAAGGGAAATGTGGTTTATAATGTATCTGCGCAACAAATATTGTGAAGAGGCATTAAGCAGGAAATTCTCCCCTCATGATGATTGCCTGTCTCGTACAACAGCCTCCCCCTCTTCACCTCTTTATTCAGGGTAAAGGCACCTCGAGAATACAAGGAGACAGAGAGAGAGAGAGAGAGAGAGAGAGAGAGAGAGGGTGCCCTGCCATCAAGAGCAGTGGTGGGAGAGCGAGGAGGGCAGGGCAGTACAAATACAGGACCCAAGGTTGGGGGTGCTGTCTGCACCTCAGCCCCGCAGCTTCCTGTAGGACCTCAGGCAAGTGGGCCTGGGCAGACCGACCTAGAAAGGATCCCGCCTGACAGATGACCTCCAGGGCAATTTCGGTCTTATTAAAAAGCCAATGAGATGTTTCATAAATTTTCCCCCAAAGTATCCACCTGTGTTTACTTCTTCCAGCTAGAAGACAAACTTCTTCCCAACTACAAGACATCTGTGTATTCATGTGTATTCATTCCACGCGTCTTTATTAAGTACCCACCCCCCCCACCCCTGCAGGCTTTTGCCCAAATGGAAGTAATAATAAATACTACAGACATCCAAGGGAAAGAGGTCCCTGGAAAGTAGTGACCAGCTAGGGTGTGCAGGGTCTGTAATAAACTCCGGCCTCCTGGGCACCGAGCTGCAGCACCTCCCACCCCCGCACCGCTGCATCTGGACCCCCTCCTGCCTCCCTCTCTTTGTCCCAGACCTCAGAAAACTCTGGGGGCACGCCGGCTGCCAGGAGAGCAGGGCTTGGAAGCAGTCCTGCGGAGACTTGGCCCTTCCGAAGCTTCTTGGCCGGCGAGCAGCAGAATCTGGAGCCAGCCCCGGTTCCCTACAGGCTGCGGCCTCCGCTAGCTCTCGGCGGCCAGAGCCCGGCGGCTCAAAGGACACAGGACTGGGCACCGAAGGCCGGGAGGGGGGTGGGTGGGGGCTGGGGCTGCTGAACTCGGCCTCCCGGGCTGCGGTCCAGGAGAGGAAACGCTGGAGAGGATGCCACCTGCTGGTGAGGGCCCTCGGCTCGCGCGGTGGGCGCCGCGGAGGCCCGGCGCCGGGATGTGCAGAGCCAGTATTTGGGCGGTTTTCCAAGAGCTTGGTTTTCTGCGGTCCCTTTAGGGCTGTCACCTCCACGGGCCCTGCCCCGAGCCCCGCTGCCTCGAGTCCCGCGTTCGGGACGGGCAGGGTCCCACAAGGGGGTGGGGGGGGTAGGTCTTCCTCCTCCCTTCCCTCCCCTCCTTTCCCCTCCCTCCGCTCCCCACCCCTCCCCTCTCTCCCTTCCCTCCACTCCTTTCTCCTTCCTCCGCTCCCCTCTCTCCCCTCCCCTTCCCTCTCTCCCCTCTTCTCCGCTCCACTCCCCTTCCTCCGCTCCCCTCCTCTCCCCTCCCTCCGCTCCCCTCCCCTCCCCTCTCTCCCCTCCCCTCCCTCCGCTCCCCTCCCCTCCCCTCTCCTTCCTCTGCTCCCCTTCCTCCGCTCCCCTCTCCTCCCCTTCCTCCCCTCTCTCCCCTCCCCTTCCTCCGCTCCCCTCCTCTCCCCTCCCTCCGCTCCCCTCCCCTCCCCTCCCCTCTCTCCCCTCCCCTCCCTCCGCTCCCCTCCCCTCCCCTCTCCTTCCTCTGCTCCCCTTCCTCCGCTCCCCTCTCCTCCCCTTCCTCCCCTCTCTCCCCTCCCCTTCCTCCGCTCCCCTCCTCTCCCCTCCCTCCCCTCCCCTCCCCTCCCCTTCCTCCGCTCCCCTCCCCTCGGCTCCCCTCCCCTCGCCTCGCCTCGCCTCCCTCCCCTCGCCTCGCCGCGCGCCCGCAGGTCTAGGACTCTGCCCTCCTCTCCATCAGGTGGAGCCGTCCGCGCCGCCCGCCGCCCGCCGCCCGCCCCGCCCGCGAACCGCGCGCAGGCACCTTGCAGCGCCGGGAGGTTAACCGAGGCCCCGGAGGAGGTGAGGCCCCGGAGCGGCGGGGCGGAGGTGGCCGCGGCCGTCGGGGCCGGCGCCAGGGCCCGGCCGGCTGTGGGTCCCGCAGGTACCGCTGTCGTGCTCGCCGCCCCACGTGGTGGCTGCCGAAGATTGCCGTGGTTTTTCCGGCACTCGGGCTTGAAAGCCTCCCGGTCCTTTTAGAGGCAGGCGGCTCACCACTTAATCCAAGATTTTTTTTTTTTCCCCTTCTGCCGGGGACCGGAGGCTGCGGGGAGGGGGCGGAAGGGGATTGGGGGGGGGCTGGGGAGGGGTGGAGGGAACAGGCCCAACTGGCTTGGTGGGGATTTGAGCCAGCTGCAGGGTCGTGAGGCCAGTCTCAGGGACCCGTGCGAGGCCCAAACAAGGTCCTGCCATCCCCGGGTTCCCACCATCCCTCTCCTGTCCGAGACTGAGTGTGTGTGTGATGCGCACACGCCCCTACCTGGGCCTGATTTCCGTGTGTTGCACAGTTCACTAGCTTCACGACCCTGGTTTTGTAATATTTCCCTGGGGCCTGAATTAAGCAAATCCGGGCCCCAGGCCACTTAGGAATTAACAGGCAAAATGAAACAGCAGCTTAAAAGATAAATGGTAGTTAAAACGTCCGGTGTTGCTTTGCGAGGCACAATCTACATTCTAATATTATGAGTCTCACTCACTGCAAGGCTTGCCTCAGGGCTGGTGCCCAGACCTTCCATTTCCCCCCACCCCCACCCCCACCCCCACCCCCACCCGGGAGACTTCATGGAGAGCTCCTACTAAAGTTACAGCGCTCCACATGCCATGTTCTCACTCTTAATATGTTGTCTGGCATAGGTTGTTAAGAATCATCCTCCGTCTTGTGCATGTGTTTCTGATCTGCCCCTTTTGTTTCACTCTATTCTCTGTCATCGAAGCAGCGGGGCTGAGGCTGTGCTGACACTTTGCTTCTGTACCTTGTTTGCTCATTTAGCGGATGGGGGCCTCTTTGGGGTCCTCTTTAGTTTCTGTTGCTCAGCATTTCTTTTCTCCCTCAAAGCTTGCGTACACATTTCCCTTTGATATGTTTAACAGCCTCGAAGGGATGCAGTTAAATAAACTATTAAGTTAAGAATAGAAAAGTCAACAAAGCAGACACCTACTAATTTGTAGATCTTTGATGTCAACTACCAGATGTAAGCTCCTACCAGCGCCCGCTTTCCTCACTTTTCCTCGTGGGGCCCTACTTCTCTTTTTCTTGTTCCTCACTACCAAGGGATACATTTTTAAAGTTAACATCCACATGGAAACTTGGAGTTGGAATATGCCTCTAAGTCAGTAAAATCCCCAAAGTATGTAATAGTGGATGGAAGGAAGGCTGAGAGTTTCCCAAAAGACCTCCCCAAGGTCCAGTGAGTGAAGAAAGCAATGACTGATTTTATGTTGAAAGGCACACATCAAGAGGGCATCTTTCATTTTTCCCCCCTACTCTTTAGTCCACCCCTTTCTTCTGTAAAATGCTGCATATTATATGCAGTTGTAACTATCCTTATAGTTTGTATCTTAGGTGTATTCTCTGCTTCCACACCAAACTGTGAGCCCCTGAAGACATGGTCTGTTCCCTGTGATTTTCATTACCCCCAGTGCCTGCTTAGCTCAAGTATCTCTACCTAAACATCCATCAAGAAAATAGATGTAGATAAATTCACTTTGTTACCCTTTAGGAAAAGAGTTGGATTTGAGTGTGGGCTTCATGACAGGGGACAGACCTGAAGCTTCTTCCCAGGCAGTTGCCTATGACCTTGGCCTCTCCTTCGCAACAGGATTCACAGCACCTCTTGGAGAAAAGACACTCTGAGAGTGATGGAGGGCTTATTAGAGGAGAGGCTGCAAACGCAAAGACAGACTGCTCCCCTCTCCTTGTTAGGAAATGCACAACCCAGGATGGTAATAATAATAAATGGGCATGTGTCACAAACCTGCTCGATTTCCCTCCTAGTTCCTTCATTTTGTTTGGGAGGAGTGGTGCAAGGCGAACCAAGGTCTAAACGTGCAGGCTTTATTCCCTTACCTCTCCCCCTTCTAGGAAAGTCTCCAAAAAAGGTAAAAAAAAAAAAAAAAAAAACGTGCTTATCTCTTCCACCAACTCCGAGACTCCCGCTGCACACATTGGCCAAGTCCTTCCTTGAGAGGGATGCATCCCACCCCCCACCCCACCCTACACACACACACACCCCACACTCGCCGCTCTGCTTTTCCCTTTCAACCGGTTTCCAATCCACCACCCTCACCCCCCCCCATCCCCGTGCAAAGGCAGGGCGTGCATATTTATAATATGCATCCTTAACTTCACTCCCGCTGCACAACAGTGTGTGCTGTGGACAAAAAGTCACAGTGGGCTCCCCGTTCCAGATGCCTGTGGGTCCATCATGGTGACAAAAGCTGAATTTCCCCCTCTTTGGGGGGGAAAGGGAGCAGGGAAGGGAGCGCGCAGCCTCCCCCCTCCCCTCCCCGCCCTCCGCGCTGCATAGATCTCCTTTTCTCCAAGTGTTTCCTCTTTAATTATGACCTGTTCCCCCCCCTCCCCCCCCCACCCCAGCGTCAGTGAAAGGAGCCCTTCTGTCACTCGTCACTGGCTCCCTCGCCCGCCCGCCCGCCCGCCGTGGGAGGAGCCCGCCGGAGGAAGCCGTGCGCCGGGGCTGCACAGAATGGATCTGCTCGGAGCGGGGACGTCGCTGAGCAGCCCGGCTTCCCGCGGCGGCTAGGAGCCGGCCACTGGCCTGGGCGGGCTGCGGGGACCGGGCCCCGGGAGCACCGAGGCGCGACCCCGGGAGCATCGCGGCGAGGCTGAGCGCGGCCAGCCCCCGGGAGGACAAACTCACGGCCACCCCAAGTTGCGCCGCCGGCCCCCCCTCGCTGCGCTGAGGAATGAGACCTCTCCAGCTCGATCTGCTCTTCGTGTGCTTCTTCCTTTTCAGTCAAGGTAGGACCCCCTCCATCACCCCCACCGCGCGGGCCGGAGTGGCCGGGACCGGTCCGCGGGGCGGCGGGGCGGCGGGCGCGGGCGGGGAGCGCAGCCGGGGGCGGGCAGGCTGGGGGAACCGCGACCCGTCCTTTGCGCCCGGGATGCGCCGGCCGCGCGCCTTCGCGAATGCAACAAAATGGTCCCGTGTCTTCTCCTCCGGGAGCTTGGGGTGCGGGAGGGGTGGCTTGCTCCTCTCACTTGTCAACATCCAGCTCAAACTCTCCGATGCAAATGAGTTCTTTATGCTCCCGGAGCGTGCGGATGCTCCCGGTGCGTGCGGGAGGCAAGCCTCCCGGCGGGGACGCCGCTCTCAACTTCTGGGCGCCTCCTCGCCTCCGGACTCGGGTGGCAGGAGGACAGACAGCTGGGTCTAGGCGGCTGCTCCAGCTCCACCGAGGTCCGCCTCGCACGCACGGGTGTAGTCGGAGAGCCGGCGTGTGCGGCTGCACGGCTGCAGAAGGGGCCGCGACTCGCGGATGCACCGTGGGGGTCGTTTGCAGCGGTTGGGAAAAGCGTGTAAAGAGTTTCATTGAATTGAACCGGGGTTGTCTGAATAAGGCTGCATTCTGAATCCTACACAGCCCTGGATTGAGAGCCTAAAGTGAGCATTTGGCCGCTGGTGCTAATTGTTGACTTTGTGCAGCCTGGCAGGGGAGCAGAGCTGCTGGGGGGACTTGCCCTAAAGAACTTCGCTACCTCTGGGCTGGCTCCCTGCCCCCCTCCCGGGAGCCCTGGCGCTGGCAGTGCTGGAGGGATGGGGAGGGAAATCTGGGGAGGCACCGTGAGTGCCTCCTTAGCCAAAGGCATCGAAAGTCACCTGTGGAATTGAGTTCGAAAGGGGATGAGTAAATCGGCTCCTTCCCACTCCTTTGGAATGCCCGAGCTGCCTCTGCCATCTGAGACAGCACTTGTGCCAGCCAGCACAGCTCTGAGAGGGACAGGACTCTCAGAAAAATCCACAACAGAGCATGTCCATCTGTTGATTAAATGAAGGGTAAAAGTTTTCAAGGAAGCAGAGCACCGCCATGGGTGGCTGGCTCTGCAAGCAAACAGCACGTCTCCTTTTCTTTCCCTGTCAGGGAGAAGCCAAATGTAAGCAGAAACCCACGCCTCCTTCCTCTGCTCTGCCATTGGTACTTGTGGTCACTGCAGATTTTCCCCTTGTCAAACTTTGCTCAGGGCCACCCTGACGAAACCGGAGGGGCCTTTCCCCCATAGCAGTGTGTGTACACCCACGTCGGTATGTAATTATAATGTGCACACACACACACACACACACACTCATGTATTCATAGGGTAGTGTGCATCTCACCAGGGCTCCCTACAACAGCAGGAAGATAAATTGCCTTCCCTAGAGTTTTCAGGCTGAATGAATAAGAACTATCTGAGAACACTGGTACAGAAACAGTTTGGGTTATATTACCATTTTTGTGAGATCACTCTCCTTGGATGCCTGTATGCTTGCTTATGGGCGCGCACTCGCACGCGCGCGCGCGCACACACACACACACACACACACACATGATCTCCTTTCCCTCTTTCCAATTTATTCGGGAAGTTGCCTGCAGAATCCCTAAAAGGAGGAGCCCGCCATCCCCCCTCCACCAGCCGCCGCCCCACTCCACAAATGTTCATGGGACCCATGCACATTTTAATCAGCCCATGTGTGGTTGGAAAGCTTGAGCTGTGATTCTCCTCTAGATTGGCATAAGAAGCCTTTGGTGTCTTAAGTGCCTCTCTGGCTGTCTGAATCATCACAGTGTGCATCTTCTGCTTTTCTTATCCCTTTCTCAGTACCGAGCTGTTTCTTCACTGTCTCATAGGAGTCTTTAAATATTTACCTATGGAGGTTAAACGCTCCGTTTCATCTGCCCTTAGCCCTGAGAGCCCTAGGAAGAAACCACCGCGTCCTGCAGTGCCTACTTGCCTGTTACTCCTGAGTGTTCTGAGCTTGGGCAGCACTGCCCACCCTACCAAATGGCAGATGTCATGGCCCACGGGGCTCCAGAAAGGGTCTAAAGAAAGATGATGGGACAAAGCGGAGGCAGCCGGTCCAAATGCCCTACAACACCGGACGCTGCGGGTTTCGTGCATAGACAGCCCCCGATGACCGGAATTAAGGGCCAAGTGGGATGATGTTTCTGGACTTTTGTGATATGCTATCTTTTGACTTGATCCATAGACCCGTGTTTTACTGTGGGTGTTGTTTTGAGTATCGTGAATTCCCCGGATGATTCCATTTGATGCTACACGTATGTGATCAGTTCGCGTGCTGTGCCCACCCCTGCCTAGCGCCATGCATTTCTCAAGTCATCAGTTAGGGCGCATCCACTTCCGAGAGGTCGTGAGAGGACCAGCCCGCAGGCTCTAGGTGACACCCACACACGTCCCCCTCACCGAAGTGGCACCCTGCCTGGGATGCCCCGTTGAGCCACCCGTTTGACCCTCATGTCCCACAATGCTTCCTCCTGGGATACTTTCCAAGGAAATGTGCAGAGACTCAGGGATGCCCCTCCTCTCAGAGAAAACAAATGTCCAGGGTTCTTTTTAAGCCTTTATCTGGCACTCCGGTGACACATCCATCTGCTGCCCAGCACCTCTCCCAGTGGGAGCCTATGTGTCATTTTAGAGTTTCTGGAAACACAATTCTCATGCTTCCTGCTCCCGTTGTCTTCGTTGCCTTCCAGAGAGTGAGCTCCAAACAGTGCTCTGAAGACTTGCGTGGCAAAACCTTTAAGGAAGAACTGTTAAAGTCCCTTTCAGTTGTCCTTTCTCTCCTGACGTGTCCAATGTTTATTTACATTCCCATTTCCTTGTAACCCTTTAGAGAGTGAAATGCACGTATAAGTACTGTCAGTGCTATGCTGTGTCCCCTCTCCCTTTCAAGTTTGGGCTTTGCGTGTAGACTGAGATGAAATATTTATTTATCTTTCCTAAGGTGGCAGTAGAAAGGCCAAATGGCATCCCTCCATTTCCGCCCCTGCCAGCGTCCCTGGGCCACAAAGAAATGGAGAGCTGCCAGTGTGTGCTGCTCGTGGGTTTCTCTCTTGCTGGGGATGCCTCTTCCATCAGCTGGCAGGACCGCGTGCTTTGTACAGAGAGGGATAATGTCACAGCACAATTTGCCTCCTGCAGAGAAGAGGCATGTTCTCTGCCCCTGGGTGAAAAGGAATCGATTCTCTTGTCATCCATAAACTTAGAACTTGCTATATTTTTTTCCCTTTATCATTTCCATTTGCCCACAACTATTTCCCTCTGTGCCCTCCTTCATCTTCAAGAGCCATGCCAGCCAGCCTGCACATCCACATCTTAAGTAGCTATGAAGGACTAGTGTTCCCTGCTTCCCGGCAGATCTCAGTGTTGAGACAGTCTGGAGGGTGTGCGGTGATAACGGAGTTGGTGCCTTGAGCTCAGACACTCCTCAGAAGGGTGTTCCCCTCCTGGCTCACTAACATTTTCCTCTAGCACTCCCAGACCTGGCCTGTCTGGCCTCATAACCTTGTGGGGTCTGAAAGCTCTAATTCCGGTGAGCCCAGATCTCTTGTGGGATTTACACGTACTCCAGGCTGCTCTCGAACATGTTGGGGTGATAAACAAAAACTTACACTTACCTGTCAATGACATCTCTGAGTTGAGGATTAATCTGGGGTGTCACCTCCCCATTGGGAAGAATCTGAGTGACTTGCTCTCCTGACCTGCTGGCAGGAATCACCGAAAGGGCTGTCAGATGGCTCCCAGAGGGGCAGAGGTTCGTGCTGACATGACTCTCCAAGGGAATAGAAGAACCTGAGGCAGACACAGGGCAAATAACTTGTGAGTGGAGAGACCCAGCTAGGATGAGAGAAGCCACAGGGATGGCAGGAAGCTTGGAAAGGAAGGATCAACTGCAAGAACGCCTGAACTTGCAAGAAGCTCCTTTGGAGAGGGAAAGGAGGGAGAGGGAGAGGAAGCGGGGCACCAGAAGATACATGAACACATAAGAGACAGCTAAAAGAATGGAGGGATCATAGGGGGTATAGGCTGGGAAGGCATGAGAACAAGGAATTGGGTGTGAACAGCAACTTAGCAAACAGTTAACCTTGCCCAGAACTGTCCTATAACAAAAGATGAGGCAAGTAATAAGGGTGTTGCTCCCCCCACTGGCACCCCAAGTGGTATGACAGCTTGTGGAGGAGAGGAAGAATGGTTTCTTTTGTCCTGGAAGGTCAGTGCACAACTGCCAAGGGTGTGGGACCACTTCTTTAGCAACATCCTCCGGGTGAGGGGAACTGGGATGTGTCTGTTGGGCATGGGGGTGGTCTCTGTGTCTGCTGCCCAGCGGGGAGCTCTCTGTTTGCCAGCCAGACCTATTGAGGAGGGAAAAGAAACTCCCCAGGGGGAAAAGGGTGCGGGGTGAGGTCAAAGCCCACACCCTACACTTAGAGGATGCAGTGGGGGCCTCCCTCTTGGGTTACAAAGGAGGATCTCACTTGGAACATGGCAGCAGTGAGCTAGGCATGGTACCAAGGAGCAGCTCTCCCTGGTGTGCCTGTGTTGGTAGGAGCCAGGGCCAGCAGGAGACGGGGTGGAGCAGGGGATTAGGCCTGAAGATGCAATTTTTCTTTTTTTGTTCAGCCCAGTGGGGGTGACTTAGGCGGCATTATATTGCAGACCCAAAAAAGCACATGAATAATCCAGAGTGAATTCAAGAGATTTCAATAGCAAAATAATAACAATACTAATGATACCTTTGATTTGCAGAGTACTTTTCTTCCAAGGAGATAAAAAGATAAACTGTTTTGGAAACATGAACAAGGAAAAGAAAATTGCTTGTGATGGAGGAGTGGGAAGGAGGGCCAACAGCATTCATTTTAGGGTCTCATGTAAATCGGGGGTGGCCGGGATGGGCGGGGAGGGGGGATGTTATAGGGGCATAGGCATCGTTTTTTCAGCTACAGTCCTTATCCTTCTAAAATGGTGAAATAACTTTTAGGTGAGAAACCAGCGCAGGCATTTTTAATAGGGGCCCACCAGAAGGAGCCAGGCCCAGTACCCGCCCCCTCTCCGGACTGGGAACCGCTACCCTCTGATGCGCCCTCTGGTTGGGCAGGAAGATCACAGCAGGCCCGAACCTGCACTTGCACCTGGACTCTCACGAGGGCAGCAATCCTGATTTTAATGGTGGTGCTTGCAGCACAGCGATTGGGGCCCCCATCTTCCCGCAAGGTCAGTGGACACCCCGGTGCTCACGGAGCAGAGTCTGGTGGGGGCTGCTGCCCTGGGGGACGTCTGTTCCCTTGCGCGTCGCATCACTGCTGTCCGCAGGGACTGAGGAGCAAAACCAGGTGGGAATCCCCTGGCACCCCTAGTGTCAGGCCACACTAGCTTCGTCCTGCATTCCAAATCGAGGGGGTTTTATTTCCAGCGAGGGGACTGTTACGGGGACCCCCTCCATCTGTGGAGGCACAGATGCCATTGCGTCATGTTTCCTTTTCCCAGGGGGACACCCAGAATGGACAGTTCGGTGTGCACGTCTAATATGAATGTAGCTACCGCGGATGATTGTGATCCTTCTCTCACCTTCACTGCAAAGAATGCCGCGTCCCGCTTTCCGCCCGGGCTTGAGGGTGCCAGGGTTTGAGGATGCTCTCTCCGCATCCACACTGTTGCCATAGAGGGAGGATCTCCACCACCATACTTAACGTGAACTTTCATTAACTTTCTGCTTCTGAGCTGCTGAAGGAGCTAGGGATCAAACATTGTGCTTTTCCCGCCCCCCCGCCCTTCCTCTTCTGATTGTGAAAATGAGTACTCTGGCTGTATATTTCTAGAAGTCAGTAAATGTCAATATTGGATAAGTGTTTCCTTTATATCACTGCAATTTAGCATAAGCTGCTTGGAAACAAATGTCTTCCGTAAGCATACAATGTTTCCGTGAGTACACAGTCAACACCACTGCAAGGATTAAATAAATGTCAGCTTTCCTCGGGTACACTGGTAACAAGTCAAAGCCCTGGAAGTAGTGGCCAGCCTGGGTGAATCCTGCTCCCTGCAGAATTATTCTGTTGCAGCCCTGGCTGGGGCTTGGAGGGTGAGAGGTGCACGCTCCTCCATCCCATCCCATTCCTTGACAAGGAGGCAAGGAAGTGGCCAGACATAGATGCCTGCCACAGGCCATGGGAAGGTTCCCTGCCCGCCCCCACGTTATCATGCCCTCTCCAAATCTTTCCCGTCTGTGACCCCCCTTACTGCTGAAGCGCAGTCCTGTCCAGAACTTAGAACAAATCCACCATCTTCCTCAAACAGCAGGTGAGAGCTCACCTGGTGTGGGTATCCTCCTAGGCAGAAGGAGGTAGATTTACCTGAGGCCGTTTTTTGTTTGTTTGTTTTTTCTTTTTTTCTTTTCTTTTTTTTTTTTTTTTGAACGTTGAAACCAAAACTGCAATGGCACAGGTGGTCAGTATTAAAAAGATGCATGACTATCAGGCTGAATGATCAAGACGGCCTACTTACTTGGCCTTGTGTTACCTGGACGGTTGTTGTAAGTTCAGTTTCTTTCTAATGTATGCCTAGAAGATGGGAATTTGAAATCTGACCCTGACTTGTGGCAGTGACAACCAAGGCTGGCATTCATCATTCCACACGTCCTCCTCAGGGGCTCCATCAGAGGGCCACATTCTCTTGTCCATCCTTTGTCATCAAATAGCACTTGAGGACACCAAAGCTCAGCCCTTGGCCTGTCGGCCTGTGCTCACTATAGGCCTACTGTGTGGTGGGCACCACACCAGGGGCTTCTGATGCAAAGACCCCTAAGACCGTATTTCTGCCCCTGGGTGGGGGGCTCTCCATCTGGTTAGAGAGCAGACACATTGACTCATGGTTCCAACGTGATGCGCTCAGAGTTGTCAAGAGTATTCTGAGAGCAGCTGAAATGACCGAGGGCGTCAGGACACGCTGCATAGAGACAGTGATTTGATGTCACAGGATGTCTGGGAGCCCTCCTGGGGAAGCACAAGAGCAGTGTTCCCAGCTTGCCTTGGAGTGTATGCAAAGGAAAGAAGGCAGGACAGAAAGCCATATGTTCAGAAGCAATGGGTGGTGTGGGTGGCTGGAATATGAGTGCGTTGAGGATAGTGAGAAGCTTGGGAAGGGGATGGTCAGCTTGTCATAAATACCATGCCAAATGTTTTGATGATGGACTATCAGAGTTAAGTCTGTTCTTCAGAAACATTGCTAGTGGCTTATGGGCCTGTACTCCTCTCTCCGCCCTGGGTCTTCTGGATTAAAAGAGGGAAGAATCCATATGTTACTCATTTTTTTTAGTTTGCCTTGTTTTTTATATGGGGCTTTAAAAGTGTGGAAATGGATGGAACTATGCCCCTCCTTCCAGCCCATCTGCCTTCACAGTTGGTATGTAAAGGGGTAGGAAGGTGAGCAAGAGAGTAAGTGTGCAAAAACTGACCTTCACTGTTGGTCTGCACTCCAGAGGGAGGCAGACGAGGACAGCGATTAGACGTATCCTTAAGGACGATCCGCCGGATAAAGAATGTGGAGAGGAACCCAACACACAGGAACAAGGATGGCTGAGGCCACACTGGGTTGTTAGTTGGATGGTGTGTGCTGAGGAATGGGATTTACCCATTTCAGGGGTGCAGGGAGGCTGGCCTGACATTGAGGACGAATGGTAAACCTGGAAGGGAGACAAGAGCAAGGATGAGATATGTAAGAAATGCCTAGAGACATTTCGCTGATGATTCTTTGTTGTTCTGAAGAGGAAGCTAAGGTATGCTGGCTTTGGGGAAAACAACAAGGTTACAGCTACGTGACTCTACTCAGAGGACGTTAGACATGTTTATGAGTCTCTAGCATCAAGGGTAAAGAAAGTCATCTGATCTACTTAATGTGTTCCACGCTTGGGCCTGTTCTCCCCAGGAGTTAGTTGGTGAGGACCGGCAGGACAAGCTCAATAGTGAAGCAAAAACCTGCACTGCTCTGCAAGAAATAGGCAGCGACATGTCTAAGACCGTCGATATTTAATTCCAGCATCTGAGGCTAGCCCACTGAACAGTCTCCCATTGCTGAAAGTGCTCTAAGAGTAGAATTTGGGCCACCAAGATTGGAAGAGTCAATTCCCAAGCAGTGGATCAAAGAGTAGACAGTAGACTAGATGTCTACTCTTTGATCCAAATCCTCACCATGCCTACAATTTGCTGAATATTATCTATTAGCAACAACCTATTGATTTTAGATAATAAATCCCTAGGAGATTCACAGATGATGTGAAACAGATGTCTTTGTCCGGCACATACTCTTGTAAGTGCTGGGCAAATCCTTTCGGTGGTTGATTATGGTAGTGGTGGCAATAGTAATGTTTTTATCATGATGATGATGATGATGATGATGATGATGAGCACTGGGGTAAAGTTTCACAAGCTGTAGAATGCCCTGCACAAGCACTACTTCATTTCATCACTCTGATAGCAATATCATCACTGTCATGCCCTCCAGAAGGTCACGTCACTCAACCAAAGTCACTCTCATCTGGTTCACTTTTTCGTGTGCCTCGATGCTTCTCAAGATGCTGGTAGATGCAGCTGCTCCAAATCATCCGCACTGAAAAATACATGAGAGGGATCCTAAGCTGTGGCATAAGATGGAACGTGTTCTGATAGCTTGTGGGGATCCTCGATGTCTAGGCATAACAAGGGATTTTAAGGATTTCCCATGAAAACCAGGGAGCTGACCTTCAAACCACGACCTAGCCTTGCAGCTCTATCTTTTGATTCCAGACTCTTTCTGAGTTGGTTCCTTCATCTTTTGGCATTCAGCTCTACCTTGAGGGCACAAGGTTTCCAGGGGGAATGACAGGCCAGCCTCTTGGGCTGAATAGCAATCAAGAGGATGTTGCTTGGGTAGTTATTTTTGTGGCTGTGTTGACAAAAAAGAAAGAAAGAAAGAAAGAAAGAAAGAAAGAAAGAAAGAAAGAAAGAAAGAAAGAAAGAAAGAAAGAAAGAAAGAAAGAAAGAAAGAAAGAAAGAAAGAAAGAAAGAAAGAAAGAAAGAAAGAAAGAGAAAGAAAGAAAAAAAAAGAAAGAAAAGAAAAGAAAGGCAAGGGCAGGAACTTTTATTCTCTTAATTAGTTGATTAAACTATCCATTTCTTTTATCCACCACCCTGGTGCCAGGCATGCTACTCCGCACATAGAAGACTCTGAGTAAATGTTGAAATATTGAAATGAATGGTGAGAAACAATGAAAGGAAGAGAAAGCAGTGTTTCTGACATCACACGTGCGGGGGCTGACAGGCTCCCACAGGAGGGCAGAGGAAAGATCCCAACTATTCGGAGTGGGAAGTCGTTCTTGTCTGAGGGAGGCCTTGAATGACCAGTGGGTCACCAGGGACTCTGCCAAGAGAAACGTCCTCTGGTGAGCCACCCACTCCTCAGTTTCAGCAAAAAGGCAGCCCTGCCCTTCTGTTCTTTAATGCATGTCGGTGCCCATCTCTGTCAATCATCTGCAGGTGTCACAGGTGACTCGGTTCTGATGCAGTGTGACAGTCCACCTGTCACCCTTGGCGATGCTGGGAGCTATGACAGCTTCAGAGTAATGCTGGGACCCGGCTGGCTCATCATGCAGGCAACCAGAGGACAGAAACTTAGAGCTTTCTCCTGGACTCCCTTCCAGGGTACCATGGGAGAAGGGAGCGCCACCCTCCCTGCCTTCCTGACCTCATGACAAAGAGAGGGGAAATTGCCAATTAACCTCCCAGTGGCTTTACCCCCTATATTGTAGGACTGGCACTTTTCTGCGCCTCCCTGAGGGGTGCGAGGTCTACCCCCACGTTCATAGGGACTCCCATTTCATCAGAGAGCTGGGCCTTGGAAGCCTGTTTCTTACAGAGGACGCTACACCTGTGTGAGGGGCCGCGGGAGCCAGAGGGTCTGCTCTTCCCTTGGGTCCCCGTAAGGCAGGAGCAGGTGCAGTGTTTGGGGAAGCGAGACCCTGCGAGCGCTGCAGTTCCCGCAGCAGCCTGATGGTGGCAGCAGCAGCGCTTGCAAAGCCTGAGCGTGAGCTGAGCTAGGCAGCCTCCTCCTCCTCCTCCTCCTCCTCCTCCTCCTCCTCGGAGGCTGGTGGGCCTGGGGTAGCTGAGCCTGGAGCAGGGAAAGGGCATGGAGGGAAAGAGCAAGCCTTCGGATGGCAGCAGCCACCCCCCCCCCCAACCTCCCCCCAGGAGGCTCAGGTGCTTTCTGCTTCTTTCTGATGGACGTGAGGGCAGAATGCTAGGGGGCATGTCCCAGAAGAGGTAGGTGGGTACAATTTAAAATGCCCAGGGGTGTGAAGAGCTGCAAAGAGAGGGAGCAGGGGAGACCCCAGCCAGCCGTCCATTACCGTGTGGCAGGTGCTTTCCCACGCTGGCCTCTCTCCCATGGGTGATGAACGCGTTCATCCCCCAGGGACGGCGGGCAGCCAGGACCCTGCTCCCTCTCCCCAGCCTCCAACCTGGGCCCACTACCCCCTCTCCCCCGGAGTCGCCTCTTTCATGATCCGGGAGCCAATATTTCAGCCTGTACCCCTCTCATGCTGCAAGAGCAAAACAAACAGATACTAAAATTAGTCCTCATTATTCCTGGTCTCCCGGGCAGGCTGAAGAGGTGCTACTCTGTTTTCATCTCTGGACAGAAACAGACACCATTACAACAAATCACCGTCAGCTGTGGTGGTTTGTTGCAGAGTGCAACACCAGGCAAGGTAACCAGATCCTAATGGCAGGCCCTGGAAGCCCATGCCTGCCCCACTGGGGTGGCAGCATGCCTTCTTCACCTTTTGAAGGTTGCAAGTGAGATGTGGCTTAGGCCCTGGCGTCCATCTGTGTGCAGCATGGACCAAGATAGTGGGTCAGGGGGTAAGGGAAGGGTGAGGCCATCACCAAAGCTGCCCCTTTCTTTGTCTTCTCTGTGTGGCTCAAGTGGCCGGTAGACTGGCCGTTTATATTGCCCGACATCACCAGATGCTGCTTGATATCCTTTGGGTCTAGGTGGACTGTAGGACTTTGGATAAGGCTTGCTTAAACCCAAGCGGCCTCCCACACCTGACTCCCCACCAGAGCCCTTTGCTGCTGTGTCGCTAGCAAGGTGAGTTGCCACTGGCCTGTCTGTCCATCCTCACCCTGTCTGTCTTCCCCGGGGGATGGGGGAGTGGAGGAGGGGTGCGCAGTGGGGTTGGAGAGCAAGTAGGACTGCTCTGTCCCTTTTATTAATGGAGCGCCACTGGCACGCGGCAGGTGACTTCTTGAGCATCTCACGTCAGAGAAGAAAACTCTTTTGCCTCAACTGTGCAAAACCTTATTTCAGACTGTAGATTTGATGCTGCACAGGTCAGCCAGGCAGAATAGAACCACAGGATTTGAGAAGTTGCTAAAAGTAATGGAGATTAATCTCCTCCCCGTAGAAAAGGATGTGATGCCAGCGAGGTACGTGCTGTCATTTCGGCTGCTTTCCTGGCCCCTTGGCTTGGCCACCTGCGCCCCATTCCTCCTTCACAAGCGTGACCTGCGTTAGGGCTTTGGGAGTCCCCGGATGGACAGCTGAACAGGGGAGGAGGGGAAATGGTGAGACTAGAAGAGAATGGACCCCTGTGTTGGTCTCCAGGTGCCCACTTCCCAGTGGGTCTCTCACCACTACTGAAGCCTCACAGTCGCTGACGTCAAGCCAGCCACGGGGAGGTGTCATTGAGACTTAGAGCTTCAAGTGCATTCCCTAGGTCGTCTTCCAAGCAACCCAATAGAGCAGGATTGTCAACCCACCTGCCAGTGAAAACTACTGAGGCCGAGATTCCATAATTTGCCCACAGATTCCTAACGTTGCCTCTCCCATGGGGAGTGATGGGACCGCCGTTTGGACACCTGTATGTACATCCCTCCTCCCTTGCTGCTTCCCTCTTGGGGAGGAGTTCCCCTCACCCTGGTGGCTCCACAGCTCTGTAACAGGCAGTGGGCCGCAGACCCCTTGGCCTGGCCTATGATCCTCCTCTGTCATGACTTGTAGGACTTGGGAAGAAGAGCTGAGCAAAATGGGGGAAACAGTCTCCCCAAAGACAGAAGCTGAGTAGGGATTCATGAAGCCCTGCTCTGTGGCCGGCGGGTGCTCATTACTTTCCTAACCCAGCTCAGTTTAGCTGAATGTTTTGAAAGGCAAAGGCTGATTTCTTAACAGGAACCCATCGCCACCTAACTTTCCGGCGGGGGATTTAAAGAAGAAAAAGAAGGAGAAAGAGAAGGAGAAGGAGGAGGAGGAGGAGGAGGAGGAGGAGGAGGAGGAGGAGGAGGAGGAGAAGGAGGAGGAGGAGAAAGAAGGAAGAAGGAAGAAGAAGAAACCCCATCCTGCCCAGGGAGAGGTTAGCCTGGTGTTAGCTCTGCCGTGTAAGAATGGAGCTACTCTACATGAAAAGGCATTGCAGGACATCAATACCCTCCTTTTTGTCACATCTAGAATCGTCAAAATGTCAGGCGACCACAGGGTTCTGAAGTGATTAACAACGGTCCTTAGGGAGAGGTAGGAAGGACTCTCGGAATGTAGGAGAGTCTGAGTGCCGCTCAGGCTCGATTCTCCTCACTTACGCTCCAGCAGGTACATCTTACCTGGCGACAGGAATCATTTCTGAAGATGGCATGTATCTCCCTAGACCATGCTCAGGATCAGAGTATTAGTTTAAGATAGACAAGATAAACCAGCAAAACAGAAAAGTTCCTTGACGTTTTCAAAGGTCCTTTAGTTTGAGTCGGAGGAACACGGAGCAAGAATGCAAGACAGATAGATCTCTGCATGGAAGACATAAAATTCCTTCTTTTTATGCCACAGTCTGAGCCTTTCAGCAGAACACACGGATCATGTCAGCAGGTGCATTGTCCGCTGTTGCCAGGGCTCCGAATCCGCGTGGATGCCCCTTGCTCTGGGCATGAACTTTGCTTTGGGTTTTCTCTTCATCAAACCAGGGCAGGGGGATTCACAGATAGAAATCCATATTTTTATAAGTGAAAACAACTGAACGCTGAGCTGATCAGACTCAGAGAAATGCCATCCAGAAAACCTTCTTCCTCCCCTCCCCTGGGCTCCTGCTAATAATAATAGGAAATCTGCATTTACCTCTCATTATCCGCAGATATTTATTAACAAAGATCCATACCACCGAATTCTTGCCAAGGAACATGAAGCTATATGCACCGCTGTATTTTTTCAGTTAAATACTTCTTGTGGTGCATGGTCTGCCTTAAGTATTTGCGCAGTCAGGGCAGGGATGCTTAGATTATTCCTAAGGGCTGTTGCAGCCATATGAACCGAAAGAAATCTTTCTTAGTCAAAATAGGAATACCCTTTGCAACAGGCCAGTTTGCCCCTTTTTACGGAATAGTGTTCGGAGTATTTGAATGCTCACCTGGCATGGATGCGTGGGGCTTGGAGGTCGCGACTTCCTTCGCAGTAAATGTTGAGATGCTTTAAAACAACTGCTTAGGAGAGACTTGTCCATCGAAAGGAAGAAAGAGTATCTGGAAGAGTATCTGGTGGGTGCATTTCTGACATAGGAATCACTGGCAGCCCCTCTACACCCCACTACCCCCCGCCCCGTCCCGCCCGGCCTACCCTGCCAGTGCATACTGCTTAATTTAACTTGGCTGCACAAGCACGCCTGAGAGCAGTTTTATTTTATTTTATTTTATTTTATTTTATTTTATTTTATTTTATTTTATTTTATTTTATTTATTTTATTTTATTTTATTTTATTTTATTTTATTTTATTTTATTTTAATTTTTTTATTTTTATTTTTTATTTTTTATTTTTTTGAAAGCAGTTTTAACCAGAGGAGGTTAGGTGGCTCATGGGAGGTGCCTTGAAGAGTTTTCATGTCACATTACCTTAGGATGACTCAGGAATCACCGTGGGTCCTGAGCATAGGAAACCAAACAAATGATAAGGCCAGGAGCATACCGTTTGGAACGTGATGGCTTTGCCAGTCTCTCACTGACGTCACTGCTTTCCTCACTCACGACCGACAAGAGTGCGAGTCACTCCTCTCCGTGTGACTAGCAGCTTGTCCCACCTTAGGCCGGCCCGGGAAAGCAGTGTGACCATCTGTGCTGACAGGAGAATGTGGCTAAGAGTGGCCATAGATTTTCTTGCATCTGTACTTCAGAAGGTTTATTTTACAGTCAACGCTGCACCCCAGAGATGCTCATGTCCATAAAGGATGGATTTTCTGCTTTGCACGGTGAAGAGATTCAGAATGTATATAATAATGCACTCCGAGAATTCTTGTTCTGTTTTTTTTTTTTTTAAATCTTCAAGGTCAATACAACCACAGACATTGATGTTCACTTCGTTGTGAGCTGGGATCTACTAGCTGCATACTGTCATTTTATTTTTCAATTCATAAAAAAAAAAAAAAAAAGAGATGTTCTCATCACTAGGCCTCTGGGCCTCTTTATTCAGCCCAGATCACCGGTGGGAAACCAAATGCAGGAACTGACGAATCCAGCGAGGGAGAGGGGGGAGGCAGAGCCAGCACCAGATTTGAAGCCGCCCTTGACCCCCATCCTGGCTGCTGTGTACACATTGTGCATATTCCCGGATGGATGATGTAGTGAAGGAAGAGAAGAGGAGGAGCAGAGGTGCCTGTGGCTGTCAGGCTAGCAAGGAGAGACAGATGGACAGACAGACAGATTGAGCGAGCTGAGATGTGTGTAGAGGACAGACATTTTTGTCTCCTGGAGACTGTAAGGCTGTCTTGGTCAGAACTCCGACTCCCCCCCATCCAGATGGGGACCATGAAGGCACACTCTTGTACACAAGAAGGTTTTGAAGTTTCCATTCATCCGCTTAACCATGAAGATAGCCAGCATGCCAGATTTCAGGGACACAGAGGGCTCTGTCTTTGGATGGTTGCCTGTTCCTTTGACAGCGTCCCAGCACCTTCAGGAGAAAGCTCTCTCTTCTCCTCCTTTCTCACATACCCTTCGCTCCAGCCAAGCCGAGCTGCTGGCATCTTTGAGTGTGATCTGCTCCCCCACGCCTCCTGGCTTTCTCACCCGTCCTTCTTCCCTCTGGAAGGATCTCCACTCTCCGCCATGTCGGTCTGGCTGACTTCTACCCTGGGGATCAGCTCACTTTGCCTCCTGGAGAAGACTCCTCATGTCTCTCCTCAGAAGCCAACTTAAGAGGCTTCCTTCCTTCCACAGCCCTCCAGAAACCCCCTTGTAGAGCCTGTAACAATAAATTAAAGTGGCTTTTTCCTATCTCCCTTCCCTTCTAGACTGTGAGCTTCTGGGAGGCAAGGGCTGGGTCCTGTCGAGCTCAGTGTGTGCAGGACCTGTGTGACGTGGGTGCCCAGCCAGCACGTGACCAGTGATCCTTGGTGGCTTCTACCTTCTGTGCCTGGTATTTCACTTGCCAAGCTGTGAAAGTGCTTTATCAGAGAATACATCCTACTTATCATTAATATTGCCTTCTGCAACTAGAGTACCTATGAGCACAAAGTAATCCTTGGGGAAAAGGTGATAATAATTTAATCCCTCCTTGCATTTATATAGCACTTTATCCCTTCCCAAGCCCTTTCACATTTATTATGGGCGACTCTCATCCCGATTTTGAAAAATAAGAAAAATGAGACCAAGTGATGTTAAGTGGCTTCTCTTAGGTCACAGAGGTGGTAAGTGTGAAAGTTTAGACAAAAACCCAGGATTTCACAATCCAGGCCCTGGATGGTTGTCCTAGCCCTTTCCCCCATGCCTCCTCCCCCTGGGTTCTTGCCTCTGAAGAGCACATGCCTAGAGGGCATGGAGTGGGCTCCCAGGGGTGTTTCCTGCATCACCCCATGGAGCGGGATGGGGTGAGTGACTCTATTGAGAGGCAGGATAGCAATTTATGAGAAGCTCAGGCAGGGATGCTGGTGAAGTAGTGAGGGCTAGTGGCACCTAAGGGACAAAGGTCTCTATGCAGAGTCTAGCAAAACCAACTGACCTTGATTGAGGTTCTCTCTTGTAAATGAGGAATAATAGAAAGAACAGTAGCTCCACTAGAGTAAGGGCTCTACCAGTGCCCGGTAGTAGCCTGGAAGCCTCTTCCAGGGTCACCTTTCATTGGGCACTTTGGCCCTGACCCTCCTGCCACGAAGTGCACCTGTCATGAAGTATCAGCCTGTCAGCTCTGCTGAGTCACCCTCCACAGCCCCTCATCCCAAGCCCATGACACAGGCCGTGCACCGGAGGCCAGGAGGCCATGGCCTGTCACATACCTGTGGCATGGCCCTGGGCATGGTCTCCAGGGGCTGAAGGGACTCGGGCTTTGTCCACTACCTGCCTCACAAAGGAGTTAACTTACTGAGAGGTGCTTGGAAACATCATGGAGGAAACATTACAAAACACTCTGTGGTGTGAGGTGCTTCCAGATGTGGCGAGCTGGTGCCCAAGGACAGAAGAGAACCATTCATCGTCTAGAGTGTCTTTTCAAGGTGAGAGACTGTGTGGCTTTCCAGGGGAGCAGGTGAGGCCAGGCAGCCTTTCTCAGCACGGTTCAAAGGATGAAGCTCTAATGCCCTCAAGGCAGGCATCGTTTTAATGAAATAAACTGTTGGTTATGCATCTAAATTGGTGCCAGTTATGTGCTCTCCTTGAGAGAAGGAAAAAAAATACAGTTATTTGTATTATTTTCTGGGTTCTGTGGTTCAGAAGAGAAACTCCAGTTGAGTTTCTCTGCTGTGGCCACAAGAAAACCTGCAGTGGCCTATGATGACATTTGTGTCATCCGGGTGTCAGAAGTCTCCAATGGGTCTCACTGGGCGGAAGCCTAAATTGGTTCTTTCTGGCGGCTCCAGGGGAAAATTGATGTCCTTGCTTCCTCTGGCTTCCAGAGGCCACCTGCATTCCTTGGTTTGTGACTCCCTCCCTGCATCACTGCGACCTCTGGTTTATGCCACATCTCCTACTGGAGCTGGCCCTCCTGCCTCTCTTTTCCATGGATTTGTGATTACACTGGCCCACCTGTATAATCCCGGATAATCTCCCCATCTCGGGATCCTTTAACTTGACCACAGAGGCAGTCTATTTTGCCTTGTAAGGTCACATCTTCACGGATTAGGACATGGACATCTTGCTGGGCTCATTATTCTGTCCATCACAGGAAGGAACCAGCAACTCAGTGGAGCTGAGTGGCCCCTTCCTTTCAGGACAGTTGTAGCCATTCTTATCCTGTGTCTCTAGAAGAGAAATCTGTGCCTCCGTCTCTCTCTCTGTAGACAAGATGCTCTTTCTGCCCACTTATATTTATAAAGCACTTTGGGATTATCAAGTAAAAGGTGCATAGTATGAGATGGTTATTATGATATGATACTATGACTTGGTGTACATTATGGGTACATTAATCAGTGGAGCTACTACTAGATGCAACTATTGTTGGGTCCCGTGGGGGAGACATTAAGGGGAGCATCTATTAGATTCTGTAGTTAAACCTCACTAAATGATTCTTAATAGCAATTTACTTTGGCTTCATTAGCATGGAGTATGGGAACTCTCCTTTAAAATACCATATAGCTCAGCCTCCTCCTGTCTTTGGAGTAATTGAAATGAAACAGAGATAAACAACAACAACGATAGTGCAAGACAAAGAAATAGGCACTGTGTGTGTGGTTGAGTTTCTGGCTTTTGACTGAGGATCTGGCTAGGAAGGAGGCACAAGGGAGTGGATATAAACTGTGTGGCAGCGAATGTAGGGATGCAGGCTCAAGGATGAGTTTGCATGTCCTACCATGTGACAAAGCAAAGAGGAGCGTATCTTCTGATAGTATTGGATACTACTTTGGATCATTTAGGTCGTAAGATTCAGTTGACATGCTTTCAAGGCTTTATGAGGTCTCTCTCAGGTTACAGGTTGAAGAAATTTGGAAGCATAGCCCTTCTCTGCCCCCCACCACCAGATGCCTCGGGATCCTGTGGGAGGTTTGGGACAGTGAGACCCCCTCCCTTGGTGTAAGGGAAGGGCCAGACTGACTGACCCTGTTGGAAGCCAGCTCTTGGGCCTCCAGAAGTAGCAAAATGTGAGGCCCCCAGACAGGTGTCTGAGTCTGGCCCCACCCATCCCGTACTCACCCTGCCAGTTCCCCAAGAGTGTGCCTTGGAAGCCCGGGAAGAGACACAATCAGTGGATGATGATAGCATCTTTAAATAGATTTATAAAATGTTCAACCCTCGAAGAGCCTGTGTCCAGGAAAGGTTATGTTGCTGCTAAACAGTCCCAGGGAGAGCATCACAGCCAGCTCTGGTCCTCAGGGCTCTGGGGAATTAAAGGAGAGAGACAAGCCCTGAGAATGATTATAATCCCATTATGCAGAGCTCCCCCTATTTATTTCTTCATATGGATGAATTTGTATATATTTGCATTTTGTTCTATCTGATAATATGCATAGAATTCAAATTGAAATGACTTGAATAGATTTGAATATTAATGAGGCGTTTAAAGGCTGCCATCCCTGGCAAAGTCCCTGCAAGGGAGTGTGTGGCGCGCAGAAGCTCAGAAATCTCCTCAGGCACCAGCACCACCAGGCAGTGCCACCAGAGGCCCAGCTGGGCCCAGGGCGTTAGAGGCGGAACACCCTCTGGGGTGGAGTTAGAAGTCTCCCCTACAGCTCCCAGGCACCAACCCGGAGCCTACTCCACTAAAGGAATGTGTTGAAAACAGCCCCACCCACCCCCAAGTGTACGTGGCTTGAGGTCTTTTCAGACATATGGTTTTAATAGTGCCATAAAATGTAAGATGTTTTCCCATATTAAGAAAAGCCTAATTGCCTTCCCCTCATAGCATTGGGTAGAAAAGGGCAGAGTCATGTTTCACCCAGAGGGGTACAGGTGTGGAAGGTGCTGGACTCTTTTCTGCCTGGAGTCCTATAGCTATAGTATGCCTAACACCTCCTGGTTGTTTTTCTGCAGGATCGTGGCAATTGGTCAACCTACTCTCAGTGGGCGTGGAGGCCATCAGTCCTTGACGCCCTAGTAAGGAAATCACTTGATGTTGGTCACTGCAGCCCCTCAATATTAACATCTGTAGCATGCCTAGGCCCTGGGCTAAACTCTAAGAATAAATAAGATAGAATGGCTTGCAAACATGAGAAAGACCCACTGAGATTCAACTGGCCATCGTTTTCTTTTTATCAAGAGACTTCAGTAATAGCTCATCCTCTTAGGGCCTCTTAACTGGGCCTATGGTGAGACTTCAGATTACTTAGCCTGAAAATATGTAGGCCCATCATGTAAGAATACCGCTTCATAGCAATTTCAATTGGGTTACCAGTTGTTCAAAGTATAGAGCTCTAAACCTACCATCATTCACTGCTACAAAACTAGAGATTAGCATTTTTAAGTGACCCCAATTGTTTTATCTTGCCCTATCGAATCTTGGTAGTACCAAGTTTACACTCCTTGTACCCATTCTACTGGCCAATTAAGAGAGCAAGGAACAATGAAAATACACTTGTGAGTCATTTAGTTTCCTGCTCTATGAGAGTCTCGTGTCTACTCATTGTCACTTCTAATTCAACAATCTGAAAACTAAACTCCTCATTTTATCCCCCAATGTAGTCTTAATCTCAGTCAAGAGGAGCCCCATATTCCCAATAACTAGTTCTGAAACCTGAGGCATCACCAGTCCCTCCCCTCCCACATCCGACCAGTTCCTACACAACATATTTCATCTGCGTTTTTCTCTATTGCCCTACTCATCCTCATCATTTTCTTCCAAAATATTAGAGCCTCCTATCAAGTCCATCACTTTTTCCCAGAGTCATCCTTCACCGCTGTCACTCCTCACTACTTGTGTCTTCCTAGGTCACCTGTCAGATTCACTCTTCCACATCTCAGCCAGGTCCATGGGGCTGGCGTTGGCCTATAAACCAGGACCCAAATGCTTCCGTCTGGTATCTAGGGTCTAACTGTCACCCCACATTTAAAGTACTCTATAATCTGGCACCGACTGTCTTTCCAGCATCATCTCCTTTCTGTTCCTCCTCTTCTCCAAGCTTTAGAAAAAAAAAATAATAATAAAGAAAAGGAAAGGAAAAAGATATTCCCTGGATGTACTATTCGTGACTTTATTTATGCTGTTCCTTGGGCCTGGAATATTCTTTCCTCATCATTTATTGAAATACTCTTCATATTTCAAGGCTTGGCTCAAGCGTCACCTCTTCCAAGAAATTATTTCCTATTTCCAGCTCAGAGTCGCTCTTTTCTTTGTCTTCCTGTGACATGATACATGTATTCTGTTGTATCACGTGTTCAATCCTGTCCAGCTTGTTGTTTACTTGATAGCTCACCAACTCAATTGCGAGTACCATAAGGAGAGAAGAAGCTAATGTTTTAACGCCTTCCATACATCTATGATCATCTATCATGGTGCTCAACAAGTGTTTAATGAGTAAATAAAATGAACATGTGGGAAAGTTTCGGTATTGCTTAGGGCATGTCCAGGTCTCCACAACATCCTGTGAATTCAGCCCTTGCCCTTCTAGAGCCCAGCCATCTGGAAAAGACACTAACATTTATTTTTATTTTTTTAATATTTTATTTCTTTATTCATGAGAGACACAGACAGAGAGGGGCAGAGACATAGACAGAGGGAGAAGCAGGCTCCTTGCAGGGAGCCCAATACTGGACTCAGTCCCAGAATCCTGGGACCATGACCTGAGCCAAAGGCAGATGCTCAACCACTGAGCCACCCATGCATCCTGACACTGACATTTATTAAGCACCTGCTACATACACCAGGTGCTACCCTTATGATCATTTGATTCACCGCAAAAAAAAAAGAAAAAAAAAAAAAGAACAAAACAAAACAAACAAATAACAAAAAAACACTGTGCAGAGACCCTTCTTTCCATTTTGCAGGTGAGGAAACGGAGTCTTACTGAGGTTAAGAAATTTGCTCCAGGTCACAGTGGGTACTAGAGCCAAAGGGAAAGAAAGCTCAGGCTTCCTGACTCCCCATCTCCAGGAAGTCTCCCCATCTTGCCGGCCCCTGGAAGCTGCCTGGCATCAGCCAGAGAGCAGCCAGGCTCTCCGCTTCCCCAGACTCTGTGTCAGGCTTCAGTGCTCTGGGAGAATGAGTTTCCCTCAAATCAATCCTGGATGCAGTTATTATTTTATAGGGATGTTGTAAGTTGATAAGGTAGCTGTTATATGTTAATAGCTATTGTAATGTTGTTCTTAAGGCCTATTACTTGTGCTAGTTTGTATTTTAATGTGTGCAAAAGTGATTACAACTTTAATATGAATGTTAAACAGATTAGCTGATTTATATGTAAAATAAATAAATAAAGGAAACTCATACTCTCATTTCTATTCATTCCTCTGCCCTTCTTTATCCCCCCTCTGTCCAAAAGCAGATGTGGTCTGTGGAGCATTGACAATGGAACAAAAAGGGAGTGTTTTCTGGGTGATAAATAATGGTTATAGACGGGTCTTTTGTTCCAGGTGAATTTGGACTTTCTGTCCTTAATAGCTGCTTGTCTGAAGCATTGTGCTTTGGACAGTGTTTGGGAGTTCAGTGTTGTCTGAGAGGTGTGCATTTGCCATTCTTTCCCTTAAATCTTCTCTCCCACTTCTGCTAAGCTCCTGTTGTTTTCTCGTGCCCGCTGGAAAGTGTGCCAAACTTCCAGAAAGGCACGTGTGTGCTTGTGCATCCCAATGTATCTGAGGGTGTAGGGCACAGAAGGGAAGACAGATAAGAACACAAACAGAGTGCAAAAAGAAGGGGGGCAGGGGAAGGTCTGCACACAGTTGTTTCTGTGGGAGCAGGCAGGAGGGATGCTAACCTGCCTGGTGTGGGGAAAACGTCTTCCATGAAGCAAAGCCCCAAGTATGAGTTGAAGGTAGCTAAGAAAATGATCAGAGAGAGGGGTGGAGGTCAGGGAGGCAGAAACTGCTCAGGGGAAGGAAAGGGCATTCCAATCAGAGGGAATGGCATGTGCTAAATCAGGAAGCATGAGAATGCAGCCCATTCAGGGATGTGCACGGATCTCAGTGTGGCTCCAACCAGGGCCACTGGGGCCATTGGTTGCACCAGAGAGTTAATATACCATACACATAACCAGAAGTCAAGAAGCCTCCCAGCCTGGGGGAACTTGAAGGAAGATGAACACTAATCTTAGGAGTTATAATAAAAACAGATGCTGGGCATGATCAGCTACCTTTCCTAGGCTGCAGGTCTATTGCTGAAATCCATAGAAAGGAAAGATATTTAAAAAGATGGGTGATCAAAAGAAAAGGTGGCTACAGAAAGATGGGAGCTTCAAACAACAAAACTGACTTTGATAGTACAATGTACATTATCTGATGAAGGCAAGGAGGTAGCATCTGAGGAAGACAGCATGGCGGCACAGACAACTGTCCAAGGAGCTCAGATTGTAGAAAGACATGTACAAAGGATGGAAGATGGGGCATCAAGCACAGGGTGGGGATAAAAGAGGAGAAAGGGGTCTGTAACAAAGGTGCCAGGTGATATAAAGAGCCAAGGTTGCAAAAGAAAGAAAGAAAGATGACCATAAGAAACAACAAAATGGAGCTCTTTAGACTCTAAGAAAGAAGCATAATATGAATCAGTTGCAAGGAACTTCTCAACTTCTCCTGTGGTACTACACCTCTATGATGCTTTTCATGTTTGAGGGAGAATGACTTCGTGGAGAAAAGGAAAAACCTAGGATGGGCATGTGATAATAAGAGGCTCTTTAAGGCAATGGATGGGTCACCTGGATCAATGGTTAGGTGTCAGTAGTAACCCCTCCTGGCTCAGTGTAAACAGAGATAACAAGTATATGTAAGTCAAATGTTTGCTGAGTGGATTGAAAGATATGATGCAAGTAAGACACTCTATGTCTGACATATTAAAAAATTCAATGAATGGTAGCTATCATGTTGTTGACGATGATGATGGTGAGATGCTTAAAACAAATCTGATTACCAGGTCCAGTGTAATATACCTCCCAACATATTGAAATAATTTGAAGATAGGATCCAGGAACCATTCTGGGTGAGCAGAAGTAGTCAAGAAATACTGGAAAGTAGGAGAATCTGGAAAAAAAATACAAAAGTTTCCTTTAAAATAGTGGTATAGATGGGAGTAGGTTCTAGAAACAGTGGACAGGTGGACTTCATATAGACCTCCATAGGAAAAAAAATCTGCAAGAGACTAATTTCATGGTTCATAAAAACCCTGAAAGTCACCCATGGTCATTGGAAACCACCTTGGGCTTACTCAGAGCAAATCATGCTAACATCTCATTTATGAAAAAAGAGTCGGCATTATAATTCCATAATCTGCCTCTCCTTTGTATGTTGTATTATTCACAGATTTGATAAACAAATCTTTCTCTGTCAGGTGTATTATGGAGTCTTAATTGAAGAAGGTTTATTTATTGAAATCTCAATATGAGTCAGCAGTGTGACATGGTTACAAATAATGGATGCTTTGGCTTTGTCAATAGAAAGGGCTGTGTTCATAGTGGGGACACTGGCAATCCTATGGTGCTGTCTGCTGATTTGACCACATCTGGGATATAAAGAAGGCATAGAGAGCCAAGATGGTGAAAAGCCTGGGAGTTATGTAATCTGAGGGAGGGTAGAGGAATTTAGCATTATTTGCAGAGAAGGCAAGACTTAGGGGTTCTCCAGTTTCATTGTGCATGAGAATCACCTGGGGTGTTTGTTTAAATTGCAGATTCCAGTGACTCCAATCCCTAGATTTGTAGAGATTCCGATTCATTAATCCCAGGAGGAGACCAGGAAATTACAATCGAATAAACATTCCAGGTGATTCTCATTCCAGTGATCTAAGGACCATATTTTAAGAAACATGACTTCGAAGAAATAAAATAACCATTCTCAGATAGAAAAGTTAGAGTCCCCGATGTATTTGGAGGACAGAAGCCTAACCAACAAGTAGTCGACTCTACTGTCAGCCATCAGAGGGTAGGAACATGGTGCTTTCATTTCAGTATCTCCGGTTTCCAGTGTGGTGTCAGGACTACAATAGGTGGTCAGCAAATCCTTGTTATTCGAAATTCTAAGAAGGTCAGAGAAGTAACCTTGCAAGAATGAAAGCTTATTGAAAATGAAGCAGGTGTCCTTGCTGGGCAGCCAGCCTGCCCTCAACAACCATCTTTATGGGGATACTGGATAATCATGGCCAAAAGACAGCATAAAAGAGCTGGCTTTATTGGAAGAGGGGTTCGCTAAGGTGACCACTAGCACTTGCCACACTCTTAAAACTCAGTTGAAGAAATAGAACAGATTGGAAAAACTCTTTGATGGCATGGTGGTACAGGGATAATGGAGTCAGAGAGGTATAGATAGGAAAGAAAACACGGTGACATGCATGATAGAAAAGAGTAAGAAGCAAACATTTGAAATACAAAGAGATGATGGCGTCTGAAGAAGCACTGATCGTTTCAGTTGTGGATGTGGCACCTGCAGTATTTTACATCATAGTTCAACTCCAGGCATTCAATAGGCACCTACGATGCACAGGTAGGAAGCAGAATGAGTTGGTCTCTACCCTCGAGGAACTCATAGGATAACTGAAGAGATCGTGAGCCCTGGTCTGCCTCCAGGATCATAGAACATGAACCTAGGTCTCCTAGTAGGGAAAGACAATGGGAGTACCACAAGGGAAGGTCATTATCTGTCCTATAAATAGCCACACTCCCAACACTTAGAATGTACCTGGCATATTGGGGGCATCAATAAATATTTGTTGACTGAATCAATGAGCCAGCGAATGAATCAGTGAGTGAATGACACTAGTGTTTATTGAATCCCGCCTTGTCAGACAGCGTGTTGCACACTGTGTATGCATCATTGCTCTTAAGCCTTCCAAATCTGCCAAAAGTATTACTATCCTTCTTTTACAGATGTCAAGAGGGAAGCACTGTTGGGTTATGTGCCCAAGGTCAGAGACTTCTAAATGACAGCTGAAGTTCTTGAACTTGAGCAGTCTACCTCCTAAACTTGTACCATTCTCCCACACAATCCCAGTCTAGACTCCTTCTAGACCAGAGAATTGAGGCTCAGAGAGATGAAATTACTTCCTTGGGGTTATCCTGATAGTGTGGAGTAGAAGCGGGTCTGGCCCGAAGCCCATTGGTTTTGGGAGCTGCAGGAGCTCATCACATGGCAGCAGCTGAGCCTGCTCTACCCACTGATGTTTTTCCACTGACCTTCCAGACCCTCGGCCTTCTCATAGAGGACTGTGTGCTTTAGCCAGCTCTCTCTTTCAGACTGCCTGGGTGCACCCGAGGATGCCTCCACATTGCTTGGGTCAGCTTGAACTTGGCAGGGGGAGGCTAGTAATATGGCAATGTAGAATTTCTAAGAAGACTCCCCCACCCTAAAAATGAGCAGATTTTTATGCTCGGGACGTTCAGCTTGTTACCCAGAAGACTGTGACTAACACGCTCATGCAGATTGGCCTTGGGACTCCATTTCTGCCTCCGTTTTTTAAAAATTTTGAGTTAGCAGTAGGATAAGTATGTATACTAAATTGTTCTCTAGTCTCTGTGGGTTCAGCTCCGCCCTTACTTATATAAACATATTTCCCATTGACTTTGGCCAGCGTCCTCCTTGAGTGAAAGGGAGGGCAGATTTAAGGCTATCAACTCAATCAGTAGCATATTGTTCCTTCTTCTCTGTCTCTTTATATGTAGATGATGGGGAGAAATGAAGAAAAGCCTTTTCCTCCTGCTGCTGTGCAGTTGTTTTCAGCTGGCTGTAGCATAAGGTTTTTTCAACTTAAGAATAGGCAAGGAAGAGAAGGTGCAGGTGGTGTGGAGTGTGTACCCATGCGCAGACATGCATGGATATGTTCACACTGTATCGGTCAGGGGCCTTAGTGGCAAGCCAAGGGAGCCATCTGGCTGGTAGAAACAAGCAAGAATATCAATCAGGTCATGTACTTGTCAGAACAGCTGATAAATCGGGCCCTGAGGTGGCCTAAGGAAGACCCTAAATCATTCTGCCAGCACACAGGGCCGACCCATGCATGGGTCTTGCCGCAGCAGCCAGCTCTGCTGGGAGGGATTCTCTGCCTGACCTTTTCTCAGCATCACTAAGTGTCCAGGGAGGCTGAGTTTCAGAAATGGGTCAAATTAACAGTGACTAGGTCCTGGGCCTGCCCTCTAGCTGCAAGGGAGGCAGGGAAAATCAGGACCTTCAATTTTGCACCTATTACCTGGAGCAGGAAGGAGCCTATTTCCCACTGAGACTCATCAAATCATGAATTGCTCCCCTAGTATAAGAAGGGCAGACGAAAAGAATAATATCCACCATAGACACACCTGATGGGGCTTTTACTCTTACCTTTGGGCGAAACACAGTGTGTGAAGGAATATGTTTGTGCAATCCTCTCTACTAGGCCTTTTCTACCCAATCCTAGGTTTAGGAGATGCATACAAATTAATTAAAACCCTGTGATATATTTCAGTGAGAAAGGAGAAGGGGTGTCATACACTCTAACTTATCTGGAGTTCCGAACTTTCCAAACAAAAGAAACCGGATTAGCTTCTGTGTCGCTTCCATGCCACGGGTTTATAATCATAAATTGGAGAAAGGGTTGTATGAATTCTCTACCAGGAATCTGTCTATCCTAGACTGATTGAATTTTCATAAGTCTCTTATTCGATGGGCTCCATTTCTGGCCATCCTGTCTGTACATGGTACAAAGCCCAGGTCATGCAGAACAGGCATGTTTGGAAGGATCGCTGCAAGTGTATCCTTAGAACATTTTCAAATAAATCACAAGATTTCCCTACCTCTTACCTACAAGCCTTACAGAATGGAGGGTATGGAAAAACACAGAAGGACTTCCTTGGTGCCCTTTGCTCATTTGGGTTAGAGATGTTCATCTATTGTTAGGTGCCTTCTTTTATAACACCTTCAAGCTGAGGTCAAAGCAGAGAATCAGAATGATGTTTTCTCACTTCCATGGTTCTGTTGAAAGCTTTTACTACAGTAACGCCCCCTTGTAGGATTTCTGAGTTGAGGCAACGTGATCCTATTTTTATGGGTGCAAAAGAGAAAGAGTCTCAGTGATATGCCAAAGGTCAGATGACAGCTTGGGGAGACAACACCCAGAGCAGGACAGAAAAAGCCTATCTGGCTCCCAGTGGCTTCTGACTTTCACTTTCCCATCTACCTGCTATCTTGAGACTTTCCAAGCAATTTGTAATGATTACAATCTTTTAGATAAAGATCATTATTTCTGAGGTATAGCTGGGAAAAGTGGGATGCTGAATGGGTTGCCTCTGCAACCCCTTTCATTCAAGAATCAGAAACATACCTTGATGATTTTTCACTAATGGTTTAACCTCCCCCAAACAGTGTACTTTTCATGATGTTTATTCAGTTTTGTTTCTGGGATTTATGTCACCAGAAATGTAGATTATACATGCAGTTCATAAATAGTCAAATACCACGTAAATAAGAAACTGCTTCTTAGAGGGACATGACAAAGAAGAGATACAAAGGAAGGCAAAGGCTGTTGTGTTTGGGGGATAAACAATAAATTAAAGAAAAATTGAAAAGCATTATCTGTTTAATATTTCACATCCTAAAACTACCTGAGCCTTTCACAGCCACTGTTAAGTGAAGGAGGTAAGGGACCCTCGAAACCTAGGTAAAGGCCACAGCACCACCACAGTGTCTGTCTGCCCTTCCGTCACTGTGTAGACACCTAATAGATACTCCTCAGATTCTAATGCGGAAACATTTCTACTATTCCTTAAATATCACTCATTTGGAGCTCAGCAAACATTGTTTGCAGGGAAGCAGTGTTCTAAATTAAACTGGATTCGTTAGCCAGTCCACAGGTTCTTACCTAACTAGGAATGTGGTTGAAATTCTGTATGTTCGTAATTTTAAATAAAATAGAAAACACTCCTGTCACGTTTTCAGTAAACTCATTCACAGTTCAGTAATTGAATAAACAAAAATGAACTCAAAAACAGTGTGTGATTTGGTATTTCATAAAAATAAGAATTTGTTATATGATAATATATTGGTGCAATATATTCATGACTTTTCTGGACCTTCTGAGAGGTTGACTGGACCACTTTTAGCGGTTTTAAAGATTGATGGTGATGGTTTCTTTCTGTCTGATTTTGCTCCAAACCTACGGTTTTCTGCTTAATTGATAGAGCTCTATCCCTTAGCTTTGGACGTATCTGTCTGTAATTATTAGAATGCTGTTTAATAAAGACAATGGGAGAGAACAGAAGAAAGGGGAAGAAAAGAAGAAAAAAGGAGAGAACTTTCCAGGGAATCAAATGAAGAAAAACAAAAAGGGAGCTAAAGAGAAATGTGTATAACTACAGAAAACACAGTGACCGAGTGGAATTAATTGAGCTGTGAAGAGTGAAAACCAGGAAGAAGAGAGGACTTGTTAAGTGCACAGTATCCCTGAGGACACAAGGGTGATGGCAGAGAAGGTGTTTTTTGTGTCCCATCCCCAGTTGACAGTGTCAACCTAGGGCAGCTTGGCTTTCTGTGACTTGGGTAGAAGGAAGCTCTTTTCAGCCAACTTTTGTTTTGTATTGTGTTGTCTTAACTCAGGTAGAGTCTTACGTTCATCACGTTGACACAAAACTCTCTTTGTGTCCCCTCATCGGTTTTGTTGGAATTAAATGCCAACCCTCCAAAATTATTTTGTATATGTGTTGGGGCCCCAGCCTTTTGCAGTCCCTGGATGTCGATACTAGGGAAAAGGTAGAACAGGAGAAGACTTGGAAAGGCTTTCCTGCTGCCTCTTTTTTCCACCCAACAAGAGAAATCCTGGAAAGAACTCATATCCAACTTGGAGTAGATCCGCCAAAGTGAGCCACAGTCAAGGATGTCATGTCTCTTCCTCAGTTAACTCAAATTAGCCTTGTACCATCAATAGTTGGGAAGAACATCAAGGCCACCCTGACACTCACTGAAGATTCTTTCTCTACTTAAACATTTCTTCTCTTTATTCCCATGGGTGGGATTTGCCTAGGTGGACATCTCCATGTTCTACTATGGGTTTGGGTGCACTGCCATGTGCGCCATGCTGCATTGTCACCCTACTCACAACCCCCCAGTCCTGACAAGATGTTCTTACTCTCTCTGCCCTGATTCACCTCAGATCATTCTCCCAGACTCTGTACCTCCTCCGTAGATTTCTTCTACTTCTTCTGAGAGTCCCCAGAGCAGCCATGCTTACCTCCATCTTAGTGCTCACCACATCACACGGAAGTACTAATACGTTAGCCCGAGTGGACAGCCTCCTCTCCCTGGAAGACTAGTGTTTCTAAAGATAGACATCTTCTCTCTCCATTCCTGGTGCCTGTGGGAGGCACTCAGCAAGTGTTTACTGAATAAGTGAATGAAATGAATCTCCCTTGACCACAGCGATGTCTCCTGACCCTTTTGCTCCCAACCTGTTTTCCACCGTTTTGAGGTGGCTTACTTGGCCCCTGCAAGCCCTCCGCTGTCCAAGCAGAAGTTTGCTGTGCCGTGAGCCTGGCTCTCTGATGCATGGGTCACGGAGCACTGGTCCTCAGAAGCAGCCTGAAGCTGTTGCTTCCCTTCAGACATCCATTCAAGGATAAGGTAGTTTTTTGTTTTTTTTTTTTTTGTATCTGATAAGACTGTCACAAAAACACATCTAATCATCACCTGTTAGAGCTGGAGGGACCACAGAGGTTGTCCAGTCACACCCTCTCCTTTTACAGAGGAGGGACCCAAGTCCCAGAGTCACACATCGAGCTTACCTGGCAGGCCTGTGACAGGAACTTTCATTTTTCACCTTGTCTCATTTCTATTGCAAGGTCCTGGTGGGCCCAATTCCTGATTCACGGGCTCCCAAGAGCCTTCCCTTAGGATAAAGTGAGCAAAGGAGTGCCGTCTTAGAAATGGACTAAATAATAAATATGGCAGCTTACCTATCTTCGAGCAGCTTTCTTCAGGAGGAGCTCAGCGCATTTAATAGGGTGCTTGTAAACAGGAGCAATTTGAATAGTTTCTCTGGCACACTGTTAACATTTATATGGGCCCCATTTCATCTGTAATCTGTTTTTATAAGGCGCTGGTGAGCCTTTGATGGCAGCACCGAATGACCCAGACGGCTTCATCCCAAATGTTCAAACCGAGCTAAAAATTTGGGAGAATCAAAGGTATTCATCTCCGTGTAAAAAAAAAAAAAAAAAAAAATCCAAATACATCGACTGAAATTGCTCTTCTCCATCCAGATACATTAACTTTTTCTTCTTTTTCCCTTTCTTCCTTTTGCATTTTGCCATTACCATGTTCTGGTTATTGCCCACATCTGGAGCATGGCAGCTGTCCTGTAATGTGCAAGCTGCGGTATGTAATTTGGAGAACTTGAATACAAATATCTGTTAATTAAAAAAAAATACAGAACCATGTTTGTCAGCTTGTAATTATGTAAAGAAGAACACCAACTCCCAAAGTAATTTGAAAAGCAAAATGAAAATAACTTTACCAGCGGCTTTATAAAATCCAGCAACTCTACGCTTCGAGATTAACTTTCTTCTGAGCATCCCAAAGTCCTTGGTCGACGTCTGTAAAGTTTCTTTGGGGAGGGCAGGTGAGCCCAACAGGGCAGCCAGGAGAACAGGACTGGGGCTGACAGGCCATTGGATTTTGCTATTTGCCCCTTTCTGACCTTCTGATTAGTCTGGGGTAGGGTTTCTCCACCTTGGCACTGCTTTTACTTTGGGCTGAGTAATTCTTGATTGTGATGGGCTGTCTTGTGTGGTGTAAGATGTTTTGCAGCATCTTTGGCCTCTACTCACTAGATGCCAGTAGCCAATAGATGCCCTCCTCCCCAACTTCTGACAAACAAATATGTCTCCAGACATGAACCCATGTCTCTGGAGAAGGAGAGAGTTATCACCCCCAGTTGAGAAGTGCAGTAATTTGCATTTGCTGTATAATGAAGGAAGGAGTCCAGGCCTTGGCCTTGAAAGACTTAGATTGAAGTCACCATCTCCTGATTCTAAGGATGTGCCCCTGACCAGATCTGCTGGCACTTCTCTACACCTGCTTCCTCATCTCGGAGGTGGGTTGTGGGGATTAAATGAGATGTATATAAAAAGGTCATTTTCAATATAAAAAAGGTCATTATGAAAATAAGTTTTATCATCATTATTATTGCAAGTTGGCCCCTGAAGTGAAAGGTTGGAGGGAGATCCTAAGACAGGTTTGCCCCAAGGGAAGCCACATCCTTTTAGGACTTGGACCTCATCAGGACAGAGCCCTCTGCCTTCAAGGCTTGAGAGGCAGGTGGAATGTGGCAATGGTCTGTGCAGACATCTGTGGGCATGGTGAAGGATCCTGAGGGAAATAAAATTGCTGAGGGCCAGCTCATAGCAGTGGAATAACTTTATGTACACAGGAGGGATTAAATGAGATGCCCCAATCTCCTCTATACCTACTCTTCTCCCCAGAACAGGTCGGGGATGTTTGACTTATTCAGGCATCCATGGGGTTGTGTTAAACTCTAGGCTTCAAGTCAGAGAGAATGTCAGAATCTTTTCAGTGGTCTCTTAAAAGTAAATAGATTGTCAGCTGTCTGGGCTGATGGGAGGGCAGGTGGACGGATGAGGTTGCTTCTTGAGGGTCTTTCCAGCCCAGGAGCTCCAGGATTCTGGGTTTAGGGCTCGGTGTTCTAGAATCCAGGCCCTCCCTTAGTTAACCCACAGATTTCTGTAGAGAGCACTGATAGTAGCGGCTGCCACTCACGGAGTATCGCTCAGTGCCAGACAGCATGCTAGGTGTTTTCCGTTTATTGTCTCATTTAATCTTCCAGATGGTTCTATAAGGTGGGTATTGTCCCCACTTCACAGATGAGAAAGTTGGCATGTGAAGCAACTGGTCACAGAGTGTAAGTGCTGCGTGCAAGAGCATGTTGGTCAGTATCTCATCTGAACTCGTTACAAGAAGGGCCTGTGCCTTGCCTCTGGACTCCAGGCACACAGGCCCCTGGGGGAGGACCCCAGGAGGGTACCCGAGAGGAGGATCACCAAGCTGCCACTCGCAGACAAAACCAGCACGCCCAGGCATACCCAGGTCTGCTCCACTGACCACTCCCCTTGGTCCCACGGCCTCAGGTTTGAAGGCCAAGCGGTAATGTGAGGGTTTAGCAGGGTGCTGTGATGTTAAAAATAAAAAATAAAATAAAGACAGGAGGGAGAAGCTGACAGCTTGACTGGAGCACACACAATCAATACACCCAAGATAACAATTTCTGCAGAACAGTGCCTTGCTTATCCAGACCCCCAGGAGACACGTGCAGCTCTGACAATCGGCAGAAATTCCGACTTGCTACAGATCTTTTCATCTCCTGCCTGCTCTTGCCGACTTTTTCATTTTACATTATTAAATATTAAACCCTGTAAACACTTTCGTTTGTCTGTACCACACTGTCAGTCAAATTACCCTCTCGTAGCAGTATCAAATCGTATTGGTATCACTTACTTCCCCGAGTAATTCCAAAATCTTTTTGCAGGATGAAACAATGATGTGCCTTAACTGCTGGGGGTCAGGGATCCTAAATTCTCTTTTCAGACCCTGGCATCAGCTAACCGTTTATAGCTCTTCAAGTCAAATTGTTTCCTTTCCAAGTGAATGGAAGGGACATGCTATTAAGACTCCGCTCTTTCCCTCCAACTGATTTGAAGGCGATTGAAATAACTTTGAAAATTCAACATTCTAGAAGTTGAGCCCCATCAACTCAAGTACCTATCTGTGGATTACACAGAGCACCTCATCAAGGCTACAGTCTTGATACCCAGAACATGTCACATGCTGTCGCTTCTCTGTCTTTCATTTCATTTCCCTTCCTGGGCTCTGGAATTGCTCCTTATTTCCCCGTGTTTAAATATCCAGAGAAAAACATAATGAGGCCAACTTGGGAAAATAATACATTCCAATGTCAAAAGGACATAAGATTGTTGAAGTGGCTGATGTTTCAGATTATCCATGTCTCTGTCCTCTCCAGTAGCAGAGATAATCAAAACTTTATAATATTTAAAATTCAGTTTTGAGAGAGTATGAAAGAAAGGATAATTGGATCTGTGTGTTCAAATGCCAGTTACTTGCATGTTATTATTTTATGATGTTTCTCAGTACCAGCATCCCAGGACCCTACTGTGAAAGCCAAGGAAGTCTGGAGAATTGGAATCTGATGATAACTGCTGTACAAATAGAAGAATAGTCCATGAATCCATTCCCTCCCAATGACTACCAATGTGCTTTTTCTTGAGAGTTGGGTACCAGTGTTCAAAAGGTAGAGCTTATGATATGTAAATACCTAAAATCATTCTTGTAAATAAGCAATAAAGTGGATCATCCTGAGTGGATTTGTCTACAGTGGGAAATAAGTTGCCCAAATTGAAGTAATGAAATCATGTGGATTTCTGATTTTACCAGGAACTTTAATGAAGCACTGCCCTGTAGGTCTTTGCTAGTCCCCCCACAACTCCTAACCCCTCCCCAATTGATCTTCCCATTCTTGTGCTGTTTTTTTTTTTTTTTCTGTAGTCTAAGTAAAATTATTTAACCTTTTCTTGGCTTTAATGATCCATCTGTTGAGTTGGGAGAACAAGATGCTTATACATCTGGCAGAGGATGGTGCACTTTAATGAATGTTTGGAAAGTACTTTGAACATGAGTGCTCAGTATTAATAATGCTTTCCAGTGCCCTAGACAGTCTAATGAAATGGTGTCTTAATCTATGCCACAGCTAATTCATTTTGGAACTGAGTCTACTGAATACAGATCTTAGTTTGGGGGTCACTGGGAAGATTTATCTTTCCTTGGGGCAAATATTGACCTCCTGAGCCTCCATTAATATTTACCTCCTGGGTCAATAAATCTCAGTGTTGACCTTGATAAAAGTCAACATCTCCCCAGAACCTCGGGGTCTTCTTGGTCTGTGATGCCTTAGCTCCAAGTCTGTCACTTGGCTCTGTTCCAATAAATCTTTATTTGCAGGACTTTATAACTCAAGCTGTTGGCATGCCCTCAGGGGTAAAGCTGTTGGGTATATCTCTGGGCACTAGTGTAGAAATGCTGAGGTGAAGCTATCAGAGTGCTTCTAAGAGAATTCCTGATTGTGAGCTCATCCTCTTCTTCTCACAGGGACGGATTTTCCAGGAGGGTGTACCTAACATGCAATAAAGTGCATACGTAGACAAGCTCACAGTAGAGTCTATGAGATTAGATAGTTCCATTCACTGAATATCTGAAGCCTGTCCCTGTATTGGGGAGTAGAGGGCGCTATGCAAATGCGACCTGGCCTTGGACGTTAATCTGGATACTCTGACTGTAATCAATAATGGCCTTCTTGACCAAAGAGTCCATGTAGCTCTCACTCCAAAACCAGAGTATGGCTGGAGTCATCTCTCGGCTGGACTAAGGTCTATTTTTTTTTTTTTACAGTGCAGATTTGTCATTCAGTAGTTGAATTTGTTGACTATTTTTCAAGAACTACTTTGCACAAAGAAAATCCTTGCCTCCTCTCAGCCTCCACACATACCCACTACCTACCAGGAGCTGAGAATACAAAAATGCATGACACGTGGCACTCACACTGAGGGAATTTTTCTCTAGGACATGGTCAGAGGTGAATGGCTTCCTCGTTTTTTCTATAGCTCACCTCATGCAAATTCTCGCCCCCGTGCCTCTCCCACTGTGAATGCAGACTGGGAAGCCGATGCACGTGTAACTCTTTAGCATTGGAGTCATGTGCTGACAGGACTGAGGAAGGCCATTCACTCCAGGGACTGCTCCAGGGACCGCTCCTCTAACCAGCTTCGGACATTTTGCCAGCATCACATCATCTTCAGTCTTCAGGGAATGGTTGGGGAATTTGCCTTAGCTGAAGCATGAGAAACACATTTTCTAAGAGTAGGAGGTGTCTGCCTTGTAAGGCCTGTGGAGGTGGGTGACCTGTGAAGGGGGTAAGGGCAGTGTGAAATGCCACGTCAGTAGTGTGGCTGCTGCGTTCATCACGTATTGTCTTTGGGATTTGAATTTCATTGCTTTCCGTGTAGATTTCAAGCAGAGAGGATGGTTCATCACAAAGTATTTTGTTCAGAAATGTTGCACAGATAAACAGATTTCCAAAATAAATGGATGTAAAAAAACCTCAAAATTCTGTCCAACGTGTCTTATGATAAATGAGACTTTTTAATGCATTTCCCATTGATTTATCTGCTTTTAATGGGCCCATTTGTAAACAGCTGTGCTTCCAAACTTTCAGGGATGAGGTGTGTGTGTGTTTGGTGAGAGATAGTAAGGGAGAGGCTAGCAGATCATTCCTATCAGAAAGCTAACGTTGGATCCCTTCTATAACTGTTCTCCATGATTCTGTTGATGCTCTCAGTAACTCGATCTATCAAAGTCAATTCTTGGATTTGCCTAGACATTTCTATAGTTGAGGAAAATCGACTGGTGAGGAGATGAAAGGGAAGGAGACTCTGGAGTTGTTCACAAGTAGGTTCTATGTAATCTGCCTTTTTACCTTTATTTGCAGCTTTCCATCCTATGCTTTACTGGTGTACTGGCTGCACCGTCTCTCCAGGAGCCAGCTCAGCAGTCTGGCCTCTGGACTGTTAACAGCTGCCTGGAACCACAACTCAAATCAAATCCATCTTGATGAGTTTGATTAATAGAACTTCAGGAGTTTTCTCTGTGCTGGTCCTTTGAAACTAAGTCTTAAGATCCCAGGCGGCGTCTGTGGGGAGAACTTTAAATATACCCTAGGGTCTCTTTAGAGAGATTGGGTTTGCTTCGGTGTCCTAGGCTCCATTTCTGAAAATGGCAAGCAAAAAGAAAACCAAAAACAAACAAACATAACCTCTGAGAGCAGAGCTTGTCTTATCCCACAGGGGGTACGCAGGATGTTAGCTACCTTGCTCTTAAGATAACTACTTGTTTTTGTTTTCCTCATTTCACATTTAATCAAGGAGAATTTGCCTTTTATTTATTTTTGAAAGTTAAATGAACTTCTTTTTCCATTTTTTGTTTCCTGAGTCATGCCAAGCTCTTATCACATGCTCTACCTTCCTTCCTGCTTCCCATAGACTTCCAAGGGAGGTCTTTCATTCATTCAATCAATCATTCATCCTCAGACAATAGTCATTCCTTAAGTATCTGATAATTGTTGAGTACTTTGCTGGGAATTGAGGGGGGGAAAAATCAATCAGGATTTCTGCCCAGAAGGCAAACAGAATCTAGCATAGAAAGATAGGCCTATGCAAACATGTGCAGGACACAATAGAAGAAATGATAAGGAATGACTTGAACTGGGACTAATGGACATTGAAGGTAGAGTTGAGATGTGAGGGGACTCAAGAGGTTAAGGGTACTGTCCTTGACTAGCTGGATTTAGGGAGTGTCAGATGGATGGCCCCAGAGCGGGAGGCAGGGCCTCTCTGAAATAGGGACCAGTGCAGTGAAGGTTAAGTCTGTGTAGACAGTGCTGCCCTCTCCTTTGGCTGGGGTGGGGGAGTGTGTATAGAGACCTCTGAGGAAGGAGATTAGGGTGATGATTGAATATATGATATTAGAGCTGGAGCTTGGGAGGGATCTGGACTAAAGAGAAAGGTTTGCAATTTTTCAGCATATGGGTGGTGGGTGGTTGGAGACTTGGGAGTGGGTGAGACTATCTGAGTACAGCATGTGGAATGAGGAGAAAAAATGGTAAGACAAAGCCCCAGTAAAAACCAACATTTAGGGGCATAGTAGGGTTCTCCACAGAAACAGAACTCCACATATATAGAGAGAGAAGGGGAGAGAGAGAGATGGATTTATTACAAGGAATTGGCTCACTTGATGATGGAGGCTGAGAAGTCCTACAATCTGCCATCTGTAAGCTGGAGAACCAGCAGAGCCAGTGGTCTCAGTTCCTATTCAAAATCTAGTGGGAAGAAACCCAGGAAGAGCCAATGTTTCGGCTGCAGTCCAAAGGCAGGAGAAAGGTGATGTTCCATTCAAGCAGTCCGGCAGGCAGAGTTCCCTTGTACTCTTGAGAGGGTCAACCTTTTTGTTCTAGCCAAGCCTTCAAATGATTGGAAGAGGCCCACCCACAGGAGGTGGGGGGGGGCGTCTGTTTTACCCACCCTCCTGATTAAAATTGATCTTATTGATCAGTTCCCTCACAGACACATCCAGAATATTGGGTTTGACCAAATATTGGGGCACCATGTGAACTCGTAAAGTTGGCACATAAAATTAACCATCATGTTAACCATGCAGAGGAGAAGGGGCAGCAGAGACAAAGAAGGTAAGAGAAATAGAAGAAATACTCTCATTTTTATGAATAATCCCCCAAATACCTTAAACCACTTTCTGCTAGACAGATTTTGCATGACTATTTGCATTCATGTGCACACATTATCATGACTGAGCCAAACAAACAAACAAAAAAGTGTGAAAGGCACTGGTAGGCCATCTAGGTATTGTAGGAGAATTCATAGATCCAGAGGATTCCATGCCACCCAATTTAGTGATTGGGGTAGGAGTGTACCCATAGGTAGAATCGAAAAGCGAATGAACATGCCCATGGGGCAGGGATGGGATTGATTAAAGTGCTGAGTGAGGGGCACCTGGGTGGCTCAGTGGTTGAGCATCTATGCCTTTGGCTCAGGGCGTGATCCTGCATTGGGCTTCCCACAAGGAGCCTGCTTCTCCCTCTGCCTGTGTCTCTGTCTCTCTCTCTGTGTGTCTCTCATGAATAAATAAATAAATACAATCTTTAAAAAAATTGCTGAGTGATGCTGAATGTCAGGCTAGCAGGTGTCAGGCTCTTGATTGTGGGTCCCTCTTCGACCTCTCCATGTAGCAGTAGGGGAGTGGACCCCTGAGCCAGATGCCAAGAGCTAGGCTCGTGTGGAGGAGCTTCTCATAGACTCTTAACCAATGTGAAAAGGAGGATATTTCCATGGAACACCAGTCCATGTGAACTTCATTTAGGATCTGGCCTCCTCTGGAGACAATCCCAGTACTTTTAACATGCTGTCTTTGCGCTTGATGAATGGTTGTGATCACACCTTCATACTCACATTCCCAGAAGCTTTTTTATTTTATTTTTTAAAACTCAAAACCATAACTACTAGAAACTAAGGTAAGTTAACATTTGTTAGGTGCCGGGTGCTGTATCCCATGTACATGATCTCCTTTGTCTCTTGGAGCCATCCTTTGAAATAGTCCAGCAAACCTAAAACTCAATCCACTTGAGATCATGAGAAGCTTTAGGGCTTAAAGACAACAGAGACCTCTATTTGTTGTGTTTTGTAAACTGCAAAGCAGCACACAATTGAATAGTATTATTACCAAGGGTGACGCAGCAGCCTTTGACAGAGGTGGCACCCTGCCCATTTTATAGAGGAAGAAACAAAAGTTCCTTGAGACTGATCAGCTCTAGTGAGTGTTAAGCAGCTGGCACCAGACCCAGGTCTTTAGACATCTAGGGCTGTTGATATAGCCTGGCCCTTCGAGTGACCCTATGGTCCTTCAGGTTGCTCACATAGGAAGAGGCCAAGGCTTGGCCTCAAATCTCTTCTGTCCAAGCAGAAGTCAGCACTGACTCAGCAGGCAGCCTGAGACCTGCCACAGAGCCAACCTCTCCTCTTGCTTCTTAGAAACTTCTCCCATCCAAGGACTCACTAGACTGTCACAGTCCAGCCTTCCTCTGCAGCCCGTGCTGTCAGCCTCAGAAACTGCAGTGCTGGATGCTCTAGCCTTAGATATCCTGAACATCGAGGAAGGTAGGTCTGAGGTTCCACCTTCCCCTGGCAATCTTTAAAAAGCCTTTGCCATAACAAAATCACATATTAATACATGACGATTAATCTCTGACTTGAAAGAGCCATATATACCATATGTGTAACCTCTGGACATTTCAATTTCCAATCTGCACAGTGAGATAACATCCTGAAAATGAAATGTAATCATCAATTAGCAATGTTCCTGAGGACAGACGGATCTGCAGGAGTGAGCGGATTTCCTGATCTGAGCAATGGCCGATTGATTATAAGCAAGGAGCAGGACAGTGGCAGGAAGAAAGGAGAAACGAGTATTTGGGCCCTGTGATCAGTCCCGGAGGCTGGAAGGTAGAAAGCCAGCTGAACTCCTAACTGACTCTGTCCTCGTGGGCCTGAGTTCTGCAAATTCATGTGAGCCATTGGCTTGGTCACAGTGGGGTTACCAGAGAGGGATGTCAAAGAAGCAGAAAATGTGGCCCCTGCCATGAAGATGCTGAAACTGTGTTGCAAAATCAGATCATATACGAGATGGGTTAAAACCACTGCCCAAGTTAGCACACACATGAGTATGAATTGATACCTGGCCTGGTGGTCAAAGGCCTGTTTTCTTGCCTCTGTGTCACCAAGGATGACACCTGGAATCTGCCTGGCAGCCGTTGTAAAAAGTGCTTGTAGATCCTTGGTGAGAAGTCAGCAGCCCGGAACAGTGCATTGTGTTTTCTTATTATATTTAATGGAAAATTGAAGCACTCGGATATTTCCAAAGTGTAATTTGTTCTGATGGGTAGGCCGACAGTGAATTGGGCTGCTTCACTAGGGGAGAGACAAAAAAATAAATTAAACAAATTAATGACTGTGACGCATTCCAGGGGAAAGAAAATGCTGTTGACAGTCCGCCCCCACTGCCACCCCTAACCAAAACCATCATTTTTATTGCAGTCACATCTCCTTGGGCCGCCGCTTCTTGTGGGTATTTTTTCAAGAAAACTTCCCCTCCAGTTCTTTCCTTTAGCCCAATAAGCACAGTTGCTAATTTTCTCTCATTTGGAGATTCCCCCCTGGAACCATATGCCATTAAAATGCTTAGACATGTGGAAATGGACTGATGAAGATATGAGGAGACAGGGAGTTTCAGACAAGGAGAGACTTTGTCAGATGAAATGACTCTGACAGCAGATGCGCTAAGCAAAGGAGAAAGATGCCGCCAAGGGAGGGCGAGGAGGAGAGCCATGCGTGTCTCTGGAAGGGTCCAGAAGGTGTTCTGTTCCCAGGGCGCAGCTCAGTACCCGGCCTCTGGCCAGTGCTCATGGGCTGAGTGAGTGAATGAATGAATGAATGAGTGAGTGAACGAGACAGATGAGCATCTGAAGCAGAGAGGCAGACGGGAGGGGTCTGGGAAGCTGGTCACAGTGGGAGCCCCAACCCACAAGCAGTGGGCATATGTGGCCTCAACAGCAATGGGCAACCCAGAGCACAGTGCAGAAGGTTTCCCATAGGCCTCCGGTGCCATGTGCACCTGCAGTTCCCTGTCCCCTTCTTCAAAAAAACGTTCAAAAAAGAGAACTTTTTTTTTTTAATTTTGCATTTAGTTGTGTAATGAATCAGTTCGAGTTTCCCGGGTAATATTCAGACTCAGGAAGGACCAGGGTAGTGATGGCATCAACCGACCAGAGTGGGTATCATCATCAGAAGGACATGGGCAGCCCAACACCTGGACAGATGGCCATCCCAGAGTAGAAGCCCTCGGGGTGTCTCTCTCGGAAAGCCTACGCTTTCCGAGAGGGGGTGTTGTGTTCACTTTTATATTTCATATGAAGCCTCGGTGCCTAGCTCCAGCCTTTGATAGGAATAGAGTCCTCGGTGTAGACGCCGTGCCGGCTCTGTGTGTAGTAGCTTCTCAATAAATCCTGGTGGAAAGAGTGAATGTGTTACGTGAGGATAGAATGGACTGGGGCGGGGGGTGGTGAGGGATAGTGGAATGAGATGTAGCCTGGCCTACGGTCTCCCAGGCCTCCCCACACTGCACAGCCACCTGCCCTCCCTCGGGGGACCCCCTGGGACCACCCTAGGGCCTGGCACACACAGAGAAGGAGGGCAGAGGCAGATTCAAGTCTAGGGACGGCGGCCAGGGCACTTCCCGCAAAGCACCTTCCTCGATGTGGGTAAGTAAGCCTGTTAATGCTCTCCTACTTCCTCCCCTTTGTTAGGGAGCCGGGTGTATTAATTAAAAACTGCAGGCAGCTGTAAGTCTCTCCAGAACAAGGATTAAGCCAGCTTTCTGTCAATTGCTTTCAAAGAGATTGCTATTTGCTAGAGAAATGCTTTCTTTAGGGGTTAAAGCAACTTGTTTTCTCTTTCCCATGTCCTCCATTACCTCGTTACCCTGCCAGCCCCTTTCCCTAATTCCTGCTGCAAACCACTGCAGCTGGGGGATCCCTGGGTGGCGCAGCGGTTTGGCGCCTGCCTTTGGCCCAGGGCGCGATCCTGGAGACCCGGGATCAAATCCCACGTCTGGCTCCCGGTGCATGGAGCCTGCTTCTCCCTCTGCCTGTGTCTCTGCCTCATTCTCTCTGTCTCTGTCTCTCTCTCTCTCTATCACAAAAAAAAAAAAAAAAACCCACTGCAGCTGGAAGACCAGAGGGAAGTGGCACCTCTCTGTGGCAGTCCCTGCTCAGACACAAATAGCTGTCCTGGTGCCAATGTCATCAGAGAGAGGCCAGAGCAGTGAGCAGGTCAGTGCCCCTGCTCCTACCAACCCCTCAGCCCCGTCGGCCAGCTTAAGGCAGTTGGAACATTTCATTTCAACCGTGTTTAGGATGCCAGTAAGGGGGAAAGCCCGAGACAGGGTTGTCTCCTCCATAATGTGTCTCCATCAACCCTTCCTTTTTGCACCCACTCCATTAAAGTTACTTACTCTCTGGCAGTGAGCACATCAAGAGGGACATTTCTGCCTCGTACGAGGAAGAACTTCCTGATAGAGCCCTTTGATAGAGCCAGGCCGTCTACAGAGATGAAGGCTACCATGGTAAGGCCTCAGTAATGACTGTTAAAATGAACTGCCCATGAGATTCAACTAGATGACCTTTAATGGCCCTTCCTGGGTTGAAATATAATGTTGTGAATCAGGCTGTCCCAGGAGGTTTTCGTGGAGTTGGGAAGACTATCTCCCCTCCTCCCTAGACCACAGACAGGGTTTTGCACTTTCTGGGCCATCTGTTTTGTCTGGCCTGTATTAAGGGCTAGAGGGGGACAGGGCGATGTGGGGTGGGAGATAGACAGGAGAAAGCACAAGAAAGGGCAGAAGCAAGCATTTCTGAGCCCCTCAGACGATTTGTAATTGCAGGATTCATGTAATCAGCAATGAATATCAAGTAAATCAATAAATTCTCCATTGAAGTAATAAATAATCAGCTATAATAGCATGAAATATGTCTGAACTCAACTCTAATGTGACTATAAAATAAAATGTCAAATTTGAGGCACGCTTTTTTTTTTTGAGAGACAGAGAGAGAGAGAGAGAAACCTGACATGAACTTCCCAAATTCCCCTCTAATCTTCACTTGGGTACAAGCAGTGACTGACTGTCCATCCTCTGGGCCCTATGGGGAGGACTTCAGTACCTCGATCCCCCTCATTTGGAAACCTTGAGAAATTATATACAATACAAGAGATGTTCACGACCCCTGGTGAGAATCCAGATTCTGTGTGCACACGCACACTTGCACACACGCACACGCACACACGTCTGGCAGACCTGCACCTCTTCTGTATGCCACTTAGCAGATTGTGCTGTGAAACCTAGCCTCAGCAAAGAAGGAAAGGGGAAAAGAAAAGATCTAAATCAGGATAACATAAATAAGCCTGTGGCAGGCAGAGAAAAACCCAAACAACTAATAACACCAGGGAGAAGTCACTGCAGAATTTATATTTTAAAAAAAGTGTATCAGAAAAGCTGTTTGAGAGACCTCTGAGAGGCAGAAATCATGAAAACTCTTTCCTGCCAGCCTGTGGCTTAAATGTGTAAGAATTACTCTTTTGTGAAAAATCGGTCACCGATTTGATTGTTTTCTGCCAACAATCAGCCTTTTTGTTTGTCATCGTACTTGGTGGATTGGCTCTCAAATGTGTGTATACGCGTGCGCACGTGTGTGGTGTGTGTGTGGAGGGGGCTGTTTTTAAGTTATATTTGCATCTTTGGTCTTCTCTTTGGTTCTACTCTTTGGATTGTCATCGTGTTTAAGTCTTGAACGAATAAATAACTATTCCTCTCTTGTCTTTTTTCCACCTTTTACAAGACAAATGTGTAGGATAAATATATAGATAGTTGTTCTAGAAAACTTTGTTCTTAAAGCATAATTTTGGTTCTTTATTCCCTTTTCCTTTGGTCGATTGCTTTTTTCCTCAAGAAGAGCTCATCGCTACAGACTTCAATAAAGCAGAAAGGCTGTCCAGGGAGCATTTGGCCAATTCCTCTGCTTTTCTGCAGGATTGATTGGACCAGTCGATCTGTGGTTCCTGCTTTTCCTTCCATCACTCTGAGGCTTAGTTTTCCTTCTGGTTGCTTTGTCTCCAGTGTCTCATATGCCAACATAATGATTGGCACAACTGTCTTGACACTTTGAGTACAATTTCATCCTTCCCATGAGGAGGAGAAGGTAGACATGTGTTCCTCCTGACATAATCCAGTCTTTTCATTCAAGATTGTCTACTAGTTTGAGACATTCCTAAGTAGGATGCACCCATCTACCAGTAGTAGATACCCCCGGTAGCTTCCTTGTTATGTCTAACACCCACATTGGTCAGTAAGGCATTGTTGAGCATCTGCTGTGTGTTCTACAGAGAGCCAGATGTTATGGGCAACAAACTAACAATTGTAAGACATGCTTTTTGCCCCTTTGATGCTCATGTTCCCCCCCCTTTTTTCTTTGATGCTTATGTTCTAATTAGAAAAAAATCCAAAAATGTGAAAGCCCATTATCAAATGCCTGAAGTGTTTCTATTTTTTAAAAGATTTTACTTATTTATTCATGAGAGACACAGAGAAAGAGGCAGAGACATAGGCAGAGGGAGAGGCAGGCTCACTGCAGGGATCCTGATGTGGGACTTGATCCCAGGACCCCGAGATCACGCCTTGAACTGAAAGCAGATGTGCAACCACTGAGCCACCCAGGCATCCCACCCAAAGTGTTTCTGCTTTTAAACCTCAAGTTTCCAGATTATTAGGCCTTTTCTGTTTCTTTTTATTTTGTCCTGTGTAGCAAAAGGTATATGTGCTCCTCTATTCCAAGGTTATTCTTAGCACATGTGCTTTGTCTCTTGTAGTAGACAGATGATAACCCCAAACATGTCGACATCCTAGTCTCTCGAGCCTGTGAGTACATTACCCTATATGTCAAAAGTGACTTTGCAGGTGAGTTTTGGTTACGGATCTTAAAATGGAGAGATCATCCTAGATGATGTGGGTAGGATTAATGTAATCACAACAGTCATAATATAAAAGAGGGAAGGGCAAGTGGCAGCAGAAGCAGAGCTTGGAATGATCTGACATCATGAGCCAAGGAATGCAGGCAGCCTCTAGAACTTGGGAAAATCAAGGAAATAGACTGTCCCCTTGAGCTTCCAAAAGACACCCAGCCCTTCCAACTCCTTTTAAAAAAATTTTTTTATGTAAATTCAATTTAGTTAACATATTATTAGTTTATGGATTTCAGGAGTAGAATTTAGTGATTTATCAGTTGCCTATAATGCCCAGTGCTCATCACATCAAGTGCCTGCCTTAAAGCTCATCACTCAGTTACCCCTTCCCCTCACCCACCTGCCAACCCACTTTTTTACTTCTGACCAACAGAAATGTAACATAAAAAATTGGTGTCTTTTTCACCTACTGAATTTGTGGCCATTTGTTGTAGCAGCCGTTGGAAACTCATAATACCGATTGAGTCGTCCCTGGTTACCTGACCCACATTTGCGTCTTTGGTCTTTCACCTTCTTTTCCGCAGGCAGTGGGTGGCCAACAAGTGTAGGTTATAAATAAACACAGTTCCATTTGTTTTTAAACTTTCATGGTTCCTCTTCCTTCTATCCTTTTTCAACCTTTTACAACCAAGCTACTTTAAAAACAGTCTGAGGCAATGATTGTCAACTCTATCACCAAAATCACCTGAAGAGTTTTTCAATAGTGCAACTGCCCAGGATCTTCCACAGACCTGCTGAACTGGAACTCTCTCACCCCATCCACTCACTGAACTGTGGCACCTACCACACCAGTGAAACAATTCATGAGAAAGGGAATGTTTCTCCTCCTGCCCTCCATCTTCATAATCACCAAATATTGGCACCAAATTCAGTCTGCAGACTTCAAAACTCAGCTTCATTTAACTGTACCAATATCTTCTTTCCGGAGATTCTTTCTTGGCTTCTAGGTCCAGAGGTCATATGTCCCTGTGAACCAGATTCAAAATGTACCCTCAACATTCACCAGAATTCTCAATTCTTCTTCTGACAAGTTTTCAAAATCTGTTTATATAGGGCACTTCTTTTGGAGGGCAAGGGGGCTCTGAGGGTCTAAGTCCATTACCATGCTTATGTTTCTTACTAAAGCAAAGAGTGAATATATTTAAGTGTGTACATCTCAAACATGAGCTGTCCACGAGAAGATATCAGCTTTTCTCGGGTGAAGTATTTATTTCTCTGTGTAAAAATTCCCTCAGTGCTCAAATGAAATGCTCATGAGGTCTCCTAGACCAAGTTCACACAGAAGAAATTGCCCTTTTTCTGCGCTGGGGAATTTCAGGACAGGGAGCATTTATGTCCACACCCATCCCAGCCCCAGGTATCTGGCAACATGATTCTAGGGCTTTGTCAAAGATGATTTGAGTGTTGACACACTATATAGAACTTGGGAATAGTTTGCTCTGGCATCCAGAAACTGGTTTTTCTGACCAGGACACATATCTCGGAGCTTTCTTATACCTCCCAGTAAGAAAGCCTTCTTGGGGCAGGAACCCTCTCTCTAGACTGGGCTAGGCTTGGGAACTCCCCTTTATTTGGGAGGATCAATCTTTCCTTCCCCAAGAAGCCTTTCAGCACAGGTCTGGTTCGTCATTTTTTCTACCAAGAAGTCTAGTGTCTATGCAAATAGAATGTCTTAGTATCCAGTCCTAGCACCCCAGAATTCCAAAGATAAATATGCAGATGGTGGCTTCCCCCACCCTTCAGTGTAAGGTGAGATGAGAACAGAGAGAAGTCAGCCCAGATCAGCACCAGTTGGCAAAGGTACCACCAGCAGGACCTCAGAAAAGGATAGACCTTTCCACATGGAGGAAGCAAGTGGAAGCTTCCTATGTAATGCATCAAGCAAGAGTAGAGAGCTGCAGAAATAAGAATGCAGGATGGGAGAAAAGGGGCCACAGTAAAGAGACCACCCTGGTTGAGCTGGAGCATTTAAAAGACATGAAATTAGTTGAGTACCCAGGCTCAGATTCCAAAGGATCTTAAACACCAGCCGGTAGAGATTAGCTTTGGTGTTAGGGACACTAGGGATCTTTGTCTCTTTTAAAGCTGGAAAATGATCTAATGCTTAGGTTTCCATAAATAACCAACCAAAAGGAAGAAGGAAAGAGTGGCCAAATGTCTTCAGTTCCTCTTGGGCCTATTGCCTGATTTATCTTGGACCCCAAACACACAGACATGTGCAGATTTTCTTGGATTATTTATTTTGGTTTTAATGTACACAGTGGAGAACTCGATGTGAGCTTGGCTGGATGCTTCAGAGAAAAGGGCTGTGTTGTGTATGCATCTGTTGATGCAACTGGTGCAGACCATCTGTGGGTGGTTCCTGCCATTCTTAGCAGCCCTCCTTCTCTCTTGGAGAATGAAGGCTCCTACGCTGAGTCATTTGGTGGCCACTGAATTTTATTTTAGGAACGTGTCCTCAATACTGCAGGCTTCCCACTCACTATGCAGAAGCGAATGCCTTTGAGAAGAGGATTCCTATTTGTCTAACAACAGCTTGCTGCTGGGGCGATTTCTCTCTTTTGTCAACAGCTGAATGGGTAAAATGCTTAGCCTTTGATCTACAAGGGTGAGAGCATCTGGAGAAGAAGCTTAGCAGCCCGGAATGGTTTGAGTCTGAAATACATCTTTATGTCGCTCCACGTGAAGACGCATGTGGATCACTATTGCAGTGTTCCAGAAGAATCAGAATCATAAAGCTTAAAAACTGGAAGGGACCCAAGAGTCCCAACTGCCTACAAATCACATGAAGTCCCTTTACAGCAGTCCTAGTAAGGGGCCACCCTGCTTCTTCTTGCTAGCTTCTTGCGACAGAAGACTCACTACCTTGAAAAGATTTCTAACCCATGGTACCCAGGAAGTTCATACACTGTTTCTGTAAGCACTTTTCGAGAGATTGAGTTATACGTGTTAAAAGCACACCAGAAATCATCCCTGCAGAGCCTGCAAATTCATACCTAGGAATGTATCTAAGGAAATAAATGAATGAATGAATCAACATATAATGTTCCTCTCTGTGTCCAGTAGTAAGGAGATTAAATGAATTAAAAACCATGTTGTAGAATAATAAGTATTAATATGCAAAAGTGGTAATAGCTATCATTTTAAGTACTCGTTCTGTGCCATTTCCGAGAGCTTTCCATGTATTATTTTACTTATTACTCATTTAGTCTTGGTGTTTTGTGGTGTGTGTGTGTGTGTGTGTGTGTGTGTGTGTGTGTTTGGAGGTTGGAAAGGTCAGGGATTCTGTGAACACTTTAGAGTTTATGAGGAGGAGCTGGTGGTGTCTCCCCCAACACTTAGGCTAGCTTTTGAATTGCCAACCCTGCCCCAGCTGTGTGCCTCCCTAGAATTGAACAAGACATTTCCCCACTTTGCTTCTTATCCTCTGGTTGGTTGGCGTCAGTCACTTTTCTCCTCCCACCCAGACAAGACAGGTTCCCTGAAGAGTTAGGATTTTTTGGAAGACTTTGAAGAAAGCAGGGGAATATCATTGGGTAAAGCTCTGAGGAAGGGAAACTGAATGATGATGGGTCTTCTAAACGCATGCTAGTGCTTAATTGTTTCTGATGGTCTTTGGGCAGCCTGAGACTCTCCTAATTTTCTTGATCTCTCACCCCTGGGGAAGTGCTGCATTATCTGTCACAATGGACCATGAACCTGGCTTCCTCATGGCAGTTCTAGAACGACTCTACTGTCTTTCTAGCTATGAGCTATGACTTTCCTGGACCTTAGCTAATATCACAATGGTTGGAAGAGGCTTTGGGTCTCCCTGAGCTCTTGTTTGCACAGAGAACCTTTGATAAAAGGGGCCAGATTGGTGCCAGAGAGTTTTTCTCATGTCTTGTTTGAAACTTGACCAGTTTTTTTTATGATAAAGTATAATTTTAATAATATAGAGTTGGTTTCTTATTAAATCAAAGGAGAAAGATATCAAGCGTGATAGGTATTGTACTTTAAGTTGATTACAAAAAAGCATTTATTGAGGGTTAACCACTAGACAATGGATAGAAAATCAATTACACGGTAGTTAAACATCCAATAATATGTGTTTTAATGAACAATTCATATTTAACACCTCTTATGAAATAATGAACTGTGTTGGAGTTTTGGGGTAGCCAAGCAGCAGCTGGGCTAGAGGAATTAACTCTTGAGAAGCCTGACACCATGTTTTGTCAAATAGCATCTCGTGGCATCATGGTATATGAGGGCTGTTTCACTTCCCACTCCAGCATCTTGCTTCCCAACAGCTTAAATGACCACATAGCTTGTTAAGAGTCACCCATCTAGACTGAGATCCAAGACTGCACTGACATCAGATTGGTATAAAAGAGCAGGTCATTATTTTGAGCTCACTAAGATGATGCCATGCATTATGAAATTAACATTTCTGTATTTCTTTAGATAATATTGAGTCGGAGGATCCTTTTTTCTTCCTGTCCCAGTCTATAGAGACCCATCTCTCTGTTGTCTGCCATATTGTCTGCCCCATGTAGGTGAGAACCTGACTCAGGACTCTATCTTTTTTTTTTTTTTTTTTTAAATCTTATCTATTTAAGAGAGAGACAGAGAAAGAGAGAGAAAGCATGAGGAGACAGGGAAAAGCAGAAGCCCTGATGGGCAGGGAGCCCGATGCAGGACTCAATCCCAGGACCCTGAGATCATGACCTGAGCCGAAGGCAGATGCTCAACTGACTGAGCCATCCAGGTGCCCCAGAACTCTGTATTTTTAAATGAGATTTGCGTGGACTGTGTTCATGACTAATTCAATTCAGTTGCTATTCATACTTTTCCTTCTTACTACGCTGCCCAATCAAGTATGATTTCAAGATAGGAAGGGGCCATCTAGTTTCAAAACCTGCCAAGCCACCCACACCTCTGGCTTCATTGAAAATTGTTCTGGAATTCCCTGTCTCTACTTCTGCTCTGGGTTCTATAATGCGCAGCTAGCATTTTCAAAGGAGTTCACAGTTTGTGCCTCTAGAATCAGGCACAAACTGGTAGTGTCCTTCGGTTTAGCCAATTCACAGATGTTTTGCAGAGTTACAGGAGAGGTGAAGGAGAGAGCAAAGAGTAGAAGACAAGAAGGAAATAGCAGTGTTGAGGTGGCAATTGAAAACCAGAACCAGTGAGGCAGGGAGAATACAAAATGGCTATTTCATGGGTAGAAGAACACTATGGGGATGGTTTGCTCATGAGTAGAAGCTGAGTGAGAAAAGGACAGTAGGAGTGTGTAAGCTATTGACTCAGAAAACACTGGCTTTGGCTGTCATTATGAGACTCAGAAAACTCAGCTGAGGTAAGTAGAAGGTTAGCAGTTAGGAGCTTAGGCTCTAGAGCCCAGCAGACTAGATTTCTGGTTCTTTCTGACACTTGCTAGCTTACGTGGCTAGGAAGTCCTTTAACCCCTCTGGGTCTGGAGATGCAAAACCTGGACAGTCATACCACATACCTAGTACAATGTCTGCCACATTCTAGTCACTCAGTACATATTGAACAACGTGTGTACACTTTCTATGGTCATTTTATCCAAATAAATTGCAAAAACCCAGGTAGGACATTTAATGTAGGACATTTAAATAAGTTATTTACATTAAATTTACATAATAAATAACTTATCGTTATACTTATGTATAAGTATTGTTATACTTATGTATAAGCATACATGTATAAGCATACATAAGTATAACAATAATAACGAGAATTATAATTGTACCTATTTTTAAAAAATACAAACACTCGATTTTCTGTTGCCATCTGATCTTATTATGCAAATGATGTCTTCCTGTTATCAATATTGGGACCTATTTTGTGAGTTCTTATCATAGTGACTGACGTAAAACATGTTTTAAGATAGGTCAATTAAAGTAATCAATTGTAGAACTGTAGAGTGGGAGGTCACGTCCCTGAACATCGAGTCTAGCCTCTAGATTTTATAGGCACAGCCTGTAAATCCTTTTCTTGCCACATAGAAATCCCTATTAGCAGAATGGCATTTGGTTCATGAGGATCCTGAGGCCCATGGAGGCTAGGTGGTTTGGACTAGGTGACCTGGTTTGTGAGGATCAAACCAGAATTATATCCCTGATCATGCAGTTCCCAGTGTGGCAGCAACCAAGTCTTCCCTTCTAGGAGCAAAGGTGGCCACCAGTTGTAGAACCTGGAGGCCACTGTCTGAGATGTGACAGTGCCAGGGGCCTCACTCTCAATTCAGAGGAAGAACTATGACTTAGAGCCCCTGTGAGACCTGGTATCTAAGTTTGGGGTTCTTCTTCTCACAAGGGGGTTGAGCCCTGGTACTAGGGCACTGGGTTCCAGTGTCGAATTCTTGGCAGCTCTGGGTAGGATTCTGGACTCCCATCTGAATTTCTAAAATGCCAGCTCAGGCTCTGAGGTCTGAAGAGGCCCCAGTCTAGCAGCAGCTGCCATAGGTTGTGGGAAAGGCACGTGACATGTGCCAGGAGTGAGCCAAAAAAGGTGGCGAGTAACAAGGTCCTTGTAGCAGGATTAAGAATCAAATTGAGGGACACCTGGGTGGCTCAGTGGTTGAGCATCTGCCATTGGCTCAGGTCGTGGTCCTGGGTCCTGGGATCAAGTCCCACACTGGGGGCTCCCCAGGAAGAACCTGCTTCTCCTTCTGCCTGTGTCTCTGCTCTGTGTCCCTCATGAATAAATAAAATCCTCAAAAAAAAAAAAAAGAATCAAATTTACATGAGACAGATTAACAGGAGAAAATCAGACAATAAGTCTATATATGGGGAATCCACATAGACATGGAAATTCCAAAGACCATCAGGCAAAATGAAGTATACATGTCATCCTGAACTAAGAAGGGGGTGGGAGGAAGGGTGTGGGACTTCAGAGAAAAGGAATGCACTTCATGGGACTCTAAGAAGAACAGATGTTTGGTAATTAGATGTTTGCCTGATGTATAGATGGGTCACTCAGCTAAAATACATCTGTTAATAGCTCTTATTCTGGGAGAGACCCCCAATTTAGATTCTTTTGTGTGGTTACAGGAGGGACCCAAGTTTCTCCGGAGCCTTCAGGGTCTAGTTGCTTTCTGCTTAAAATAATCTACTTGCCAAAGTGACACACTCCGGGTGGGGGGCTGAACCCCATCAGAAGTCAGGGCATTTGGGGAAGGAAGTAGTAGTCATGTTCCTTAGACAGTGCATCCCTACTTTTTATGGCTGGTGTGCTGGCTTGATCAAAGGGAAATTTGCCTAGAAGCAGGAACTGGGAGAGATTTGGAGCACAGAGCACAAAGGGAGAAGGTTATGTGAGGACTTGCATCCAAGAAGCATTGGGTCCTGGTTTCCTGTAGCCGCTCCCCCCTCCGCCCCCATTCCTTCAGGACTTCAATCCCAGGACCTCTTAGCGAAAGTCCTGACACATGACCAGTACTCAATATGTGTCTGATGAATGAATGAATGAATCCATGCATGAAAAGGATTTTAGAGCTAGAAGGGACCTTAATGAACTTTGAGTGATGATTATAACCAATACCGTTGCAATTATTAATTCTGAAAAAACAACTCCTCAAGACCTAACAAAAGCTTGAAAATGAAGAGTTTATGATCATCAACATGCTTCTTGTTGTCACAGTCATGCTGGTGGCCTGCATGGGACTTTCCCTCCTCTTTTCCAGATGTTTCAAGTTGATGGGAAGGCTTCAGTGTAGGAGCCCAGTGCATGCGGGACATCTGTTGTGAGTCTCATGAGGCTCTTAGGCAGCAGTAGGGCAGCAGCTTCCGCTGACGGCACCAGGGGAAAACCTGAGCTCTGTTTCCCCACAGCCCAGGGGAGCATATCTAAAGGTCTGCTACATCTCGAATACAGATCTAAAGATCCTGAACAGCCCCAGGCCACATTCCCCCAGGGACCTTGTGGGGACATGCAGGGTTAGGGGGACAGTGACTTCTTTCCAAAGGACCAGAAGTGCCGGCTGGAAGGAGGGTGAAGGGAGCAGGAGCAGAGATGGGTCTGCAGTCCCTCCAGGAAGTGAGGGAGGGCCTCTCCCGCCCCGACGCAGCCCATCACATCGCACCTGGGCCTGAATGTCGCTGATAGTGGCCGAGGAGCTGCAGGCTGCAGACACCGGGATGCCCGAGAAGGGATTGTGGTGGCCTTGTCATTACAGAAATCACACCGGACAGCAGCAAGGTGGTGGGGGTGGGGTGCAGCAGAGAACAGGGCCCTGAGAATCTTCGAACATGTCAAAGCAGTTTTGTCATTGTGAGAGCAAACCCAAAGCGAAGCATAATGGAGAACTCGAGGCAGATAGAGTCTGTCAGTGAGATTTAATTTGTTTCAGAACTGAGAGAGTTGCGAGAGCCCCCATTCTTGATTGGAGTGGACAGCAGAGAGGTGGGAGCGTGCAGGGCTGGAGCTATTCATTCCAGATAGGACTCGGGTAAACCAATCGGATAAATCTCTTCATTAGGGTCTTGAGTAAAAGGCAAGTGGAAAGAGGGCAGAGCACAGCCTGTAGATTAAATTTGGTCAGAGCCAATATCTGACAATCCCCCATGCTGTTATCCAAATGAAAGCTAATGCAACTATGAATTAGCAGCCCCAGGAGCAATGGAGGAGGGGATTTGATTCTCTCCAGCTCTGCTCTAGTCTAGACTGAGAGGAACCACGGGAAGCTGGCGTCTCGCTCCTTCAAGACATGCAGGTATTGGCAGGGAGTGGCGGGGTGCAAGGTGCCCCACTTGGGCTTCCCCGCTCAAATCTCAAGAGTGTGGGCCTCCATCACGCCTTACGTGGGATCAGCCAGCTCCGAGAAGGCCCAAGGTGAGCCCTACCTCTTCTGGAAGGTTTCTGCTGCAAGGGAGCCCTTCCCCTCTGTGGGAATTTGGTCATTCATCCTCTCACCTTCCTCTTGCCAACCTTGAGCATGACTCTCCCGCCGGTGAGCCCTGGACAGAGCTCTCTGGCTGGCACTTGAGATCTAAATCAAGAAGTCCCCCTGACGGGAGCTACACTTGTGGCGAGCACCGTAGAAAGTACAGGATCGTCCGATCATTACTTAGCACGCCTGAAACTAATATAATGTTGTGTGTCAACTCTACTGCAATTAACAACAAACAAAATTAAGGAGTCCCCACCCTGCTTGAATCAGTGATAGTGTATCACCCTCCCCTGGTAACCTTGAGAGCAGCCATTCCTCCACTTTGTTTTCCACAGAACAGAATGTTAATGAAACTAAGAGGACATAGGGGACCACGGATGGCCTTCCCTCCATTTATGGAGATTGCTCCACAATGCTTCCCTTAGATGAGATGCCTGCCCTTGACCCCTCACATCTGTCATTCTGGTCCCATTGACCTTGCAGTCATGCCCTTTCCCCCGCCTTCCAACCCACATGACACTTACACTCAGAAATGTATTCGATATGAATGCATTATTATTCATTTATCTTTTAGTCTGTTGATTTAATCTTGTCCTGGGCTCGTCCTTCACCCGTGAGCCATGGTATTGTGTAAATAGGATCTTAGGTTCCTAATAGGCAAAGTCAGCCGTGTCTAGGCAATTCTGTTTGTACAATGCAATCTCTAAAGGCGCCTTCTTTTGATGATGTTGGTGATAATGATATCAGATTGTACCGAGAAGGGCAGAGAAAAGCCATGATTAGTTCCAAGAGTGAGGCGTTCAGTGGCAGAGATGGAATGTCCCTCCATCCCTCCCTGGGACAGGGCTTTCACTCTCAGGGAGTGGGTAAAAGAAGAGAAAGGATGAAGATGAATGCTTTACCATGACGGCTGCTCAAGGCCCAAAGCCATCTCAAAAGCCAATCCCCGAGAACCCCAAGGGAAAGGCCCAGTGGAGCAGCACCAGGGCTTATGGCATTGATGGGAACATTTATCAGAAATCTGTGCAAATGAGAGCACTGGAGCAGAGGCTCGTTCCAAGAGACTTTGTCTACAGTGGGTGGGGGTTGGGGGATATCTTAGAATAAAATCTTTTAATGTTCCTCTCCACAGCAATATAGGCTCCATAATATGACAAATCGGAGCTCCTGCCATACTTTACTGCCTGCATGTTAATGAGCCAATCCCATGTAACAGAGCCATTGGGTTGGGGGGGGGGGCATTTACAAACAACTTGGCTTTGAGAGAGAGAGAGAGAGAGAGAGAGGAGATAAGATTGCATTGAGAGCAGCAGGCCTAGAAGAGGAGACTACCTCCTTGTGATGCCTGGGACTTACAGAGAGAGCCCCCTAGGAGAGTCTCTGCTCCTGGAGTGGCCACATGGTGATGGCCAGGAAGGGCTTCTGAGACTCTGAGACTGCATGCCACTGAAGGACCCCATTCATTAAAATAATATGCAAAACACCCTCCAGCACATGCCACCAGGCTCCCAGGATGAATGCAGGTCACTGTCACCAGCCAGCTGCCACTCTGCAGTGCTTGAGTGACCCTCTCCAGCTTGGGAGAGCCAGGGAGGGAATGGGACCTAGGCTTTTCACAGAGGGGGTCAGCCCCTGTTCAAAAGCAGGTTTAGGGTTATGTCCAGATCCCTTATTAGTAGGTTCTCTTGGGGTCACTTTGTTACCTCAATAGGGTGATACAGTGGCCAGTGGGATTGGGCCTTTTGGAACACTAGAGATCTTGTTATAAGGACAATGATGATGGTGATGATGATGATGGTGATAATACATACTCAGTGCTTGCCATGTGCTGGGCTTGGCACCGGGGGTTTTAGATGCATGGATCATTTAGTCCTTATTCTTAATACTTGTTAATACTGGGATGCCTGGGTGGCTCAGCGGTTAAGCATCTGCCTTAGGCTCAGAGTGTGATCCCGGAGTCTCAGGATCGAGTCCCACATCGGGCTCCCTGCAGGGAGCCTGCTTCTCCGTCTGCCTGTGTCTCTGCCTCTGTGTGTGTGTGTGTCTCTCATGAATAAATAAAATCTTTTTAAAAATACTTGTTAATACAGTTATTCCATTTTTATGATGAGTAAACTAAGGCTCGAAGACATTAATAATAGCTTGATCACAATTATAAAGCTCCTCCGTGATGTAGAATGCAAACGTATTCCTCATGGGAAGAGCCTGAACGGAGCTCCCTTGAAATATGTCACATCACAGAATACTTAAACTGGAAGGAATTTGGACATCATCTGGCCCAGCCTTTCTCATTACTCAGGTGAAAAAAACAGCAGCCTGGAAAACACAGGCGATCTCTGCTAGGCAAAGCCACCAGGAAGTGGCAAAGGCCACTCTTCTGAATTCTGGTGCTTTGTTCTGTTCACTTTCACACATTCATTCTCTTTCAGTTTGGCGTGTTGCGGGATTTTCGTTTTTAGGTAACGAGTTGATGGCTGGTGGTGAATTCAGTGCACGACAGAACTAAAACACCTAAAATTGGGAAATAACCAAGGGGACAGCTCGGGTCCATTGAGCAGCTATTGTTGGGGTGAGATAGAGACCTGGTATGCCTGCCGTCTCCCCAGGGACACATCACCTGAGATGGGAGCAGCCCCCTTGGGGCTGTGAGAGATGGAGATACTTGGGTCTGGTCCTGGGGTCCTTGTTCATCCAGGCTTGTACCTGAATACTCAAAGAAGACCAAGGCCACAGAACAAGGAGGTGCCCAGAGATGGGCCTCCTCTCTTGTCCACCTGAGTGCACACAGCCCAGGCTCTCGGCTGGAGCGATGTAAACACCAGTTTATGTAGCACGTGGGCCTGGCTGCCTAAGGATCACCCTGGAGAGTAATTTAAAGGCAGATTCCTAAGCCCTACTCCCAGACCATCGGATTCAGTAAGTCTAGGTTACTATTCATCTCTATTTTTTAAATTGCCTCCCAGGTGATTGTGATTATCAGCCAGAGTTTTAGCCACTACTGAAGGCTCTGATGCCATCGGGCAGGAACACAGCAGCAGGCAGAAAGATCAGCTAACAAGGATGGCCAGCTAAATGTAAAAAGGTGGCAGAGGGTTTTGGGGGAGTTTTCTTGGTTTTGTTTTTTGCTCTAACCTCTGAGCTCCTGCCAACAATGATGCTGAGCATGGTTCTGATGTTGAGGAACCAGAGAAAGTGGACTTATGAGTAAGGTCCATGATCTTAATGCAGATGAAATTTTCAATAATTACAACTTCTTGTCAAACATGAAGGCTCAATTGAAAGGAAATCATGGACAGTGTCTGAATCGTCTCGATCAATTCGCCTATGTGTGTATTATCCCCGGTCGTCAACAGATAAAGCACCCATCATGCGAGGTAATTATCTGGATAAGTGAGGCAGCTAATAATAGCATAATAGCAAAGACCAATTCGGCAGTAACCCAACCATGAGTGAATTCCATGGGACAACTCAGGCTGATGTAGCTGGAGGAGACGAGAGCAGAGCACAGTCCAAATAGCTCCATGACAATCATGGCCTCATTTGGTGCCATCGGCCATAATAAAGGGCTAAGTCACTGCCTATGGGAGCAAAGAGGTAAAGACAAGGGTGAGTTAGAAGAATTGTGAGACCTTCCCTCAGGTCTCCGGCTGACAATGTCCCTAAGGAAGGCATTACGAGCCACGTGACCAGAAGAATATGGCAAACTCGATATTAAGAACATGGCCTTAGCACGTAGAATGAATGTCTGGCTCCTCTTGGTGAAGCAGAGGAGCATGAACATGCACATGCACGCATGCACATGCACACGTGCGCACGTGCACACACACACTCTCTGTGGAAATGGGGAAAAGTTACTTCTCTCTGCTGTAAATTTAAATGAAGTCCGGAGTAGTGAAGGCCATTTGTAAGGTCTGCTGAGCTAATGGATTCATAATGACTTTTAAAGCTTCACTCGGGTAAGAAATACTGTTCATTTTTTAATTGCATATAATTATACTTTTTCATAATCTAGGGCAGCATAGAAAAAGTAAATCTACTGGCTTAATTATAAATCTTTTTATTATCTGGAACCCTGCTGAAATAAAAGGAAAGAAACAACTATTGTTTTATATATATCAAGTAAAAAGAATTTTTTAAAAAATACCCTTAATGTTAAATGAGTTACAATGCTTTTGACGGGAGAACACTGGTTTGTTTCAACATTTGATACTCCTTTGGGGGAAGGCTGTTTGTAGAAGTGCCAGGGCATTCTGACCTGCCTGTGGTCCAAACTGCTTCTTGTCCTAAGGGAGTGGGCATTTGCTGGTCTGTTCAATAAGCTAAGAGTCCCTTTTTATCTCTAGAGGCAGACTCTGGGAAAAGCTTCAAGCTTGAAGGGGCAGGAGGGGGGGCAGTGCAGTGCTCTGGGAAGAGGTGAAAAGTTTGAGTAGCTGAAGCTCCCAGGAGCACAATCAGTTTACTCTTTCCACTGGGTTTCCCCCTCATCATCTTCCGAGGCCCTCGTAGGAGCCTCGTAGGACCCTGTGGCTCGCTCACAGTGACCCTGGGGAAAAAGATGCACCTCTGAAGGACACAGGATGAGAACTTGGCCAGGAACATTCACTGTCCTCATGGAGTTAAGATGTGCTGCACTCTTCGTTTCTGGTGCAGTGGAAATGCGGAATCGATCCCATATAGGAAAAGAGCACCATCTGGGAAGAGAGAGCAAGTTTGGGCCTACTCACCTGTGTCTGAGGGAGGGAGAGGAGACTCACAAAAAACACAGGGAGGTTCCCCAAGTTCAGCTCTCTGCTATGTTCTCCCACAAACAGGTCAGAGGACCTGTGTCCAGGAGACAGCCATCCGGGTGGGCGCTCGAGCTCCCCGGCAGCACCACCTGAGCCCTTTGCTGAACAGTCCTGAGGACCTGGCTTCTCCTTGACCCAGAACTCCACGATCCCTTGAAAAGGCATCAATCCTTGGGTGCCTTGTTTAAGGGACTCGGTTATTCAGCCGTTGTTGGGGAGGCAGGGAACCCACAAAGAAAAACTAATGAAGCTCTTAAAGGCTGAGGAACCCATCTGGGCCATGATAGAGACGGATGGTGGGACAGCCCATCTCAGAAGGGGGACCTGACTTTCTGAACAGAGCCAGCAGGCAGCAGTTAACATGTCTAAATCCCTCTGATCCCTCTGAACTACTTTAGACGAGCCTGCCCCGATTCCAGCCACACGCACAGACCCCCGTGGCCCCTTAAGAGCCCTGCAGGCTACCCTTCCTGGGCTCAGAATGACGAGCACCACTGGGGATGCGCGGCATGTGTCTGGTGCTGCACAAGAACTGCTTGTCTCTCGGAAGCCTGTGCCCCAGCAGCCCCCCCGGGCTGCTCTCAGCCCCCCAACACGTAGATTCCTTTCTCCTCCTGCTCACTCCAGGCTCCACACTGCTGTCCTCAGGCCTGAGCTGCCAAAAAAGGGGCGTTTTCACTTGAACCCCTCTCTGGAGAAAGAAGCAGAATGTCACCTCTCCTGGGGAGAACTCCCTTGATGCCCTCTGATGCCTGCAATTGCTGTGGGTTTCCTGGAATAGGTGAACTTTAGGGTACAGAAGTGGTCACGCACAGTGAAAGGACCATGGACAATCGTGTCCAGAAATTTATGTTATCGTGTAAAGTAGGACCTTGGCCACACCCGTGCAAGCACAATGAGTTTTGCTAGCCAACCTGAACCCCACTAGGAATCACCCGGTCCCATTTCCTGGCATATCAGGCTTTTAATCACTGCTCACTTAATCCTGGGGAGCGTGCTTTTATTCCTCTAGGCTCATACCCGACAAGACACATGCCAGTTGCGCTCACTTGGGCAATGTTCTGGACCTTCCCAACCTCGGTGTGCTCATCCATAAAATGGGTGTCATCATACCTAATTTGCAGAGTTATAGGAATTAGAGAAAAGTCAAGTACCTAATGAAGTCTGAGGCCTGGCACCTACTCAGCACTCCACAGGTGGTTCCTGTTGTCGTCCCCGGTGGTTACCACGTTACTAGATTCAGAAAGCCGGGTAGACACACTTCCTGGCAGTCTGACCTTGGATGAGTGGCATAGTTTTCCAGAGCCTCAGATGGAGCGTCTGCGAAGTGCACCTTATGATTTCTATCTTACCAGGTAGCGAGAGGTTTGGCAACCACAAACCAGACCCACGCGCAATGATTGAAACAAGCAGTGAGACTCATTCATCTCACTTAAGTCTTGCGGGGAGATGCTGCTACAGTGGGTTTGGCAGCTTTACCATGTCAGGACAAGCATCTTCGGGACTCCCTGGGGCTCTTAGGTCCTTTCGTATGGGCTCCTCCCTCCGTGGCCCCAATATGACTTGCTGTCCCGTAAAGGTCCCATCCCTGATCCAGGCACAGGGAAGGGAGGAAGAGGAAGGGACAGAGGACCTGCCTCTTGTGTCAGAAGAGCCAACGCTTTCCCCAGAGCCCACCCAGCAAATAGGTGCTCACATCTCATTGCCTGCAACAGGAGGCGGGTCGGGCCAGTCCACCAACAGCGTTTGCCGCACAGCCACTGATGGGGCTGCTGGGAGAACAGATGGGCTCGTGTATGTTCAAGCTTTTTGTAAGAGCTTTATACAACTAAGTTATTATCCTTACTCTGGCTCTTGTACAGAGGAGAGGCCAGTCAACTGGTAAGTGATAACTATATTGTTCAGGCCTTTTAACCCCCACTGAGATAAATGGAAGGCATTCGGAAGGCAATGGTTGTTTTAGTACTGGCCCATAGGTCATATCCTCTTTCTGACCAAGCTGGGGGTTATCCTGTCTCACTCTGCTGGTGAGATGATGTTTGAATTGGGCTTGGTGACTTCAATTGTCTCTGCTTGACATAAGTAGGAGGCTCTGTCCTAGATAAATAGAGCGACTTTCTGGTACCAGCAGGAGGTATTCCTGAAAGGCTCGTTCGCCAGTAATGGGGTGATGTTAAATTAATCATAGGTAGTCTCCTTAATGTGTGCCCTCCCATTCACGTACCCTCCTGACATCCTTAATAAGCATCTGCTATTTTTAACAGCTTTATTGAGGCATAATTTACATACCATAAAATTCACTATGTGTACAATTGAATGATTTTTAGTAAATTTACACAGTTGTGCAACCATTCCTACAATCCAGTTTTAGAATAATTTAGCCTCCCCTAAAAGGTGTCCCCTGCCCATTTCCGGACAATCCCCACGACCCCAGCCACTCCCACCCTGCTCCAGATTAACTACCAAGCTACTTTCCATCTCTGGATTTCCCTTCACTGGACATTTCACGTCAATGGATGGAGTACAACTATGTACTCTCCTGTGTCTGGCTTCTTTCACTCAGCATGTTGTTGAAGTTCATCCACGAAGTTGTAGCATGCGTCAGTAGTTAGTCCCCTTTTGTTGCCAAATAGCATTTCATTGTAGGGATAAACAGTGATAAACATTTCAGTTCCTTCCATTTTTTTTCTAATTATGACTATGAGGCTGTGAACATTCACGTATATGACATTTTGTGGACACACATTTTCATTTCTCTTGAGTAGATATCTAGGAGATGAGTTGCTGCATCATATGATAACTTTATGTGTAACATTTTAAGAAACTATCAAGCTGTTTTCCATGTTTTACCAGATTGCTGCATTTGTTACCATCGATGAACCTTCCTGGACACACTATTACCTAACTTCCATAGTTTATGTTGTAGGGTTCACTCTTGGTGTTGTACACTCTATTTATGAGTTTTGAGAAACGTATAATGACATGGATCCACCATTAGGGAATTATACAGAATAGTTTTGCTGCTCCAAAAATCCTCTATGTTCTACCTATTTATCTTTCCTTCTTTTCAACCCCTGGCAACCACTAATCTTTTTACTGTCTCCACAGTTTTGCCTCTTCCAGAATGTCATGTGGTTATTCATAAAATATGGAGCGTTTTCAGATTGGCTTCTTTCACTTAGCAATGTGCACTTAAGTTTCCTCCATATCTTTCCATGGCTTTTTCAGCTCATATCTCTTGGTCCCTGAATAATATTCCATTTTATGGATGTACATTTATTTATCCATTTATCCATTCCTACTGGAGGACATCTTGGTTGCTTCCAAGTATCGCCAGTGATGAAGACAGTTGCTACTATAAAATAATCTAGGTGCAGGTTTTTGTGTGGACATAAGTTTTCAATTCCTTTAGGTAAATATGAGTATGCTTATTGGATCATAAGTATATGGTTAGTTTTATAAGAAACTGCCAAACAATCTTCCAAAATGGTTGTGCCATCTTGTATTTCCACGAGCAATGAAAGAGAGTTCTTGTGTCTCCACATCCTCGCCAACACTTGCTATTGTTAGCGTTTTGGACTTTGACCATTTGAATAGCTGCATAGCGGCATCTCTTTGTTGTTTTAATTTATAATTCCTTAATGACATATGATATGGAACATCTGTTTAAAAGTGTATTCACCATGTGTGTATCTTCTCAGGTGACGTATCTCTTCAGGTGTTTTGCTCATGTGTTGACTTTCTTATTGCTGATTTTCAAAAGTTCTTACTGTATTTTGGATAATAGTCCTCTATCAAATATGTCTCTTGCTATATGTTCTTTCAGTCTGTGACTTGTCTTCTCGTTCTCTTTTTGCCCATTTTTAAATTAGGTTGTTTGCTTTCTTATTACTTTTTAAAAGAGTTATTTCTATGTTCTGGATACATATTATTTATCAAGTATATGATTTTCAAAATGTCTTCCCATTGTGTGGCTTATCTTTTCATTTTTGTAATGATATCTTTTGAAGTGTAGATGTTTTTAATTTTGATGGAATCCAGTTCTTTAATGTATTCCATTATGGATCATGATTTTGCTGTTTATCAAGAAAGTCTGCCTCACCCAAGGTCACAATCATTTTCTACCATGTTTTCTTTTAAAAGTTTTATAGTTTTAGCTATAACACTTAGGTCTGTATCAATTTTGGGTAAATTTGTGTGGTGTGAGGCAGAGGTCTAAACTCATACTTTTGCATGTGACTATCCAACTATTCTAACACCATTTGTTGAAAAAAAGAAAAACTATGCTCCCATTGAATTGCCTTGACATCTCTTTAAAATGTCAGTTGGCTGTAAATGTATAGGTTTACTTCTGGACTTTGAATTCTGTTCCATTGATTTAAATGTCTGTCCTTATGTAAGAACCACACTGCGTGGGCTACCATAATATATTTAAAAATCAGGAAATGTACATTCCATAGTACTCCAACTTTGTTCTTTTTCAAAATTGTTTTGACTCTTGTGGGTTTCTTGCATTTCTGTATAAATCTTGAGGTTGGGGGAACCCTGGGTGGCGCAGCGGGTTTAGTGCCTGCCTTTGGCCCAGGGCGTGATCCTGGAGATCCAGGATCGAATCCCACGTCGGGCTCCCGGTGCATGGAGCCTGCTTCTCCCTCTGCCTATGTCTCTGCCCCTCTCTCTCTCTCTCTCTCTCTCTGTGACTATCATAAATAATAAATAAAAAAAATAAAGTTTAAAAAAAAATCTTGAGGTTGGGAGGTCATATTTCTGAAAAACAAACAAACAACCCTGCTGAAATTTTAATAGGGATTGTGTTTCTAATTAGAGTGATTTGGGAACAATTGTCACTTAATATTTTTGAATCTTCCTATCCATGAACATGGAATGTCTCTCCACTTATCTAGAACTTCTTTAATTTCTCTCAATGATGTTTTCTGGTTGGCAGTGTATGAATTTTTCACTTCTTTTGTTAGATGTATTCCTAAGTGTTTTATTGTTTTTTATACTATTGAAAAGATTTTCTTAATTTTTGGATTTGGATTACTGCCAGTATGTAAAAAGAAAATTAATTCCTGTGTCTTGATCTTGCATCCTGTGAGCTCATCGAAATCATTTATCCTAGCAATTTTTTTGTAGACTCTTAGGATTTCTCACCGTAGAATGAGCTACAAGTAAAAAGTTTTCCTTCCTTCTTCCTTCCAGTCTGGTTGCCAAGTATCTGTTATTCAATTTGGAATTTCATAAAACATTCAAAGAAAGTGTAGAGGAGGTCTCCAGGGAAGACCAGGTGAGGACTAGGGTGGGCAACAGGGCCTGCAAATTGGAACTGAGTGGCAAAAGACACAGGGAGTTTCTCATTAGGCTGCAATGAGTTTAGAATTCCTACTCATTTCCCAAGGAGCTTAGCATGAAGGAACTGCCACACACAAGGCATGCCTGGGTTTGACGATAGGGACTTCGATGAAAAGACAGAAGACACGTTGTTGTCGAGGCCCTTTCAGCAAAATAAAACTACTCTAGGATTTTTTACTTTGTTCCACGAAGAAATGATTCATTCCTCTCCCCCATTAATCTGAATTTCCTTCTCTGCTAAGCAAGGGCTGGCTGGTACCCCATCTCTTCCAAATAGAGATGGAGAAATAGTGACACAAAGGTGGCCAAAGAATAGTCGAGAAGGCCTTGTGTATGTGAGTCTATCTGCCACCACAACAGTAATTCCAAACTCAGAACAGCCATGCTTACTCCTCTCCAGTGGAGTGCCTTTTAAATAATCTCTCATTATTTAACATGCAATGGCTATTACTGCTATGTGAGCTGTTATCTATTTATGTTGACTATTAATAAATTATTAGACCATATTGTGTGGGTTTTAATAACTCCATAGGAAGAGAAGCGTGGCCAGGAGGTGAAATCTCAGGCAATTACAAATTCATAGGTTGAGTTAATTTTTTTCTAACACACAGAAGCTGTTCACTTACAAGTAAATTAAATACAGAAGCCTGTTGCCCTTACTTAGAATTCTGGTCATGCAAAGAGAAGAAACTCACAGCAGATGCACAGTTCCTGGTGGGGAGAACCTGCGGGGAGTAGGCCAGAGCAGGGACTGCCCAAGGCAAGCCCTGATGCTTGTTAGGTTGCATGCATTGAGCCTTGCCCTTCTGTGTGGGCCGAAAACCTCCATCAGGACATGAATGTTGATGGTCGTGGTCATATATGTGTGAGACCAGGCAGGGCTTTTAAAATGTATTCTTCTAAATCAGCCTTGAAATAGGACCCCCCAAATTGGCCCGCTTGACTGCTTCCTAGATGAGACCCAGGACCCCACTCACACACATGTCCGTGCTTATTCTAGACAAACCAGGGAGAGGCCATTTGAAAATCAGGATTAGAGTGTCAGCCAGGGAGATTCTTGATGAACTCTGCTCTGAGAGGTCAGACAGAGGCAGAGAAAGCACCATGCTTCAGCCGCAAAATGGAAATGGACTCAAATCATTTTCTTGTCAGCCAGGATTTTAAAATCAATACCCAGCCTCCTTGATACATTTTTATTCTCTTTCTTCTTTTCTTGCTGTCTGCTGAGGGTGATGATAGATTTCCTTTTCCAAGTAGCTGTGGAAATAAAATCCTTCTCCTCTCCTTGGGACAAGTGTGCTGTGTCCACACCCATGGAGGTGAGAGCAAACCTACTTTCACAGCTCTCCAGGTGGTGGCACGCCTTGGCTGGGCACACCACTTGTCATCATCTTTCCCTCTTGCTGGGAGGGGCTGACTCCACTTTGCCTCCCTCGTTGCTTCCATCTGGAAACCAGTGACCATCTTTCCTAAGATATCATGAGGAAGAATGAATACAGGAACATGGCTGTTTCCATTCCACACTTGAGTTATTTTGACAAGTGGTTCTACTCAAAGATCTTCACTCTTATCCTTTTCTGCTAGAAAACAGATTTGGCAATAACATGGGTTCATTCTCTAGGATAGCCATCCTAGGGTGTCTATGCAGGGGTACATTTGAAAGAAACCTATTAGAAGGTTGTCCTCAGCCTGGATCCCACAGGGACATGGGCTCCTGGAGAATAGGGAGGTTCTTTTTTGTAACCCCTTTCCTGTTCAAAGAACAAAGTGAAAGTTGCAAAGTGATTGACAGGAAGGGAGGAAGGGAAGATGGGTAAGAGATTCTAGTCTGTCCATTCATTCACTCAGTCTTGATTGCAGGACACACCATGTGCCAGGCACTGATAGATAGGTGCTGCACAATACAGTAGCACCCAAGACATGGCCCCTTCTCTCAAGAAGCTTATTGAAGAGCTGGGGAGGCAGACAACAGAGGCAAGCAGACAAACATAGGTCGTACACCTCAGCTCTGTGCTGGGATAGCCATGGAGGGCTGCGGGTGCTCAAAGAGAGGGCGTTCAGCCCCTCAAAGGTTTCTGATAGGTGACATCTACACTCGTCATGTGTGAGGGTAGGAGATGAGTGTGTACAGAAGCCTGGAGAAAAATGATTGGCATACCCTGGCAATTTCGAGTTGTGCAGTGTGGCTGAGAAAGAGCATGGAGAAGAGAGTGACAGATCATGAGGCCAGTGTGATACGCAGTCTATAGATCATGAAGAGCCTGGTTAAGATGCCACGTGAAGGATTTGGAACACGGTCCTGAGAGTAAGGGCCATGGAGGCTCATAACAGGGGGAGTAGTGACATGGCCAGATAACTGTGCAGTAGGACCTCCAACTGCATTGGGTGTGGGTGCATGGGATGGAGAGAAGAGAGGTGGGAGGCTAGTGTGAAAGAGGAGAGTGGCCTGGACTGGGTGGTGGCCTGGGAATGAAGAGAATCCAGGAACCCAGCCCTCATCCTCAGCGAGATCCTGGGCATGGGGTCCAGACAGTCAAGGTGGGGAAGAACAAAAGACTTAAACCAAGCAACTAGATGTGTCTGACAGAGACAGCTTTTATACTTGGAGGAACTTTGAGGGAGGAAGGGGAGACCCCTGCCACGGGGCTCTGGGGAGCTCAGGAAAGTCAAGAGAGGCTTACCCCAAATGCTGGAGTAGAACAAGTAGGTCATGGGCACCCAGCATGGACTTGGAGACAGTTGGGAGTGGCCCAATTCCAAGGCACCGAGCACAGGGCTCAACAGGCAAGTGTAGGAAAAGAAAGCTTCGGAGAGCACAATGAGTTTCATTCATGAACTTACCAGGTTGCTCCTGTTACCACAGTAACATGTCAAGGGTTTTGCAGATCTAGGAGAATAAAAAAAAAAAAAAAATCCCTGAGTTACAGTACTCAAAGCAAATTAGGTCACTGTTACGAGTTATTAATTTTAATGTATTAAGAAAAGGGTACAGGGGGGAGTGAAGTGTGTGTTTTTTTCAGACACAGCAAATGGGAAACAGCCAAAAGTACAACAATAATTATGCTGCAAGCAAGTGAAGTGTTCCATAAAATGTAAGGAATGAAGAAATTGTACACCCCTCCTCCCACCTCCCCCAAGCGTGGCTCAGAGTCGGTGCGGGAGGTGAGCCACTCTCCTACAGCCTTCCCCTCCCAATGCAGTGACAACGAGCACTCATTCCCAGGCGTTACTCAAGCCCAGAAGAAATGCAGGCTGGAAAGCAAGTGCACAGGGGCATTCTTCTTGGCTGAGTCATGTTGAGTGGGATGGCTCTCAGGCAAATGTGCTGTCTGATGAGGGAAACTGGAAGCCGTGCATAGACTCTCCAGGAACTTGGGTGCCCACGGCGATTTGGGGTGAGCTAGGGTTTTTGGCTGACTTGCTCCCCCGATGGAGTTCTGCTCTGGGCCTCCCAGCTGCAAAACTGGGTTGTGCACTGCACCAGCTTGAAGAGGCGGCATTGTGTGGTTTGGTCCTGTCTTACTGACTTCCTTTTGCTGCTGTTGTCTCAGTGGACTCTTTTCTACCCGATTGGTTTTGCTTTTCAGTTTTGGAGACAAGTCAGAAACTCCTCCTTCCAGATGGCGTCGTGTGTGGAATCAACATCTTTTATTCTAGACACGGAAGGTCTTCCTCCCACCCCGGCCCTGCACCCTGCTTCCTGATCGTGTCCTCATCACCCATGTGCCCACATCTCTCCCCCATCGCTCCCCATCTGGGTGCCCTTCAGGTCCTTGGGTGCATGTTAGGCTTGGGAGGAGAATCTAGGCCTCTGCGCTGCATCATCACTCCTGACCTCGTGGGGACTGAACACTCTGTCCTACTTCAAAGACTCCTCTCCTCTGCCTGTAAGGAAATTTCCTCTCATGTGCCTTTTGTCATCTCCCTACTCTGTGCTTCCTCCCCACCCTTGGACTCCTGCTCCCTGTCCAAGCTCTTCAAAGCCCCAAAAGGGATCTGCAATCTGGACTCAATGCCTCCCAACCCCCAACCTCCCAACCCCCATCCCCTTCTCCGTTTGCTCCTGCTTCCTTCCTTCATGTATTCATTCACTCTCTTTACCAGACATTTTCTTGTGACTCCCAAGCCCCTGATTGGGCCTTAACCTTTGACCTAAACTCAGAAGAACCAATGAGGTGCCACCATCCACTATAAAACCACTTGTTCTGAGACTAAACTTAGCTTCCCCTCTCCTCAATGGCCTTTCCTCCTCGTTTTATCCTCCCCCAGCAAACAAATAAAACAAAGCAATATAAAAAAAAAAAAAACAATGACTTCTCTTTTATTTCTTACCATCATTCAAAAACATCCTCTCCCACCCCATTGCTCAAGTGACGGGCCTTGAGTTTAGCTGCGATTTCACTGCTCTGTGGGCATATGGATAATGTTTCTGAAGTGGCCCACCACCCTCCCTGGGCCTCTCCTGCCACTGTCAGGTCTGGGTTCCTGTCCTCACCCTCTCTCAGCCCATTTATAGCCTCTCTCTCAGACAGAGTCAGTCTGCAGGGCCTCCCATCCCTGAGCCATTCTCAGCACTAATTTCAGAGTTTTTTCCAAAACCTGGACCTGACTGGGGCATTCCCTGCCTATGGGCCTGGAATAGCTTCCCGTTGTCTAAAGATGAGGTAGGAGGCATTGCCAGGCCCAGGGAAATCTGGCTTCCACCCGTCCACCTCCCCATTCTCATTTCTGGCCACTCGTCCCCACCGCACGATCTAGTCACACACCTGCTCTTCCCTAAATGCCCTGTGCATATGCATATGTCTGAGCCCTTGATCCCCATCCTCCCTCTGATGGAATCCATCCTGTCTCGAGGATGAGTATGTAGAGAACTAGCAAACTCTTACTCATCCTCAAGACTCCATGAAGCCCCCATGAAGACTGAGTCTCCCTTCTCCGGACTCTTGCAAAATAGCTGCACTATAGCACTTACCACAATACTTTGTGTGGGTGTACATTTCTGGCTCCCTCATTAGATGGTGAACCCCTTGAGAAGCACTGCCTTTGAACCCTCACCCCAAATGGGAACACTTAATTCTTAGTTATTCTTTATTCATGTCTTATTCTTTTCCTCAACTAAGATCTCCGCTTATAATGGAAAAGTTGTGATATTTTATCATAACCTACTTAAGACTGTTGATCCCAAAGGTGGCAAGACCAAAATGGAATGAGAGACAGAAGGATTGGAAGTATGGCTTGGGTGGTCTCCTTCTGGATGACAGTCTCTCTCTAAGGTCACATGTTCTAAGAATGGATACTCTGAGATTCTGAGAACATGTGAGAGCTCCAGATGGGTGACAAAGCCAGTTCCCGTGCTTGGCTCTTATGTGACTCTTGGTGGAGGTTCAGGGTCTGGCGGGTGAGGGAGCGAGGGGGAGAAAGCACTTGAAATCCTGGCTTCTCTCCTATTCTGTTCTTAAGTGGCTGTAGTGAAAGGCATGTCCACATTTTTCTGTAGAGTCACCCAAGGAGAGGGTGGTCAAAGGAGAACTTTCATTTTTCATTTATTAAAATAATGCATTGTTTTTATGACAAAGGCAGCAAGAAAAACGTAAGTCTGGTAGAAACTCACAGAAGTTGGACGGATCTCATGTCTGGCATTGCTGAGTGGGAACAAATAGAGAATGGTGTATGTAATTGGACAGTACATAGAAATATATCCGTGTGTACACACGCAATCAGAAATCCACCCGATATTTATTGAGTAACCACATGATGAACCAGGACTGCAGTGTGTGTGCACACGTGTGTACGTGTGTGCCCATGTGTGTGCGCACGCCCACATGTGCTCTTCCTTTCAGTGATTTGTACAACTCCATCTCATCTGTCTGCCACATTCTGGACACTGGGCACGGGGGAGCAGATTTTTATTTTTTCAGAAGCTGATTCACCTTCTGAGTGGAAAGCTCCATTTTAATTGATCCTATCTCTCAAGATCCAAGTAACCTATAATCTCAGCTCAGTTGTCAATATTTTGCCCGCATCATCCGTCGGCCTTTAACATGCAGATCGGGCAGGCAGAAAGTCGCTGTCACGGCTCCCAATGAAAAGCAGGAGCGGCTCAGGGTAATAATCTGCTTTTGATTTTTTTTTTCCCTTCCTTTTCCTACATCCTCTCTCAAATCCACTAAAACGGAGGAGGGGGGGGAATCCATAGCGATTAGAAAAACTTCTGACCGAGACATCGTTCTCCTTCCTCTTTCATTTTTTTCTTCCTGCCCTCGTTAGTATTCAGGAGCTTCCCAAACATCAGAGGTTTCCACGATGCTGGGCTGTGCTCGGCATCCCAACCAGAGCGGGAAAAGACATTCTCACTGGACATTTCGCAGTTCCTTCCAGGCCGGTGCCAGGTGCCTTCCAGCACACTCCTAGGTGAGGTTCTGGCAGCAGGTCACTGGGGTAGTGATGACAATGGTCTAGGGCCTTCTGTGGAGGCAAAGAGGGCATGTAGGGTTAGGAAGTCGGTGGGGGGGGAGGGGGGCAGTCCCTGACTGTACACGCTACTTGGAGAGAGTCTTTCAACAGCCCCTCAGAGCCATGGCTCAGTCTGGGCAGATCCTGGAAGGTGAGCCCTCAAGGTTTGGGGTGGCTTCACGGAGAACCACACAATCACCTATGACAGGGAAAAAAAAAAACTTGGATTAACAGAGGAGGCTCTCTAACGATACCGGGTATGTGCTAAGAATGCTTAATGTTAACACGCATCCTCAAAAGCCACGAGCTAGACATTCTTCTCCCCATCTTCCAGAAGAGGAAACCGAATTGCTTGGCTGCAGTGGCACAGCTAGCACGTGGCTGATCCAGATTTCAAACCCAGCTGCACCAGGCACCTGGCCTTTGTTTCAGGCGGGGCAGCAGGAGCCTCCACTGTTCTACTAAGCAGTATCTCCTCCACTGCTGGGGCAGTGGGCTGGGGCCTGTAATGTGTGCCGGGGAGTTTCAGGTAGGAGAAGGGGAGGGTCGTGCAGGGCTGGATGCCAGGGAAGAGAGCCAGAGCATCTCAGCACCACGACTGCCCGGCACAGGACAGGTTACACTTCTGGAAGTGCATGTCCCAGCTCCAGGCGTGTCTGTTTCTGTCAGCCTCCGCCTGGCAGAGAGCCCTGTTCTCTGATTGCCGTGGATACAGCAAGGAGGGGAAGTGCTGGAAACACACAGCGGCGGAAGGGGGAGGAGAGGACAGAGTCTGCCCTCACGGGACCTTGGCCAGGCAGCAGTGGAAGACATGGGAGGGAGGAGGGGGAGCTGAGAGGACCGTAATGCTCTTACCTTAGCCAAGTCCCTGGTGGAGAAGACTCTGGGAGGTTGGCCATCCTGAGCACTGTGGAGAATGAAGCTGGGAGACTGGCGGTCATTGACGCAGGAGGACTTAATGCCAGGGAGGAGAAGGCAGACCGGGCAAGCTCCCAGCCACTGGCACCTGCTCTCCAGCTCAGCCCTTATGCTGAGCTCAGTCCAGCCGGATGGCCTCTTGCGTTTAATCCATAAGTCCCCCTGATGCCTCAGGTGGCCTCTGTGACTCCTTGCCTGCATCATGGGGCAGCCCCTGAGTTTTTCTGCTCCCCACTCCATCCCTTTTTCATTCCCAGGCTCCCATCACTGACTTGCATGCTGGAGAAAAGCAGATGCTTGCTGCTGCCCGGCTGACACATCATGAGCGTGTGGCCTCCACTCACCTCTCAGGACACGTGCACATGCGCCGCAGATCCCGCAGCATTGACAGCTTTGGGAAAGGGCAGGAGAACCTTCCAGTTATCAGTGGGTTGTAATGGCGTGCGGCAGGGGGAGAGATGGCAAAAGTACCTTTGCAAGGGCCCACGTGGGACAGTGCCTTTCAAGACTGTGTGTACCCCCTTTTGCTTCCCCCTAGAGCATAACTCCTAGGGATTTCCTGTTATTCCTTTGCGGTCTCCTATGCCACACCAAACACACACATGCACACAGAGCCATAGCCTCCATGAATGTCCTTGCTGTTGCGAAGTGAAACCTGCTAACAACACTTGCATTCTCAACATCCAGAGAAGCAGACCAGGAGGGGTGGAGAAATGAGGTGAGCGTGTCAGTGGTACAGGGATGAGCACACAGCCGGTATCTAGTCAGTCACCAGAGTCGAACAATGGCAGGCGTGAGGGGGAGCATAAGGGCAGTCACATTTGCTTGGGGATTTTAGTGAAGCATAGCTTCTGTTTTTTTCTTTAACCCTTCTTCAAATCCTCAGATGACCCTGCCTTTAAATAAATGCTGCTCTGGGCCAGTTTCTGCAAGAGAGTAAACTGAAGCTGAAGAGTAGTCTGTGGGTCAGGCGTGTGAAGCCAAATATGTTCCTTATGACAGAGGAGTAAATACAATAATGACATAACATTAATGGGCATTGGACTTCCTGTGTTTCTGGAAATCCTCTTATTTTAGATCCAGATCATTTTTTCACTGAACAAATATTTTTGGAGCACTTGATAAGCATCTGGCACTCTTTTGGGTGCTAGGGGAAAACTCTCTGAAGGATATAAGCTGGAGAGTTAGAAGACCTAATTTGTGTTTTGAAACGTCATTCTCTCTATCCTGAGGAGAATGGATGAGCCAGAAGAGGAAACTAAGGCAGGAAATCATTTCGGTGGATTCATCCCAGTGAGAGATGATGGTGGTCTGAGCTAGGAAAGTGGGGAAAGAATAGAGGGGTAGAGTCAAGAAGTGTCTAATCCACCAGCCACCAAACTATTTGATGACTATCTACTATCTATAAGGCACTGTGACAAATGCTCGGAATAGAGAGGGAGCAGTATTTATGAGTACAATAAGAAGAACGTAGCGATTGACTGGCCATAGGGAAAGGAAGGCATAGACACTGGGTGGACAGAAGAGCCACCCACGGTGATTGTGATCATGTGAGGAGAATGTTTGGAGGCAAAGCTCTGAGTTTCATTTTGGACACATTGAGCTGGATTTGCTTATGGGATCTCTACTAGAGGTGTCCAGGAAAAAAATTTGGCTTTGTGGGGCTAGAGCTCAAGAAAGAAACCTGCTCTGGGCTTATAGAAAGAAATTCAGCAGAATTCTCAGTGAATGCAAACATTTAAGAAAGGGGTTAAAAAAATAGGAGTCTGCAAGGCAGACTGAGAAGAAACATCCACAAAGTAAGAGGAAAGCCAGGAGAGCGTGCTGTCTCAGAAGCCAAGGCAAGAATGTTTCAATGAAAGAGAAATAACTCTAGTGACACTGAGACAACTGGTGGCCATTGGAATTCAGGGCAATGAGGTCATTAAACCTCAGGAAAAGATGTATAGGAGGAAGGGTGGATATGGACACCAGAACATTGTGGGTTGAAGAATGAGTGGTGGTAAGAAATGGGTATAATAAATACATGCAACTCTTTCAAGACATCCAGTAGTAAATAGAGATGAGAAAATAGGGAAGTGACTGCAGAGGAGTACAGTGTGAAGGGACAGTTGTCGCTGCCCTGTTCCTTGGATGGGAGAGATTTTTCACATATATTAATCCTATGGAGAAGAAGGAGAGAGAATAAAATTGACAGGACAAGTTCCCTAGAAGTTGAAGGAAAGAGAATCCACAGCCTGGATGGAAGGATCAGCTTTATATAGACAGTGGTACACTTTTTTCATATAATGGGAGGGAATGTGGGAAGGTTGAGTACGGGTAAAGTCAAGATGATGGGTTTGGATACAAGACGTTGAGAAAGTACTTATCTGTTGATGTCTGCTTCCCCTGAGAAGTGAGGAGAGGCCCAAAGTTTTAAGAAGAGTGGAGAAGGTTTGATTGAGCCTTTGTGGGCAGCGACAGATCTGACCACAGAAGCACAGAGATGTTGGAGACAGTGTTGCAGGGGCCAGTGGAGGTTGAAGATCGTACATACAAAGGGGCCAATCTGAGTGTTGGGGTGATTATGTCCAGTTCCTCTCAGCTTTCCTGACTTAGGCACAGAGAAGGGAAATCATCAAGTGACCTGGAGTTGGGATTTTCCAGGAAGGTAAGATTAAGGACAAGCCACTAGTGCAGTGGGCAAAGTGATGGACCAAGGGATCTGAGCTGGATTGGGAAGAAAGTGAATGCACAGAGGCCTGCAGGGAAGGTAAAAAGTAAGGAGGCCACAGAAGGAAGTGGTGACAAGAACGTATCTGTCTTAAAACTTATTCTGAGGGGATCCCTGGGTGGCGCAGCGGTTTAGCGCCTGCCTTTGGCCCAGGGCGCGATCCTGGAGACCCGGGATCGAGTCCCACGTCGGGCTCCCGGTGCATGGAGCCTGCTTCTCCCTCTGCCTGTGTCTCTGCCTCTCTCTCTCTCACTGTGTGCCTATCATAAATAAATAAAAAATTAAAAAAAAAAAACTTATTCTGAGAGGGGCACCTGGGTAGCTCAGTTGGTTAAGCGGGCTAAGCATCCAACTCTTGACTTCAACTCATGTCATGATCTTGGGGTCCTGGGATCAGGCCCCGCATTAGGCTCCCTGCACAGCGGGGTGTCTGCTTGTCTCCCTCTTCCTCTGACCTCCCCCTTCCCCTTCTCATTCTCTCTCTCTAAAAATAAATAAATAAATCTTAAAAAAACAAACAAACAAACAAAACACCTTATTCTGGAAAATAGCCAAGTGAGATCAGGAAAATAGGAAAGTGTGAACAGGAAATAAAATGTCTGCATTTATCCTTCCAGAAAAAAAGGCCAAGGCACTGCCCCACAAGAAAAAAAAAAAAAATGAATCCCAATAGTATATCCTCACATGATGACTTCTCTAATGGGAATCCCAAATCCAGATAGCAAATGGATTAAATTCCACAGTGAAGTGAGGAAGATCTTTGCATTTAGAGAGATTTAACTGCATTTTTTGTTTATCAGTGCAATGATTCCATAACATTATAATGCTGTGCTTTTATCTTTGTCCAATCAATAGGTTTCTTGGGATCTATAGAGACATGTTATAGTGATTTAAAAAAAAAAAAGACATTTTATGGATAGAGCCAGCAGTGGGAGATCATATAAGATTGTGGAAAGCCAGTTAAGCATGGTAGTTATGAGCAGGAATTTGGGGGTCAAATTCCTAACCTGGCCACTTATTGTCACTTTGACTTCAGAGAAATGATTCAACCTTTTAGAGCTTCCCTCTATACAATAGGGAGAAAGAGTGCTTTATGGGATTGATACGAAGATTAAATGATATAATTATCATGAAAATAAATAAGAGAATTTTAAACACATTCAGCATCATGCCAGGTATGTAGTAATTGTTCAATAAATGACAGTCAGTGATAGCGGTAGTTTTGTCACTGCTTAAGGCAGAAGGAAGGGTAAGTTAGAGTCTCGCTGTCAATATCATGCCTGCGTTTACTGTCGCCAACTAAGCCAGGCCACATGTCCTCTACAATGCCACTCCTGCCTGCTCCAGCAGCTTCTGCCTGCCCTTTCTGGAACTCTTACATTCCCCAGCAACCAATCCGAAAGTCACGTATTCCTGTTTAGTCCATATCAGGCCAACTGTTTCTCTTCCAGACCACAGCCAACTGTGTGAGTTCAAAGAGCTTCTGCACAACTGGCTTCGCAAAACTGAAGCCTGTGCTCAGCACGACAGGTTGAACAACCAACTAGCCCCATCTCAGCTCTGTTATCTGCTCCAGCCAGAGAAGCAGGCCTCTGCTGTGTTGAGACCTTGGGTGATGGCTCTACATCAAGGATCTGGGTATCAATTTTTCTAATTGTTATTCCGCACCATGGCCAGAGCTGCCAAGGTTTAAAGTAGCTTCCATCCTCCAGATCCATAAACTTGCCCTTGGCTTATTGAGCCAACCATACTAGTTTAACAGAAGTGATTTTAATTAGTCAACTGGAACTACAGAAAGGAGGAAGTGAGGAGAATATGTGGCTGTGATCAGTGTTTAACCAAAGGGCCCAGAGTTTCCCATCTTGAGAGTGAAGGCATTAATGATGGCTACACTGCCCGCGGTGTTAGGTCCCACCCACCGTGTGTGAGCATCCTCACCGAGGCATTGGGACTTATGGAAACTTCGCAAAGCTCTTGTATCTCGATTCTGTAAGTTACACCACGTTTACTTATTATTTGGAAGATGTGAAAACCTTAGTGCTTGCTATAAAACCATATTTCCTTTGGTCTGTAACAATATACCTCTTCCCCCCTGCTGGTGTCCTAGGAATGTCTTCCAGTTCTAATTCCCACTCTCTCTATTGAAAATAGACCAGGAATGGCTGGCACATGCTTGCTACAAAGTAATCAGTAGTGCCCGCCTGGCGTTAATGTAGAAAAGGATGCTGATAAGGAACTCTATACTCGATTAGTAATGTCTGCCACAGGCACAGGAATGAGGAAGGAGCAATCTTTAGCTTAGGTTATAAACTCCTTGGTAGCAGGGGATGGATCATCTTAGTTCTCTGTGGAAATGTGCCTAACATATGTCATGAGTTACTGATGCTGCTGGTGAAGAAAATGTATGCAGAAATACAGTAATTTCACTAGTTAGCTAAAATCTGGTGATTGCCCTCCAAACCATGAGCTTGTTCAACATCTTATAAGAGAATAAGCAAGTCCATTTACAAAGATGTCACTCCTTACACTAAAACTACTTCAACAGCCTAAGCACTGTCATAAATATTAGACACCAAATTGTCAACATAAATGAAGGGGGAAGTTTTGTGGTGTGGCAAATTCTTCTCTTCTACTATTAAATCATGTTTATTTGCTTACTTGCAATTCACTGGATGTCCCCAGCTTCCAGTGATGTTTTGGAGGCTCAGCTGGACACATGCAGGAGAGAGAACAGCATTATGAGCAAATGAATGACAAACATTCCTTTTGCTTCTGTACCATCCATCTCACTCAAGTTGTGTGTCCTTCAACAGCTGGGCCGTGGGTCTCTGTCTCTCCTCTGAGAGGCATGTATATCATTGTACACTAACCTAACCTCATATTTCTGAGAATGCACAAAATCAGTTTCCCAAGCTGCAGTAAACATGCCACAGATCTGTGTGGAGTCTTACAGAAGCCTGGCTTGAGGAGATGGGTCACACAATCTAAATTCTTCCCTGGCCCCATAAGCTGCATAATCCCACACCAAATGAGATAGAGGGTTCAGCCATTACCAGAGGCACAGACAAGCTGGAAGGAGGAATAGATATACCACTGCTTCTGTCATCCCATTCTCCAGAAACTTCACCCTGACTCTGAAGACCATGCCTAAGCTTAGGAAATTAGGAGAGGGCACAAAGTGAGTATCTGTTGCAACCAGAAATCATGGCAGCCACCAAAAATCTCATCGTGGGAGCTAGATTTTTCCAGATCATCATTTTTTTTATCACCACAAAACTTCCATCTGTGTGGTGATCCATCGTCCCTGTGAGAGCAGCTGCTAGAGCAGCCCCGTCTGCTGTCTTGCATCATGGCCTGTAGCAGAAGCATCAGATGTCAGGAGAACCTGGCACTTCCGGTCAGGCATAATCATTTGTCTAAACCTTCATCATCCTTTTTACAGGTGTAAAACTGGAAAGGTTGGATCAGGTGGCCACTAACATCCTTTCCAGTTCCAGAATGTCCATTCAAGACCTAAATATGTATTTGGAAAAGTCTTAGCTAAAATTCATTCTAAGTTGGAATCCCCCATTCTGTGATCTACGTTAGTAACTTTGTTTTACTTTTTAATGAAGAAGGAAAACGCCTCCTGCAATTAAATTTCACAACCCGTCTTTCCATACTGGTCAGTTGAGTGTGATAACTTAGTCATAGTCTCAGAGAAGGTTCAGAAATGTCTGTTTCTCTCACGGGCCTTTGTTTTGCTCTTGAGAGGATATGACCTTGATGAGTCATTTTTCTATAGGATGTTCCCAGGACCTGCAGGATCAACATCACCTGAGAACTTACTAGAAATTCAGATTCTGGTGCCTCCCCCAAAACCTGTGAATTGACATCCTGGGAGCACTCAGCAGCCCTTGTTTTCATAAATCTTCCAGGTGATTTTAAGGCATGCCAAACCTTCAGAAACAGTGACTTATTTGAAAAAAAAAAATAGCACATGTTGAGAATCAGGTGACCTGTTTTCCCATTGACAGCCACAGGATCTTAAGTTACGATACCTGGCCCTCAATTGCTTTGTAAGTAAACTAAGGGTGACTTTGCCTTTGTTATCTACTCAGAGTATCAGCAGACTACAACTCATCGGTAGGTGTGGAAGTGCAGTGAAAGGTTGAATATATTTTACATATGATTAGACTTTCATTCATTCGTTCATTTAACAAAATATCATTCATCATCTATCTGTGCCAGACACTGTTCTAGGTGTGAAGGATGCTCCATGAAGAAGACAGATGAGCTCCTTGCTGTCATGGGGCCTACATTCTAGAATGGATCCTTTGTGAAACATTCTGATATCTGCAAACAGTTATATGATCCATTTTGAGATTAGGTTCAGAGCTCTCAAGGGAATGAGAAAACATGAAATGCACTCACCTAAGAAGAGTAAGATCAGATTATGTTAGGCATAACAAGGAACGAGTTGGCTACAATACAATAAGCAATATCATCCGGGATGGAACATGGGGAGTGATTTAACACTAGTCAAGCTGGGCCTTGCCTTGATGACGCAGGAGACTTGGATGGATGGTACTCTAGGTTCCATCTAGTTTGTGATACCGCCATTTTACCCTCTCCATGTGAGTCAACTATGCTGGCTTGTCTTGCACAAAACTGTATATTACAAAGTGTAGAACAAAGTGTATAGATAATTCCTGAGCTCTTTTCCAGAATCATAATTGGCCAGATCTCTACCATCTGAGCTATGGGCCCAATGAGAATAGACAAATGTTCATCCGATGGATGGACCCCAAAACAAACTTTTAGAATTGGGGTTTTAATCCTTGGCTACTATCATTGACAAGCAGCTTTTTTTCTTCTTCTTCTTAAATCCAGAGCTAAAATTCAATTTCCTAAATTTTCTGAAAAGAAATGAAAAATATGCTTGGGGGAAAAAAGTGGCTCAGGAGAGTTTTTGGACTTCAAAACCCTCAAAAATCTTTTAATGATTTAACTGTAAAGGAATCAGAAACATACTGATGAAACCTCCCTTGATATCCACATGGTGCTTACAGATTCTGGAGGGAAGATTCCAGCAATGAAATCTGCTGTTTTTTATCAAACCCAAACCATTTGAGATGCCTGGTGAACTCCAATATGATGTAATCTTATCTTTTTCATAACAATCACTTCTCCCCAAAGGCAGAAGGGGAAGGAAAGGCCTAATTAAGGAACGTTGGTTTTTAAGGTCAGAATCTTCGGGGGATGTCAAGTTATCACATGCTGAGTTGCTTGTGATGTTTACACTGACCCGCAGATGTGCCGTGAATCTACAAAATTAAAATGTTAATTGTCTAATCTTGTGCTACTTTTCAACATACATTTGGCAAGACTTGTTGCATGTTAAGTTGGAAAACAGTAAATTTCCAAGCTGTCATAATATTGAGGTCTCATGTGTATTGCTTGCTCTGCATAATTAATTGTAAAGTGATAATTTGTACACTAAGATATTTCCATTCAAACACGAAAGTGAAAGTCTCAGCATCTTCGCCTCCAGCAGGCAGAAGAAAAAGTGGGGTGGCATGGGGTTCCCCCCGGCTTTTGCAACACCCTTCCTCTCACTGAGGGCGGCTGATGAGGTGAGCGGGGAATCTGCAGGTGCTCAGGCCTTGGCACCTGTTGTCAACCCCACCACTTTCTGAGGCTCATACATTTTTGAAGCTTGTCCAGCTAGTGTGCTCACCTCTGGTCTCCTCTCTGAGTTCTGGAGCCCCCGTGATCTGTGTGTGAGATGTCCCCAAATTCCGTACTCTATAATCCTTTCTGGTGCTTCTTGTGTTTGTAAACTCGGAGAGAACAGAAGCCGTACTTCCTAATTCTGCATCTGCCGTATCACTTCATAGGGTCCTAAGAATATATCCTGCATTAGCTTGGCTGCCATAACAACTCCAGAATCCCAGTGGCCTGCAGCAAGAAAGATCTCCTGCTGGGTCATGTCATAAGTGGGCTGTGGGGCAGCTGTGGCTCTCCACCACATGACTCTTCATTTTAGGGCCATGGTTGAAGGAGTAGCACCTTACCTGAGATGTTCTTTTCTTACGACGGAGGGCAGAAATTGGCCAAGCCAAACTGGACAACCTGTCTTCAGAGTGTCTGCTCATAGGTGGCATGTGGCAGGCATTATGTTCATCACATTCCATTAGCTGGAGCAAGCTGCAGAGAAAACACCAATGCAAACCTGACAAGCAGGCCAGGAAGAAAGCTTTGCCTAGAGGGAACACTACCAAGTCATATGGCAATGGCAATGGTTGGGAGGGAGGTCAAGTAGTTGGGAAGAGAATACAGTCTGCCCTAATCCTGCCGTATCAGTGTATTTGAGGTGGAGAGGGCTGACCTGTTCTTCATGAGCCTGGATTAACGTGCTGTTTAGTCATGAACTCCCTCTGATTCATGTCTAAAGGTATCAATCACAGAGAGAGACCCTTCCTCTTCTTCTCAGAAGTTCTCACAATCTGTGTGCACTCTGCTTTGCCAGACACTTCCAGTGCTCCTACATGAAGGTTTTTTTCCCAAGCCAAGTTGGGAGGAAGTCCTTTTTCTTGGGAAGAGGAAAGCATACTTTGGGCTTCAAATAATAAAATATTTAAATAACTCTTGTTGCCTATAGCCACAAGAAGCTTTGTTGGCTAACAAATCAGAAATCCAGATCTGGGTACTGTTGAATGAAGGCACTGGGCCCATTCTTCTGTCTTTATCTTAGCCCTTCTTCGTGGAGTGCCTTTCCCCCATGCTGGCCTCTTTCATGGTCACAAGACAGCTACTGAGAACAAGTTAGGTGGTATGCTGCTAGATTTACATCCATCACTCTGCAAACACCCTTCAGCAACCCTCTCTTGCATCTTATTGATCTAAATAGGGTCACTAGCCCAGTTTTGAACTGATTGCTGAGAAGGGGCATTAGAGACCCCTTCAACCAATCAGGCTCATTCAAGGAGCTGGCCATTTTTGTAAGCAATATTGCTGCTATTCAATGGAGGAGAAATGGAATGAATTTGGGGGAAGAAACTATATCCCTCAACCATTTGGAAAATCTCGTATCATCTGCAGTCACTGTTGGCCCCAGGCATCTCATGGAGAAGGGATATTATAGGAAGATGGGAACTATGAGCCCAGACTTCCCGGCTCCTGTGACAGGTGTTCAAGAACTGTACATTCTGATCTCACTGGCTAGGTAAGGCCAGAAGTGCATTTGAAATTTCACCTGCCTACCAGCCACTTCAATGAACCACATTCTCTTGGCTGAGAGCCTCTTCAGGAGAGCCAGTGATTCCCAAAGGCATTGCCTCTCCTGCCTGTGATGACTGATACACCCCAGATGTCACCACTCAGCACCCTCTTGTGGATCATCCTGATAAATTGGCATCGGTAATTATAATAATGGATGAAGTTCATCACTAGTTTCCATTATCCCATCAAGTCCATCTTGGCTACGCTTCACCTGCCAAGCCAGTGAAATGAAGAGAGAGGCTGGTAATTAGGTTGATACAGCAGGATACTTTGTGGAGCCTCGGATTCAAAACAAAAACCCTGGAAACATAATGAATGGCAGTAGCAGGAGCCCCATAGCTACACAGCATGGCCTCATGGAGGAAGGCACTGTTCTTCTCCCTTCCTCTGCTTATCAGGATCTTATTCCAAACTAATGGACGAAATGAATTATTTCTATCTCACAGCTCATGGTGGGTTGCTTGGTGTGTGTGGGGGGAGGGGGGGCGGGTGAGTGAGATATCTTCTTGGTTGATGCCTAATGTGAGAGATGCCCAGGCCTGGAGCCACTGAAAATCTTAAAACAAGCTCACTGAAGCTGTGCGACATGCAAGGGCATGATTGATGTGGAGGGAAGTGAAGAGATACTTTGGAAGGCACCATAGATCCAGAAGACTGAAGACACAGAGGGTCTGAGGAGGGAACACTAGCTCAAGGCTAGTGTGTGAGCAGCACCTTTAGGTCCATAGAGCCACTCTGGGCCAGGTGAACTTGCTTGAGGGTACAGATTGTGAGCACATCTCCAGGGAGTGTGTCCATGCGTCTAAGACTAGAGCTTTTGCCCTATCTTGACTTTCTGAAAGGAGAGTTGGTCCCCAGACTCACCTTCCAGAAGTCTAGATTCACTCTGCTGGGCCTCCAGACTTAGCCTCACTCTTGCCAGTGGTCTGAATGATTATTTGGGCCTCTCCAGAAGCACCTGGGGCTGGAAGAAGGTCTGTGGGGTTCTTCCTCTATCTCTACTGAGTTGTCCCACATGTCATCCCTATTAAACATTCCACCATCCCCAGGGGGCTGGAAGAGGAAACTCCTTCATAATAGCCCCCTTGGCCCCCATCCCCACTTCCTACCCTTATCACTTCCTGGGGGTTTGTCCACATGTCAAATTATTTCCCTTGTGGGGAGAAATCTGGGCTGAGCCTTCCCTTTTCTGGCTGCCAGTGGCCAGCAAGGCCATGGAGGTAATTTAATGGCTGGGCAGCTTTAATACCAGAGTGCCCTTCTCTGTCTCTACAACAGCATACATATTGGATCGGGCCATATGGAGACTTTATCAGCAGATGCATTGGCCGCTTCCTCTGTCTGCAAAATCTCCATTAAGTTTTTTTAATTAGGCAAATGTCAGTTTTTTATTCGAGGTGAGAAATTGTTTTCTGAGTTTGACAACAATGCCATTTTCAAAGAACAATCTCAGCACCAATACCCTCTCTTTCTGTCATCTCTTGGAGTTTCATGCTTTGGGCTCCTTCCTCTCCTTCCCATCTCCTTCTGAACAAAGTAACTTTCTCCCCCACCAAAGATAAAATACAGGGAGAATCACTGTGGCCCAGGGCAGTGGCAGAGAGGTATTAGAAAGCCTGCCCTTGGGCAGTCCCAGTAGCTCAGCGGTTTAGAGCTGCCTTTGGCCCAGGGCGTGATCCTGGAGACCCGGGATTGAGTCCCACATCAGGCTCCCTGCATGAAGCCTGCTTCTCCCTCTGCCCGTGTCTCTGCCTCTCTCTCTCCCTGTGTCTCTCATGAATAAATAAATAAAATTTTTTTAAAAAGAAAGAAAGCCTGCCCTTCTTTCCTCCTGGCAGTTGGAACATGTATCTTCCTGTCTTGCTCACTGTTAAGCCCAAGGGGCTTGTCTAGAGTCACTGTTGGGTCTGTTCTGCTATTGACATCATCTGATTGTGAGGATATCCAATGGTTTCCTCCATCAGGCATGTTGGCTTCTACCAAATGAATGTAACCTAAAGGGTTGACAATTTACTGTATTCTCTCAGAGTAATTATACCGTTTCTTGGGAAGAGAGGCATATTCTGGCTCATGCATTCATGTAGATTGATTTGTTGGGGTTTGAACCCTAACACAGCTGTTCTATTAGCCATCTGATTTTGGAGTCTTGGAGACACTGAGAAACATGTCCAAGTCTTCCCTCCAAAAATGGGAGAATCGATGTGATTTACCTCATGGGATTATGTAAGAATTGAATGGATTAGTTTATGGAAATATGTCAACATGGGATCTGGGCCTTAGTAAGTTCTTAGTAAATAGTAGGAAGATTTATTGTTAAAATTACCCACTGATGAGATACCACCTCACACCAAGCAAAATGGCTAAAATTAACAAGACAGGAAGCAATGAATGTTGACAAGGATGAGAAGAAAGGGGAGTCCTCTTACATTGTTGCTGAGAATGCAAGCTGGTACAGCCACTCTGGAAAACAGTATGGAGGTGCTTCAAGAAGTTAAAAATATGTCCCAGCAATTGCACTACTGGATATTTATCCAAAGATACAGATGTAGCGATCCGAAGGGGCACCTGAACTCGTGTCCACGGCCCTAATGTCCACAAGAGCCAAACTGTGAGAAGAGCCCAGATGTCTACATCTACACACAATGGAACATCACTCAGCCCTCAGAAAGGATGAATACTTACCATTTACATCAACATAGATGGAACTGGAGGGTATTATACTGAATAAAATAAGTCAATCAGAGAAAGACAGTTTTATGGTTTTACTCATGAGAAATATAAGAAACATTGCAGAGGATCGTAGGGGAAGGGAGGGGAAAACTGGGAAGTTATCAGAGAGGGAGAAAAACCATGAGAGACTCTTAACCATCCGGAAACAAGCTGAGGTCTGCTTGGAGAGGAGATGGGTGGGGGGATGGGGTAACTGGGTGATGGGCATTAAGGAGGGCATGTGATGTGAGGAGCACTGGCTGTTATACACAACTGATGAGTTATTGAACACTACATCTGAAACTAATGATGTACTATATGTTGGCTAATTGACTTTAAATTAAAAAATTTAATAAAAAAATAAATAAATAAATAAATCCATCCACTGTCTCAGGAATCTGACCATAGTTCTTCTCAAATCCTTGTTCTGCCCCTTGTCACTGCAAAGTCCCAATTAAGGATTTAAAGACCTTTTCTACTTGCTCATCACCAACCCCAAAAAGGCCTAAAGATTTCCCAGATGATCCATTCTCTCGAAACAGACAGAGTGGCTCCTTGGTTGACCCCTCCTCTTCTTTTAAATGAGAGTCTTTCTACCAGGGGCTGTGTATGCATCAAATAGCTGCCTCCTTCTCCTTCTGAAGCACACAAAGTTCACCTCCTCCAGGAAGGCACGAGATTGGTCTTTTCAAAGCCTGGATGCTCCTGGGAGTGGACGATTGAAATGTGTGCCAGGTGTAGGGGAGTCAAAACACTATAAAGAAAGTGATGCCTGGTGACAGACACAGGACTGAGTTAGGTTTGTTGCTTTGAGTTCAGATAGACAATTTAGGATGGTTTTAATGACTCTGAAATGTTTTATCTTTTACAACCTCTGGAACTGCTGCTCTGCAACCTTAACAAATTGCTGGCTTTCCGTTCCTCGCTCCCTGTCATCTTCAGTTAATACAGGCTCCATTAGGAGTTGAGAAACTTATTATTGCAATAAAAAAATATATCCCATCCATATCACAGACCATATATCTGAATCTTGCATAACACCCTCCCAGGGATTAATCCATATTTTAACCAAGTGTTTTATAATGGCGGTGCTTCGGCCCCATGCACGACTATTCCCGTGAATGCCGAGAGGATAATAGCCAAAGGTCATCTCTGAGGTCTGGATACTGCCTCTCCTAGGTTTATGGAGAACCAAGAACATTTCTCCTTCCTCTGGCAGGCTTCCTAGGAGTCTCTTCAGCTGCTGGAAGAGTGGAAGGCACTGCAGAGACGGGTACTATTATTGTGACCCCAGTCCCCACAGCCCATTTCCGGTTGTCCACTACCCCTGGATGCGGTATGAGGGGGGTGCTTACCTGAACTTAGAACACCCTCTCGTTGGCAGAGCCACACCCCGTGAGTTGGCACTTAGCAAGTGCTGAAGGAGCTGGTACTACCTTCACCCTGTGGGCATCTCTTGGGTGCACTTACCAGACATTTCTGTAATACAGTCTTCCATGAAAGAGTCCTTGCTCTCCTGCCTTGAAGAAATGTTAGGCTAGTGAAGAAGCCCACATTCAATCCCATGGCTATGGTCCTGGGATATAAAAAGCTCTAGACTGAGAGCCAAGTTTGGGTTCCATGACTTCCATTAACTCCTTCCTCTCCAACCCCACCCCTGCCCTGCCCAAACTTGGCTAATGTATGCTTGACCTTTATACATGCTCAGTCTCCATAGGCATGCTATTTCTCCAAGGATGCTTTCCCACTTCTCCTCAGCCTCTTGAGATTATGGATTAGGTTTCCTGTCCTTCAAGGTCATGGTGACCTTCATGGCTCTCATCTAGATTGTGATTATATATTTAACCTGACTCTTTGTTTCACATCCATTACCCTACTTGGATTACAGGTTCCCTAAAAGCAGAAACTATCCTATTGAATCTGTTGCAGAATCCCCAGTGTCTGGTATATAGGAGGCACTTAAAAATACTTACTTACAAAAAAAAAAAAAAAAAAAAAACACCAAAAACTTACTGAATGAATGAATGAATGAATGAGTGATTTTGAGCCGATTACTTTTCTCTTATGGCCTTTGATTTTCTTAATAATTCTCATAGTAGCCAGTTTCTATAAATGCTTATCCTACACCATGCTTCTTGTAAGTCTTCTATAATAATTATAATTATTAAGTTATTATAATTTATAATAAAATTGTTACAATAAAATTATCATAACTTAATCATTATAATTAATCTTCACAAGAATCCCATGGGAGGGTCTCTGTTATTTCCTCTATATTACATATGAGAAAACTGAGCAGAGAGGTTAAGTTATTTATTGAAGTTCACACCACAAGTAAAGCATTGTGCCCAGCTTTGAATCAAGGCAGTCTGGCTCCAGAGCCCCTGCTTTGGTTGCACGAAGATCTCCTTAGCTTTTGGTGTTTAGGAATTTAGAAGCAACCAATAGGAATGCCCACCTAGATTCATTTAGTTAGTAAATATTTCTTAAATGTCTATTCTGTGTCTGGGAACTGGAGGGAATGCTGTACAAACAAAGATTCCCTGCTGTCATGAGACCGACATGGTCGTGGGAGACGGGGTGGTACGGGGAGATTGGGATAAAGTAAACAATAGATCTGGTAGGTTAGATCCTCTGTGCTTTGGAGGCTGGAAAGAGGCTTGGAGGGTCTTGCAGGTGGTTGTGTTATTTCATATGTGGTGGTTCAACAAAGACTGTTGAAAAAGTGCCATCTAAGTCAAGGTCTGAAGACACAGAGTGAGCAGGCCCTGCGAACACTTGGGGGGAGAGCATCCCAGGCAGAGAGAGGAGCAGTGCAGACACCTTCAAGAGGGATGGGGCTGGGGGCTCCTGGGTGGCACAGTCATGAAGCATCCGACTCTTGGTTTCAGCTCAGGTCCTGATCTCAGGGTGGGGAGATCCAGCCCGGCTCTGTGCTCAGCAAGGAGTCTGCTTAAGACTTTCTCTCCCTCTCCCTTTACCCCTATCCACACGCCCCTAACATGCTCGAACTATCTCTCTCTGTCTCTCGAAAATAAATAAATAAATCTTGAGAAAATAAAAAAGTTTTGTTGACTGAAGGTCTCTTATGTTTTTCAACCTGTCCTTCTAGCGAAATACCTGGCCTGGCATCTGCAAGATGTCTTTTTCTTATATTTCAGTGTGTTATGTGCCATTGGAAATGACCTTCCATTTCAATTTCCTCTCTTTTGCAGCTGGCACAGAGTGCTAAAAGAATATCAGAAAACTCTGATATTCTTTGGTAAAAAGACTCATAACTATATTTGACACAGATGATGATTTGATAAAATGCAGACAGGCCCTCCTCCCCCACCCCAGGAGGTAGCACCGTGTTGAGGGCATCTTTGGCAGACGTGGGAGGCATGGGGAGCACGGGCTCCCTCTTTCCATGTCTAGGGAAAGAGTTTGAGGAACATTTCTTGCTGGAAGAGAGGTGGTTTCACATTTTGACCAGGTCGCAGTCAAGTGCCCTCAAAGCAGTAGCAATGGTCACACCATTTCCTGATGCATTCATTTGTTGGTTGCGTGCCAGGCACCACGTGGAGTGATACTCATGCGTGAGAAAGGTACCTGCATTTGTACAAGACAAGGGAACTCCAGATTCCTTCTTAGGTTTGCTTCCTCTTCCCTTTGGGTGTCCAAGTGATGAACCTTCCTTCGTGCTTTTCCTCTGTCGAACAGAATAACTCAGAAGCAGAAGATTGGGGGGGGGTTCAGTCAAACCACTCTGACTAGAAGGGCAGAGCAATCCACAGTGAGGCAGACCCACCAGAAGGAAGCCAAGAGCTGCCTCATCTTGGGGGGCTGCCCCCGAGAGCCTCAAGGTCCGAAGGGATTGTCAACTTCAGGATCTCATTTGTTTTGTAATGTGTGCGACGCACATCTTCTTTTTTTAATACTCTTCCTGATTATTAGTGAATATAACGCTCCCCAAAGTGCTCAAAACAGTGAAAGGAAATGGTATTTGAAGCAAATAAAACAAATAAACAAACAAACAAACAAACAAAAACCCCACCTGATTCCTGGGTCAGGATAATCTGCATAAACTTATCTGCGGGAAGAAGATCCAAGTTACTGGTCAAGGGAGCAAAGAAATCATTATTCGGGTCCTTGCCATCTCGTAGGGTCTACAACTCATCTCTTTGGAAGTAATCTCCTTCTCTGGGCCTCAGTTTCCCTCTATTGATAAAATACTAAAGATCTGGGTTCTCTTTCTTTATTTTTTTAAATTTTTTTTAAGTATCTAGGTTCTTTTCCCACTCCTCCCTACCTTTTCACATGCTTCTCTTTAACAAAATTAACACCACCAAGGAAAAGCACCTCTACAGCCATGTGTGCGTGGCAGGATAACTGATTTCAGAGCCTGGGAGTCACGTCTTTGAACCTCCTGCCTCTCCAGTGGTCAGCAGCAGAAAGAGGGTCTGTCAAACAGTCTTTAAAGGAAACAGAGAGCATGGGGAGAAAGAGGGCCAGGGTCTGCAGTGAGAGGATCAGGGAGAAGCCCACAGCAGCATAAGTGGAGCCCAGGGCTCTGCGCACCTCCCAGCCTTGAAGTTGGCCTAGCATTTTGTTCTACAAAGTATCTGGTTTAGCAGATGAAATGATTTTTGACCCGCAGACCTGAACTGACAACTTTGTGTACAAGCCCTAAACAGAGTCGCTCTGCCTGTCAGCCTGTTTTGTCTCCCCACTTGCTCCGTTGTACCAGGAATTTTGCACCTGTTAGGTGTGGACAAGGGCCCCTCTAGAGCACGTTGGAGAGTCACACACCCCACTGCAGCCACTCACCAGTGCACTCCTTAGCCACCCAGCCTGGACTGACAGTCGGCAGGTAGGGCTCCCTGTCAGGCCAAGGAGGTGCGCGACAACTCCATTTCATGTACATTCTCTGGGGTTTGTTTTGTTATGGGTTCACATCCAGACAGGTTAGACAATGGAGAGATGCCTTTCAGCACACTGAAGCACATGCCAATCCAGTGCATGAGATGAGGCTTTTAATACGCTTGCACGTCACACGTGGGATGGGTCTGATAAGGCCTCTAAAGAAAGACACTCTCCCTACCATCTGGCCCCTGAGCAATGAACAGTAAATGCCACACATTCTTTCCTAGGTTTTGGAATCTCCATGAAAAAGAGAATTATGGAAGCACCTACTTAGCATGTGATTCTCAACTGAGTTGATGAATTGCGGTTCTCTAGGGCCACTTACCCCATGGTGCTATTTTGAAAATGAGAAAACAGGGCAGTTGAAAGTTAGAGATTTTGCATTTGTCTATAGGAAGCCAGTATACCTGGTTTGGAGTCTCAGGTAAAAACATTGGCACCTCCCCGCCCTCCCCTCTCCACCTGCTCTTGGCAGTTTACTGGAAGCCAAGTCCTGCCTTCAAGGAGAAAGCACTCTGAGTCAAGCCTTCATCTTCTTCTGCAAGCTGAGCAGGGTGGCATCAGTAGCACCTTTGTGAATGATACAGGGTTGCTGCCTTCAGGACACTTCATAGCCATGAAGCCTAATACTGTCCTTTTTGCCAAACCAGGGAATGATGTAGACTCCCCCAGGTTATTTTCTTCCCTGAAGCATTGCCTCAAACACATCCAGCTGAAGATGGGTTTCTAGGTTACTTACTATTTCTTCATCATCATAGCATCATCACCATCATCTATAGCCAAATATTTATTATGTAATTCTAGCTATATTGGGAGCTGTCTTAGACACCTTCAAAGAACATTTCATAGTTTCTATTCTCTGGGGTCTTAATGTCTCAGAGGGATAGCACTGATGCTTACAGACGCAAAGAGAATGTTACAAATATTGAGTGAACATGGAATGAAAATAGATAAGGCAAGATTAAATATGTACATTATGCATGCCTCCTCTCTTTACCCCTTTTCCCCCAAGCTATAGATGTGCTAAGCAGTGGCAGGGGACAGATTTTCTGGGTCCAAGTAGGAATAGTCTTAAAACAGATTATTTCTTTGCCTGCTGTCAAAAACATATATTTAAAGTCATCAGTAGAAAGCTGTCAGCAGCTGAGCTAAGAAGTGTGGTTAGGAAATTCTAAGGACATGTTATTAGGAATGACCCTTTATTCATAAAAGGTTTCGTGACCAAAAGTCAGCTACATTGATGTTGCTCCAGACCTGGTCTCTTTTATCAGCTGTAATATCCCTACCAGTAACCAATCTGATTGGAGTTGGAACTGCAGTAAATATCAAGGCACAATTTAACCAGCAACAGCAAAATATCAAATAATCACAAGCATGGGGGCTTTTGGCCATTAAGATGCATACATTTACCTTGAATGTTGATTTAAACCACCTAGATTTTGTGCCAAATGAAATGTATTTGAAATGTATCATCCAAAGTACAATGTCCACTTGATAAAAAATAGTCCTAAAAGCTTTACCTTTGTATCAAAAAGAGGTTCCAAAAGGTATGGTCCTCTTAAAGCCAGGCAGTTTGCTCACTGCTGTCTTCATCAAATCATAGCAAAAGACTTTCAGGGTCTTATAATCCAGCCCTCTCACAATGTGAAAATCTCTGCTTGAACATTACCTCCACGCCAGGTTGGAAATATGCTGCCTACCCAGGCCAGGGTCATAGGGTCACCTTGGGGAGGATCCGTTTTGTTCCAGGGTGAACCAAGGGACTGCGCTCATGGTTGGGCACCGAAAGCCAATGCAAGCCCACCAAGCAAGATGCCCAAATAATCCAGTCTCTCTGGAGGAGATGGCAGTATGACTTGGGGTATATTGAATTTTCTTTCCTTTGGGACCATCTTCTTCTATCTTTAATCAGCAGCATCCATTGTAATGTCGACCTATTAAGTTGCCTCTGGGAAGCGTTGGTGGTCCAGCGTATCTCATTTTCATAATTGCCAGCCAGCCACCTGCAGTTGCAACCTTTTGAACATGTCATAAATCCAATAGACTGAATGACTTCAGGAGCTCAGCAAAGAGGCTACAGCTTTTTTGTTTCCACTGAGGCCAGGGTTATGAGTAGTAATAAACCCAGCAGTCGAGGTCAGAAACGTGATTATAGGGGGAAATGAGAAGAGAGACAACGAAAGAAAAGCAAGGCCAGAAAAATGCTCAGTTCTCCTTGCTTTGCTGAGTTTTCAAATTCATTAGCAACCTCAATTATTCAATTCCTCAATTTTAATCTGTAATTAAACATTGCCACAGACACTGTATCTACCGAGGGTGGAGTTTGAGTGGCCTCTTAACAATCGTGCAACTATGATCCTTGCATTGTTAACCCGGGGGGGGGGGGGGAAGAAAAACAAGTTTATTAAAAAAAAAAAAAAAAGAAGAAGAAGAAAGAAAGAAAAGAAAAACATGAGTGTATAAACCTCATACCAAAGGTAATTGTAGAGGGATGTTATTTTCCCTCTAAATATAGCAAAGATGACTACAAGGCTTCCAGCATTTTTCTATAATAATTTCTTAAATCAAAAGCATATTTGCCGATAAGAGGGTGCTTTACCATAGCTATTCTTTTTCGAATAATTAGACAAGCAAGAAGCCAACGAGCAGAAGTAAAATATGTTGCTGGGTGAATGTTGGTACTATTTTTTGCTTATTTCACAAGGTCAAAGAATCCTGGGCTTCTTTTTTAAAAGATTATTATTCGAATGAAGGAATGAAGTAAATATAGCAAAGACGTTGGATGGTAGCATTTCGGTAACCAGATTTCTGTTTATTTAATGCAAAGAGAGAAGGAAGTCACATCCACATATCCTCCAAAAGAAATGTGATTCAGACACAGGTTGGAGGAAAACATAACACTAAATTGCATCTCCTCCGTAATTAGAACTAGATTTTTCTGTGCAGAATATTGGAAGGAAACTGTGTGCTGCTCCTTGCCCAGTTTTCCATCCACTTCCTCCCACACTACACCATTTCCGTTTTCTCGCTCACCTGCCCCAATAGATTGTGGATTCGTAAGGAAAAGTATGCCTTTCCCTTCTGTATCCACGGGAATTAGCACTTTACCTGACAACTGAGCAAGCACCAAACAAATGTTTGTTTAAAGAATTTGCCCCCTTGGGGTGGTATAGTTATGAGCACATTCTTTTAAATTCCCTTTTATAAACCCATTGCATAAAAAATACATAGTTTAAAATTGTGAGCAAATCACATTATGTAAATACTATGTGTGTGTGTGTGTGTGTGTGTCTGTGTGAGCGTACGTATGTGTACTGGCACAAAAACAGACACATAGATCAGTGGAACAGAATAGAGAATCCAGAAGTGGACCCTGAACTTTATGGGCAACTAATATTCGATAAAGGAGGAAAGACTATCCATTGGAAGAAAGACAGTTTCTTCAATAAATGGTGCTGGGAAAATTGGACATCCACATGCAGAAGAATGAAACTAGACCACTCTCTTTCACCATACACAAAGATAAACTCAAAATGGATGAAAGATCTAAATGTGAGACAAGATTCCATCAAAATCCTAGAGAAGAACACAGGCAACACCCTTTTTGAACTTGGCCATAGTAACTTCTTGCAAGATACATCCACGAAGGCAAAAGAAACAAAAGCAAAAATGAACTATTGGGACTTCATCAAGATAAGAAGCTTTTGCACAGCAAAGGATACAGTCAACAAAACTCAAAGACAACCTACAGAATGGGAGAAGATATTTGCAAATGACATATCAAATAGAATAATTCTATCCAAAGAATCCAACGAAGAGTGAGCCAGAAAATTTTGAGCAATGGGAAGGAACCCCTTCTACTCTAGTAAAGACACAAAAATCTCTTTCATCTGCCCAGGAATTGAGTCTCTTCGTCCATTATCTAGACCCGTCTACACAGGGGTGTTCCCTAGCCAGTGTCAGCCACCTTACGTTTAGGTGGAATAGGTGGTTGGCCAAGAGGACCCAAAGCCCTCTGCATGTTCCACCATGGTCATGCCACCAGAACAAGGTTCTGTGGGTGTTCCTGACCAAAGGGTGATACCCAGAGTCCAGGATGTGCACTGTAGGCCAGACTGCTGGGCCACTGGAGGGTGTTATTCACTGTGCTGTGGAAGAAAAGAAGGCTGCAGAGGCTCTGCTACTCATGAGATATTTCACACTGCAGTAGGGGTCCCAGAAGCCAGCTGTCAACCAGTGGGGTTCACTTGAGCTATAAACTCTAGGATGGCACCAGGGCCAGGTAAACTCATTGGTTGTTTCTTTGATTCTTGGAGGACGGTGGGGTAGGGGGTCACTCGAGATTACAGTTCCGTAAGGGAGATGAATTGAAATTACAAATCCATGTTTGGGGCCAGTCATCCTCTTGTGAGCATCATAGACAGTGGCTTCAGACACTCAGGTTGTGACTTCACTAGGAAGGGCTGTGGTTCTCATGATCAGGTGTGGTATCAAGGGCTTTTAGCCCCATGAAGAGGTTCCCTTGCAGAGTCATGACTGTCCCCAGCCATCCCCCATTCTTCCTCTGGTCACTATCCTATTTCATTACTAATTGAATTGTCCCTGGGATCCTCCTGACTCTTCATGCTGCTTCCCAAGAGAACGGGGCTGCATTTGCTGAGACTGCACATTATCCAGACTAGCAACTGAACTGTCTCCTCTTCAAGAAGCCACTCCTCCCCAAGGGAAAGGGGACAGCTTCTCGCCGCAAGGGTGGCAATGAGCCCTTTGTCAGCTCTTCCCACAGAAGATAAAAATGATGAGAGCAGAACACTAAAAAGACTCTGTAACTAGAAGCAGGTCCCGTGTCCTGGTTTGAGCCAATATCCTGGATCCCGGTTCTTGGTTCCAGATTTTGGTCTCTGTCCCTGAGTTCCATATTGAGGCTCTTCCGGGTTCCTTTCTTGTCCTCTACCTCTCCCAACCCGCCCTCTTTCCCTACAGCTCCCAAGTAAAAGCAGTGGCTCCGCTTACCCTGTGACTATTTTGAAAGCGCCTTTAAATAAGTGCAGTGCATTCCCTCCAACAGAATACTCTGAAAGAGCTCAGACAGCCCTGAAGATATACAATCAATACTTCGCCTGAACCATTGATACCCTTGCCCATCACTTAAATATCATTACAGGAAAGATTTCAACAAGATCACGGCACATTATACTTTAAAGTTTGACTTTAAAGGATGCCTGGGCTTTGCTGAAAGGCATTAGTAATGGAATTCTTTATCTCTGAGCTTAATTTATTCTAAGGAGAATAGGGCCATTATCTTAAATCTATTTTTTTTTTCCAACAGAGAAAACAGGCCTCAGAAGTCCAGCACTTATAAAGAAATCATTGTTTAATTACTTTTCTGTTTAACCCTTTGCAGAAGGGAGTGGGAGTGCATTATAGGAAGATGAATGTGCATTCCTGTCAGGTCGCCATCGACAGACTTGCAGTATGCTTTTTTTTTTTTTTGTCATTTCTATTCCTCTGCTTCTGTACATTTTCCACATATAAGGACCCTGCAGTCAAGTTGTTTGCGTAGTTCTGGACCCCAGCTGAGTCCACTGTCCCCCAATCATCAGTGATGGAGGGCTCTTGGGTTTTAAGAACGCAAGGATGGGTAACCAAAGGAGTGGTGTTCTGGTATTTAGCTACTTGCTATACATCAGGCGCATGAGAACTCTGTGTTTGCACACATGGGAACAGATACGCTTGCATTTAGCCCCTTGACTCTGGCAGTGTGTCTCCACTGTGCAAAACAACTGGTTTGAAGAGTAGAGAAAATGATCTATCAAACAACTATTCCTTTTACAAAGCACCAGCCACCAAGCAATTAATATGACTCATTGTTGCTTCTCTCTACCAGTGAATCTGCAAAAACTGAAGAGTGGTTATAACTTTGTAGGAGGTTTGTGCTCTGGGAGTGTCTCTAAGAAGATGCTATATGTCTGTGACTACTTCTGGGGCCCCTACTTGCTCATTTTTTCTGTTCTAGTATGTAAAAAAAAACTCTGCCACCAGGTCTCCATGACACATTTGGGGCCAGGTTTGGGGATCACCTGTGAACTAAATGATGTATCCAAATGTTATAGATCAGGGACTGCTGTTTCATTAGCCTTAGGCTTAATCAACATCCCTGCTCAACCCTTTGCTTGGTAGCACCTTTCCCTACCGTTGCTTCTGGAACCTCAGCCCTAGGATTCTTCTGCTTGGATACACCAGTTGGTGAGAATGTCATGGTTTTCCAAAGGTTGAAGGTGATCCAGCTTTGAGGAAGTTTTGTCTTTCACTGCATTCTTGCAATTGGTTAGTGGGGGGAGAAAAGTAGGCACCATTATATTTCCAGGAACAGGAAGCGTTCACTGTTCCACATCTGACTTCTAACTCCTTCCTTTCCTTTGTCAGGATAAGTGACACTTTTCCCCCCTGTTATTATCAGAGATTTTGTGTTTAATGGTTACTGGGTCACATTTTCACAAGTGCAAATAACTGCTGACCTCCTTCTACTTGGCTGTCTTCATGTCTGCAAAGAGTGAAAGCCTATAAAGAATTCAGACAGGTTCCTGTTTTTTATCAGTATTTCCAGGTGATCATTACACCCAAGTCAAAAAGTCAGTGCACTTCCCAAATCAGAGCCATATATATATACAGGAAATCTCTGTTCTACAATAGTATAGTGCTTCTGTTGTTTTTTTTCCATCTTGGTGGGTCAGTTGGTTTTTAATTGTCTCTAAATGACCTTTTACCTACTGTTAGCCTTTATTACCTCACTCACAGGGAGCTCAGGAAAGGGAGAGGATGTCCACCTGCTTTTGAATCCCCTCATCTCCTAGCATCCCCACTGATGGACCAGATACATAGATTTAGAGGACAGTTGAAAAAAGTGATCCCGGATTGTAGCCATCAGAACCACCATTTATGTTGGTATTTACTCTGTGTTGTAAGGTATCTGCTATTTGGGGTGGGGGGGGTATGTGCTATTTTTAAATTGAATGTAAGCTGCAAAGACTTGGGTTAATCGTATTTCTCAGCTTATGGCACATTATCACCCATCTAAAAACTCTCTACTCTAGATTTTTCTACCTTTGTCTCTGGTCTTCATACCTATGTCCCTTCTCCTTCCTGCAGGCAACTGTTCTATGCTTGACATAGTCTTTGAATACATGTAAATATATGAACAAATGCAAAATATGTAGCATTTTCTATGTGAATGACTAACTTCCCTAAATAACACTCCACTATATATATATATACAATATATATATATATATATGTAGTGATATATATATATTGTGTGTGTGTATATATATATATATATAATTGCTTCTTCTTCCACCCAGCTCTGCTTTTAAGAATTGTTCATATGTTTAGATTTTTACCCGGTTATTGTCTCTAATTGATGTATTAACAAAGTTTTATTTAGCCATTCCCTTTTGTTGGATCTCTAGGTGGCTTCTAGTCCATTTTCCACTCCCATGAAACTATTTGACAATTCTGGCATTCATACCACTGGATAAGATTTTTGCATCTTCAGATACCTGATTTCATTAGGTATTGCCAGGTATATTCTAAAATAATTGCTCAGTTTACATCCTTGCCATAAGTTCTCAAAGGTGCCAGGTTCCCCACGTGCTCACGGACCCTTGGCATCCATCCCCCACTTCTGTAATCCTTGCTAACCTAATTGGTACACAGCAGCCTTTCATCATTATTTTCATTTTCCTCATTACTACTCAAATAGCATCCAGGGATGCCCGAAATAAAATGCTTGGCTTCATAAGGCAACTCTTGGAGCTTCCCAACCTGTGTGAACTGCAGGGCCTCCTGAGGACAGCTCAGCTTCTGTAGGACATGGGGAACCCAGTAGTGTCTGAGAGGCTTGACAACCCGAGCATCTCCTCCCCCTGCCTGAGCAGAGGCAACGACACGGCCTGCCCATCCCAGCTGCATCTCGAGGTGTCATCCATCAGTGGATATGGGCACACTCACTTGGTTTAACGTTTCTGTCGAAGTGGCCCACAAGTGCCATCTTATCAGAGGATCAATTTTATATCAGAGGGTCATTAAATTCTTTTTCATGAGAATAAAATGGGCTTCTGCCGCTGCATGTTGTACCGCTGCTCGTCTGAAACTAGAGAGGAAATCACAGTGGAAGAGATTTAACCAAATTATCCATCTTCAGAAAATAAGCTCCACTGCAAATGTATTTTTGATGTGGCATTGTGCAGCATGGAGAGAGGAGAAATAAAAACACCCTAATGGGCCTGTTATACACAAACGGGAGGAGGCTGTGACTTTAACCCTCTGTCGCCGTACGGGGTTTCCCTCTCCTTCCCACTGGCAGCGGGGGGAGGTTCGGGTGGGGAGGACTTGGCTGCATGAAAGGCACGCTCTAAAGCTCCAGGTGGACTGAGGTCCAGTGGTTTGCACGGTCATTTGTTGTCTTTGTTCCAGAAGCTGAGAACACTTGGGGGAGGCTTTTAATCTCCTCCAAGGCTTTCTGGTCCTTCCTGAACTGTGTGATCTCCCCCCCATGGTCCACCCACGGTCCACCATGAGCCTTTTCACCAGGGATTCCATGGGACCCTGGGTGGGAGCACTGAGCAGCCTCCCTCCTGCACCCACTGGGCCTGCGCCCAAGCCCCTGTTCTTCCCAGCGGGGCCCTGCGCTCAGCAAACCCACTATGGCCAAGCAGAGGAGTAGGTTTGGCGGTGGTGGTGTTTGCAGTCCACATTCGGGAGATCGTTTTCTTTCTTCGTCAGTCACTTGGGGAGTTGCAAGAGCAGGGAAGAAAGATATTGAGACACAAAAGGTTGGGGCAGCCTGTTTGAGGGAGTTCAGCACAAGGCAGGCGCTTGGGGGGCACCTGGGGGGGCTCAGTCGGTGGAGCATCTGCCTTCAACTCAGGTCATGATCTCAGGGTCCTGGGATCAAACCCCAGGTTGGACTCTGTGCTCAGCAGGGAGCCTGCTTCTCCCTCTGCCTCTGCTGCTTCCCTTGCGCATTCTCTCTCTCTCTCTCTCTCTCTCTCTAGCAAATAAGTAAATAAAATTTTTACAAAACAAAAATCCAGGCAGACACTTTGGGCGCTGTATCTAGGGAAACAGGTGCTTCCCTGACCGCCTGCTCCCGGGTGCCCCATGACCACGCAGGCTTGGAGAGCTGACTAGCAGGGTCTGCAACGTCAGGCCAAAGCCAGGCAGCTCCTGTTCCAGTAGCTTCCGCTCGCGGGGTGCAGGTATGATTGGGTTAGCCAAGGGTGGGAGCCATGAGAAAGGACAACATGTATTTGGATAAGACCTAAGGCGGCAAACAGTTACACAGATGAGACCTTTGGTGTCAGAGGTGGCCAGGGTGAATGCGGGGTCACGCTGCCCCTCGCCCAGACTCCGAGAAGGCCCTGGAGCCTCCCTAGCTATGCGGTCTCCCTGCACTGGACGCGGGCACTGCAGCCCAGAGGGGCCAGGCCTTACATTCTCCGCTTCCCCAAGGCCTCGGAGCCAGGGTCCCATCCCCTGGGAGGGCCCTCAGCTCTGCCTTCTGGATGTTTGATGTTTTCTCCATTCCAGGTGAACAGCAGAAGTCTTTAAAAAGCTTGCCTGGCCTAAGTTCTGTGACAGACACGGGTACGTGGAGCGAAGGTGAAGGAGAGCCATGAAGCCTGCGTCAGGGCCCCCAACCTAACCTTGAGGGGACTGTGAGAAGCCTCCTGACCAGCTCAGCCTGGCTTGCACGTGCTGCTCCTGCCCGGGGATCAGCCTCCTCCTTGCAGACAAGCCAAGGGGCAGGTCTGCCTTGGATGGTGCCTTGTTGGTTTCTCAGATAGGCAACTACCTGGCAGTGGATTAGAGGGCCCGCAGTGTCCTGGAGAATGACTTCTCCGTGATTAATGGTCGCCTTGCCTTGAAAACAGCCCAGCTACATTTTCTATTTGCCATAAGCCATGCATGTGCTCTTCAGAGAAAACAAGAATAGAAAAAAACTATTTGCAAGATAAGTAAAGAGAAATGTAATCCCTGAGTGGAATGAAGGGTGCTTTGAAATGAATGGGGGATAATCCTTTTGTTGTCTATTACAAATGCACTTTATTTTTACATTATCTGGCTATGAGAATGTGCCATTCGCTCTAGTGACAAAGCCACCGCAGTTTCTTCTCTTTATGTCATATTAAGTGTGTACTGCAAGGGGCGTTTAGTGCCTGGGGCCTGAGGCCGCCTGCCCAACGCGGGCAGCAGGGCCATGTGGCCACCGAGACTCCCGACAGAATGAGCTCTGTATCAGGCTCAGGATGGCAGTAAAAAGGAGGCTTAGGGCAGTGAAGGAACAAATGTCCACCCCCACCCCCAACTGCTCCAGAGGCTGGAGAACTGGAGAACCCAGCTCTCTACTCACATAGGTTTTCAGTAACTAGCAGAGTCATAACTCAGTCCCTTCCTCCGTCTGAGACCTGGGACTAATCTCTCCGCTTCATGATCTGGCATTAAGTACCCTTAAAGGGACACCAAGAAAATTCCAGGGCCTTGTGAGACAGCATTGCAAGGAGGATCCTTGCTTCCTCCCCCCTCTCCCAGCAGCCTGTCTGCGAGGAACAAGCTGCCACACGTGAGAATGTCTGTCGCCGGGAATGACTTTTCAGAAGCTTATTTTTGGGGATGCCTTGGGTGACTCAGTGGTTGAGCATCTGCCTTTGGCTCTGGTTGTGATCCCGGGGTCCTGGGGTCAAGTCCCGCATCGAGCTCCCCACAGGGAGCCTGCTTCTTCTCCCTCTGCCTGTGTGTCTGCCTCTCTGTGTCTCTCATGAATAAAGAAATAAAAATTTTTTTATAAAGAAAAAAAAAACCTCCTTTTCCCCCTGTGCTGATCTGTTGATTCTTACAGAGTGCCTTGGAGTCCTGCACCCTGCACATTCCCAGAAAATGGAGCATATTATGAATAATCTTAATATATCTCACACTTTTGGTGGGTAAAATGACTCCTATGTTAGTACCTAGAACACTCGAGAGCTCATGTGATCACTGGTCAGGAAAATATTATGGGGAGGGCATAAGTTATCATGTCACTGTCCTGTTGAAATCCTTCAGGGCCACCCATGGCCAAGGACACACATGGAGGTCTGTGGCATGGCCTGCAGAGCTCTGCATGGTCCAACCCCAGCCTGACCGGACGGGAGCTCCCAGAGCCACCGTCCTCTTGTTCTTTCAGCTCTTTGCTACTTTCTGTCCTGGGACCGTCACCCCTGCTACTCTCTCCCTACCAAGACTGCCCTTCCCTCCGTGTTCGTCTTGGAATCCTGACTCATCCCCCAGAGCTCAGCTGAAGCATCACTCCCTGCAGGAGTCCCCTGTACCCCACTGAGGTCAGGCTATAACCTAAATTTGACTTCACATGATTAAAAGTAAAGAATCGGGGGTGCCTGAGTGGCTCAGTCAATTAAGCATCTGCCTTCGGCTCAGGTTATGGTCCCCGGGTCCTGGGATCGAGCCCCACATCAGGCTCCCTGCTCAGTGGAGAACCTGCTTCTCCCTCTCTCCTGCTCGTGTGCTCCCTTGCTCTCTCTCTCTCTCTCAAATAAATAAATAAAATCTTCAGGAAAAAAAAGTAAAGAATCAGTTAGGGCATTGGCTGCTTGCTATGGTCTCCCCATCCTGGAAAGTAATCTCAGGAGATGGAGATCTTCCCACACTGGGATAGACACTCACCAAGTGACTAAAGAAATTAAGACAACTTAGCTTTCTCCAGGTTGTGCATATACCTCTCATTTCATCACTCCCTTCACTCCCATAGAATGAAGACAGGAAGGCTGATGCTCACCAGTGTCTCTCAAAACCACCTCGTCCTGAGGTCACCCCCAACATGATGGTTGGGGCATGAAATATGTTTTGTCATGTCTTTCGACTGAACCTGGGGAGATTTCTGCTCAGCAGGCTGCTTGTAGCTCATCATTGACATCTCCACCATTCCTTTATCTACAGCAGTATCCAAAAGCCCACCCAGAACCACATGTGGCTGAGCCACATGTGGGCCGGGGGTAGCAGCTTACAGACACCAGCTAGTGGGCTCACATTCTGCCTCCCAAGAGCTTACAGTTTCGGAAGCAGAAACTCCATTTCAGCAAATACATCCCAAAATATGCTGACCGCATAATGGAAACATGAAACTATGGACGTGAAGGTACTTATAACATACCTAGTTTAATAATATGATCTTTTTCTAATCGAGAAGAAGCAAGTTTAAGTGCATTTGGAGGTGGGAGATGAAAGTCGGCCAGCCCAAAAAAAAAAAAAATTTAAAAAAAATTTAAAAAAAAGAAAGTTGGCCAGCCAAGGCAATTGGGTAAAAAGGATGGGAGGCTTCCAAGTCCAGGGAAAAACAAATGATTTTCTAGCAATAACCCAGAGAGCCTGGCCTTAGAGAGGGTCGATCTCACTCCTAGCCCTTCAGGTGGCTGGTTCACTGGTTCCATTTAAGGCATGAGCTCAGCAACAAATTAAGTAAAGTGTCCCCAATAAATGCTAATAAGCCCCAAGAGGAAACAGGGGCATTCCCATGCATACCAAATATACTCATTAGCATCCCTGCTATTATGAAGAATAGCAAAATGACCTTGCAATCATTAGAAGCTTAAAATGCTATGACTTAAGTTTAGAGGGACACATACTACATTGTAAAACCTAATTAGTGTTACCTTTGCTAATTGCCACCTAGCACTAAGCTAGATAAAATAAATGCATGATGGACGTTTGGGGACATCAGAGATAACCCCATCACCATTTTTAAAGGAAGTGAAATTATAGGAGAAGAGCCGTCTGAAAAGACGTTTATCTGAATTGTCGTGGGTGGTTTGAGGGAAGTGGGGGAAGCCTGTGCAGTCCGTATATTTATTTGTGTGAATCCTAAATGCTGAAATTTTCTCCCGAGAACACTGTTCTTCTCCTCCACTTCTCTAATGTGAATGCCGGGACGCCAAACAATAGGAGGAAATTACTCCAGCACCAGAATCCATCCCCGGCACGAAAACAGGTGCGCGGGGATACAGTGAGGTTCTATCTCACAGGCAATCAGAAGATTCAGCCCTTTCCAGCTTAGCCCTGCAGCCAGGAGGTCAGGCCGCACTGTGTCCAGGGGTGGATTTGTCTGCTAGACGAGCTCTATTTAAGTCTCCTGTTCAGCCCGGAGGCAGCTCAGGGAGCTCCATGCACTTGTAGAAACTCAGAGCACCTTCCCAGCTCAGGGTCCTTGTGGCCCTACAGCCAGGGGCACAAAACTCAGGTCAAGCCCTAGTGTCTCTTTACCCTGCTGCTGCAAACAAAACCAAAAATAGTCAGAAAGGTTGAACCTCTGGCCACACCCGCCCACCCACCAGAAGCGCGCGCGCAAGCGCGCACACACACACACACACACACACAGCTGTGCCTTCCAGCTGTGTTCAACATTCATAATAAGGTTGTGAGAGGGAAATTATTTTCCTAGGGTTGGCAGGGTTTCTTTCCTCCTTCGGAAGAAATGATAGCTGGTTTTTTTCCAGAAACAAGTCTGTCACTCGTGCTTCTCTCAGGGGCCCTCCTGAGTGTATCCTAAATGGTACAGATTAAAATCGAGTCGTAAAGTTTTACAGCCAGCCATAGTCATAAAGTGAGTTTAGAGCTTTGTTTTCATGCTAGGTTCTGAGGAGGGCTGTGGGTCCTCTGAGGTCCCTCTGCCTCTGCTGGGGCAGGAGGGAAGGAGGGAGAGAAAACCAGAGCAGGTCAGGCCTCCTTCCGCCCTGGTGTAGCCCCTCTTAGCCACTTTAAATATTGAGTTTTAGAGTCCAATTTCATTTGGAGAAGCAGAACTTCCACTGCTAAAAATAGCTAGAAAATCTCTGAGAGGCCGTGGAGCACCAGGGAGGCTATGTGACCTCCCTCGGGTGCACCCGGATGCTGGCAGGGCCAGAACCAGATTCAGGCCTCCTGGGTCCCCTGTTCTGTCTCAGAGGTCGGGGTTCGAGGAACGCGAGGAGCAGCAGCTGCTCCCAAAGTTGGTGGTGCCTTGGAATCCACAGTGATGGACTTCCTAAAGGACGTCACACTCCAGCCTCACTTTAACAGATAGGCTTGAGCATTCTTTTTTTTTTTTTTAAGATTTTATTTATTTATTCGAGAAAGAGAGAGAGAGAGAGAGAGAGAGAGAGAAACAGGCTCCATGCAAGGAGCCTGATGTGGGACTCAATCCTAGGACTCCAGGATCACCCCCTGGGCTGAAGGCAGGTGCTAAACCATTGAGCCAGCCAGGGAATCCCAGTCTTGGCCATTCTTAAATAAGATTTCCTTTCACGGGGATCAATGTGCCAAGGATGGCAGGGACCTCACTTGGTGAGGCAGGGAGTCCTATTTTGCGTCCTGTGGCCCCAACATCACTTCCAGCACTGCCCTAACTCTGGGGATAGCAGATCCGGGTAGCCTTTCTTCTTTGATGCAGCTCCTCAGGGCTGGATTTTAGAAGCTCATCCGGCTCGGTGTGATTTCTGGAGTCGGTGCATTTCCTTGATTATTAGGCCACCTGGCTTCTCTGAGCTAGGCTCCTGTCAGGTGCTGCCTGACAGTGTTAGTACCAGCAGGACAGATGAGCAGCTTCCCCCTCAGCCCCGGAGGGCCTCTGTACACGGATGGCAGGACATCGTCCCCAGAAGCCCCGACACAAGACTTCCGTAGCATTGCCCCTTCACCTTCCTCTTCCTCCTCCTCTCTGTCTTTCCTCCCTCCCCCCATTCCTTTGTAATAGCTGAAGATTTTTTTTAATGGAGCTGCTGATAATTAAAATTATCTTTATTCCACCAATATATGAAACTCTGGGAAGTCATTATCAGAGTCAGACAGTGATATTTTGATATTCTAGAATCTTTTGATATAGGGAATAAAGTTCTAAGGCATGAGGAGATAGAGCGCCATGCTATTTCTTAATCGCCCTTTATAATTTGCAGTATCTTGGGATGCTTCTCAGATGTTTCCACTGTGGCTTCCATACACTTCAAACCCATGTGCCGTTAAATGCAGAAGCTAGGTACTGAATTAATGAAGGCAGCTTCAAAAGCCCACCTCTTTGGCAGGCTGAAGATCTAAGAGCAAACTCAAAGAGGGTGATGGGGCTTTGGAAAGTACTAAGCATAAACAATAAACCTCATTAAATAAAGTCAGCAGAGTGGGCTCAGAACTGTAATCAGGTAAGTGGGGGACAGAAGAGGTGACAGCCTGACGATTGACTGTGTCCAGGAGCTGCGGGCCGGGGGAGGGCTGGAAGGAGGGGTTGTGTTTGGGACACAAGTAGAAGCAGGGCTAAAGGAAGCGGTCAGGAGGGTGTTGGGAGACCACAGGACATAGGCAGGCCATCGTGGTGACCGGCTGAGGCTGGCCTCCTGGCGGGAGAGGGACCTGTGGGCCAACAAGCACCCCGAGTACAAAAGTGGGGTCATTGGTTACCCCTCCTTTACCCACCTCAGTTACTTTAGTAACATCTCAAGAAGGCAGAGCATTTGAGCAAGGCCTCCAGAGGAGGAGAGAAGCTGACAGAAACTGCTCGGCCATCAGAATGAATTCCCCGAGGCCCTGTGCCAGCACATGTGGTCACTCCGTCACACAGAAGTGGAGCAGGGGCTTCTACACCTCTTAGGGGACCTCTGCACACAGCCAGGGAGTAGGCACATTGGGGACTCAATCACTGCTAAATGGGAAAATTCTTCATGGGATTCCGTCGACAGCTATCAGCACGTTGGACAGTTACAGCACCAGACCAGTGTGTGGGTTTTCAGCAGTGGGTTGTGGGGCCGCTGGGTACATAAGGGGAGATTATATTAGGACACAGCAGAGGCAGGAAGAATTGCTGCTCAGGGTTTGGGCCCCATGCTTTTCCCTCTAGACTCCTCCTGCAGAGAAGCAGACGGCCCTGCCCCAGCCAGGGCTGGCCCACTGGGATGGCCACTGCAGACCCTTCCTGGCCATCGCTGTTCGCAGGGATGCCCATCCTAGGTACAAGGCGCTCTCTGAAGGCTTCTCCATGAGAAGCCTGGTTCTCTTTCGTGGACCTGCTGAGCACCACATCATTCACCTCCTGTTCCCACCCAGCTGCCTCTAATAACTATGTCTCCGTTTTAATTCAAGAATTTAACTATAGAGATTACACTGACCCTTCCCCACAGAATGAAAGGACGTGGGATCCTCCACCAGATAGTTATTTGTGACTGTGGCTGGGGGTTTATTTAAACTAATTTTATTATTCATGACACTGACAATTTATTGCAGTGAATGCAATTATAGGCTACGATTGGCTGCCGCAGCTAAGGGCTAAAAGGCCACTTCCTGGGATATGCAAAAAAGAAAGGCAAAGGATATTAGAAAAATAGTCACAGCAATATTTTTTTATAAAGTGTTCCCCCCCACCTTCATTTTAAAAAAAAAGTTAATTTCCCAAACACCCTGCAAAAGATATCTAATTATCCACTTCTAAATTGCTTTCATAATTTTTCCAAAGTTCTCTATTGTTTATGCCTTTGTGATTTCGCCTTGTCTACAAGCAGTGAAGCTACTGTCTCACTGCACGTGTCCCAACGCAACCTACTCGAGATGACTCCTGCCGATGCTGTGCTCAGAAGTCCTGATGCTGCTTCTAATTTGTTAGCTCATTGAATCAGGAAATATTTGCAACCTAAGACTTGAATTGTCATCATCTACAGTTGTAGGAGGCATGGAAGGAATTGACCATTTTAAAAAAAATTACTTTGTTCTAAGAGGAAAACTTTATTGGACCTCAAATCAGAAAAAGTTGTGGTACATCCACACAATGGCATGGTCCTGAGCAGCAGCAAGGAAGGAAGTCCTAACACAAACAATAATGCAGACGAATCTCAAAATAGTTATGCCAAGTGAAAGAAACCAGCCCCCAAAAGGGGTTTCTACTATATGATTCTGTTTACATAAAGTACTCGAAGAAGCAAACTTGTTCTTTAAAACAGAAGGCAGAGGGGTGGCGCAGGTTGCTCAGAGGTTTAGCGCTGCCTTCGGCCCAGGGCCTGATCCTGGAGACCTGGGATCGAGTCCCACGTGGGGCTCCCTGCATGGAGCCTGCTTCTCCCTCTGCCTCTCTCTCTCTCTCTCTCTCTCTCTGTCTGTCTTTCATTAATAAATAAATAAAATAATTTTAGAAAAAGAAGGCAGAAAGTTGCTTGCCTAGAGGAAGGCCTAAAAGGTAGAGATTACAAGAGTGCATAAGAAAACTTTGCAGGTGATGGATATGTTCGTTATCCTGGTGACTGTGATGGCTTCGTGGTGAACTCAAGTCACAACTTCTAAAATTGTGCACCTTAGACAATGTACAATTTACTGTAAGCTGATTATCCTTCAATAAACCTGTTAAAACAAACACACACCCTTCATTAAGTCCTGGTTCCACCATTTACTAAGTATGTGACTGTAACTTCTCTGGACAATAGTTTACTCACCAGTAAAATAGGAAGGATAAGGCCTGCCCCACAGGGGTGTTAGGACCATCAACATGAGAAAACAACAATCCAGGTATATATATATATATATATATATATATATATGTATATATACAGGTATGTGTGTATATATATGTATACACACATCCGTGGATTGTTGTTTTATTTTAGTAGTGTATTATACATTATATATTAGTATATATACGTAATTCATTATATATACACACATTAGTATATATTATATATATTAGTATAGATTATTAGTATATATTGTTTTATTAGCATATGTTAGTATATATATTACGTATTAGCATAATATATTTAGTATATTATATAGCATATTATAGTGTGTGTGTATATATATACATATATACTAATAAATTCATGTATGGCCTTCATCAGCTTGAAACACAGTAGAAGTAAAAGGATTCAAAGCGATTACTCCAGGGCCTAGCCTATTACCTTGCCGAGAGCCAGTACTCCCATCTTTGTTTAACTGAACTGAAGGACATCTAACACATAATAAACCTCAACTGGCACCACAGAGTCTAAATATTATCTAATCATTGAACATCTGATAGGAAATCATGGAATCCTGAAATGATACATCGCAGGATACGAGGGAGACAGGAGAGCCCCCGCCCCACATCTGGCTTCAGGTAGATGAGATGGAATAATGTCTAGCACCTGATTCAGGGGCCCTGGCCTTGCCTTTACAAAGGATGCTCAATGAAGGAGAGAGTGGTGAATAGGTGATGGAGTCGAAAGTTCTGGAACGTCTGCTGTGCTCTCCTTCACGCTTCTCTATTGTAGGAATTGATCTGTAGAGAGCCTGGTAAGAGCCCTTTAAATTCACAGCACAGCAAAGTGGAATTGAGGTGAGGGCTGAACTGAGCTCCCTTGCTTCAAAGACTCTTCCAGGCCCCAGTGAGCTCTGAATTGTAAATTGTCTGATGCCAGCTTTTGTGGCTGCTGTCTGGATTAGCAGCCCAAACTCTCAGAATTTTCTCCCCAGCTTCCCAGCAATCAATTCAGCCCACTTGATCACACACCTGCCTCACACCGGCCTGTACTCTGTTCGTTTACGTTGCCTTTTGCAGATTCCAAAATACTTTCACAAAGTTATCACATTTAGTCCTCACCTTTGTTCAGTGGGGTAGCTAGAACAGGTCCTACAGGATTCCTGTTTACAGTCGGAAGCATCAATGCCAGTGTCAGTTACAAGATGTGCTCAGGATCCCTCAGTGAAGCCAGGAGAGAGAAGAGTCCCGTCTCTACCATCTCCCGTCTGTTCCTGTGCTCTTTCTCCCGTCACCAGGGAGTTGAATGACATCACCCTTGGCTAACTGATTCTGAAGGTAACATTATGCCTGTTGCCATTTTTCAGATGTGGCAGAGAGAAGTCATGTGACTTACATAGGGTCAGGCAGTGAGTCAAATTTAGATCCTGCCAAACGCAGCCTTTGGCCACGGTACCAATTTCATCTCCAACATTTGGTTCAATTCAACCATTATTTCCACCATGCGTGTCATTCTGTTGTCTCTACATTCTGGGCCACGGTTGGGGACACCTTGCGGTGTTCAGGGGTGATGGGGAGGAGAGGGTGAGAAACGCAAGCCTACTCCGTAGGCCAGCCCAGGTCTGTGCCTCTCCCATTTCTTCCCTACAAAGATGGATGAGCTGTAGAATAACATACCTCACAAGTTGATGAGGAATAAGCAGTGACCCTTTTGACTTCATGAATTTGGAAAAAGACCAGCATGGAAGCTAAATTTGGGCAGATAAGAGAATCCTCCTTGGAAGGCATGCTGACCGTGACCATCATCAGTAATGCTTCTTACTCCTTAGCCTCCAATCCCCAAAGCATCCCCCACCGTTCCACTGACAAGACATGCTTGTCTTCTAGTCTTAGGATGATGAATGCACGCTTGCTCTAATATTCATAGGCCACATTCAAAACTGAACCTGAGCGATTGTCAGGAGTTTTGGAAAGTCAGACTCAGATGTCGCGGATGACATGATACCTCAATTACTCCAAAGCAGCCATTTCCGAACCGCCTTCTCTAATTTTGTGCCCAGTTTACCTTGAGTGGATGCCTGCATGCTCCCCTCCACCACTGCCCCCTGCCTTTCCCAAATTCTTCTGGGAGGATAGTCAAGGTGAAGTGGTGTCGGGCAGGGAGACAGATCTCTGATTCCCATGCTAACCTCAGATTTTTACTTTCCTGAACCGACTCAGAACCATGACCCTCTATTCTGAATGTTGAAGCTTTCTTCCTGCCCCCCCCCCCCCCGCCAAGGAGACATTTATAAAACTGATCACCACTGGAATGTGAATTTTCCTGTCAAGGGTGGGATAGAATAAAGAATGTGACCATTATTCTCTGTTCATAAAAGAGGCCTCCCTCCAGCTGTTATTCAAAAGCCAATCTAAGCCCTCCTGGCACTGGGTCACCCTGCAGACTGGCATTCCCCAGGCAAGGACTGGGCCAACGCTTAGTGCACAGGACCAAGGTGTCCACCGAAGGCAGAGCTTGGCTCTCCAGCCCAACTGCTCAATAATGCTCTAATTAACTACTGCAAACTTCAGAGGACCCAGCTAACTATAATTGAGAGATCAGTTGAGGCTGCATGGAGTCAGACATGCATACTAATTACTGAATTATCCAACACCTGTTTGGGAATGTAGCATGGAAACATGGCTGTGTTTTCAGGCACGAGATCTTTAGTTTAAGTGAAAAGTTTGTCTTTGCTGAGAAAAGTGAAGCCCTCTACTGTCTGATGAACCAGACCCTATTATTGGCACTTGTAGGTGATCAAGTGAGGACTAAGGGAGTCCACACAAAGGTATTAATGAAATATCCATACACTTAGACCTCAGGAGAGGGATTCTGAGGGGGAAGAAAGGGAATGCTTAAAATGGATGTAAATGACCACATTGATGGGCACCTGGGTGGTTCAGTGGTTGAGCATCTGCCTTTGGCTCAGAGTGTGATCCCAGGGTCCTGGGATTGAGTCCCACACTGGGCTCCCCACAGGGAGCCTGCTTCTCCCTCTGCCTATGTCTCTGCCTCGCTCTGTTTGTCTCATGAATAAATAAATAAATAAAATCTTTTTTAAAAAAATGACTACACTGATGTCACGAAGGAAGCAGAGCTCAGGGTTGGTGCATTTCTGGGCTCTTTGCATCTGGCTCCTCCCTCCCTCAGGACACAGGGTTTGCCTCACCATGGAAAGTACTAATAATGAAGGGTTCTTGATGGGCTAACACCACTTAGCATTTTCTTTAAGACCAGGTAGAGGGGAATGGGGGCAAGGATCTCAAACCACCCTGAGGAAAACAGAGTCTAAAAGAGTCAGGATCTGGAGGTGGAGAAGGGCAGAAGAGCAAGGGCCGAGGGAGAAGAGAGAGTGCAGAGTCAGGGTGAGAAATGAGTTGAGCAGGGGAAGGAAAGGAAGTCTCCCTTAGTCCCATTTCTCATTTTTACCGATTTGCTTCCATAACCCATCATCAGTGAACTCAGACGGTGGTAAAATCACGCTTACCCTGTGAGCCTCACAATTTTTTAGATGGAACATTTGTTGCCAAATAGAAAAATGAAACCTTTTTTCAAAGCCCCAGATACCCTGGAATTACACAAAACAATGGGACCATGCCCAGGGCTGAGAACCCAAGGTAGCCGGAGACCCAGCTGGCCGCCCTCTGCTCTGTGCCCTCGATCACGGAAGGTGTCCCGTTCAGAAAAGAAGGGACTCCCAGTTGCCATGAAAAAATGAACAAATAAATAATTTTTAAAGAGCAGACTCAATAGTGCTGGCTTGTTCTCAGTTGGAAGAAGAATGCGTTATGAGGATAATGATGATGACAGCAGTAATGGAGATGATTAATATGATCACGGGCATTCACCACCAACACAAACAAAACTTAAATAGATCTCAGGTCTGCTGGGATCCTAGGGTGGTCTGTACTTCAGCAGTCTTTCCTAAGAAATCCAATACATTGAATAAAAAATAGGGCTGAAAATTTCTCAGGAGCACAGTCTAGGTATCCATTTGCCATCATTTCTTGAGGAAGGCTGTACGAATAGTGAAAGCCATGTGAAAAGGTTCTCATGGAAAAAAGAAAAATTAACTTTATACTGGGTACTCCTTTAAGATGAAGCACCTCAGAGGGGTGGTGTGGGGGATGGGTGAACGAGGTGATAGGGAGTAAGGGGTACATTTACCATGATGAGCACGGAGTAATGGACAGAACTGTTGAGTCACTATAGCATACACCTGAAACTAATAGAACACTGCATGTTAACTACACTGGAATTAAGAATCTTTAAACTTAATAAAAATAATACCAAAGGCAGCGTGGACATAGCAAAAGATGTCAGCACCCTGAGATTCCTTATGTGTCCCACCATATTCCTACTGTGGACCCCAGTGCTCTTGAAGGTGAATCTTTCCAGACTTGATGCACTTCTGCATTTGAAGTCTTTCTCACCACTGAAATGTAAAAATGAAGAAGTGATTGTCATCCAAGGCTGAAGAATAGAGTTCCTCTGGACGTCCGATTCCTCTCTCAGATTCAAGGCCTTAGCAGTCTTTGAAATGACCTTCTATCCGACTACTGTCCAATCTCCATGTGGAGCTTCTGTACTAATTTTGAGTCTATGGAAGGGTTTATACATTTAAAAATAATACGGGGCTTCTGGGTGGCTCAGTCAGTTAAGCATCTGCCCTTGGCTCAGGTCATGGTCCCAAGGTCCTGGGATCGAGCCCCATGGTGGGCTCTCTGCTTAGTGGGGAGTCTGCTGCTCCCTCTTCCTCTGCCCCCACTCTTGTTCTCTCACTCTCTCTCTCAAATAAATAAATAAAATCTTTTAAAAATGGTAATAATATACAGTACTCTTAACTTATTGTCCTTTCACCCAAAATTTATTCACAAATAGGGTTGGTTGAATTATCAACTCCAAAAGACATTAAACTTTGCAGGTGTTGTCACGTATTGCTCATTTAATTTGAAGACATCCTATTCCTAAGCAGCCACTTTGCCTCTTGTTATTTCTCAGATACTTCCTGACCACCTCACCTCTGTGCCAGAGTACGGTTGCTGTGCTTTTCCTGTTGACCTTTTCCACTTCCTTAGCCTCTCCTGAGAGGTGACATCATGGCGTCTGAGCTCTCCACAAGCTCAGCAAATCTCTTTATCTCATTTCTCTGGGAATACACCTCAAAATCTGCCATCTAGTTGATCAGTTAATTAATTTTCTGGGTTGTGATCTTTGCTTGCTCGCTCATTTGTCATTTTACCCTGTGGACTTCTGTATCACTTTTGTGCGTGTGTCATTATCAACCCACCCAGGCTTTCTCAGAGCTCCGCAAGCATTTCTCTGAGATAGCCTTTCATCCCTGGTAATTTGGCTTTGTAGACCTACACTTCTCTCTGTACTTGAACCTTGAGCCCAAATTATAAATTTTTTTTACTCACCCATATATCAGGGGATACCTGCAGGTTGAGTTAAGTTCATGTCAACACAAAGAAAAATTGGTCTCATAAGACTTAAGTCCATTGATTGGCACACTCTATCATTTCTCCAACGGTCGTCTTGGAACTGCTTTCAACAAAAATATCTAAAGTGATTGTTTAAAATGCAGACTTCCAGTGACCCCCTCCACATTCCTGAGCAGAACTGTTGTTCAGAATGGAGTCAGGATTTCTAACAAGCTTTGCAAGTGCATCTTATGCATCCTGAGAACCATGCTACTCCAGGACTTTTTTTCTAACTAGTAGACCCAAACAATTATGTACTCATTTATACAGGCCTAACACTTCATGTTATCTTAAAATCGAAAAGTATATAAGTATTATTGAGGTCATTTGCGCAATCTCCCGAGGAGGCCAGACACTCTCCACTTTAATACCTGCAAAGCTAGGGACCTCATGACATCATGAGCTGCTCTAATAACCAGAAGCTTCTTTGTACTGACTCAAAAACCTGTATGTCTGCCTCTCAGTTTTTGACTCCAAATAAATGCATAATGTGTCTCCTTTTATACAACATGCTTTCTAATATTGGATCATAAATTCAAATTATCAAGCATCTTTGAGCACTTTTGATGAATCTGTAAACCAACCTATGGTAGTCTTAGGAATTCCAAACCTAAGTTTTGGACCTAATACTTGTCCATGAGAGCCTCATAGTGTGATGCAGGGAGGAGAAAGCTATATGCCTAGGGAAGAAAATGCCAATGTAGAGGTGCTTTGGGAGTGCTAAGTGGAGAGCAATGAATAAATGCCACAGAATTTGTGACATTCTAGAATACTCACCACGGAATAAGTGCCCTTCCCAAAACTTGAAGAGCAGTGGATTTTTTTTGAGGTGGAGAGAATGAGTAAAGGACATTCTAAGCCGAGGTGGCAGCATGAGAAGAGTCATGGAAACTGTGATAGTGACCGTGTGCTTGGGACCAGTACAAAGCTCTGTGTGCACAGGATCAGGAAGATAGGGATGCAGGAGAGAGAGGTGAGATGCTCAGGAAAAGGCAAATTGCTTTAAATGTTATCCTGTTGGAAGATGCCTCTCCTGCCTCCTCTGGTCATCTGCTTGGCCTTTCCTGTTGGCACTTTCCTCTTAACTGTTGCTGGCTTCTCCAGGACTCTCTACAGCATGTGGTGACCTTCCTGTCTCCTGCTCAGCTGCCAAGAGTTAGGTCCCCGAGTCACTATCTGATTCAGTCCCTTTTTCAGAAGAGTAGAGTGAGGAACCTTCCAGTAACAAATCCTACTTGCTTTCACTTGAACCAAAGGACATTCATCCCCTTTAAGGGAAATGATACTTGCTGTCATGGGAGAATCATGCATATCCCCTGGAACCAGGCTCTTAGCAGATGGGCTCAGCAAGCAGACCTTTGAGGTCTACCCAAACTCTTACCTCTTGTCTCCACTGCGCGGTCACTGAGCATCTCAGCAGGTCGTATCAAGGCAGGTGAGGGTCTCTGAATCCACAACCCCAGAAACTCCAAAGGTTCCTTTGTTTGGGCGACTTTTAAAGTTTCTGTGGAATGGGAAAACTGCTGCTCAAAAAGCACCTATTGGTCTAAGCACATGATAGAAATGTTCCCAACAGTCACTGTAGTCACAAAAGAGGGGTGAAGTTGGCTCTTCGTTGCACTTCAGGCAGGTGGGAATGTCAAAGATGGCCTGTTGCCATTGCAACATTTGTCAGCATCACCAGAAAGCATGAAAAATCATGGAAGGAAAATTGCTAAGAGCAGAGGGTTTAGGGATATAGTTTGTCCTTTCATTCTGCTTTCTGCTGGGATGTCTCTCTGGTTTCCTTTTGTACTGAGAAACCAGAGCATTTCCTCTGGCTACAGCCGTACACTCACATAAAGGGCAGAGTGGACAAGCCATCCCAGCATTTTATAACAGCAAAATGCAAATAAGGAGTGGTGATTTGCATTTCGAGTTCAGTTAGGTGGAGACGTAAATATCAAAAGTAGAAGGTTCGATTTATTCACACCAGACAGCCCTACTGTGCATGAGCAGGATGAAATTCTAAAATGTGTCCCATACTGCAGAGAAGGGCTAGAATTACTAATCTAAATGAGAAGGTGATGTGTGCACCTGCTCATACTTTAACAAGTGGTTGGCAATTTTTAGATACATTTGAAAGGATCCTTTAGTGAAAAGTGTTCTCAGAGAATGTCAAGAGGGCATGAGTCAGGGTGAACATGAGGTTTCCAGAACTAAAGTGCTCATTTCCCAGATGTTCCGCAGCACGAGAAAATGATATAGAAGATGACCTTATCAGGGGCCTATTTAGGACTTGACCCCAAGAAAGCTCCCGAGTGGGGGGCTTCTTATCTCCCAGGCACCGCTTAGCTCATCCTGATTCCTTCGCAATTTTGGCACTTGTTTTACAAAACAGGGCACCTTCCCCCGCCCCCCCCCTTTAAGTTGCATTAGGACCTTTGGGTAAAAGCAGCCAGTTGCTAAGCAGGTCCTAGCCTAGAACTTCTTGTCTCGGTGATCTCATGACCAAGGAAGGTACAGCAAGGCTTATTCTTAATGGATTGAACCAGGCCCCTTGGCTGGGAAGCCTGGACTGAATGGAGTTTGCATAATGCCAGCCCGTCTTTGGGCTCTGCAGCCTTTAACACAAGGGCACTGCTCTGGAGGAGACTAGAGAAAGAAAATGGGATCGGCTGGCACCTGAGAGAGGCCCCATTAGCCGAATACGGGGAGGGGGAGAGGGAGCCACACACAAGGTTCAGCCCATTTATGCCACTTGGTTCCATTCTGGCTAATAAAAGATATACTCCCCTATTAGGTACATTACACTGTCACTGTGATTGGTGGAGGGAGCAAAGTACTTATCAGCTGAGTGAGTATTGGCTGTCACTCCTGTTATCAAGCTGCCTGCTTATTTGCGATTTTATTTTCAGATGTGATTGACAGCTGGATGGCTCTGACATTCTCGGTGCAAACATACAGCCTGTTATTATGCTTGCATTAACATTTTGATAAACACATGGTGCAGCATTGGAAAAGTAATTACATGTCATCACTTCAGTGCTTCATCAAAGAAAAGTTTACTGTGTAATTGCTCTGTGATTTACCTAGGTAGAATGTGTTACATTCCACAAAGGCTCTCTCTATTTAATAGTTTACATTTACTCTTTAAAATACACAATATCCCTTCCCAGGGGCTTCCGTGGTCTAAAATAAACTTGGCAATATAATTTGGCTTTCCATAAATATACTTAGATATTACTGTGAAGTACTTTTGCATAATAGTTATTTAATGCTAAGTGTAAATATGCAGTGCATTATATTGGCTGAGCTATCAAAAAAAAAAAAGAACTTTCTGACAAGGAAAAATAGAATATTGTTACCTTGGTTTTCACATTAGGAAAAGGGCCTTTTGCCCTTATATTTATATCCATGCTTTTCACAATGACATCTAATTTTACAATAAAGTGACTTGAGCCGAAGCGCCTAGCAGTAGAATCTAAAATATTGGTTCTTGTTAGTATTTAAAGAGCTCTTCTGATGTGGCACTGAAAGGTGTGCTGGAGGAAAGCACAAATTATTGCAGGGTGCTTGGGAAACCGAGACGAAGGGATGGTTTCAGTGATGTTCGCTAGTGGGATCTGTCTGAACAGTTGGATGTCTAGGGAGCAAAAGGTGGGCATGAGTAGATCGAAGCAAACAGTTGTTGGAAACCCCCAACAGAATCTCAAAATATAAATTGCTTTTATGGCTGATATTGGTAGGGCACTTTGAGTTGTCACGTGCTTTGTAATTATTGATGAGTAAATCCTTACAGCTGCAGCCAAGGTCAAATAAGCAAAACCTTTCTAGGATGTGTAATGATCACGTGCACATCTGGGTTAGTCTCTACCCAAGAAAGAACAGGCGTGGGGAAACGTTAGAGAGGAATGGGATGCACCAGATTACTCTCGCTGTAGCTCATACCTTTAGGTTTTGTACCCGCGAGTGTTCCTCTCTGGCGCAATGCTCCCCAGCAAATACCATGGCTTCCTTCTTGAATGACTGAGATGGAGAGTGAGGAGCAGTGGCCTGTTCTGCGATGGAAGCCCCAAGAGAGGGCCAACCACTCAGGAAGGGGCATGGTGTTGCAGGTCTCTGGAAATAGAATCTTCTGGGTCATGAGATCAGTTGAGCCCTTGAGATGGCCTTCACCATTAATCTAAGTGATCTCCCTGCCAAAGGACTAGTCTCTCCGAGGATCCACTCAAGGACCAAAGTGCCAAGATTAAATGACTGAATCACAAAAATCTGGGCAAAATCCAAAGCCTTTTGATTTTCTGGCTGTTTTCCATTCTTTCGGGAGAACTCACGGTGGCGTGGAAAGTGGTTTGGCAGTGAGAGAATTGGGAGAAATGGACGAGATCGTAGCCCGATCTTAGAAATGAAGGTGGGAAACTTCCCTTAAGACGAAGACAATGAGGAACGGTGAAGGGATCAGAAGGGGGTGAGGACCGTGGTCAGGACCAGAAGGGCCTGTGGTTGTCCCAACAGCATGACATCTGCTCAGCTGGGTCTAAAGAGCGATGGCAGTGTTCTCAGCTGCCTCTCCCGTGCAGCTGGCAGCCACAAAAAAGAAACAGTTAAAATACCCATTTCCAGATGTGTGTAACGGTTCAATAATTCCACGTTAGTGTATATTAATCCTCTCTGGAAATTGGCATTAACTCGGCTTTAGCACTAGTCTAAATAAACACATCAGCTCTTAAAGCAGGAGCTTCTTTGCATAACAGCTGCATATAGCATCTGCATCCTGGTTATAGGTTCCCTCTACATTACCTCTAAAATGAGCTCCCCTTTCCCTCTTTACATTTAGCTGGACTCAGAATATTCCCTCCTTCTGCTGTCAGCGATGGGAAGAAAGATGCCATTGTAATTGCCAGTTGGCCTGTGGAGTAATGCCCTATAATTGACAAAGATTGCTTAGCTACAAGGAAGAAAGATACACTGATTAGGAGAGATCGTTTTTAATATTGCATTTAACCTACACTTTTTCCGCCCTTTGCTTCTCACCTGAGCCCTGTAAAGGATGTCTGGCATTCTTTGCTGTGTCACTTCTCTTTGACGGAGAAAAAAGAAGTGCGGTGAAGTCCACAGGGGAACACTCGGTACCTTGGGAGTCATTTCACTGAGACGGAGGGCTGAAAAGCTTTAATATGGATATATGCTGAACTACCCAAAACGTGAATCTGTTCCCCTTCACATGGAATGTAGCCCTTGACCTGCCAATCCCAGAGGTGGCTGAGGCCTTTTTGCCTTTTTTTCATTCGTACCTCAAATTACTGGGTCAGATCTTTAGATCTTCATTATTCTTGGGTGTTTGGGTTTTTGCCTTTGCTTCTAAATTCAGGGTTTTGTTGCATTTTTTTTTCCTTCACATTGACTCTTTTTTTAGAGAGAACTTTAAAAAATTGCACGGTTAGAAAAAATATATATATGGGTTCAAATGCATTTTTCATGTCCTTTCATGCTCTATTGATTTTTTTCTCTCATTTTTCTTACAAAAGAAAGTTTTAATGCAGTTTTGGGAAAAGAAAAATAGTCAGCAGTTGCTGCCTCCCCCAGGACTAAAAATACTGGACACCTTGCTTAGAAATGCCTACAGTGTATATCTCTCGTAGCAGTCTGCGCCTCTGAGGGTGTGGGAGGGGGTGAAATCCCATCAGTCACCTGTACGTAACACTGTTCTTCTCACCACACACTATTTAAATAGCTACAGGGGACTTCTGACTTGCCACCGTATTTAACTCTGCAGTGAAGTTTAAATGTCCTACAGGGAGTTTTTGATGTAGCTATGGGACACTTGATCTGAAGACAGAATAATTGTGTCTAAAAATTACGCCACCTAGAGAACATGTATTTATCCATCATCTCCCATCCACATACCTACTTCTCTGTCTGTGACTGAAAGATTGTGTGTAGAGTAGAAAAGCACTGGGTTAAGAGTCCAGGGCATCTAGGTTTGAGTCTCAGCTCTAAGACCTTGAGCAAGTCACCTTCACTTCTTGAAGCCTAGGACCCATCATCTGTGAAATGAAAAGCTTGGGCTGTATCTATATCTATATTCCTAAGGAGGAATCCAGCCTTGACACTGCAACGGTTTAGCATCTAGCATGCTAATATTTTGTTTTCTCTTGCCAAAGAAAAAAATGTGATTGGTGAATTCAAGATCCCTCTGTTATTACATACTGTATGTTACTTCCTTTATGTATATTGTTTCCATCACCCCTGCATTTTTGTACAGCATTCTGCACCCGGGAGATATTTTGGCAATAATTCACCCAAGCTCTCTCCTATTCGAAGTTACACTTGCATATACACGGGTTATACCAGCCAAATCAAGTTGATAAATAGGGGTAATTTTCCAAATACCCAAGTCAAAAATGCTTTCATCTAAATCAATTGATGCTGAAATTATTTCCACTCCCAGTATAATTTCCTTTATTTCTCTGGGCTAGACCTTGTGCGCATATAAGAGTGCCTGGGAAGTTGAAGAGGGAGGTGAGTGAAGGAGAGAGAGTCTTTCCATTGTAGGATTGAAGACTTGAAACAGACGGCTTGAGGTTCATAGATCAGATGATCTGCTTTCTCTGGCCCTTTACCAACCCAGCGCTGTCCGTTCAGACTTGCATTTGACCTGAAACCACAGGAAGATTTGGAAAATACATGATATATGCAATCCGAAGTTCAGATCCAAGCCCAGTTCCAGGTGTAATTTCAGCCCTCGGCTGGCTGTCCGTTCCGCGAAGAGAACTCTTCCCCCCAGTGCATCCAGCTAAGAAACATGACGGGGGCTCTCTCTCTCTTAACAGAGCTGGACATCTGCTTGGCTTCCCCCTTCCTGTTCGGAACAGCTGCCAAGCCTCCTATCTGCCCAGCAAGGGGTCAACAGCCCTGCTTGGCCGAGTGCCACAACCAACTTTCACATTTATGCAAACTCCAACAGCCTTCCCGCCCATTTCTTATATGTTGCTCCTTTTTCTTTGTCCTCTCTAATCTTTTTTTTTTTAATCTTTGACATCATTTCTGTTAGTCCGCCTTAAAGGTTTCTGTCATTTACTGCACGAATTATCAGTTATGAAATATTCCGGCTTAATGACAAAGTCATTATTACTTTTCATTTGTCAAAAAATACTGACTGAGTGGGGGCACCTGAGTGGCTCAGCGGTGGAGCATCTGCCTTTGGCTTAGGGGGTGATCCCTGGGTCCTGGGTCTGAGTCTTGCATCGGGCTCCCCCAAGGAGCCTGCTTCTCCCTCTGCCTGTGTCTCTGCCTCTCTCTGTGTGTCTCTCATGAATAAATAAAATCTTTAAAAGAAAATTCCTTACTGAGTGGATACTGTGAATCAAACACTGTGAGAGATGCTGAACTCTAGCAAAGAACAGAGCAACATAGTCTGTGCAAACCAGCCAGCTCTGTGCCTGTTTTTCCCTGATTGTGGTGTGAGAGCAAACCATCCAGATGGCCGCCAAGCTTCTTTTTACTATATTGATGCCCCATTTCCACATTTTTCTTGTCTCTAGTCAATGCCTTTAGCCTGGGAAATGGATTCAGTGATCCTGCATCTGGCAGATACGTTCCTTCCTGGACGGTGCCTCTAACAGGCCAGCTACATAAAGCCTGGTCCATGGAACTTGCCAATTCTTATTCTTGGGAGGGAAAAAAAAACAAAAAACAAAAAAACCTCAAGGCTTATCTCCATTGTCTGTTGAGCCAGTAGTATCTAGGCCAGAAAATTCTGAAGGTTAGAACAGGTAGGCTTAGAAGTGACTATTTGCCACAGGAGGTCCCCTAGCCCCACCCCCGTGTGTGCCCCTCCCATCATCAAAGTCAAGCAGAGGCCAGGCTGCCATGCTGTGCTCTCCACCTCTAGGGAATCGGAGATTTAATTTCCATTTCACCTCCAAGCTTTTGCCTGTTTCTAACATCTTATGGTATAGGGACAAGTTCTCCCATGAGATGTCATGTTTTCTCTCAAAGTTTTCATTTCATTAATGATCACACTGTGGTATTATGCTTTACCGGTACTATTCTATAGATCATTTTTATTATGTAGATACAAACTCTTTGATATTGTAATTGTGAAGTACATATTATGAAGACAAATGCATTGGGCATAATGAGAATGGATTGCCAATAAAAGTTGAAAAACAATGAGCCATTTTTAAAAGCTAACCCTTATCCGGAGCACTGTCACTTTGAATGCTCTGTAGAAAGGCCTTTGGATGGAAGTAGCTTATTTTAATCTAACGTTGATAAAGGTTTGACTTTGGTAGCATCTTAATTATCTGATAAAAGCCAGAACCCTCTGCCGGGCTCACCTCTAATGTCTAATGCCTTCTGCTGGCATTAAAATTATTGCCACGACTCCAGAGAGAGAAACGAGAGATAGCAACGTCGGATTTCGGAGATGTGAATTAGAGTTTAAAGAGTCACTTGGTTTTGTTTAAACAAATTACAAAAATAATGGGTTGCCCTTAAAAGGTCTGTTTCATGTATTGTTATCCGTCACGCGTGACTCCTCTGACAGCACCATTCCCCATATTATGTCACCCGCTAGTCGCCAGGGGAGAACAGTGATTTCTTGGGGTCTCATCTGTGCTTCTTCACTTTGCTTCTGATTCTGAAGAGCTGAGAGAGGATGAAGGCAAAGTGAGTTGATGGTCCTGTGCCCTGAATCGAGGGTCACACATGGAGCTGGGCTGAAGAATATATTGATTGATTGGTTGATGTGAATTCACAACATCTTGTAGCTTCAAATGGGACTGGGGGAATGTGAAAAGGAGCCAAAAGTTGAGATTGGGTTGCCTAGAGGACAATGGGTGCTCCTAAGACATGGAAAATAATAAAATAAATAAAATAAATAAAATAAAATAAAATAAAATAAAATAAAATAAAATAAAATAAAATAAAATAAAAAGCAGGCATAGACCTCCTCCAGGAGAGGCTGTAAGGTCACTGGAGGGCACGATGTAGACTGGGCTGTTAGCTGTGTGACTTTGCCCAGGTCACTTTCCCTCTCTGTTCCTCTGTATCTTAGCTACAGAACAGGGAGCCTGGATGGATGTTGTCCGAGATTGCTTTGCTTTTAACATTTCAAGAGCCTCTGAGGGCCGGGGGCTCTGCAGCCATGACTCCCAGCACAGCCAGCCCATTCCGAAAACCTCCCCTCTCAAAGAGTTTAAATATTTGAGGAAACATTTTGCCAGGTTGACCCAATCCCCACATTAAGAAAATAATGCCCAGGCCCATATGGCTAATTCCTTCCCAACTGTTTATTTGCCATCATGCAGACCTACCCTGAAAATAAAGCGTCTACTCAAGTTTCAGAATCCAAATGGAGTGGAATGCAAATGAGGAGGATAATGGTGAAAAGTACATTTACTTTGAAAATTCTTTCGGGTGCAGTCATGAGCCGCAGAGGCGCCACCAGTGTTGATTTTTAAACTACGCTGCTTCGCGATTCGAGCGTGTAATTTTTACCTTGGAGAAGAGGTGTCTTTTACCAAACGCCTCCTCCCACTCTTATTTTTTTGACTTGTTAAATTTTTATTATTTATTTTTCACTTTCAGGTTTTTTGCTTCAGCCAGCATTTACCCTTGCTCGTAAGCAGTCAGAGAGCTGAAGTACAGGCTTTTCTTTGCTCCAATTCTGAACTATGACCTGGGGCGCCTGGGTGGTTCAGTGGTTGAGCATCTGCCTTCAGCTCAGGTCATGATCCCGGGGTTCTGGGATCGAGTCCCACATCAGGCTCCCTGCGAGGAGCCTGCTTCTCCCTCTGCCTGTGTCTCTGCCTCTCTCTCTGTGTCTCCCATGAATAAATAAATAAAATTTTTTAAAAAGAATAATAAAAGAATAATAAAAACAATAAACTATGACCTGAGCCCTAGAAGGGTAGGAGAGCTCCTGAGAGCCATGTAGCTGCTTTATCTCAGTGTCCTCCCTCTCTGGTGCCTATCAGAATAAGAAAGTGGAGAGGGAATTAGGTTTGACAAATGTCACCAGGCCAGAGGGTTTCATTTAAGTAATAAATAGTTGGAGTGGGTGCCCTGGTGTCACGTCGGTCCATCAGGAACACAGTGCAGAGGGATGCAATGCTACAGACATTGTTGGGTTAACCTCTGTAACACAAACCACCAGGCTGGAGAGATGGGATTCCTTAGGAGTGATTTCTGGCCAGGGCAGAGTGAGAGCTGGGCTGTGTGTCCCCATCTGCGGCCTGGCTGATTGGATTAACCTTATAATTTCAGATCTTGGCATCTTTTTGTACTCAGTACACCGTGCTGCTTTGCCTGGAAACAATTTCTGTCTAGCACACAGGTAGCGGAGTGAGGCTGGGCAGGTGCCTGGAACCGCCCACCCCCCCTCTTTGGGGGCAGCAGGTCCTTGAGTGCACAGAGGTCTCCAAAAGGTGTGTTTGTTCTGGGTGTGAGTTACTCCTCTCCTTAGCTTTTAGTGCATTGGAAAATAATTTTCTATGGGCTGGTAATTATATAAAAATTGCTTTTGCTTTAAACAAGAATTATGCTTGAACCTTTTGAGCAAGAAGAAAAATGTGCAGAGGGAATCATTAATTTTGAATAAAAACACTTTACTGTAGCCAACAAGGGAGGGAAACGTGAAATTGGTGTTTTCTACAAACAGCCCAGCGCCGTTCCCGGATCTGTTTGCTTGATCTATTATGCAGTCACCTGCAAAGTTGAATGTCTTGTTTGGCCTGAATCTGACTTTTTATTCTTTTCCCTCTACCTATTTTTTAAGGGCTGTGCTCTATGCATACCTCAGCCTTCATTTGCATCACATTAGAGTAAAACATTTTAAATTTCTTCACAGCAGAAGTAAATCTGACAGACTTTATGAAGCTATTATACCTGCAGGTATTTTATACTTTTAAAATACATTCTTGTCAAGCTATCTTAATTATATTATTATATGTACTTTTGAACTTGTATCCGCTGTTCCGTGATATATTACACTTTTGACAGAACCGTCCTAAAAAGCTACAATTTATATCAAAGTGCCTTGGCGGAGCCAAGATGTATCTGTTATGGATTTGGGGAGAACTTGCTCATTTACATGCTGGCATGTGGCACCTGTGACAGAGCAGAGCAGCTTTAATGTCCCGTCCAGGTGCTTATGGAAGGGGGTGCGTCCCCCTCAGCCTTGGGGAGCGGTGGCCCGAGGAGGTCATGTCCAGCTGCCCGACGACTCCGCTCCAGCAGGTGAATGCTGGCATCCCCTGGATGCCCTCGGGGCCTGCTCCCGGAGCCAGGCATCCTGGCCACTCTTGTCGCAGTGGCATCATTCGGCACATCAAGGAAATACAGGGCTGACAGGTATCTGATTTGCTCTTTGCAGCACGGAGCAGGAAGGTGGCCACAGTCCCAGAGATGGAAACAAGGCTGAGGTGGGGTGCGGTGGGGTGGAGCCAGAGAAAGAAAGGCTACACGCTCCAGATAACTTCTCCAAAGGTACGAGGGACTGAGGTCCCTCCAAGCGGTGGCTTGGGTCCCTGTGTAGCTGTCCTCTCTGTACGCAGGGCAAAGAGCAGCCCGATCAGATTGGGGGGTGTCCTGAATTGCCCAGGTCATGCAGCCCATCAGATGTCCTGAATTGCCCAGGTCATGCAGCCCATCAGATTGGGGGATGTCCTGAATTGCCCAGGTCATGTCTCCTTCTTGCTCCCTGACGTTGAGGAGGCCAGGAGGGGGCAGGCCCGGGGGATGTAGCAGGCCCTTGCTGAGATGTGCTGAGTGAAGGCAGAGCTACTTTCAGTTCCAGATGCACAAGGCTTCCAGACCATTCTCGGCTCAGGTCCTGTCTCCTCTCAATGGCCTGCCTTCCCTCCCCTTACTGAGGACAGCACTCCCACTCCGATGGATCCCCCCACACACACACTCTTGACAGACAAGCTCATTATCATGGATGTGCTCGTGGGGATGCCACAGAGGGGACTCCTCCTTCCAGGGAGAGGCTGGTGCAAATGACAAAAAGGCCCTTTTCCCCTCAGGTCATCTACATCCTTCCATAGCAGGTCTACAAGGTAGATCTGCAAGGGAGCTCAGCTCTTCTGATGAGAGGCCAGGAGAATGACTATTTTAAGCTTCATTCAGAACGCTTATCCCTTCACTTGGGTAAGGTTTTATTCCCTTCTTTTTCATGGTCTCCCAAACCCTGTGAGGCGTATCTGTATCTGAGATGATTGAAGGTTCAAAGAGAGTAGGAGACTGACCAGAGTCACACAGCATAATGTAGCATGACGTGACCTAAACAACCCAGCTTGCCTACCATTCATGCCATGGGCCTCCCCCTGGATTTCCTTTACTGTCAAATGTGGCCCTACACATTCCCCTCTCACTCAGAAGTCTTTTATAAATGGTGGTGTTGTTGGGGGGGGGGGCGGGGCGATCACCTGTTCTTGCTTATTCTTCACACACACAATCCAAACCTGGGCATCAGAACAGACCGTGATATGCCCAGCGTACCCTGGCTGGCAGACCACAACAGTTTGAGGGCTGGAAATGGCTTCTAAAGAGTCTATTTGGACTGTTTTCGGCATCATCTTTACCAAAGAAGGCTCTTGATGTCTGCCCCTGGCTCTAGACCCCACGCCAGGCTGGCTTCCAGGTCAGAGGCAGAACTGCTAACCTAGAGAAACGTGCTCCATGCCTCTTGAGGGCAAGTGGAAGAATTTGGATCCAATGTCTCTCTGAGGCAGGGAGGAAAAAACATCCCATTGCCCTGTGTAGAGAGTACACATCGCAGTGTCCCAGTTGGCACTACGTGCACTACAGTCTCACATTTGATGAGCAGAGCTCCAAGGCCTGAACTGAGCATTGGCTGTGGTGAGGGCACCAGCTCCTACTGCTCTGCATGGTTCTCCCCCTCGGTGATAGCAGGAGGTGGCTACGCCGCGGGCCTCCTGGAGTTCATGCTCACATTATTGCTGCTGCCTTTGCAATGAGTGGAATTGGAAGTGAGGTTAAGGGAGCATCTGTCTGTCCAATTTGGGGCCTGCCAAGCCTGGCACGATGAGGGTGTGGTTGGAGCCAGGAGGGCTCACTGTGGGGTGGTGGCGTGGGCTGGGCCAGGAGAGGCCAGCTGGGCCTGGTGAGTTGTTTGCCTCACACAACACGGTGTCCGACTTTTCATGAAGGAGTCACTTTTCCAAGAGACTTAACATCTCTAAGGGTTGGGGTTGGAAGCCTTGGGGAGAGCTCTCCAGCTCCGATTTAGCCCTCTGGCTCTGACCCAGCCATGGCAAGCCATCTCTGAGAAGTGATCCACTTGACTAGATGGGGCCTCCAGCCACCCTCGGCACCGGAAGCCAGCCCGGCTCGGTTGCCACCTTTGATAATTATATGCTCAGCAATAGCCAGCCATCTAATGGATCAGCTGTCAAGTGTGTGGCACAGGCAACCCTGGCAACTCAGGGAGGGTGTGTGGTGTGAGCTGTGCTGCAGGGGAAGGAGAAGAATGCACTCTGCACCCTGGCAGGCTATGAGGCTAGAGCAGAGAGGACACAGCCTTGGCCTTGGACCATGGACAGGAGCCCTGCTGAGGACAGTTAGCACCAGGGCCACACACCCACCAGTACTCACTCCTGCTCGTTAATGATGGTACTCTTGGGCTCCAGTTTCAAAGGAGGTGCCAGTCTGCACACGGGCTGGATGATCTTTATCAAGATGGGCCATTTGAAACTGATTGAGGAAAGGGCGCTGGTGAGACCGTTTGAAAGGCCACTCAGGGTTGGTACAACAGGATAAATAAAATAATGAACTCATTATAAGGCACTTGTGAGCCACTGTGGCTTTGGTAACTGAACTTCTATCACTTTGGAAGCCAGAGAAAGGCATAGGGATTAACTTGCTTTTGGACAGAAGGGTATTTTTTTCTGCTTAACATGATCCAATTTAAAGACTATTCATGGAGCATCCATTCTGTGAGAGGGACTTACAGTAAAGACGTGATGTGGCTCAGCCCCTGCTTTCAAAGACTTGACAACTCTAGTTGGGAGTGAGAGGAGGTAGGGGGCTGATTAATCAGATACTCAGATGAGTGTACCAGAGAGGGGTACAGTCCGTGTCCTATGAGGATGCAAAACACTCAGGGCTAATAATCTAGATATTATGAATGAGTTGACCTGGTTTACTATACTTGGACAGTTGGGGGAATTTATCTGTTGGCAAATATATATATATCTGCAAAAAAAAATAAAGACTATGGTGTCCTACTTTGGGTTCTCCCAGAAATAGACCCCAAGATTCAAGAGTAAGCAGTTCATTTGGGAGGTGGTCCCACTGTAGGAGGGCGGATAGGAAGAGGGGAAGGGAAGGCATCCAGGAGAATTCATCATCCAGCAAGTCACCATGGGGGCAGCCAGAGCTCAAGTCTGCGAGAACAGACCTCCAAATCATCCCAGCCAAGGGGCCGAGAAGCAAAGTATTTATCCCCCTGCCCTCATCTGTCACCGGTTGATGACTGCTTCCTCCTTGTCCTGGTAGGATAAGATCCCTTAGGTCAAGGGTGCCACCATCCGCAGCCTTCCGCATGTAGAGTTGAATGCACCTAAGAGGACAGAGCAGGGCACTAGCAACCCGAAATATATACAGGAACTACACTTATCCCAGATGCTACTGTTTTTTTATCATGCTTTACCCTTACGACCAACTGTAAGAAAGCCTGAGCAAGCACCATAGCTTGGTGACCATCATGAGTAGTGGCAAAGTGCAAACAACTCCTGATCCCACCATTATGTTTCACTAAAGAGTGAAGGTGATGAATCAGGGTCAGTCTCTCTCTGGTGACCACGTTCTTCTCTCTGTCTCCCCACCCAAGGCAATGTTGCCCATCCTCAAAGTCTCCACTGGCTCTACCTTCTCTTGAAGCTCTCTCCCACCACACCAATGACCTACATCGATCTGTGGGGTCTTTTCATTCCCTTTTCTCATGTTCTATGCCTTACAACCCGAAGCCCTCACCGAGGGCAGCCTTGCTTTGCTTTCTGGTTGCAACTGCCTCCAGGCTCAGCCTTGCCCCCTCCATGACAAGAAGGTTTTCCATTCTCTCCTGCCCTCCATATGTCTTCTGTGTCATAGTCCGTGCTTAATGGACATCTGCTTGACTAGTTTGAAGTGGTCCAGCGTTAGACTTCCCTGAAGAGAAACTGGTTCTGCCTTCCCACCTGGACCCACCAGTCTTCCTTGAGCTCTGCATTATTTAGGCCTTTCCATAATGAGGAGAGAGCAAAGTGCCCAAGTCTGGAAGCCATCTGGCCAATCGATGAGTGATCGAGTTTCTATTGAAAGTCTATTACGTGACTAGCTCTGAGGTTAGGTGCTGGAGGGATTCAGAGCTATAAGGCACGTGTGGCCTCCTTAGGGAATTCAGTTTTATTGTGGATCTAAACTAAAACCTAAAAATCAGTTACCTCAGAAGTCGTATTGGACTGAGAGGCAGTAAAAGTAATGGTTAAAGACTCATTAAAAAAAAAAAAGGTAGATGGGCAACGCAGGTGGCTCAGCGGTGTAGTGCCGCCTGCAGCCCAGGGTGTGATCCTGGAGACCCGGGATCGAGTCCCATGTCGGGCTCCCTGCATGGAGCCTGCTTCTCCCTCTGCCTGTGTCTCTGCCTCTCTCTCTCTGTGTGTATTTCTCATGAATAAGTAAATAAAATCTTAAAAAAAAAAAAAAGGTAGAAAGTCTGAGTTCAGATTCTGGCCACCTTACTTACCTCCCAGCTAAATCGTAGCCTTAGATAATGACCTCACATAGGCCGAACCTCCTTTCTGTCACCCAGAAATATCCACGGCACATCCTGCCGTGGTTGTTGTGAGAACAGATAGAGGTGCTGCCTGGAAACCACCTGGCGGCCAGCGATTGCTCAACGACAGTTCTTTTTTTTTATTATTATTATTAAAGATAGAATTTCTTTTTTTTTTTTTTAAGATTTTTATTCACTTATTAGAGACACACGCCCCGGGCTGAAGGTGGCGCTAAACCGCTGAGCCACCGGGGCTGCCCAACAGTTCTTAGTTGTGTTACCTAATGTTCATATTATTTCTTATCTAATTCAAGTCACTGCTGACTCAGAGTCTTTGGAAGTTTGGGGAAGCAAATAAGCAGAAAGAGCGGCTCTGTCATGGGAAGAGTAGTGGACGAAGTGAGTGTGAGCTTGGCCCTTGAAAGAGTTTTAGAAGCGGGAGCGATTACAGGCAGGGAGAAGCTACATGGCAAAGGCAGGTAGTGTGCAGGCACCTTGAGGTGCATGGGGCTGCGGGGTGCGTGGGAAGAGAGGCACAAGAGCCGGTCCTACAGGCCCCGCACACCTGACAAGATTCACCTGGAAAATGGTTTTAGGCCCTTTGACGGGTGAATAGCATGATAGGTGCCAGGTTTCGAGAAGGTAATTCTTAGAGGGGTGTAGGATGGTTGTAAGTTCAGGAACCTAGGAACAGGGAAGAACACACAGGCTGTGACACCCTGCCAGGGTAGGTGGAAAGGGAAGCGGAATCTCCCTGAGAGACCCAAACCACTTTCCCTGCGTTCTTTCTCCTCCTCGCTGCTGGGAAATGTGGTTTCTCCCTATACTCAGATGAGAGAGAAACCCCCCGTGCCTCCATACCCCAGTCACTGCCCTCCGAGCCCAGTCCGGATAGACAGCAGAAGCATACATATTTCCCTTTCTTCTCTTTTTTTGTGTTCCAAAGACGGCCTGACATTGGTAAATCACTGCAGCAGGCTTTAAATGATGTATGAAATGAAAAATCCCTTCCCTGTGTATTGGGAGCCTCCTGCCTAGCAGTGGGTTGTCTCTGCTGGGCTGGCTACTGTATTATTCAGCTCAGAGGCAGCCGGAAACTCAGCGGAGGTGAGAAGCTTGGGATCACAAAGAAAAACAAAGTTTAAATGTAAAACAAAGAAAAAAAAGAAAAATGTCTACTGAAACATATACAAGTTTCTTTCTCCTTGGCCTTCACCTTCTTAACTATTTCTGCTAAAGCTTTTTAGCCAGGGAAACTTTTTCTCTACTTCCTTGAACGTGTTTCTCCTCCTTGTTGCCTCATCCCTTAGCTTTCGAGTTATTAACAGCTTCCGAGTCCTGTATTATTGATTATATATATATATATATATTTTTTTTTGTAAGATTTGTTTTAGAGAGAGAGTGCATGCAGGAGGGGAATGGGGCAGAGACAGAGGGAGAGGGTCCTAAGTAGACTGTCCTCTGAGCACCAAGCCCAGCCCCATGTGAGGCTAGATCCCATGACCCTGAGATCACGACCTTAGCTGAAATCAAGGGTCGGATGCTTAACCGGCTACATCACCCAGGCGCCCCTACAATTGATAGTATTTCTGTTCATTTCTCAATGACCTTTCTCAACTCCCACCAGCAGCCCTGGATGGTCAAGGTGGGAGAGATATCCATAAAGGATTTGCTCAGATGGGCTCCCCTCCCCAAGGAATCGTGCCGTGTGGCCCTGCAGGGTGTGCAGGACGGTTGTTGGTACAGCAACCGAGTCTGTCTAGAAGAGCCGGGGGGGGGGGGGGGCATTGCCTGCCTGACCTCGACCTCAGGGTCTGCAGATCCCAGGCTAAACGCATCCGTGACCCACTCCCTGAACCCCGTCAGAGCAGAAAGCAGCAGACAGCCTCTTGCCTCTCAGACTGAGCCACAAATAGGCTGAGAGCCTCCTGAGTCTGCAGAGAGAGCAGGCTTGATCAATTTGCTTTTAGCCGATGAAATAATCATTGATGTTTAGACGGACTTCTAATCTTGGCGCAGAACAGTCAAGAGGCATTTTAGCTATGGATGGTAAAAGGGTTCATCCCGGGATATATTTAGCAGCGTGGCCTGGGGGCAGGAGAGAAACAGGCCTTGGGATCCAGGAAACCTGTGGGAGCTGAACCTGCTGTGTGCCCGGAGGCAAGTCCCCTAGTTGCCTCTGCTTTCTCTGAACGGGCCCTGGGCATGTGCGAGAAGGGCCGGGAGGAGCTCTGTGCTAGGGACAGGTGTGGGACTGAGACCACGGCATCTGTCCATGCCTATCGGCCGGGAGGGAAACCGGTGAGTAGATGATGGTGGGTGACCAGCGAACGGTGTGGGTGTGTGGTGACAGGGAGGAAGGGTCCAGAAGGCTCTGGGTGCGCACCCTGGAAGCACATTGCCTGGACTGGAATTCTGGATGCACCAGTTTTAGGGTCGGGTACCTGGGCAACCTTGCCCTTCCATCCTTCAGTTTCCTGATCCATAGGATGGGAATAAATCTGTATCAAAGTCATGGGTTTATTGTGAGGGACAAATATACGTAAAGCACGTCCTGCAGTGACACAGAGGTCGCTGCTTCTTATGGGGGGAAGAGCAAGCAGGGCTGATCCTAAGTGCAGTCTACACAAGACCAGTTCACACCGAGCTTGAATCTCATATTGTGTTTAACACGAACAGGGCTGCGTTCTTTCCGAGGTCAGGAATTGTTCGACTCCACCACTGCTCTCACCAATACCGTGTGGCCGCACATGTCGAGGCAGCCGGACAGTTGTCATCAGAGCCATAAGTAGCCATGCGAGGGCCACTTCCACCTTTCTCTAGACTTCACAGGGGAGAAGAGAGGGCCGAGGCCCCAAGATCCTCTCACAGGGAACAGAGATCCTGGGATGGAGTGGGAGACTGGGTTTGAATCAGGTGCAACTGGTTCCTTCCTGGACTCAAAATGGGAATAACAACCCCATCTTCTTGACATCCCAAGGGAAATAGGTAGGGAGAAGGCTTTTACAAACTGAAGTGTGCTCTGTACTTTATAATATACTTTTTCTGGTCAGACTGCTCCCCTCAGCCAAGTGTTTGGCTTCAAGCGGGCTGCTCAGGGAAGGAGGAGGGAAAGGCAAGTCGGTGCCCCCTTTACAACCTATGTCATCCCAATCCAGCCTGCAGTCAGTGGGCTGACACGTGGGACAGCCAGGTAGCAGCAGTCCTCGTAGAACTTGCTCGTGGCCCAGGGGTTCCAGCTTTGGCGACCAGTCACACCTGCAGCCTCGCTTCGTTGTATGGTCTTTGGCAAAGGACGGATGCAGGATGGAGGAATGGCAGCTGTGTAGGGTTTTGGAAAAGCCACAAAATCTCCCCTGAAAATCCAGTTTTAAGTGACTTCTGAGCCTCGCAGGCTCTATGCGGTTCCCCCCACAATGCATGCGCACACACACAGGCACACACACACATGCACATGCACGCCCACAGACACACCCCCACCTCCACTGACCCTCCTGGGACCCAGACTTTGGGCTGCGCTGTCTTCCTGGGCAGCTGGCCCCCAGCACAGAACAGTAGCTGAGCAATCCTGCCATCTTTTCCCCAGGTAGCACGTTCCTAACCAGCCGCCCAGGTGCTGCAGAAACACCTCTGTGCTTTCTTCCACACCTCTGTACTGAGGAGGAAGGCGGTGAGGCCACAACCGCTAGGCATCAGCGGGAGTTGCTGACAGCCTTTCAGACTGAAGGGAGCGAAGAGGAAAGGGTGAGGGCAGTCCCTAACCATCACACTTCCTACGCCTTGAATTAACGCCTTGTCACTCACTGCTCCGTCTCCCAGTGCTGGCTGTCACGGCCACGGAGCAGGTGCGATGCCCAGGCTCTCTGTGGTCAGAGAGCCACAGCGAGAAACTGCCAGCAGAACTCCCACTCTGTCTGTTTCTTGAATGCCTGGCAGTGTAGACTCAGCCTCCAGGGTCTACACTGTCAAATGCGTCACTCTCTGGCAAACTGATTTCTCTGTGCCTTCTCTCTGTCTCAGGATCATAGACCACAGAACTGGGAGGGCCCTGTGGTGTCACTGATGAAGTAATGAGGTCCAATGGGGTTCGAGTCGACGGTAGGGGTGGTTGATGGAAACTAGAGGCCAGAGGTCAGATATCTGCCTCCTGGTGCAATGCTCTTTCTGGGGCCTCGGCACGGAGAGCATTGAACCTGTTCATTCACCAGGGCTTCTCGCTACCATCAGGGGTGGGGGCCAGAGTCCCCTCTCCAAGCCTGCCGTGCGCGTGCCCATGCCTGTTAAACTGGCACACCTGGTATCTGCTCGGATGGGTTCAGATTTACCCAGTGGAAGAAAGCAGCAGCTCCCAGGAGGAACAGGGTTTTGTCAATACCCACAGCAGAGAGCAGGCTGGATTTCCAGTAAGAGTCAGTGAAGCTGGGAAAATGACTCATTACAATTTTATTGATATTCACTTCACTCCGCAAATGACGTGGGACGGTTCTGACAGGATGTCTCCATGGGACTGGCTGAGAATCCATTTGGGTGGATGTGGGTTAATGGGGCTGAAGAACCTAAAGGTTTCAACTGAATTGGCCCGATTACTTGGGCATCTCTTCTGTCATCAGGAGCAGACGACATGGGATGGAGCCCGCTACATGCCCGGAAAGTCGCCGGTACTTTCCTTTCTCTCTCTCTCTCTCTCCACATCACCTGGATAATGTTGAACCTCTTCACTTGGCTGAGGCTCTATTCATGGGGGCTGCCCGCCGCCGCAGAGGGACCCTCTCCAAGCCTGATGCCACCTGCCCGTGCAGGTTAAACTACTTCTACCACTAATGGTCTAGAAACTCATGACTAGATGAGGCACCAGCGTGGGTTGATCAGTTAAGCATCTGACTCTTGGTATTGGCTCAGGTCATGGTCTCGGGGTGGTGAGATCGAGTCCCACATCTGGCTCTATGCTCAGTGTAGAATCTGCTTGGGATTCTCTCCCCCTCCCTCATACTCTCTCTTGTCCATCATCTCCCAAATAAATAGATTTAAAAAAATTTCTTTAAAAAAGAGACACATCACTAGAGTCTCATCTTGTGCAGAAAGACTTGTCATCACCTGGGCGTGAGCAGAGGGCTCCCAGACATGAGTGGCCGCCTGCTGCATGGACCTGTCCCACGGACGAGCGCCGGGCAAACTCTGCGAGCCCTTCCGGACTCCAGATCTGGGCAGGGGGAGAATTAATGATGGAACAATTAAGTGTGGGATTTCTCTAACTGCCAGACAACGCTCCACCATACCAGCACACCCAAGTTCAGAGCTACATTTGGGAAGCTTGCTGTAATGCACGAAGGGCCTTGACATAGACCGTTGTTCCAGCTGGAGGATTTGTGTGAACCTGCTATACGGGTACCCCCTGCCCTTTGAAAGTTTGTGGGGTGCCACTTTACTTTTATGAAAGAGCTACATTAGTGCCTGTTTGCTAAGTGTCATGGAGGTGGCACACAGGTACCCCGAGCAGCACGAGTGGCCCCGTCAGGTCCTTCCCCAGGAACCACAGGCTCAGCATCTCGGCAGTCAGCCACCAAAGCTTAGAACTGTGTCTGTGATTCATCTCAGTTTATTTTGTGCATCCATTAGAAAGATGTGTCCTAAGGAATCAGAAAAGCCTAAGAGAAGATTGCAGGGGAGGGTGTATGAATGCTCCGAATTTTTTTCTGTACAAATTAATGGTAATCGCTGCTTTGCTTTATGTCATTTTGGCTTCTTAGGGTTTCCTAGAAATGCTCTGTTCCTCTTTCAGGCGACAAGGGGAACCTGCACTGGTCTTACAAACTGATGTTTGCAAGCTCAGCTGTATTCCCCACTCTTCGCCTGCAAACTGTACTTTCCAGACTTCCTTCCAACCGATTTCCATGCAGATTTAGGCAGTGCAGGCTCTAGCAGGGGTTTGAGCGTGGTGGGGAGGGGCAGTCAGGTTCTTTTCATCCTGCCTTATCAGCTTGTGGGGGTCCCTAAGATGGCAGGTGTGTCTCGTTGATGGTCTGGGTTCCCACCAGGTGGCCTTGTCTCTTGAGTTTGGGGACTATTTCTCTTGTGTCTCTAGTCCCAGCCCGGACGCCACCTTTCGGTGTCCTCACTCTCTCTTTTTGGACTAGCTGGCATGGGCTCTGTTTCCCTGGCTGCAGCCTGAGTGATACGTCCCCAGACATGATTACACCAAGCCCCTAAGGCAATCTAGGTATGAAGAGCCGTGGCCCTAGTGCCGAACAAGTTCTCATGCTTCCAGGCCCAACCCATGTGAGGGCAATCCAAGAAAAGGAGTACTTGAATTAACACAAATCTGTGGAACCCAGAGAAAAGCAGACACAGAACTGAGGAGCAGAGGGGATGGAGAATTTGTTTACGTCTGGGAGCATCGGTAAAGACTTAGTGAAAGAGGTGTCCGTCGAGCCTGGTAGGATGTGAGTATACTGAAATTGGTGTGAGGAAGGTACTATTTCCGAACTGCAGAGGAGGATCAAGTGTAGGCTCACTCTGCTTTCAAAGTGTCCCTGGCTGTTAACCTGCGTTCGTACTCCCAACATGGGCTCCCAAGATGCTCATCCTTTCTCACTTGGACCAAAGCTGCTGCGGTCTCCTCACTGGACTGCCTGTCTGTCCTCCACCCACTGTCAGGAGTCTGTCTAAAACACACATCCTGCCAAACCAGTCTCCAGTCAAGAAACCTTTGGCAACTCCCTGTTGCTTATAGGATTTGGCCCCAACTCTGGAGCCCTTAATCCAAGTCCCTTGACCATCTGGCTCTTCTGTCTCTACACAGCCTGCTGTCTGGCCACAGTGGGAGCAATGGCCAACTCTTGAGTAGGTCATGCATTTCCTTCCCTTTGCTCAAACTCTTCCCTCTGCCTGGACTGCCCTTCTTCATCCAACAAATTTCCTTCCCATCATTTAATGTTTCTTAAATGATATCACTTCTATAACTCTCCCTGGAACTTCTGCTCAAAACACATAAAGCACACCTTTCTCTATGCTCCCAGAACCCACTGCTCACACTTTCGTTATTTTTTTTATCAAATTGTCATACCGTTGTGTATTTATGTGTCAGTCCCTGCACCATAGAGCTCACAGCCTGGTGAGGGAGAGCTTGTCTTCTGCATTCCCCAGCACTGAGCACCAAGCAACTGGCACATAATAAATGCTTGTCAAATGTTTGTTGCCTTGAAATTAATTCCAGTGTCATCCCTCCTCTTCCTTATCTCCCTACTCCTTTCCTGAACTCCTCCTACTTCAGCCACAGGTCAACAGTGTCTTCCTTCCAGACTGTGATGGGCTGTCAGGATCTGGGGGCTGTGGTCAGATGAGAATGCTGAGCGACCAGTGGCCCAGACACAACTTTTGGGGGTTGTGCTTTCCCACACAGTCACACGTTATCAGAGTTAAATACAGCTATATGGTTAAGCTGGGGAGAACAAAAATAAGAAGAAAATTCTAAAAAAAGAAGATATTTGTTTTCAACTGAGATAGGTACAGATTTAAAAAAAGGAGGGGAGTGAGACAGGAAAGCTGGCAAGAGGTGCTGTGATGTGTGAAACAGGAGTAGCAAGACTCAGGGTGAGGTTGGTGCTGCAACAAGCATCTCATACCTCATGGCCTCTCAGGGCATCTGCCTTTCTCTCTTCCACCCTGGCTCATTTGGAAGTTGCTTCCTCTTCCAGAAAGCTTGGTGATGCCTTGGGAAGAAACTTCTTTCCACAACTGGGTTTCTTCTCAGGTTGGGTAATAGTTTTATCTCTAATGGCAACTAGACTTCTAAATGTTTTAGTCCGCGTTCTAAGTCTGTTCCCTGTGTATTTACGTGTGTGGTTTCCCCTGTTAGATTATTAGTGAACTACACCCCCTTTCCTTGTCCCTCCCTACATATGGCTCCCTCCCGACCCCTAGAGACTACTGTCCCCTGTCCAGTCCAATCGCCTCTGTGTCCAGAGAGGTTACATAGCACTGTGGCTAGAAACACAGACTTCTGAACCAGATTGCTTGTCTCCAGTCTGGACAAAATGGAGCTCCAAGGCCTTGGGTGAATCTCCATGTCTCAGTTTCCTCCTGAGTAAAAATGGAGATAATGGTGGAAGCTCCTTCGTGGGTCCCTTGTGAGACTAGAATGAGCTAATATACGTAAAGTGCTGAGAACAGTACCTAATACAGGATGGTCATGTGTAAATATTTGCTCTTAGCATAATTTTTATTTTACACCTGCAGGCAGCCTGTCTTCCTCTGCCCTTCCCACTCGAGGAAAGGCCAGGGACAAGGGTTTTGATGCTATATGCAGTCTCCTTTACGAGGCTCTGCCTGTGGGGGTAACTCAGCACACATTAACTGTTGTCTTTGTCTAACTTCTTTTAATAAAAAATGTGGGCCCCAGCAGCTGATCAAATGAATTTGAGGGAAACCAGAATCTCTCAGTGGCTGAGATCTCTGTCCTAAGACACTAGCCCTTCAACCCAAACCAGGAGCCCTAGCTGGACCAGTGCAACAGCCTTGTTCAAAGGAGGCTTGCTTCCCACTGCAAGTCTTCTCCCCAGCAAAAACCGTAGCTCCTGCCAGCAGCCTGACATCCAGCTAAAGAATGGTCTGCTTTTCCAGGCATAAAAAGAACTGTGACCGACATGGCTTAGAAGACAATCTTTCTGCCAGCATCACTTTGCAGAAGACTCTGCATATTGGCTGCCTCTCTACAGGCCTTTTTGGCATGTCCTCCACCACCAGCAATTCTGCCCTTCCTCCTTCTCAGGACCCAATAGAAAACCACACACACACACACACACACACACACACACACTGCTACTGACCTGACCTTATAGGAGATCAGCTCCAAAAATGTGTCTGCCTTGTGGATGGTGGGTGAAGATTCATGCTGGTGCTGAGCACCTGTGTGTGTGTGTGTGTGTGTGTGTGTGTGTGTCTGTATGTGAAAGAGAGGTCGGGGTGGTGGGGGGGTGAAAGGGGGAATCATGCTAACCTCTTAGGAAGCCAGAATTGGGACATTAATCTCTAGCTGATGACAAACAACACCGAGCAGCACCTTGCCACATCATGCCCTTCCTCACATGCACCCTTCTCAGCACTTAGGACAGCTCTCTAGTGCATTGAGAGGGAAAGTGCATTTGGCAGTGCTAATGTGTGCTGTTCAAGTCCTGTGGCCTCATCGAATCCAGCCGGGCAGTCTCTCATGATGGCCGACTCTACAGCAGCCTTCAACAGGATGTGCATTGTCCTCCAAGGTTAATGAGAGAAAAGCTCCGTTGGATGAATCTGGTCTATATTTGTATATTTTGCTGCCATGACATGATAGCTGAAATGGACCAAATTGCTTCCCAGCATGAGCCCACAGTAATATTTCTTGGGCTTTGGTACATGAGCCTCCTGGCCTGTTTGGCGGGGGCGGTTTGGGCTATAAGTGGGGCCTTGGCTGGTTGCCTGTGTGATAGAGTAGCAAGCTATTGCTTCTATTGCTTATTTCATCTTCAACACGAGCTCTGTGCCCTTCTACTGTCTGGAGCAGGACTAGGGCACCCACTTAGATTAGAGGAGGTTCATTTTTTCGAGGTGGGGAGGGGAAGCAGAGAAGCAGGGCTTCCCTCGTCCACCTAAGGGCAGTGCATTGCCTCTAGGCACCTGCAATGCTTCCACCACATCCCAGGCCCAGCTAGAGGGCCCAGCCTTGCCCCTGCAGCCAATGACCAGGGCTGTTCAGAGGCTGTCCTCCATATCCATCTGCTGCCACCTTTGGAATCAGACAAGAGATGGTGATAGAAACAGTGTCCACTCTGGGGTCTGGAGGATCGCCATTCACATCCTAGATATCCTGCTTAAGAGATACAACCTTGGAGGAAGTACCTGTCTCAAATCAGAGGCTTAGTTAGATGCAGTCCCTGGACAAGGATTCCTGACTAAGTGCTCCCAGGAGAAGCCATATGGAGAAAGGGTAGCAGAATAGAGACAGGAAGAAGCCAAGCAAGAGTGGGATTTTAGGCAGAGCTGCAGAGTCCCGGTCTCAGCTGATCTTGCAGAGAGATGCTCTGGAATGTAAATGCACGTTAGAGTGTATCTAACTCTGAGCAAATACTCATCCTTCACACCAGTCGTTGGCTGAGGGCCCCCAGGGGCATCTCAGGCACTTCTCATTCTCTGCAAATTGGGGCAAACAGGCCAGGCAACTCGACTGACTCATGGACACGCATGCACATATAGAAACACACACACACACACACACACACACACACGCTCTGTAGTGCATGGAGAGTTGCAGGTGTGGGCCAGGGAAGCAAAGCACGCGGGTGGGTAGAGATGGGCACAAGGGGCCAGCTGAAGGACACAGGGATCTGGGTGGAGCAGCAGCTGTGTCCCTTCCAGCCCCATACTCACTAGCTTCATGGTCCTTGGTGTCAATGGAAAATACCAAGTGGTACACCATAGAGTTGATGTGAGACTAACAAGCAGTCGTTTACGTAAATGATCCCACACCTGTAGGTGAGCGTAAATGCCAGCTCCCGTCTTTTCCACACACCTTTCAGGTTTCCTACCTCTCGCCGACAGTTGCACGCAGTTAGGAAAGTGAATCCTCATGATACGATGTGCAGTGGGAAAAAATTTCAGAATGTAAAATTGTGTCCCTGACATGCTCACCATCTCATAAAACATAAAAAACATATATGTACCTAGAAAAAAGTATTAGAATAAATTCGGCATGCCCATAGCAATTATCTCTGGGTCCTGGAATTATGAGTTACTTATTTTATCTTTATACTTCTCCTGACTTTTCTATCACAAGCCAGTGTTATTTTTTTTAAAAAAGAGATACTTTAAAACACTGAGGCTTAGAAAGATCAAGTAGTTTAATTAAATACTGTGAGAAAAAAAATTTAAAGGCCATCTTGTCTCTGCTTGTTCCCAACTCCTACGTTTAGATGCAGAGGCAAAGTTGTGAGGTAGATAGATTTTTATCTTTGATTTTTAACTCCTACCCTAGTTATGTATTTGCATTTTAATGGTGATCTTGGTGGATACTGTGGCTTAAATGAAGTTAAACAGGTTTCTTTACTGTTTCCCGAGACTTCACTGTATGAAAGTGCACTAAAATTCTTCTGGATGGATGGATAGATGGCCTTGGAGGTATTCCCTTGGGAGCAGTGGAGGCAGTTTTATTCTTGGGACCAACTTCGGAATACCAGGCTTGAGGCAAAGGAAAGGTGGAGCTGTCAAGTGTCCCTTCAGGAAATTTTGGGGGGCACGAGCAAAGGTGAAAGGAGGGAAGAAAACATGGGCCATCCTTCCAAGATGGGGCTCATTGTGTCCTGGGCTAGACCTCACCCATACGGGGCCACAGAACCATGAGGAAGGAGCCTGCAGGACCAGAAAGCCTGGGGACAGCACCAAGGAGAGAGACAGAACCCCGGCTCTCACTGAGACTGGCCGCAAACTATGAACATAATGCTGCTTCTTCACAAAGCGATCCTTAGTGGTAAAATAGCGAATTTGTAAAATCCGGTTGCAGAGAGGCTGGCCTAAGATCAGTTTGTCTGACAGCCAGTGTAACACAATGGTGATGTGCCCAAGCTCTAGAGCCAGACTGCCTCGAGATGAGTTCTGTCTACACCATGCTCCACACTCCCAGGCAGGGACTGATTCACCTCTCTGCCTTGGACTCCTTGTCTGTATCATGGCCATTAAGGACAAAGATGAGTCTACATCTGTGGAGGATTATTTTAATCAGGGCTAGTTATCTATGTGGAAAGGGAGGAGGGCTGCAATGACCACAAGAAACAACATGGAACCCTGGGGCATGGCCGGTAGGGACGTAAGTGGTGCAACCACTGTGGAAAAGAGTATGATGGTTCCTCTAAAAAAATGAACATGGAATTACAATATGATTAACAATGTCACATTTGGGTATTTACCCAAATGAATGGAAAGCAGGAACTCAAACAGATATTTGCACACCCATATTCATAGCATTCTTCACAACAGCCCAAAGTGGAAGCAGCCCAAGTGCCTGTCAACAGGTGAATGGATAAAGAAAATGTTCTATATGCCTACAATGGAATATTATCCAGCCTTAAAAAGAGGAAATTCTGACACCTGCTACCACATGAGTGAACCATGTCGTCCTTATGCTAAGTGAAATAAGCCAGACACCAAAGGACAGATGTTATATGGTTTCAGTTATGTGAGATCCCTGGAATAGACATATTTATAGAGACAGAAAGGACACTAGTGGTTGCCTAGTGCTGGGCCTGGGAGAGAATGGATAATAGGGAGTTGTTATTTAATTGGTACAGAGTTTCAGTTTTAGAAAACGAAAAGAAATGCATATGGATGGTAGTCATGTTTGCACAGCAATGTGAATGTACTTAATGCCATTGAACTGCACACTTAAAAATAGTTAAAATAGTAAATGTTGTGTTATGCACTTTTACCACACTTAAAAAAGAAAGAGAAATAACATTAAGGAGAAAAATGCAATCTAAAAAAGTTTTTTAAAAAGCACCTGCATGAGGAGTTGAAGCCAAAGGTAGGGAGAAGTTTTGCCTCTTAGAAGAAGCTCCCCCCTCTGAGACTGGAGGGCCCTCTCTCCCTCCATGTTTTCAGAATAGGCTTGTGTGACACAATTCCTGTGCATTATTTGCTGATGCAGAGGACTGAACTAATTGACCTTGGAGATCAATCGCCATGCATTTATTTTCTGCCCCACTATCAATGTCATTAAGGAAAGACTGAGAAACATATTGCTAATGTCCGACATGCAAAGTCTCCGTCAAGTATATGGAATGAAACAGAGAATCATGGTTTCTGCAAAATTGGCCCAGAGATATTAAAAGATCCTAAAAAGTGGGTTTTTAAAAATCTTTGTAAAAATTATTTTGATAATTATTGCTCCAGTATTGTTACAACTCCCTAGGAAGCATATGCATGGTGACAAAAATTTGGTAAATATGAAGAGCTATCTTAGGCTGGCGGAACTGTGGGTGGATGTTTTCCATGTCTTAATTTCTTTTGTGGTATCAAATATTGTTGTAATGATGAATAAAATTGACAAAACAATAACATTTTGAGAAACTAAATGCATAAAGAGCATATTAAGACTGACATTGCTTGTCTTACCCCACTTAAAACCCCAGACATAGGAGTGGGGTAGGATGAAAGCAGAGGTACTGCTTATTACAAACGTAGACCTGTCTCCTTATATTAAAGATTCAAATTATGGCCACAAGATAACTTCATGAGGTGGCAGTTCACAGAATCAATAAAACTCCAGTTTGTTTGGAAAGCCAACTTGCCCATATGCCAAAATACATATTTTGCAAATTGCTTAATTTACATTTGAAAGGACCAAACCTTAATTCTTCAAGAAGCTTAGTGGAGGGATTGAAAGTGAAGGGAAAAAAAAAAAGAAAAACCACCATGCATTGCAATCTAAGCATCCTTTTATGGTTTTGCAATAGACGTAATTTGATTGAAGTTGATAGCGTTTAGGAAAAGGAAATATTTTTCCACGAGGAAGAAAAAAAAAAAAAAAACAGCAACAACACGAAAGCCTTGCCAGAGTTACATAAAGTCTTTGTTGTCAGTGAGCGTTTTATGGACTCTAGAATGGAGACAACACATTTCCAGAAGGAATAACACCCCCACCCCCACCCCTGGCCCAGCAGAAATTACCTCTTCCATCCAACAGGTGCATTTGGCAAAGGACATGGAAAGGGCTGTTACTGCCTGGACCTTGTCTGAAGACATCTTTGTTCCAGTCCAGTCCAAGGACATGAGGCTTCTGCTCAGGGAGTCTGCTTCCTTTCCAGAACCAGGAAAGAAGCTAAGGGCATGGGGACCCAGGTTCAGAGCCTGCCGCTGCTTTGCTGTGGGATTTTTAGCACAGCACTTTGACCCCCATCATCAGTTTCTTCTTCAACAATTAATATAATAAAAGCACAACAGATATTTTGACCTCAGATGTAGTGTCTTAAATGTGTATAGGGATTTAGAATCCACCAGGTGCCTTCTCTGCTGTCACCATGTCATCGTGTCATGGATGTCCCCAACTGGTCATATTAATAGTAGACAGAGCTCAGGCTGTGGAGCACAGAGCTGGGTGACTTCCTATCTCAAGAATGAGTTTCCTGGTTGCAATGAGAAGTGAGAAAATATCTATTATGACGTCTGGCCCATAGTGGGTACTCAGGAGTAGTCAGTGTGTTCCTTTCCAAATCATGCAAGTTGAATATCCTTTGATTTTACAGATGGGCTTAAGGGAGATTAGATGATTGGTCTCAGGCTGGATAGCTAATAAATAGCAGGGCTGAGACTAGAACCACGAGCTTCTGAATCCAGCCAAGCCCAGTGGTTGTTCCACGTCTTCTTTCCTGCCTTTTCCTCTTACAATCCTATAAAGTCATGCTTCCTGAAAGAAAGGCAAGTGGAAAGCCAGCGCGGGCAGGCAAGGAGGTGGCAGCCGCTGAGGACTCTGGCAGCCACCTTCTCGGTGGCGGAGAGGCCATGGCCTGTTTTATAGCTGCTCGCCAGGCTCCCAGCCTGTTTATTGCAGCCACCTGCCTATATGGGCTTGGAGGGCCCCTAGGGAGCTCTGAAGAACTGTCCAGCTTTATGCTGTCCCATCAAAAATGAGCAAATAAAGAGCTTGCCTCCCTGCCAGGATGTCTCACTCTCTCTCACTGGGGATCTGAGTCTACGACTTGTGTCCTGTGGGCCAGAACACAGAGAGAAACACTCTAGGAGATTGGTGGGGGGGTGGCCCGAATACAGGCACTTAGGGCTTGGCAGGGCTACATATGCAGTTCCCAGGCCAGAGGGAGGGGGTGTTGAGTCTGCTTTCTCTGACCGAGACAAGCTGTGGGATGAGAAGACTGGGGAAAGGGTAAATAGCACCCAGATGACTCCCATAGGGTGCTGCAGAGTAGTTTCAATAATTACTCCCTTTCTCCATTTTAGCCACGAGTATCTATATGCTATATTGTTGAGGAAGCTTCCATGAAACCACGTAGAGCAGTGCCTCCCCCAAGCGTAGGAGTCACATCCTGATCCCTGGTCCAGGACTTTAAGGGCAGCACAGCCCCATGACCCACACACTCGGGTATCTGAAACACGACGCTTTCATTCAGTACATCACGTAAAAACACTACACACACACACACACACACACACACACAGACAATCTGGTCCTATGTGTAATTGCACTTGGGCAAATGGTCTGAGATCAAAGTTTCCTCTGTTCAGATTCCTTCTTCCCAACCCTTGGAACACCCACCAGGGCAGCCCAGGGCCCTGCCACCTTCAGAGAGGGGCACCAGGGACCTACATGGACCAGCCATATCAGTTATCTGAACTTCCAAGAGTGAATTCTGCTCTGCGTTTGACTCAGTCTGTATTAAGATACAGACTTCCCTTGCCTTCCATTCTCACTGCCTCTTTGGCCTGGCTGTGTATGTGGGGACCCCAGTGAGCCAGATGGAGGTCTCTCCTACAGGGCCCTAGTCTATCAGCCTTAGTCTCTCTAAACAGCTGGGGCCTCTCACAGGCCAGATTCCCAGGTCTGACATTTCCACCACTTGAGTCCTCCCTTGGTTTTTGGTGATGAACGTTGGCTGAAATACTGTCTTCTGGAGTTCCTGGCAGAAATAGTCTCTGTTGGCAGCAGTGATGCCAACCAGGGGCAGTCCACTCACTCCCACCGCTTCACCCTTAGTTGAGATGGTTTGCTTGTGGTCACAGTGGAAGGTGCAGAGAACATGGCCCCAGTGAGATGCAAGAAGAGGCAGTAGTTTTAGGGGAGGAGGGGACAGGCCTGGGTTAGCTTTGCTACCCCCAGCCAAGGGGAGCCTCCCTCTGGTGGTTGGGTCTGGTCAGCAGGGCAGGTGCTGAAGGCCCGGCTCCCCAGAGGCAGGGCACCACCCCGGGGAAGGGCTGCCACAGGTGCAAGACCCCTACCAGGTCCTCTGTCTGCCTCCACTTCCTCTTCTGAAAAGTGGAGAGAGTACAGGGGCCTGACAGGGTGGCCAGGCAGCTCACACAGGGTAGCATGGGTGAAATCTCTTCAGAAATCCTACGGGGTCCTGTCCTAACTCCGTCATTAGCTTATTACTTCTGACTCCTGCAACCCAGACTGGACCAGGTGGCAGGGTCCTCGCCTTCTGCTGGTGACTGAAGGAAGACCCACTCCCACTACCTGACAAAACCAGCTTGTTTGTGATTACTATTCACCTCTTACTTTAGAAAACGAAATGCGTAAAACGTATGCAGGTCATGGACACTAAAGAGCCTTTTCATATCAATTTGGGAGGAATTGTCAGTTTTGATTTATTAAGTAAAGTTCTGAGACAGGCTGCTGGCGTGTTGTCAGTCTCCTGATAATGGATGGGCCTCACAGCTGGCTGCCCTGTGACGAGGCTGCGGCCCAGCTTCTCTGTCTTCAAGAGAGGCCGCCATGGAAAAGGCAACACACACATGAAGGCAGCCTCGCTGGTGTGGTGGCTGCTGCCCACTCCCTTTTGCCCCTCTGCCTCTGGTATCTTCCCTTCTTTTCATTGTCCCGCACCCTCCCCCACATACCCCCTCTACCTTCAGCCAAGAGTTTGTGACTAGAGACATCTCTGGGAGTTCCAACCCTGTCTCTTCCTCATCTGTTGGTTACCTGTCAGGAGGGACAGGGTGACTAAGAAGACCCAACCTGAGCAGGTTCCCCTTCAACCTGAGACCCCATTTCTTGGCCATACTTTATGGCCTTACTCATAGTAGTCAGTACTCGGCTTATCAGTTTGGCTCATTAGGGGTTCATGGTACCACTGGTTGGGTTGTGAAGAGTCTCTGAGGGACAAGACTCGGCAAATCCAAACCAAATGCAGGAATAGGGAGCTAGAATTGGTCCCTGTTGTAATAAATAACAAAGTGGGTGAGCCACCTTCTCCAACACCTACCGTGAAGTCTCTCTCACTCTAAGGATCTCACCAAGACCTCTACACTTGGAGATCTTCCAAATTCCCTGTAGCTTCAAGGCAAGATCAAATCCTATCTCTAGACCTTCATGCTTGCCTTTCATGTGGTAGGGACACAGTTTATCTGTACCAGTGGATTTTCCATTAGTGTTTTTTTCTTGTTTTGGTCTCGCTCAGAGACTGTGTGTTCCTCCTGGAGAGCTGTTCTGTGTCATCTCTTCCTGGTCTGATCTTACAGGATATTGTCCTATAGGGCAGGAGAGAATGAGGAAGCTGCAGAAATCAGGACCGGCCTCTCAGTTTGGCTTTAGATTGTGCAGTTAGGCAGGGAGCCCATGGATCAGATGAACTCAGAGCTCTCAAGTTCTTCAGAGCACCAAGTAAAGGCTTTGCCTTTGCAGACAGAAAAAAAATATATTTATCTGTGATGCTTGGTCCCTCTGAACTTGACCCATATTCTCTCCCAACTGAGAGGCCAACTCTCAATCGGACTGAGAGGATGTCATACTGAGTCAAACTCATGGTCAGCCCAGTGTCTGTGGCAAGGGCTCAAAGGACATAGGCTCTGTGGTGGGTGGTAGTCTGCTTTCTGAGAACAAATCTATGTCCTCTTCACCAGTCACTTGCCCTTCACAGGCCCTTAGCTGTGGCTCTAGCATCTCTGTGACACCTTCTGTAGGAATGAGTTCTCTAACTTCATTGCATAAACCATCAGGTGGGGCCAGAGGCAGGTCTGACCATGAAGCTCCCCAGATTCTTCTGCCTGAGGAGGGACCACCAGTCCTGTTCTAGCACTGTTTCTAGAATTAGATCCCAAGGGAAGGTGGCCATGGTGGATATTAGGGGACTTAATCTGAAAAAGAAAAGAGTGAGCCCTAATATAATCACCGTCTTCCAGGGGATCAGTGCCTATTACAAGGAAGAAGTGCCCAGATGTTGGCTCTCTCCACTTGGAACAGAGGAGATAGAAAGGATTTGCATCACAGCATCCTAAGAGATGTAGACTGGATACAAGGGATAGTCTTCTCATCACTGACAGAGTTAGGTCCCAAACCAAGTTTATAGAAGTTCACACATAGACAGTTGAGCAGATGGATCCATGTAGCAAGGGTCATACTGGACTCAGTATCATCGGTTGGATGCACCGTCTAGGCCTCTAGTCCGCTGTACTTGATGCAGAGCCTGGATACAGTACCTTATGGACCTGAGCCTACCCTCAGCAGCTCTATCAGGGCAGGCTCAATGACTCCTCTCCCTTCCCCACAACCTTGTCCTGAAAGTGCGCTCCTCTCTCTTGTCCTGCCCAACCATTCCCTGCCCCCAAACCCCAGGGAGACCCAGAACTGGGGGAGGAAAGAGAGAGGGAGTGTTGGTCCCTAGGACTATACCTTATTCCTCCTTGTTTTAACCCAAAGGCCTTTGACCCTGGCCTTTGTCTTTTCCTGCAGAGCCTAAGTAGAAAAAAGACAATTGTTGGGTAGGTACACCTAAGAGTAAAACCTTTCTGGCCAGTGGAGAGAGAATCAGAAAGACTGTTGTCAATAGTAATTAAAAAGGGTACCTAGACACTAAGCATGCCTCTTAGGAACAGAGACGATACTATAGGATACAAAGGAGCTAGTCATTTTCAGATTTATTGTAATTAATTGAAATGTAATGGATATAACTTTCTTCCAAGAAATAAACATCTATCAAGTACTTATGGTGCTTGGTCCTAGGATCAGTAGAATAGGACTTGTGCCTTTGAGGGCCCAGCCGTCTAGCAAGCCAGACTCACATGGGAGCAAATAATGAAGTATAGTGACCTTACAAGTGCTATGAACAGATTTATGTAGTAAGCTGAGGACACCAGAGGCAGGATTCATACTGTAAGGCCTTCTCCATGACTGGCACTGTTTTGGATGATGGGGATGCGTGCTAAAGACGTAGATATAGGCCTTGCCTTCATGGGCGCTTATGGTCAGATGAATACGCCTCACTCTACCTGAGGAGCTCAGACAAAGCTCCACAAGAGAGGGCCTGAGTCTTGAAGAAGAGAGTTTTAGTTGTACCACAGACAGACAAGGGGGATGAAGGCTGCCTAGACAGAGGAATGGAAAGTACAAGAGCATATTGTACTCTTGTACAATATGCAAAGGCATGGCCTTCTCTATTATTTTGTAACCCCACCCACCCCACCCTCACCCCTTCCAACTTGACCCTCAGATTCTGAGTCATGGGAAATAGGACAGTGTGCGGAGATGCAGCCTGAAAATGTTCACTGACATCCTTAGGCTTCACCCTGGCACTGGAATGTTCTGGAAAAATTTTGACTAGCATGAGCCAATCCTCATGTCCATGAGATGCTTACAGAAATCCTATAGAAACAGAAGAAACCCATCTGGATTTTAGTAAGTTCCAGACTTGAGATTTGCACGAGTTGCCTCTTTCTGCTAATAAGAGGGATAAAATAATAACTTTCTCCTTACACTCAAAAAATGGCATGAAAAGGACTGATTAGTAGTGTCAGTAGACACCCAGATAATTTAATCCCCATAGTGGATCTTATTTTTTTGATGTGTCACTCTTCCAGGCCAGACTGCTCTGTAGGCATGTCCCTGGGGAGAAGTTGATTTTGTTGCTCTAGCTGTGTGCACTTTCCTTCCTGAAATCAAGACGGTAGAAAGCATTCTGTAAGACACCCAACCGAAAGAGGATTCATCCTTGTCCACTTAAACATTCATGACAGCTTGCATTTTGGTTCAAAAAGACACTTGTTTATTTAGATAAGATTTAATTTATTCATAATTTACCTAAATTTGCAGGAGCGTGCATGTACATTTTAGCGTGTAAGTGGCATAATACATAAAACATTACCGAAGCATGCAAATAGTACAGTGACAGCAGCAGAACCCGCCTGGATGTTTTGGGGAGATAACACGTTTCCACCAGAGCAGAGACCTTAACACAATGGCCTGGGATTATTTTCTGGTAATATGCTGACTCATCACTATCCTTTCACACAAGGCAAACTTCCCATTAAAAACTAAAATGTTTATACTATGGTGTGTTGTTGAAGACCAGCTTTCAGGAACCAGTGTTGTACTGTTTTCTCCCTGGTCAAGAGTCACTTCCTTCAGGGTTATATAGCCAGCCCCTTCCCCTCCAACAACCCCCCTCCCAAAAAAATAAAACAACAAACTGGAATGCCCTCTACATTTCCAGTTAACTAATGACAACTTTATATTCACATTCGCTTGTCCATTCATTACTAATATGCATTGTTCACTTGTTGCATACCAAGACTATTCTAGACCACTTCACCAGCCACAAGACAATGATCTCTCCCAAGGCAAGTGCTGTGTCTCATTCACCCAGGTATGACAGCATGACAGCGGCTGACCCTGACCCTGGCATATTATAGGTGATCCATAAATGTGTTCAGTGATCTTGGTCATTATTTTCAGCAGCATATGGAAATTCCTAGAAACAGAGTGGGGGAATAAGGAACTTGCCACGGAAGTTTTCTCCATGAAAAACTTTCTCATGGCTAACCGTTGGCTATGAGCCTGATGTGCCCTTCATCCTGACCCTACAGAAGAAGAACAGCCCAGTCCTAACATACAGCCACCCAAGGGTGTGGTCTTTCCTTCTTGGTATGCAGGGTCTCTTCAGCTGGAGCACCATTTATAGGCTTTGAAGGAGAAATTGGAGAGACACATTCTGAAGAGAGTGTAAGAAGATTTAAAGGAAGGGGATTTGATTGGAGTCTTTGCTACCTAAAGGCATTAAAACTTTATAATGCCAAACAAGTCCCGTTTTTCTTTATTTATGGATCATATATTTTCCCCCTTTATTACTGCCATACATTTTTTCCAGCCTGACAGCTGATAACACCAAAAATTCACTGCTAGCAAAAAATCCCATTTACCACTCTCCCCAAGATAATAATTTTTAAATTAAAGAAAAAAATACATATACATCTCTCTGCTAAAATCTCCATGTTTATATTTAGTCCCTGAACCCACAATCCACATGGGATATGGATTTGGGGTTGAGAATCACATGTTGATCAGAGTTCAGGGGGATTCTTTTAAAAACACAACGCTCAAACACAACACTGAAACATAACACTCTTTTACCTGTTAACTATTAACTTGGGGAAGAAATATCGGAACAGGCCATCTTGGTTTCCCAGAGTTGGTGCAATTTAATTTCAATTTGTCAAACATGGCACTATGGCAGAGATTTGTTTTTTCCCCTTGATTTATTAGAAATGTTCTAAGAGGGGCAGTCTGTCACTTAGGTTATTTCAGCCAGTCCCCTTGAAGTTTCTTTTCCTTTGGCTCTCAATCCAGATCCACAGGAAGGGGAGAAACAGCCTAAGAGATAAAAAACCACAAGGGGGAAAAAGAGAGAAATCAATGTGCTTTAAACATGATGACAGGATGGGTTGTTTAAATTGCTTCTGCACATTGATTTAAAGCATGCCCAGTAGAAACCTCTATTATATTAACAATCTTTTCCCTTCATTTCAATCATTGTAGTTGCTGTATCTTATTACCTTCCAGACAGATGATGTCCAAATATAATGTTGAGTACGATTTTTTTATTATTATTATTTGTTAGAGGAATGATGGGCAATGACTTAGAGGTCTAGGGACAGGATTAGTACCATAAAGAATGTGAATTCCAAATAACCCAAGGTAATGATAAATCAACTGCGCATTTAACTATAGATTATATCCCAGATGTGTTTCTATAAATGGCAGTTCTTTCAGGCTTCAGAAGTGTAGAAAGATAGGATGAGATTCTGGCCATAGACTGTGAGTTGTTGGAAATGGATAGCAAGTTGCTGTCCTGTGTGAAATAGACAAAGCTTCCCGTGTGAGAGGTTGTGTTGTGCTTTGACAAAATCACCTTTAATCTCAATTCCAGACTGCTGACATCTTTTGTAAAATTACTTTGAGCTGGACTACCCGTACTTCAGTTCTGAGGACACCAAGCCATTATCCTCCAGGGGGCTTTGATATTTTCATACCAGAGTGATTCTGTGATGGTCATAGGATTGGAAAGGGTGGAGAGGGGGCTTTCAATTCTGGACCTATATCTTAGATGAGATCTGGATCCTTCGTAATTATTACTAACTAATCCAATGATAGAGAATCCAGCCCCACAATTCACTAGGTTTCTATTCTTACTCTGAGTCTCAGAGCATCCTTATAGATCAGGATCGCAGATTTTCCATTCCAGGTCTTGAAATGTTTTCTGAGCTAAACTTGGAAGTTTTCTTTTTTGCATACTGAGTAAGTGTTTTCACATATGTTGTCTCCCTCAGTCTCACAAGGCTGGGTAGGTTAAACCCATTAAAACTCAGCTGAAGAAACTGAGTTTTAGACAATTGCCATTTACCCAAAGTCACACACTTGTAAAACAATGAGATTGGAATTAAACCAAGTGGTTTTATCTTACAAAACTTCTCTTCTTTCCTCTGTACTGCACTCGTCTGAAGCTGTTGTTTTGTTCATTATTTTTTTAAGACATGTTGTTTATTTATTCATGAGAGACACAGAGAGAAAGGCAAAGACATAGGCAGAGGGAGAAGCAGGCTCCTTGCAGGGAGCCCGATGTGGGACTCGATCCCAGGCCCCTGGGATCCCACCCTGAGCCAAAGGCAGACGCTCAATCACTGAGCCACCTAGGTGCCCTTGATTAATTTTTAAAAGTTTTTTTGTTTGTTTGTTTTATTTTGTTAGAGAGTGTGCACAAATGGGGGTAGAGAGGGGTAGAGGGAGAGGGAGAGAATATCAAGCAGGCTCCACACTCAGCATAGGGTTCAATCCCACAACCCTGAGATCATGACCTGAGCCAAAATCAAGAGTCAGATGCTTAACCAACTGAGCCACCCAAGTGTCCCTGTCCATTCATTCATTACTTTGACAACAACAACACCAATAATAACAACAAAATACTCAATACCTTCCATATGTCAGGCACATGGATAGTCATGGTGCCTAAGATCAAAGCAAGGGCCCACTGACCCTGCTATTAGGGATCACAGGTTTTGTCAGGGGGTAGTACACAGGTAAGTTTGGTGTGTCCTTAGCAGCTGAGGTCTTCATGATCACTAGGGTCGGGAAGAACTTCTGGAAGGAGGGACCCTATCTGAAATCTCATCATGAAACACTCACATGCTTCATCCCTCAGAACAATGTCCATCTTGTGCCCTTGGAGGTTATAGTTCATAACTAGGGGAACTATTGACTTGTTCTGCGATGAGGAGTCAGGTAAAAATCTCTGCATGTTTTCTCTTGTCTACACAAGTCGTATACACAAAGAGGAAGTTGGCTTTCCTGCTATCATGTCCTTTCATGAGGTAAAAAAGGAAAGAAAGGTAGGGAAGGAGAGAGGGAGGCACAAGGAGAGAGAGAGGAAGGGAGAAAGAAGTGGAGGGAGGGAAGAAGGGAAGGAGAAAAGGAAAGAAAAAAAAAACCCAGCTCCATCCTCTGGGAGTCTGAGTCAGGCATCTTTAACCGAATTGTCAATAGGGTAAAGACTTTTTGAACCGTTTGGTGTAACTTAAGTTCAGACAGTCTGTTCATCTTCCTTATATCTGCTTGGCTCAGATCCTTATCGTTTACCTTAGAATCCTGGTAAGGAGAACAAAGGCCATTTATCAAGGCTTTGTTGGAGTCAAGACTTCTGCCAGACGAGAACCCTAAACGGAGCAGGTGTAATGGTTACTCGGTGGCACCTTTATCCTCTACCTACCAAACTCGCACTCACCCTTGGGCTAGTTAGACCACCTGAACAGTTCAAGGAACCAGTTCCCCCGAGAGACTACTTCACTTCTGACATCAACTACAAGTTCAGGAGTGTCCCCAAAACTACCCTCAGGTTTGATCATTTCTTAAAGCAATGTACAGAACTCACTGGAAGCTATTACACTCATAATTAAGATTTTCTGCAGGGAATAGATTCAAGTCAACCAATGGAAGAAGAGCTCAAGGCAGAATCTGGGCAAGTGCTAAGTGCAGAGCCTTCAGTTGCCCTTTTCCTGTGGAGTCAGGGTGTATTACCTTCCAGGCCTAACAATACACGGGGAGTATTACCAGCCAAGGGAACTCACCAGAGCATCAGTGTCCAGGGTTTTTATCGGGGATCTGTTACATAGGCATGATTGATTGATTGATTGATTGATCATTCACATGGTTAATCTCAGTCTCTGGGTTCCCTGATGCCATACAACCTACCTATAGGGTCAAACACAAACTGAGTGTTTAATACATTTTAGTTGAGTTGAATTTTTCTATTTTATGAGCAAACCCATCTTTGCATGGATTTGTAAGGAGTTTGGGTCCTACTGGCTGGTTTTTATTTTTTCTTTTTTAACTCTCTGGCCGACATTTGACTTTTGTTAGATGTAATTCTTTCCTTACATCCAAGTGCAGGACATCACACATTTTTTTAATTTCTACCAGCCTGTAAAACCCGTGGCTGCCTCTTAGCATCCACTAACAGTCACAGAACTTTCTTAAGCCTGAGCAAGTGCCATAGAGTTTCCAGAGCATGTCAGTGAAGTCTACAGGAGAAAATTATTTCCAAACCCTGGGAGATACAGAGTCCAAAGCAGCTATTCCTCGCTTTGTGTTGCTTCTTCATGGGGTGACATTATTAAAGATAAGTCTGCAGGAGAACTCAGCCCACTGAGAATCAATCACAGGACCTTGGGTAGAATATTCCACGATGATAGAAACGGAATATTGCAAACAAAATGCAAAAAGTAGAGAAGTGGCAGGGAAGCCTCTGAGAAATGCACAACTAGATGCACCTGGTGTTTTTTTTTTCCCCCTGATATCTGTTTGTTGTCCTATGTTTGTTGTCATGTGGGTGGAGTCGCTCTGTTCTGAGCATGATCAGTAGGAGGAACACTCACAAAAAAAAAGCAATGATTTACTTGCACTGAGCTTCTAATTATGTGCCAGCTGTGGAGTGTTCCTAACGTGTCTGGAAGGGAGCACGGATCAGGGGCCACCATGCCAGCTGTGCCTCCAAGAGCACTGCTGGCAGCGCAGGGCATGCAGCCTCTCACGGCATGTGTCAGAGAGCAAGGACTGCGAGTCAGTGGCTGCCGAGACTCCTGTCATGAGAATGCTTTTCTTTACAAATTGGGATAGGGCAAGACTCTCGGTGGCAGGATTTTAAACCAACAGCATCTCCAAATAATATTCGGTAATGGCATTCAGAGTGCCCCTGAGTAATCTCATTTCTAATCTTTTCTCAATAGTGAGCTGCTGAGATGATCTACGGTGTCATTGGTTTGTTCTCTCTCCTGCCAAGAGCCAGAGTCTGATAGAGGAGATTCTTGGGGCTTCTAAAAGGAAAGTAACTTCTACATCATGTCTGTGACTCGGGCTTTCCTCTTAGCCCCGAATTGGATAAGGTGTTAACTGCTGTACCAATGAGTAGTTTCACTGTGGTTTTGACCTATTCTGATGGTTACAGTCATCTGGAAGGTCAGCCCTTGAAAGTTATTATTCCCCACCCAAATTCGGTCATGTGAGCTGCGGCAGCCTCAGCACCCAGCCTGCAGTAGGAGGTGATATGATGGGATCCTAAGACCCTACAGAGTGGCTCCAGGAATTATAGGTGATACAACGCCAAACTACAACTTGAAAATCCATATATATGTGTATATATATGAGAGACTCAATCCCAGGATCCCAGGATCATAGATAGATAGATAGATAGATAGATAGATAGATAGATAGATAGATGCATTTGGGCTACCCCTGGTACAAAATTATAACCTAGAAAAAAAATCTTAAGTAGATGGAAGACGAACTTTCTCACAAACATACATTTGGGTAAACGCGTTCAGGGTTGCAGACGCTGAGATCATAGAACTAGAAAGAAAAGATGAGGTGGGCCTAGAGGATTGAAACAAAATGAGGATTTCCACCGGGATAACACCCCAGGAACCGACAGGGTATTTGTTCTTTCTCACAAGTCCGGAGTCGGATGGAGGCTGAACATCATTTTCAAAAGTGTAAGACTTAATTAGACCTGTAAAAAAAAATTAGGAACCAGAGAGAAATGTGGAACTCGGGAAGATGGCACAATCTGTGTAAGGATTTCAAGTCAGGTTTTGTGGAACAACGCTGAGAGCTCCACGTGTCAGCAGCTTGTTCGTCTACCTGAAGATAGGCCGTGCTTGGGGGGCTGAAGGTGTGAGGACGGACATTCTTCAGACACGGGAGTGTGTCACCACCTGTCTTCACGGAGGGATTCCAATTTGCATGTTTCAATGTAAAGAAACACTTCGCAACCCATTCCACGGGTCTCCTCGCGGAATGCTGCTGCTACGCGGAAGGTTGCTTAATAAGTGGGAGCCACCGACGAATGGTTAACAAGACAAAATTTAGCAATACAGCAAATGTGCGGGTAGCGTGATCAGATGTGTTTCTTGGTCAGGAGGGAGGTGGCCGTGTGGACCTGCGGTGCAGAAGTTGGCGTCTGGATCACCAGTGAATCCCAGGATTTTAGCTGGTATTCGTGTGTGCCTTTTTGTGACATGTAGGTCTGCCTGTTTCATGCTTTCAAGGGCTTGTTAGGTCTGTAAGTAAAATACTTAACAGAGAAAGGAAGATTGGGGCCCCACATTAACGCTAGTTTGCTTTATCCTTGTGCTGTTTTCAGGAAGAAGGGTGGAACTGTGTGACAAATCACTTCTGTTCGAAGTAGTCAGAGCCGAGCATCTAGGAGACTAGATAAGAGAACTTGAATGATCCTATTATAAGGATAACAGCAGTGAGAAGAGTCTACGGACAGCCATACATGGGCACATTTGGTTGATTTAAAGGTGGTATGGCAGCCCGAAACTTGGAAATGTCTGCTTTGGGTTGCTTCCATGCAGACCTTTAACATTATTTTAACATAGCTTGATCTGAGCACCACGGTGAAGTCTACTTGAGCAAATCCGTGTTCAAAGGAATGTGCCATATGTGCACCGAACAGTAGCACAAAATCAAGCACTGTTAGGTCCTCGAAGAGTGAGGGTGCAGGGAAGGAGTCCAGACTTAAAGGGAAGAGGTTTTCTGTTTTCCCAATTGCTAAGTTCTGGGCCACGCTGACCCTTTCACAGCCCACATCTGCTCATTAACACATTCCCAGCATGCAAGCCCAGCACTGGCCTGGAGAGCAGGGCCCTTCAAAATGAAAACCCTTTACGAGCATACATTTGCAAGGGTAAGACTGCAGTACCATGAGTTCATCTCTCCATCCGGTTCTACCCTAATGAGATACACAGCCTCAGCTCTGAGTAATTCTGAATGTGCAAGGGATCTGCTGTCTTGAAATATACTCCTGGCTCAAGCTTTCCTTAGGATAATTTCAGCTTCTGGGACGGGGAGGAGGGTTGCCTTTATTATGTACATGCTCTTCCAGAGGTCTCTTTATAGGAACAGGTTTATTTATTTATTTATTTATTTATTTATTTATTTATTTAGATGTTATTTATTTATTCATGAGAGACACACAGAGAGAGGCAGAGACACAGGCAGAGGGAGAAGCAGGCTCCCTGTGGGGAGCCCCATGTGGGATTTGATCCCAGGACCCCAGGATCACGACCTGAGCAAAAGGCAGATGCTCAACCACTGAGCCACTCAGGCGCCCCTGAACAGGTTTATTTTAAAGTGATTAGAAGTTTCACATGTTCATTTATTGATTTTCTCCATAACATTTATCTCTCTAGTGTGTAATCATTGTGTGAGCTTCACTTTGAAAACAAACATACACTGACCCCTAGGCCTTACATTAGTAGATGCTGCTCATTCTCATTTGATACAGCACTGAGCCAAGGGAGAAACATTTATTCACACAGGGCACATACCTACGTTCATTCTGAACATACCATCAATCACATAAATAATTTGACCCTATTGTTTCATTTGGACCCTCATTTACTGTAGAATCTGGGACACATGGCTCTTTTTCCTTAGGTTAAAAGAAAATGCAGGGACGCCTGGGTGGCTCAGTGGTTGAGCGTCTGCCTTCAGCTGAGGGTGTGATCCCGGGGTCCTAGGATCGAGTCCCACATCAGGCTCCCTGCATGGAGCCTGCTTCTCCCTCTGTCTGTGTCTCTGCCTCTCTCTGTATGTCTCTCATGAATAAATAAATAAATAAAATCTTAAAAAATAAAAAAGAAAATGCAGAAATATTGGATGGAGAAATAGCATTTAACCTTTCCCCAGATTTAAATAGTATAAAACCAATTAAACTTCAAGATGTAAGGAGTATATTATTTGTGCGGTTTCCATAGATAGATAGATGAATTAATATCTGCGTGTCTGCCAGTTTTACGCCATGGAGGCAATTTCTATATAATTTCTACAAATAATAAGACTTTCCAAATGCCTGGCTGGTAGTACACCATGAGTTCTTTGGTCACCTGCCGTGTCTACCCATCACCTTGAATAGTTTTCACAAACTTACACCCTGAGGTTGTTGATTTCATGGCAGGGTGTTAGGATCCCCTCAGGAAATATTCCAGTTCCAGCACACTTCAAAGACCAAAACCAAAACAAAACAGAAAATAGATATTTTCTGTCATGTGTAAACCCAACTTGTAAGTTTGGGGTGCAAATTATTCAGGAATTGCTGTGCCAATTAAGAAAGGTTGCCTTTGTTGCTTCCAGAAGTGCCTTGAGACCCTCAAAATTACAGAAACCAATTTGAAAAAAACAATGGTTCCAGAGAATGCTTTTAGGCTGTGTAGAGGTCACCCAATGGCCTAGATGGTTATCCAGAATAGAAGAGAATGGGTGGACACATGGATGGTTGGATGGATGGATGGATGGATGGATGGAGAGAGAGATTTAACAAATAATGAGCATATCCCCTGAGAAAGCTGTGCCCTGACTTAATTGATTGAACCCAACATTTCTCCAGCCTCACTCCCCTTCTAGAACATTATCTTGGTGAAGGTGATCTTGCATCAGTAAATAGAGGGGATAGTGGCAATCTCAAAATTAAGCTTACCTGATAGCTATCAGATAGCACCTTACACCAGTTATCTGATACTTACCCAGCAGCCCTAAAGTAAACATCACTATCCATGCTTTACAGATACAGACAGTGACCCATACAGAATGAACAATTTGCTTATGACCAGAGAGGTAGTGAGTAGCAGTGTTCAACCCCAATTTTCCATGATCCACAATCCATGCTCTTTAAGATTTTATTCATTCATTCATTCATTCATTCATTCATGAGAGACACAGAAAGAGGCAGAGACATAGGCAGAGGGAGAAGCAGGCTCCCTGCAGGGAGCCCAGTGTGGAACTCGATCCCAGGAACCCCCAGGATCACACCCTGAGCTAAACTCAACCACGAGCCACCTAAGCATCCCACAATCCATGCTCTTAATTCCTATTCCTAAAGCTCAGCATCTATACAGTCTGTGTGATTTTAATACCAGATTTTAATTAATATTTTCACACCTGGGCAGCCCGGGTGGCTCAACGGTTTAGCACCACCTTCGGCCCAGAACATGATCCTGGATCCTGGGTCTCCAGGATCAAGTCCCACGTTGGGCTCCCTGCAGGGAGCCTGCTTCTCCCTCTGCCTATGTCTCTGCCTCTCTCTCTCTCTCTGTGTGTGTCTCTCGTGAATAAATAAAGAAAATCTTTTAAAAAATAAGATTTTCACACCTATGGAAAGATGTGTGTGGATGTATTCTTTGGCCATAAAGCAGCATTCCACTAGTTATAATGTGATCTTCCTTCTGATTGTTCTAATGAAGGACCGTCCAATGACAAAATGGATGGGGGCTTCAGGATCCAGTCATGGGTGACATAAACAATAATACCACTTCTTGGCACAGGAGGTGTACTGTTTGGGAAGAAATCATTTCAAGAGCTCTCACACTTCAGCTGCTCTGCTAAGTTAGTTTTGCATCTAGGCAGTTAGACAATGAATGCATCTGGCACCAACACCTTCCTAAATGCCTGCCTGTCCAATCCCTGCCTCGCTGGCTCTTAACAGCCTCACTAAAATCGAAACACTAAGCGGTGACTGTCACCAAGCCACCTGTAGAATCCAGGGATGCAAAAGGATAAGCCCCTTATTTAATTGTAAATGCGAGCTCCTTGCAGTCCAATTCAGAAGGCCGTCACTTAGAAATGTTAATGCTATTTATTGTAGCATGCATGGGATAATGGCATTTCTCAACATCTGTTTTCATTTAAAATTTCCAAGTTGCCTTTGTGCTCCATTCTGCGGGAGCCACTTGGTAATGATGCCGTTCATACTTATGAAGCAGGAGGATGGAAGGTGGCAAGTGGGAACCCAAACAAAATATTATTAATGAATATTTGCAGCTGCTGGTGGGACTTGGTGAGTAGCTGCCAGCATCGATGACAGAAATGTACCTATGATAAATATCAACTAGGAGTGATTAGCAAAGGTTGTTCATTCATGAATGACTTGCAAGCAAACCAGCAATTTGATTGCCACCAGCAATGGGATGTATTTTTTTCTCCTTTGTGAGGCAAACCAGGGGCTTAAGATCGTAACATGGCCACCATTGCCACACTCTTGGCTTTCTTTTTCGTGCCTTGAGAGGTTGAGCCTAGAAGAAGAAAATAAGAGATGCAGAAGCATCTGCGTGTTTAGAAAATGACTGTGGCGAGACCGTGCACATATGTCAAGGCTCAAGTCAAAATTCGTTTCTTCCCAGCAGCCCTTTCGGCAACTTTAGCCTCATAGAACCCTCCATGCACGATCCCCCTGAACTCATCTGACTCTGTTGCATTCATTTAGCATGTAATCATATTTTGCCTTTTTATGGTAAAGTCTTTCACTCATGCAGTTCTTATCTTCCTATGTATACTGCAAGTTCTTAAAGTTCTCTTACCTTGAGAGGTTCTTTTACCTCTTCCCACCATCGTCTTGACCCACCGTAGGCCCCATGCTTGGCCCCTGGCACCTAGAAGTTCTCATTAACTATTTCTCTTTTTTTAATTGAAGTTTGATTTGCCAACATATAGTATAACACACAGTGCTCATCCCATCAGGTGCCCTCCTCAGTGCCCATCACCTAGTCACCCCATCCCCCACCCACCTCCCCTCATTAACTATTTCTTAAATGAATAGCTATGTGAATAAACACATGAATGGTCTTCCCAAGCCAAGCTGACCAACCAGCAAAGGTTTTTTAAAAGATTTTATTTTTATGTAAATTCTATACCCAACATGGAGCTGGAACTCACAAGATCAAGAGTTGCATGCTCTATTGACTGAGCCAGCCATGCACCCCTACAAGCCAAGGATTTTAAGTAACTTCAGGACAGGCAAGAAAGTGGTTCGACAGCTAAGGAATATAGTCAATAATGCTCTAATAATATTGATGGTGACAGGTGGTGACTACACCTATGGTGGTGAGTGTAATGTACAGGATTGTTGTTGAATCACTATGTTGTATACCTAAAACTAACATACCACTGTATATCAACTACACTTTCATAATAAATTTTTTAAGTAGTTTGAATTCCGAGGCCCTTGAAATCACACCTGAAAAGCAAATAGCTTACTTCTGACCTGTACTTTAATGCCTGTAGAATCTAAGGGGTGACTCTTCGTCAAAAAGATTGACCAAGATCTTTTTAATCACCCAGGAGTGATTAACAAAGGCTATTAATTCATGAATGACTTACACACAAATTGATTTCTTTTCACATCCATTTCTACATCTTGTGACTTTTAGTCTTTGTCCTTTCTGGGGTGGAGGAAAAGTGTCTTAGCTTGCCATTGGTGCCTGGTGACCCATCCCATAGTTCTAGCTCAGAGTTTTAGCCCAAACTGGTCTGAACAGTTTCATGGTTGCTCAAACTCCCCTCTTGCTTCCATCCTACCAGATGGCTATTTAGAATAGAGGAGACCTCAGAGCCTTTACCAATACCACAGGAGCCTCCTCAGCCTGCCTACAAGTAGGCCTGGAAGTGTCAGGAACTCACCACTCCCGGGGACACCCCCAACCAATGGGATATGGGCACAGGTGGGTAAACCATCCAGCCTCCTTGCCTTTGAGGACAAATCTGGGAGGCATTTCCTAGGAGGTCCCAGATCAACATTCATGGCAGCAATGTCAATAATGTGCTCCCCTACTGGCTTTCTTCTTTGCCATCCCATGTTCCCACTCCTTTATACCTGCTTTGGGGATCCCCTCTTAGTAAACTACTACACTCAAGCCCTTGTCACAGACCAACTTCCAGGGGAACCAAACTATTCAATATGACTCATCTCTGACCTAGGAAAGAAAAGAAATAAATTAATTAAGTCCCAGAACCTGGACATCCACAGGAGGATGCCCTTCAAATTCAGCACCTTTAAAGGCTGTTCATCCATTCCACAAGCTGCCATTAGCCTAAGCATTTCTGAGAGTACCTGCAGAGCCTCTTTACAGGGCTGGGCAAGGGTGCAGCAGTGAGGCACCTAAAATACCCGATGTAAGTGCAGATTGGCGCTCGAGAGTGGGAGGCTCTCCTTAGGTAATCCAGTCCTTTCCCTTGTCCTTGCCATTTACAAAGCACATTGAACAGCCATTCCTATTCTTAGGATCTCTTTTTATTTTAAACCGTTGCACTCTAAGAAATTCCAAGCCTTTATGCAAGGACTTCCAAGATGCCTTCTTAGCAGAGAGCAAGGGCACATGTGGGGACAGGAGTCCCAGAGGCCAGAGGCCAGGAGAGCTGCCTCCTGGTGTGCCCTCCAGTCACTAACTATGCAGCCTCCAACAATCATGCCACCTGGCTGTTCTCAATTCCAGATGGGAAAACTATGTCCATTCGATAGGGTGGGTATATGAATTACCTGGGAGCCTATAAGGTAAAGCATACAGAAACTCTAAGAGGTAAACAAAGATATAGGGTGAGGCATTGGATGAATGACTCATTTTTTAAAATGCTGTCATTTGATGAATGTTTACCAGGTATCGTGCACTTGACTAAATACTTTGCATACTTTATTCCACCTGGTGCCTATAATAATCCTCTAAGGTAATTAATAGTATCCTCATCGTACAGATGAGGACCTAAATCAGAGAATAAGTAACACTTCCCTGCCAAGGTGACATGTCAGCTGAGATTGGACCCGAATCAGTCTGATTCAAAAGCCCAATGCTCTTAATATAATGTAATTTGTTGGAATTTTATGCAGGGAAGACCACATGACAAGAGGGTGCCAGCTACTCTCTTGGCGTAGTTCAGGTACAGGCAGGAAGAAAAGTGCTCCCCTCTACCACCTGTAACTTGAGGCTTTCCTTCCACTCCTGGCACCCCTTTAACTTATGCAGGTGCAAATCAAAGAAGGTGACATGGACCAGAACTTATGCGTCCTCTCTAAAGCCATCACTTCCTATTTAACGGTGCAGCCTATACCCTTACACAGTTTCAGAAATCCTTTAGCATTATTTTAAAAACTGGTTCAAATGAATATCCTCTCAAGTACATTACTATTTATGTCAGCCCCAGAAGAGACAACGCTATCACCTTTAAAACAGTCCAGACTGTCCAAGGCAAGAAATTTAATGGAGCAACAGAATCTGGGAAGACTTTCAATGGACCGTTTCCTCAAGTCAGTTCTTAATATTCAGGAGCACAAAGAGGTGGATGACATTTGGTTCTTCTCTGTTATTTTTCTAAACACTGCACCAAGCAGTAAAACAGGAAAAATTCAAACTAAATCAAAGGCAGCTAGGACAGTGAGCACCCCAAAACTAATGCAGGAAAGCCCCCGTCCCTACCATAATCATAATAGAGGGTGTTCCCTGCTTTTGCTGCTTCGTTTCAACATAGCAGCAAAGAAGCTGTGACAGAAACGCTCCCTCCCTGGGTCAGAAATGACATGCTCTCTTGCAGACATTGTGTTTTGGCGGGGGGCAGCGCCTTAGGCATGATGATAGATACCTGTTTGTTGCCTTCCCATCTTAGAGCTACATTCCTAGAGCAGAGTAGAAATGGTAGCATCAGGTTGAAACCTCACAGGCTCCCGCCTTTCGGCAGAGCAGAACACATACGTTTGGAGGAGAGCCAGCATCCACGTTGAGTGATGTCTCCCGACACCTCAAACAGATATTTCCCAGAACATCCGAATCCTGGAAGTTCAAAGCAGAAATAGCGTTTGAAAAAATTGGAGGAGATTCAGAGGAGAGAAAGAATGATGATCCAAAGGCCTGAGAGACAAAAGGACCCATTTCATAAACAGCCATCAAAGAATCTTCTGATTGGTTACATGGCAATGTGGGGGCAGGGTCAAGTGAGTCCATAATCATAGCGAGGAAAGACTGATACCTCTAGGACAAGTGGTTCATTCATTGTCCATTTGTTCCTTCTGCACACAGTTCTGGGCACACAGGTTAGGGGTTGGGGATCTAAGGGTAATCAAACCCAGGTAGAGACCCCACTTCATGGCACTCACTATCTAGCAAGAGAAATCAATGTTAATGGAATGATCACAAAATTAGAAGTTCACAAATAGAGTAAGTACTAGGAGGAAGAGACATCCAGAGCTATGGACAAATGTAAGGGGCACATGTCTATTCAGGGAAGACTTCTCTGAAGAGGGGAGATCTGAAGGATGACTAGGAGTTAACCAGGCCTAGGGAGGGAAGAGCACTCAAAAAAATCTAAAGGAGGGGGAGTAACTAGGAAAGTAGATGAGGAACAGAAAAGACCTTGGGAGGAAGAAAGAATAGGAAGCAGATCCACCTCAAAGGGGGTAGGGCCATTGGGGTCCACCCCGCCATTCTCCTTGTGGTTTCTGACCCGGGTGAACTGGCCAGAGGAAGACTGGCAATGCTCCTGTGAGGCTGAACCCAATTAGGGAGAACCCAGAAGGAAGATTGTTTTTCATATGCTATTTCCCAAGAGGGCTGCCGAGTCCGCCATTGGAGAGAGGAAGAGAGGAAGAGAGGAGATAACTCATGTCAACTCTGATCTTGGGCAAGATTTTAATCTCCCTCTGGCCCATTTTTTTTTCTGTAAAATGGGGATGGTAGGAGTACCTACCTCACTAAATTATTGTGAGGATTAAATGTGTAAATACATGTGGTATGCTGAGCCAGGGGACTTCAAGGGAGCCAATGAATTTGAATGAGGGAAGAAGTCACATTCTGTTTTCACTAACTTCTAATAGAAGCTTATCACGGCTCTATAAAAACAAACAAAAAAAGACAAAAGTCACAGTAGTAACAGCACTTACTGGTGACATCGTCACCAATTAAAATCTCAGATATTTTCATGACGCACTATTGTCTTCGCAAAATCTCAAAATACTGCTTATGCTCGTCACTATTTGAAATCATAGTAGATATTAGGCCTTTATTAGATCTTATTGTTTACTGTATTGACAAAGAAGCACTTTTCCATACCACACATTTGTTTTCTAGTATTTTTATGATCGTATTTCAGTGTAATTGCTTTCTTTGGTAATCCTATATATTTTGTTTTATATCTGAAAACATTATTCCGAGAAGAGGTCCACAGTGTCACCAGACTGCTAGTCATTTAAGAATTCCCACCCTGGGTCAAGTGTTCAGATCCTAAGCATAATGTTGAAGATATTTCATCCCCAAGAGCCCCATCTTTATTGTCCTACCTAGACCACAGTGAAGGTAGCCACTGGATGGTGGAAAGCAGACTAGACTCAGAGGCAGAAGGCCCAGATTTAGATCAGGGAAACTCCCTGTGGCTACATGTCTGACTTTGGGCAAGTTATTGACCCTCTCCAAATGTAAGTGTCCTCATAACAAATCTTAGGTAATATACTCTCTGCCTCACCCAGTTGTCATGAGTATGAAATGAGGGTATTTCTGTGAAAGCTCTTGGCAAAGCTAGGCCCTCTGTAAACACACTTTGAATCTGATTCAAGGCTGTGGGTTTCTGGGTCATTTGCATATGTAGACATCAGCTTGGTAAGTTGAGAATGCTTTTCTGTCTCCCTCCTGCTGGGACTGGGGGGCCCCTGGGATGCTTGGGGATGGCTCTGACAGCTAGGTGCCAAGAGGAAACCTGTGCTTCCATTTCCAGCCCTGTCCCCATGGGCGAACCACACTGAGCCAAGGAGTTCACAAAGATCGGCATGAAGAGGGAAAACAATTTGTTCAGGGACCCTAGAGTCAGGCACTCAGCATGCCAAGCTTGTGGGGTTTTTCAGCTTTCATCAGCATCAACTTGATCTCATTTTGAGGGAGGCTAACGAGTCCAGAATATCTACAGGTAGCTCTGGCCAGACACTCTAGCTCTCCACCTGGTCCCTTCCCATTCCTGCCTGCCCTCCTGAAGGCCACTTGGCACCGGGGTGCCTGGATTGCTCTTCTAGACTCAGTTGTCATCATCCTCCTCCATGGCTCAGTTGTCATCCTCCTCCACCTGGGGACAGCATGGCAGTAGAAATTCTGTTTTCTCTTTCAGGCTTGTCAGGTCGGTTGTTTTTTTGTTTTGTTTTGTTTTTTGTTTGTTTTTGTTTTTGTTCCCCCCCCCCTTCTTTTGTTAAGTTCCATTTTTCTGAAAAATAGTTTATCGTGGCTGAAAAGACAGCAGACAGAGAACCCTGGAGACTGATTTCCCCCTATTTATCCAGCCTGGTGCTAGAGATGACAAAGCCTGTTCCCCATTGCTGGAACCCACCAACAAGACTAGCCAGGCTCTGGAGTTAAATAGGCTCTGTTCTCTGAGGAGCTCAAAGCACTTTAGAAACATGAGTTCATTTGGGGTCCATTCTAACCTGGATTCAAAGTGCTCCAGGATCCTCCCAGGATCCTCCCAGGATCCTCTAAGATCTCCTGCATTCCAGCCGAGGTCATTCTGTCGGGCCTAGAGTCAGAAAAATGGAGGCATAAAGCCCAGGGCTGATGAGCCTACAATGAAAAGCAAATGCCCTGGGGGTTAGATGAGCAACTTTCAATTGGCACCCCACGGCCTCGAGGCTCTGGTTTGTGCTTTAGCTGAAGCATAAAGCTTTCTTTTCAGAGAATCAAAATAAATCATGAATATTCAAGTGCCTAGCACAATGAGTTGCCAATAGTAAATACTCTATGTTAGTTGAATCCAGCTTGTTTAGGGTGGTACAATCCAATGAGTTCAGTTGTGTTGCTGAGAAGAGAGCTTAGTCCCATACAATCATCTCCCATTTCTCTTTCTCTGGGTTGTCTCTAGTGAACCCTGGAGACTTGTGGCCAGTTGGAGAGGGCCCCAAAGTGCTTGACATCCTTCCCATTGAGAGGTGCCATCATTGGATCCCATTGAATCTGGGTGGGACCTCTGACTGGTTTGACCAGTAAGAAATGGTGGATGTAATGCTCTGTATTTTCTGGCCCAACCATTTAGAGACTGCGTCTAGAAGCCCTATTCTGAAGAAGTCCAAGTTAGCCACCTGCAGAGGCCGTGGAGAAAGAACCACGCCGGCAGCCCCCAGCTCATTCAGCTAGCCCAGCACAGGCACCAGGCACATGAGTGAAGCTGACTGAGACCTTCCACTTGGACAAGCTGAATGACTCTTTGGAGCAAAAGAACCACTTGACCAAGCCCTCCCTCCCTGTCTGAATTCCTGACTCATGAGCCATAACAAAGTGGTAGTTATTTTAAGTGTGGTTTGTTGTACAACAGTAAAAACCTCAATGTTAACATGAGTCACAGAATTACCCAGGGTCAGACCACCTTCCTTAAGGAGACATATATTAAAATTAGATTAAGACAGGAACGGGATAACGTATGTAAGTGCAAGAGCCTCTGAAAGAGCCATCTGTGCCCAGCTTGTAACTGGGGCCCCCTGCACTTAGAGGAAGAAAGGATCCTAGAGCAGTAGCCTTGTCCCTGCTCCCTCCTCGTCCCCATGAAACAAAAATAGTCATTGTTGTTATATTTGAGAACATGCTTACGTGCTTTATGTAATAGTAAAGCCATTAGCCAACACTTACGTGGCCCTCCCCATGTGTCAGGAAGTATTCTGATCCTTCGCACATATTAGCCACTGGTTCCTGGTAACAGTCTCACTAATTATTATCACCCCTATTTTACATTTGAGAAACTGGGGAACAGGGAAGTTAAGAGCCTTGTCCAAGGTTACAGATCCAGAGGTACATTATAATATTTAATTCCTCCATTAACTCGCCATATTACTCTGCTACGGTTGCTGTAACAAATTGCCAGTAGCTTATTGGCTTGAATCAAACAATCCAAATTTATTATCTTATAGTTCTGGAGGTCAGAAGCCTAAAATGTATCTCACTGGGCTAAATTCAAGGTGTCAGCAGGGCGGTGATCCTTCTGGAGGCCCTAGGAGAGAATTAGAGTTCTTAGCTCTTCCAGCTTCTAGGGGCTGTGCACATTGATGCCTGGTGTGTGACTCCCCAACTTCACCTGCAAAGCCAACAACGACCAGTCAAGGCTTCCTCATGCTTCACCATTCTTGAAAGAACTCTCCTGCCTTCCCCTTTCACTTATAAGGACCGTGGTGATTACACTGGGTTACCTGGATGATATAGGATAATCTCCCCGTCCACCTGATCTAGCAACCTTAATTCCATCTGTAACCTTAGTCCCCTCCTTGCCATGTAACATAACATATTCACATGTTCTGGAAATTAAGATACAAACCTCTTTTGTGAGGGGGGCATTAGTCTGCCTACCATTCCCTATAAGAAGGGAATGATTTTATCTCTCCTGTTATAAATGAGGAGGCTGAGGATTGTGGTAGTTGAAGAATTTTTCAAAGGTCGCACACACAAGATGCCACTTCCCCCAAAAACTGTCAGGTCTCAAGCAAAAAAGTATTCTGGAAAATGGCCAGATAAGCCCTTCCCAGAGGCAGGCATGTTGTTTGGAAGTAAACTAAAAGATCCTTTCCACCAACTCATGGAAGTATAATTTTCTATCAGCTTTATAGAGGTGAGAAGCATGATTGGGGCTTTTCCCCCTACCAGCTCGTCCAGACCTAACAAAAGAGACAGAAGGCTTGTCTGGGAAAACCCCTCTGAGATTGCTTGCTTATCTGTCCCCGAGAATTGAAGAAATAACATTTCTCATATCCAGTAAAGCCTTCTGATAATGAACTCTCTGATAAGGAGCCTCCATTCATAGTGAAGCCACAAATCGTTGCAGTGCATCAACCCTTTCAGTCCCAAGAGATAAAGAGGCAATGTTTTGGAGTTCTTTTGAAACATTTTATGTGCCCATGTTATCACAGACATAAAAACTCAAAATGTGCCCCTCGCCATACTTGGCTAGCCCTGCCCCAGACACAAGGCCTCACTCCGGCCAAGCTGCTCTGCTCATCCTCCTGCGCATGCCATGAAATGGAGGCCACTCACTGACCACTAGCAGTGAGCCAGGCACTTGAGATGTGGGACCCTAAATCCTCACCAAAACCCCTCGACGTGGGTGTTAACCTGTCTCACCCTTAGTTTCCACATCTGAAAAATGGGGATAAGTAAGCTCAAGGCTTACTTATCAAGGCTGTTGGTCAACAGACAACAAAGGGCAAAGGTAGGGTTTGAACCCAGGTGGGTGTTTGGCTGGGGCCACTTTCTATTCTGCTTCTAATTTTCCTTTCTGCCTCTAACTTTCCATTCTGCCTATAGCCTGGGCTCTGTGCCTACTCTTCCCTTGTCATTCCAGAAGGCTCTCCCCACTTATGTCATCTATCAGAACTCCTGGCCTGTCTACCCCTGCCCCACCCACCATGAAACCTGCCCGGGATGCTCCAAATTTGCTTCCTCCTTGCTTTAACCAAAATCCTGTGCCTCTTAACAATGTGAGTCTTTATTCTTCTGTATCCCTGGGTTTTATTCATTTCCCAGCACAGATTGGGAACTCCTCTGGGACACAATATATACCTTACACAGTATCTCGCTTGAGACTATCATGGAACCCACCATAGGATTTGCTGCAGTTGTTTGATAAGGATACCCTGACCTGCAGATTGACCGACTTTATCTTCAGCATATTTTTATTATTATTTTAAAGAGGTTTACTAAGAAGTGACATTCAAAAAAATTAAGAAGCACATCTTGCATCCATGCCCCGTTTATTGTTGGGTCAAACTTGGAACGTACGTGTTCCATATCCCAACTCCCTCTGCAACATTCTCTCTACCCCACAGGCTAGCTGTCATCTTTTTCTTTCTTCCTTTTTTTAAGAGATTTTATTTATTTATTCATGAGAGACACAGAGAGAGAGAGGCAGAGACACAGGCAGAGGGAGAAGCAGGCTCCCTGTGGGGACCCGATGTGGGACTCGATCCTGGGACCCCAGGATCATGCCCTGAGCCGAAGGCAGATGCTCAACCGCTGAGCCACCCAGGCGCCCTCATCTTTTTCTTAAGGATAATTACTACACAGATATAATGAGACAGGGATTGTTGTGTGTGTTGTTTGTTGGTTGTACCCAGAATAGTGCCTCCCCTATGGGAGGAGCTCTAAAAATATTGCATGAATGAATGAAAATTGTTGAAAATGTTTTGAATAACAAACTCCAGATGAGTCCTTTAATTAGCTATTAATTAGTCAATTAACATAATTATCCCTGATCAAATGCAATTCAGGTGTTCTGGACTTCACGCAAGTGTAGAATCCAATTCTGAGTGTTTGGCGTGGGGTCTCGAAAATGCTATTCTGAGTGCCCTTCCTGGATAATTCTGATATTCTCTGAAGTTTAAGAATTGCTGCTTTATTAGAGGATTGTTCGTTGTTGGTTCTGAACCTGGCAAAAGGCTGTAAGTCACACTGATAACTTGTCTGCAGGTAAAATCCTTTGGACGGGGTTGGCCAATCGGACTCTCTGACCCGTTTGCACCCTTATGCTCAGAGAGGGGGACTGCATCCTCTGGGCAGCCCACCGAAGTTGGACCCAAGGCCCACCCAAAAGACCTGGCGCAGTTGTAGCTGCAAGAGGAGCGCCCGTGAAGGGCTCCTAATTGGGGTGGCTGCACATGTCTAATTGGGAGGCAGCATGGAAGAACCATCTATCAATTCCACCAGTGACAAATGGCAGGAAGGAGCAGCCTCCCACACAATGGGCCTGCCCACTCTGGCGCGTCCACACCTCATTATGCCTGAGAAATTAACATTCGAGTTGCTTTGTCTTGACAAGCAGGGTGGGCCAGTGTCAGGTAGACGCTTCCTCTTTCTTTGTCCTCATTCTGCATGTTGCCTGGGTGTCACATGGGGCCGGACCTGTACTCAGAAAGCTGCTGGCATGCGGAGGATCCCCGATTTCCTTGCCACCCATCTGTTGATGTGATCTCCTGAAGCCTCCCTGCCTTCCTTCCTTCCTCTCCTCTCCCACTGGGCTGCCCATCCTTCCTCTCCTCTCCCACTGGGCTGTTGGGAGTCCAGACACCTCAAGATGCTCCCACCTCTTCACCAGGAACTGGGCCATCCTCTGGCTCATTTTCCCAGGCCTGCCAAGTAGATTCAGTTCAGTTGAAAAACATGTAATGAGGGTTCACCATGGACCGGACTCTGGGCCAGGGTAGGAATGTGGGGACACATCCCCTGCCATTGGGGGACTCACCCTCTCATAAATATCTCCTATCTAAGGAAGTTGAATGGCTGTGAAATCCCTGCAGAATTTGGAACCAGAGATGGAGGGAGGGATGGACTCCAGGTTGAGGCAGACCTAGAATCAAGAAATGCAGTAACTTTGTAAAATCTATACTAGGTTGAGGGTTGGGGCATGGGGGGATCCTGTCAGTCAACAGGGACTTGCTTCTCCGTAATAATTCTTAAGCCTCCAGGTAAGTCTGAAGAACGCCCTCCACACACACACACACACACACACACACACACACATACACTTCAATTTCTACTTTAAACAACACACGTGGTACAGTAGAGTGGTTAATCTTTTATTGATCCCTACAGCATTCTATGTGCTTTGTGTACGTGCTTTTATTTAATATGTGCAACCACTCTGTGAGACAGATGTCACCCTAATTGGGTGAGGAAACTGGGACTCGGAGAGGTTGGGGAACTGGCCCAAAGCCACACAGCTAGTAAATGGCAGAGGCAGGATTCAAGTGTCCTCTGCCTTCCTCCAGAGCTGGTTGAGGCCCTCGTGCTCTGCCACACTGCCTCCCGAAAACATTTTCTTCCCCATCCACTCTTCCTAAGATATCTTTTGCCTTTTTAATAAGTCAGAAGCAACTGCAAAGAGCTGGCCTGTAATCTGTGCCTTTCCTTCCTACTGGAGTCACCCCCTGCCCGACCTCCCCAACTAAGAACACACTCTGTCTGGCACCTAGCTGACTGCACACACACACACACACACACACACACACACACACACACACACACCTCCTGGCTGTGTGGTGCGTCTGGCCCTAGACATTGAGACTTACCTCTCGAGCTGATCTTAGGCAGATGCTCTTGCCCACCTGAGAGAGCCGCTGTGCCCATTGCCTGCTGAGTCTCCACATCCTATAAAGGTTCCTGATCGCCTCCTCAAGATTGATCCACACTTGTGTAAAGCACAGTGACCTAATCAGCTTGAGCTCTTCCGAGGTCCTCTTTCTGCTGAAGCCAGTGATTAGAAAGCTGACTGGCTCACCAGAGGCACTTGGGAGGAGAACTATCCCACAGCCAAGCAGAAGGGACACCGAGGTCAAGAGTCTGTGCCCTTGGGTTGTTGCTGGTGAACAAGTCAGAGCTTCTCCCCTATAGGTTATCAGTGGGTCAACATAATGACCCCTGCAACCCTCAGATCAGGGTGGATCTGGGGCAACCAGAGCCCCAGAGAGTTAAATCCAGGTATGAGTCCATCACCTGCTACTCCATGTGCCAGCATACTATTATTTTTTGTGGCTGTCAGGACATGAACAAGTTTGGGGGGCTCTGAGCACAAACTCTGTGCTCAGAGCTCCATGTAGCCTTCCGATCCCTTTGAGAGCTGACATTTGACATTGGATCTGTTTGTACTTCTGTGTGTCATTTCATGAGTGTCATTTTGCTGCCTCTTGGACTAGAAGGGATGAAAAGGCAAGGCATCTTCACCTGTTTTGGGGGATGGGTGGTAACTAATGCAAGGGTGCCACCAATGGGGCATCAGAGGCTTGGTGATGTGGATGCCTGATTGGTCAGAGGTGTGGGCAGAGTTGGCCCATCCCTCCTCCCGCTGGCCCTTCTGTTGAGAGAACCAGCAAGCAGCATCATTACCCCATCCTCTTCTACCTCTAGAGACCAGGAGGCAGAAGCCCCTGGGTACCTGCAATTCTTGGCCAACACACTGTCATCTAAGTCACCATCAGCTTTTGCTAACTGGCCACCACCCTCAGCGTGTCACATCCTCCCTCCTTGGAAACCCATGGTGACTCAGACAAATCCTCATTTCCTACTTTTTCAGTTGACAGATGCAAAAGTAAACATCTTAGACATAGCGTGAGTTGTTTATTTCTCCTACCTTGTCCGGTCTCAGATGGGCTGCTTTATATTCTTGGCTCTTTTGCTATGTATCTATGGTCCAGCCATTTATTTTTTTTCTCTTTCCTGTTAATTTGAATAGCGTTGGTTTTTTCTTGTTTGGTCTTTTTTTCCCCTGCACTCCCACAACTACATGCTCCTTACCTTAGACCTATTTTTAATGCAGCGGGTTCTACCTTTCATCAAGTAACATGTTCCCTGTAACTACTTTTGATTGTGCCCAGTATATCTGCATTTGTTTAACGAGGCTCTGCTCAGCTACTCCTCTTAGGTGCTAAGCCTATGATTAGAAGGAATGTCATGCTCATGCCATTTCCAGGTGCCTTTTCAATAAATCAGTTATTTCTCTTCTCTGAGTTTGTTTCCTGGATTATTGATTGTGGTGAGCTTCCCACAGCTCCTAGAGTGGCTTCAGTCTGTAGACCTCAGTCTGGAGAGCAAGACTGAACAGAGTCTTAGATTTTGCTTTCCTGGAGCCTCTGACCTCCCAGCTCGGAAGGTGGGGCTGAAAAGGAGAAGATTGATGAGCATCCCCGAAACTTTGTGTGGGAACACTTGGCAGATCCCTGGTTTCAAGATTTGTACCTATGTCTAACCTTAACATTCAGCCTTGGGATTATAAATAAAACTGTAGCCAGGATTGTTTTTTTCAAGAGTGGGTCTCTACCTCTACAATTCAAAGCAGTTCTAACACAGCTAATTCAGAACTGAGGCAAAGAACCCAGAGCAAGAGAGAGAAAACCTGCCACGAGCCCACTCCTGAAGAGAGCCATTGGCTTGTCAAACAATGGATTCCTCACTCAACCTCAGGAAACTGTAAACTCAGAAAGAAGTCTTCCTCAAGAGGAGAAAAACAATTTGCCTATTGTCTCTGCAATTTTAGTATAATCGAGCTGACATTCATTTGAATGATAATGAATAAATACTATTCTTATTTGTTATTTATCTACTTTCTCATTTTAACACATAGCACTAGTGATAATTACCAAAGTCTATATTTATAGAAAACTGACTCTTTCTTAAGAACCCAATGGGGCAATTATCTCCATACTGTATGTGCTGTTTTTCTGTAAATGTTGAAAATTCAATAATTACCACTAGAACTCACTGTGGCATTTTGAATACAGATACATAATAAGGAAGGAGGTCATTTATTCATTAATATTCAAAACACACACTAATTCTCCCTTTTCTGTGGTGGATGAGCTCAGCTTTGGGTTTTGTAAGAACTTTTACATAAGTCAGTTAAAAACTCTGCGATCGGGATCCCTGGGTGGCGCAGCGGTTTGGCGCCTGCCTTTGGCCCAGGGCGCGATCCTGGAGACCCAGGATCGAATCCCACATCGGGCTTCCGGTGCATGGAGCCTGCTTCTCCCTCTGCCTATGTCTCTGCCTCTCTCTTTCTCTCTCTGTGACTATCATAAATAAATAAAAATTTAAAAAAAAAAAAAACTCTGCGATCCTGTGGCTTTTGTTTATTGAGAGTTGATAAAAGCTGTACCAAAGGGAAAGTAGAACAAGAATATATCTTATAATAAAAATAATAGCTCACATTTATTGAATACTTAGTATGTGTCAGGTATTGTGTGATTTCAGAAATTGTTCTTTTCATTTCCTTGATATCTTTACAAAATAGGCACTATCCTTCCCCCATGTTACAGAGAAGTAGACTAGGGATTCAGAGAAGTTAGCGATGTGCCTGGGGTCACATGGTTATGGGGATGAAAGCCAACAACAAGGCAAGGTCTATGTGGTTCCCATAGCCTTGCCCCTTCTGTGGGAATCTAGAATACACCCAGTCATCTCAGTGGCTGAAGTGGAAGCTTGATGCACCCAGACTTGACTCAATCAGGAGATATATATAGCATGCTAAGGGTTCTTATGGAAATGAACTCCTAAGGAAGGGCCACTTGCTCCTTATGTTCTTAGAGAATGATGAAAGTGTCCAGAGACTTGTGTTGTCTGTTTCAAGTAAGCCAACACCATGAGAGTAGACGTCCTTTTTCATATGGTTTTAGAGCCAAAAGAATGAGTCAATGGGTTTAGATGCTTCTGTGTCACTGATTAGTCCTCTGGATTTAGGGTATAGTTGCAGGAAAGTGACCTAAGAGAATCCACTCTTTTGTTTTGTTTGGGCTTTGGTTTTCTTTTAACACTTCATAGATTGTGAATATTAAGCTCTGAGTTAATGACCCTGTTCACTTGCTCATGATTGAGACCTCTTTGCTTGAAGTTCATCATCTCTGTATACCTCAGTGTCAATTATCTGTACTTATGGTCCTAATGGCAAAAGGGTTAATGGTAGTCAAGACGGTTATAAAGATACTAAGCTCTAAATGAGCTAGGAAATTCATTTTTCAGTCATTCTCTGGGCAGAATTCCCACACACTGCAGTGTGAGTCAGGTGGGCAAACTCTCAAGGTAATATTTTGGTCCAGAATATTTATAATTTTTTAACCAAAAATATCATCTTGGCAGCGTGGATGTAAGATCAGGGGATAAGTGAGGAGCAACCCGAGGAGCTGCAAGCAACAGGAATCAGAGGTCCCACCAATTTATTTGCTTCATATGCAGGTGGTGAGAGATGCTTTGGACTAATGAACATGGTTTTAATGATTTTGAAGTGAATCCCAATGCCTTGTTAATACTCCAGTCACAAAGGGAAATAAGGCTAAAAATGCCTTCATCTCCCTGAGTCCTGCGTCTCTGAAGGCACAGTCCTTGAATCAAGTTATTTTCAGCTCGAATGCATTGCTGAATCATTTCATCTAAATTTCCACCACCTCCCTAAAGTCTTGCAGTTATTACAAGGAGAGGCAAGTCCTATTTCAATGATGGAAGTCAGTTAATGCGTCTGAACTGGGGAAAACAGGCCCTGACACATAGTGAGCTGTGGCTAATGAAATGGAGAAGAGGCATTATTGCCTTGATCTGCTCATTATGTGCACAGTGTGATCCCACCTGGCCATGAGCTCCAGTGGGAGCCCAGCTTCCTGTCAGTGCAGAGGTGAGCAGGCTCCCCAGCCCAAGTTCTCAGGCAGGTGAATGGGGATTGTTCACATAGCACCAGAGCGACAGCGCTCTGCCCAGAACCTGGATTAAGGTAGAGGTTGACCAAAATGCATGGGCTGATTGATTGAGTCTAGGTCTCAGGGAAGCAGTGACATAGCTGTTCATCTCAACCCAAAAGACCTGAACACCCAGCACAGAGTGAGAGCGAACTAACACCTAATCACTAACCATGACCTCTCAACCTGAGACCTGCCAGGTTAGAATCTAGTCATTAAACAGTTGCTGGCATTTGTGCAATGTCTACTATGTGCTGGATGCTGAGAACTGGGGATGCAGAATGGACTTGTGTAGATGTGTTGTCCTACCTTCCTAGCAGGTAGGACACTTCCTACTAGCGATGTATCATTCATTCCCTTTCCTGGGCAGTATTCATCATGGAGTGCTGTGAGAATCCATTAGGAAATGTGAAGAAGTTCTGAAGGGAGTCCTGCAGACCACACCCAGAAATAGGTAGCCTGGGGGCACACCTCATCCCTCTACTTGTTGCCGCTATCAATATCAGCTGCATCTTCAAAGCATAATGTATTAATGAGAGCCTACTAGATACACAGCTTTATCATCATTGCCCCAAAGGTCCAAAGTTGGGACAGCCAAGGTCTTTGGTCTTCTATTATGATCATAATAGAAAAAATAAGTTAAGTGCTAGAAAATGACAAACTGTGTGCTTAATAGGCAGAATCTATTATATCTGGTCATCAGGATAAAAAATTCACATGTCAGTTGAGGTTGAAAATTCTCCAGTACTGCAAGTGCCTTACCCTCATCTCTACCAGTGGCCATAGAAGGTCTGTAGCATGTCAATATCAATGCTGGGATAGTGGGAGGACTGGATTCAGAAATAGTCTCGACTTTTAATTAATGTCTTGACAGCTTAGTCTGATTTCTTTTAGGCCTAAAGGAGTTCATTGCTAATGCTGAATGGTTTTAAAAGAAGGCTTAGTTGTAGCTGGCCCCATTGCTGTCCAATGAGCATTGGTCCGCATTCACTTATTCATTCATTTTCCACCATGCCTTCAGTCAAAAACAACTATTTATTGAGAATTCTCTATGTACCAGGCACTTTGCAAGGTTCTAGGGGCATGGCAATAAGCAATCCAGACACAATCCCTTCACCCTTTTGGACGTTACAAGCCAGCAAACCCCCGAGGGAAGTCCAGACAAGGACTGCATGATTCCATAAGAAAGTCATTTGCTTTCTCGATCAGAGTTTTCCCTGGAGAAGAGGGATGATGGAAGAGAGGGGACGAGAGGAGTTAGGGAGCACCTCCTTGAGAAGAGCAGCTTTCTCAGAGCAGGACAAAAGAGGTGATCGTGCCAAAGGGTCCTGGTGGTATCCCAGGCATGGAATTCCTTGCTGGCTTCTCAGAGCCTGCCCACAGCAGGAGCCTAGAACATTCCCCCCCATTCAACCCTCACCAGGGACCGGTGCCTTGCCCAGGGGTGCAGCCAGAGCAGGGGGAGAGCCTAGGTGGCCAACAGAATGGAACAGATGGAGTTGGTCCAAAGGGCTGCATGGCTCATTAGTGCACCCCCCTTTCCTGCACAGGCTCCCGGGCAAGTGCAGACACCTGCAGCTGTCAGGGCTGGAGCTCGGGGCTTGGGGGGCTTTAGACAACCTCCTGAACAGCGATTACGCTCTGGGGTTCCCAGCCAGGACGGCCACAAAAGGTGGAAACTGCTCTCTCTTACTCAGCCTCCCTGATTAATTTGGTGTTTCAGACCCAGTAGCCCATGCGGTCTTCATCTCTCTCAGTTACTCCTCCAAACAGATGTCCGTGTTATGAGCCAGTCCTGAGCCTTTCCTTGGGAGCCAATTCCCCTCCTCCGCATTAATGCCTCTCTGGCTTCCTCCAGCCTCGAAAATGCTAGAGATGATGTCCGGGTGCAGGGCTGAGCCCAGAGAAGATCCCAGGGCTTATCATTCTTCCTTGGGGTTCCCCACTCCCGCCTATGGGATGTTTGCGAGCCACTCAACCTAACGAGAGAAAGCCCGTTACAGCTCGACAATGTGTGGAAACCAGACTTTCTGGAGGGAGACCCTATGGGCCTCGGGGGTTTGCACGACATATTTTTTCAGTGCTGTCCAGAAAGAAGGCCCCCCACCCCCAGAAAGGCCTCGCGGGTGTGCAAAATGCTAACACATAGTAATCAGGGCAGTGCGGCGCGGCTGTGGGTTTCGACAACATTACAAGGAACTTATCGCTGTTTTCCGCTGTTGCTGCATATTCCTGGAATCTTTGCTCGATGGAGAGGCGTGAATAGAAGATTTATTTTGTATTGTTAGACTGTCAAGGCACTCCGGAGCAACAACTTTCAAATGATAACTTTCCAAGCTACAGAAGTTGTGAATTACATGCTTTTAGTCCGGTGTGAGCTAGGGACTGACAGCTCTCCCTCGCCCCATCATCCTTCACTTTGCCACTCAGTGCCTTATATGATCAGTGACTCAACACGCTGCCCTTCCCAGACCCCAATGGGGCCATTATTAAGAATGGCAGAAATCTATTTCTAGCCATGAAGCAAGCCGCGGAGACTGACATGTCATCACAGGAAGGGAACTTTTTGACCCTCGGCCCCCAGAGCCCCAGGAGAAACCTCTTTGCCAAAATTCAGACCATCTCAAGTTAAGTGGATGTGAGAAAGGATTCTGAGGTTGGGTGGGGAAGGGAAGTGGCGGGTAGGGGTGGGGGGAGATGTGATGAGATGAGAGGAAGTTTCAGGGATGTTTTTTCTCTATAATGCCTTGGCCGGTCACTTAGATCTTGGGGAGAAGACAGTGGATTTGAGCCTTGTATGGGCCAGGACCTGAGGTGCTTTGTCTCTGACCTCTGAGCAGCTGAGGTTCTGTGAAGCCTCTAGCTTCTCCAGCTATCAAAGTGCTATTGAGCTAATTAATTAAGTAGCAACGAATTTCTCCAATAGGGTTACCACTCAATCATCCTTCTAAAGACAAGGAATGAGAAAATGTAATTTTCTACTCCTGCCTCTCTTTTTCTCCTCCTCCTCCTCCTCCTCCTCCTCCTCCTCCTCCTTCTCAACTGCATAGCACTTAGAATCTTTGTTATTCCAACCAGTGCATAGACATGTACTGACATGTCTATCTCTGCCATCTGACCCCCTGGATTATAAAATCCCCTGGGCGCTTGGTCAGGACCCTAACTTGTCCTCTGTGTCACCCAGCACATGGTGCACTGAGTGCACAACTAGATAAATGGCATCTGGTTGAATTAGGGTCTCCTCCGAGAACAGGGCTGATGGTTTTATGGTGCTCCTTCTTGAGCACTGAGAATATTGCCTTTTCCCCTCAGCTTCTTGCTTTAATTTCATTTGCTCTTAGGGCATGTGAGTCAGGGCTCGTGTTCAAGACTGGGTGATCCTCTTCTTCTCCGCTGCCCCTTAATGAAGGTTCTGCTGAAGCCAAGGGCTCCGTGTTGTGAAACTGTTATTGTAGTGTTACTCGGGACTGCTGAGCAGCTAGCCATGCATTTGGGTTTATTATTAGAGTCCTGTACACAAGGGCTGGCTCCTTGCCTGTTGTTGTGTTTTTTTTTTTCTTTCCTAAGGCAGTTGAAAACAAAATAGTTGCATTTGTTTTGAGGGGAAAAGAGAACAAGAGACTTTGCAAACAGTTATGAAAAAAGCAGAATTGGTCCATTTTGGAACCTCCCGACCTTGACAGTGTCCCTCTAATGCTATATAAACATTTGTTTTCAGTATTTAATAAGCTGCCAGCTGACAAATTGCAGAACTTTGTGCAAGAGCCCCTTATCTTTCCTAGAACCACTGAGATGGCAAAATATATTCTCTGTCTCAACAATTCACTCTATATTTGCATGTGGAAATTGGAAAGCAAGTTGTTTTTCTTCGTTTGCATGACAAAACTCAAACCCCAAAATACAATTCAGCATTTAATTTGAGCTAGTTAGGGAGTGCAGGAAAGGCCCCCAGCCAGTTTGGCTCAGGTTTGCTGCCTGCATTTCTGTTGTTACAATTAAAATTGATTTATAACGCTAAGGACATGAAATACCTCCTTGAGTTGCACCGCGGTGAACCTGGGGAGTTGGCTGCCTCAGGAGGTCACTAGGAATAATAAAAAAAAAAAAAAGCCCATGAGAAACCACCTTTATTTTAAGGCCTTAATAACTCAAGTTACAGCCTGGCAAAGGCTCGCCCACAGCAGAGAGGGTGGCCAGTCAGCCGGGGGCAAGGATAAGCTGCCAGTGTAACCCCATGGAAGCTGCTCCTGATCACAACTTGCCAAAAGCAGATCAGGGAAAAGAATTTAGGATATTTAACTCTTTTTTTTTTTAAGATTTTATTTATTTATTCATGAGAGACACACAGAGAGAGGCAGAGACACAGGCAGAGGGAGAAGCAGCCTCCTTGCAGGGAGCCCGATGTGGGACTCGATCCCAGGACCCCAGGATCATGCCCTGAGCCAAAGGCAGATGCTCAATGCTGAGCCACCAGGCGCTCTCAGGACATTTGATTTTTAAATCAGTGCCTGGTCTCCTTTGCCAGTGTCTCCTCCTCTTTCCTCCTTTGCCCTCCCAGGTTCAGGAGGGAGCTCCTTCTCCAGACTGCACACTCTTGTCCCTCACCCCCAAGGCGGGACCTGCATCCCTGCTGCTTACAGGGGGTTGGAGGCACCCACCCTTTGCTGTGAGCCCTCCTTGCTCACCTTCCTCCCGACCCCAAGTCAGGACCTCCATTCACTGTGTCTGCTGGGTGCTGACTGGGGGCACCGTGTGGCCAGGTACAGAGGGACACACACACACACACCGTGCCCTCAAGCTCTACAGTGAGACACTGGCAAACACACAGACACTGGTAACACTAAGCTAAGAGTCTGGGAAGTGGATCCTTGGAATCAGAAATTGATTCAGATTCTGACTGACACACAGAGGGCAGGTTCCGTCCCTAACTTGAGCTTCCTTCCATCGTCTTCCTCTGAGAGCTGTGATGACCATCACTGGAGACAATAGACACGAACCAGATGACCCAGTATCTGACACCCGGCAAGCCCACAAAGAAGGGTACCGGTGTCTGTACCAATAAAGAATAGCAGGGCCTCGTCCTAGGGCCCCCCGCCCCGTCCCCACATCTCCAAATAGGCATGTTGAACAATCCCCAACGCCTTCTGGAAATGGCTTGAAAGACCGTTTTGCAAAATCCAGGTGATGGGTGAGGGGAAAAGACAACTCAAGCAGGAGAAGTAACAAGTTTCAAGACACGAAGATGGGGAAACAGCACAGTATCCTGTGTCCCCAAAAGGCGTTTCATGGGATGACAAACAGGGGCGCCTTTATTTTCTAGTGTGGTGTGGACATATCACAAGGGGCAGGGGGCAGGGTGACCATTTCAATTTTTTAATCCAAACACATTTTTAAAAAAGATTTTATTGATTTGAGATGCAGAGAGAGCGCAAGTGCACCAGCACGTCAGAGGCAGAGAGGGAGAGGGAGGGCCAGGATGCCCCGCTGAGCAGGGAGCCCGATGTGGGGCTCGATCCCAGGACCCCAGGGTCATGCCCTGAGCTGAAGGCACACACTTTCCCGGCTGACCCACCCAGGCTTAGGGAAAGACTTTTTTTTTTTTTTAAGATTTTATTTATTTATTCATGAGAGACACAGAGAGAGAGATGCAGAGACACAGGCAGAGGGAGAAGCAGGCTCCACACAGGGAGCCTGATGTGGGACTCGATCCCAGGACCCTGGCATCACACCCCAGGCTGAAGGCAGGTGCTAAACTGCCGAACCACCCAGGGATTAAATTTTTCATGGTTATATATGCATTTGAGTGGTTAGACCTGGTGCTAAGGAGAAGGTCTCTGACCCGGAGGCCAAGGGTCAGCGTGAGCGCTGCCTGCCGGCTGCACGGGGAGACAGGGCCCGGTGGCCTCATCCACCAGCACCATCCTTTCCCCCAGTGTCTCTCCCGCTGCGTGGAAGTGCAGCCAGCGTTCACCGGAGCCATCTGGCGGCTTCCGGCCCTGCCCTCTGCGATCTCAGCGTGGGAAGTTCCTTCATTAGATGAGGAGTGGAAGGTTTATCAGTGGGAGTCAGTGTGGTCAGAGGGAGGAAAGCTCCAGCAGGGCCTGGGGTGGGCTCTCCATCCTTTCACCCTCCCTGGATCCTACTCGCAGGCCTGCCATGGACGGGATGGACTCCTGTCTCCTGTCAGGGACATCCCCTTGGCAGTGATCCTTCCTTAATGATGCTGTTATTATTCTTAAAGGACAGATTTAGGAGCCCGAGGCATGAGGGAGCTCGAGTGACTTGCGGGAAGTTATACACAGCAGGGTACTCACACCATAGAACGGGGAGCTCAACCCCGAGAGCGACGCTCCACGGCCTGCGGAAAGTGTCTGTGCCCAGATCTCCATCTCTGGCTGATAAAAGTCTTCTCTAATTACAAAAACTATCGGACCTCCCTGTCGTGGGATCACAGACACCGAGGTCTGTAAAGGACCATTCTCTCCCCAACCAACCCCCTTGTGTCTACACAGAGATCTGCAGGAACAAGTGACTGCTTGCCCAGGGCCCCGGGGCTACTCGGGGGCAGTGCCAGTCAAAGGATTGTATTTGGAGGCAATATATTCCTTTTTTTTTATTACCATCACTATTAGTACTCAGATTGTTGTTGTGAGTACATGAGGGAGAATATTATTCATGTTTTTATTACCTCCATGAGGCCTATCAAGGCTGAAGAATCAAGACAATAGCTTTCCCCGAAGATCTTAGCTCGGTTTTCCTCTTACTTATTTCCCAGCCTGTCTTTTTGTCTTGTGGAAGTCTGAAGTCAAATTGGGAGAGTCAAGGCCTGAATGTTTGCATAACTGCTAGGCGGGTGGCTGTTCAGGCGTTTAATTTGGCAGGTGATACGGTGGGTGTGGATTTCTTTTAATGTGTTGAAATGGTTGAAGGGGGAAGCTGGGACTCAGGCATGTGAAGGGGACAGGGAAGGGGCAGGTGATGCTAAGATCCCCAGGCCACTCAACTCACACTGCCCAGGGGGTGGGTTGGAGCCTCTGGTCTCCTTGATGTGGGGTAGGGGCATAGGGAAGAAGCTGAGCTGAGAAACTCAGGAATACCAATAACTCCTCCTTCCCTCCCTCCATTCCTTCCATCTTTCTTTCATTAACATACTAAATAGATATTTAATGGCTATTGTAAACTTTGTAGTGTGGACATGAGCAACCCCCCCAACAATAAACCTGCTCTAGATGCCAAGATGACAGAGCGAGGAACTACTGTTTCATTTATTCACTAATTAATGGATTAGAGATGACAGTTTGCAATCCAGTCAAGGCTTCTTTTGATGGGAAACCACACCACACCAAACATGGGAGTTCAAAGGGAACCAAAATGGTGTGGGTGGTGGTAGTTGGTGTAGGAAGTTGTCCAAATCGTGCACCAGGACCTTTGAGGTACATGAGCAGAACATTTGAGTCATTAAAGCCACTCCATCCTGTATGGTTTCTGATGGGTTAATGTCTTCCCCCCACCAGGCCTGTTTATTAGGGAGAAGTAGCCCTTCCTCAGACCTGCAGTATGAGACCTAAATCTATAAAAAGGTCTTTTGATGGTTTTTAGAACACTTGTCATCACCACATTTTTTTACGTATTCATTCACAAAAGAATCTGAAAGCAATGATGCTGTTTTAGTACATTGATGTACACATACACAACTCTTTCATTTCAAGAATCATCTCCTAAAACTCATCAGACCTTGAGAACTGCACTCCTTGAAATAAGCTCACCTTTTAAAAATCTCAGTGCCTCGGGGCGCCTGGGTGGCTCAGTCAGTTAAGCATCTGCCTTCCGCTCAGGTCATGATCCCGGGGTTCTGGGATGGATCCCTGTGTCTGGCCCCCTGCTCAGGAGGGGAGTCTTTTTCTCTCTCTGGCCCTCTTCCCTACCCACCCCTACCACTTGCTTGTGCTCTCTCTCTCTCAAATAAATAACATCTTTAAAAAAAAAAAATCTCAATCCCCTGTAACCCCACCCACAATCACACATCCATCCAAACACACTCACCCTCTGATCTCAACCCTTAGCCAAGAAATGTCCAGTCAGTCACTAGAATGTGATCGTAGACCTTTTATGTATTAGCAGTCTCTTTGAAAACCTAATTAAATCCTGGAGCTCACTCCCTAGAAAAATGCACCCAACATTTGCTGATGGCTCCAAGTAGTTCCTCCACTCTGAGAGATGGAACATTCCCAGGCAGGGAACCCCTGCTTGGAGAAGAGACTGTTGTACACCAATGACTTTCTCATTTCTGTTTGTAACTGTTGTAAATGTGGTCTGTCTAGTTTTGTTCAGCCTAAAATGCCCATGTATTTTTTTAAAAAAAAACAAAAAGAAGTGATTAAGCAGGGAGGTATATTACATAGTTTCTCTTTCACTAAAAACTTTTTTTGTCAAAAGATTATTTACCCGTATATCACCTCCTCCCATTCGTCCCCAACCAGAAACCAGTGTCAGATCTATTTCTCAAGGTGAAGTTCATCAGAAGACTCAGCTTCACTGCCTCTGACATCTTCCCATAAGCCCCTAAATGAATGGCTATCTTCTGCTTTCCACAAACAAGGGAAGATTTGCCATAGGAGAGCACCTTTCAGTTTATAGACATTTCCTTTCCACCCTTATGTATTTAAGGAAGAAAATTGCCACTTATTTGTACAAAGTAAATTGGCTTATGCTCCATAATAGGCTTCTCCACTCTTTCCTCTGCCTGGAAAAGGTCATCCTCAGACTTTTGCACTCTGCAGAACTCAGAGATTCTTGACAGCGAGTAGAGAAATCACACACTCCTAAACTGTAATTTCCTTCATGGATTAAGACCTCAGTGGTCACAGGTTTTTGGTATCAGCAAGTTCATTTCTGAGCATATTGCTGGCTGTTGAGTGGGAGATAAATTGTACTGCGTGTGCTCTTAATGAAATACAGCCAGAGCATCTGAAAAGTACACACACACATACACACTCAAACATGTAAGTATGCTCCCAGGCAAACACACATGCATACTCAGAAACATAGACACATGCATGTGTGCACAGAAACACAGACATACATGCAAGTTCACGTGAAACTTGTGGTTCTTTTCAGTTTTGATAACTTTTTAAAGATTTTATTTATTTATTCATGAGAGACATGGAGAGAGAGAGGCAGAGACACAGGCAGAGGGAGAAGCAGGCTCCATGCAGGAAGCCCCATGTCAGACTCGATCCCAGGACCCCAGGATCACAACCTGAGCCAAAGGCAGATGCTCAACCACTGACCCACCCACGTGTCCCAATAACTTTTCAATGTACCCCTCAGCTGTGTCCTACTGCAAAGGGCCCCGTCCCAGCTTGTTATTAGCCATCACCTTAGCAGCAGATACAGATGTTGTATGTGGGGTGATATGATCCCAAGTTCTTATGTGCCTCTGACTCTTGAGAGTAACTAGTTGATAGCTGAGACAAAATGAACATAAAACAAACAGATTAGCAAAGAGGTAAAAGCCCCACAGCACAGTTGACAGCTAGCGATTCCTCAAAGAGCATATATAGAAAGCTAGCCCTGCTCATAGTGGGATGGAAGGTCCCCTTTGATTAAGAGACCATCTTATCCTGGGGACTTAGTGACTTATAGGAGAATCTCATAGTAGCCAAACATTATAATTTTTAAGCATCATAAATTTAACTAACAGTGAGTTTATAATATATGCTCTTCCAATCCCTTGGGAGGAGGAAAGGCTTCCTCACTGAATCCTGTGTTAACATTCATGGGACTAGATGCTGTTCCCAGAGAGAGATTCTGTGCCTTTGCATATGCTGTTCCCTCTGCTGGCAATGCTGTTCCTTCAAATCCGCCCTGGCTGGTCTCTGAATCTCATTTTCAGGGCCCAGCCCCATGGAGTTCATCTCTGTGAAGCCTTTCCACACCCCTCTAAACAGGATGGATGCATCACACTTTCTTTGCAGTCCCACTGCGCTAGAACATGCCGCCATGGGAACTTACGCTACATTTAATCAGCTAATCCCTGATTCCTCAGACTGGGTGTTTCGGAGGGCCAGGTGTGCTCCTCAGGCTCCTCTCTGCTCCCCTCCATAGGATAGCACCTGGCACCCTGTCTGGGCCAGCACTTTATTTTCACATGCTCAGTGTTTCGGAATTGATGAATGAAGGAATCAATGAGGTAACTCCATAATAACCATTTAGGAAGCTCCCAGGGAGTACAGCTCCTTCTATATAGGAACTGTTTCTCTGTGCCGTGTGAACAATGAGCTCTAGTACTAATGCTCTCTCCCTTGGCTGATACTCCTTTGTTTCTGCTTCCACCTGCCTGCACCATGCCTACTCCGTGTGTAGGACATTCAACCTCTCACTGGTTAGCTCCTCCAGTTGAGGTAGGACTGAGAAAGAAAGCAAGAGAAACCACAAGCAGATGATTAAGGCAGGAGGTAGAGGGGAGTCTTAACTGTGACAGGGAAACAATTTCTGAATGTCTGCTGGCTTTGTGTACTTCTCCATCATGGCCACAAACTACTGGTTGGTGGTGTCATTTGCCTGCCGAATAGCAGTTCATCAGGTTGTGATCAACTGATGGGGACTTGGGGTGTTCTGGAGCCAATAGAGTGGAATCTTGTTTTATTTTTACTTCTTTGAGATTGAACTTTTTATTTTAAACTGATGCTGCCAGGCAGCCTGGGTAGCTCAGCGGTTTAGCACCACCTTCGGCCCAGGGCGTGATCCTGGAGACCCAGGATGGAGTCCCACGTCGGGCTCCCTGCATTGAGCCTGCTTCTCCCTCTGCCTGTGTCTCTGCTTCTCTCTCTCTCTCTCTCTCTGTGCCTCTCATGAATAAATAAATAAAATCTTTAAAAAAAATAAACTGATGTTGCCTAAGAATGTATCCCATGACAGGCACCATGCAGGCATATGTGTCTCTTCTTCCTGTCCCATGTTGTAGGGTCCGTGTTTTGATTCCATCTTGTTGGTGACAAACAGGTAATGGAGGTAAAGTGCCTGGCCAAGCTCCTGCAGCTCGGTGAGTGGCAGCGTGAGGATCTGAACCCCGGGCTTCTGACTCAGGGCCTTATGCTCTTTGGACTGTATTCCAGGGCTCACATGGGTCATATTGGAAGAGAATTGTTCTCTCATTTGATTTCCACATGTTAGAAATCTAGAGAGAGATACCCTACACAGAAAACTCCATGAGTCGTGGAGTCTCTCTGAGGCTGTGTGCTCAGGGGTTCTATCATCCACGTCCGTGCTGGTGTCTATGGCAGTGACGTCCCAGCACCTTGCATGGTGTCTGACTTAGAGTGGAAACTCAAGAAATCTTTGATGAGAAATGGTGTATTGTCCGAAGTCCCCAAAGACTCTGAAATCATTAACTCTCTGCTAATACTTAGGATAGGAAATAAAGCAAAGCAAGTATGTTTTGTTAAAAAGACATTTGTCTATAAACAATGGAAACTATGAAGGGGTGCAGTTTCTAGTTAATCCTTGGTTATGCCAAATAAACCTTGTTAACCAGAAATCCGTATCTTTTTCGAGCATGTGAGTGAATCAGAGTTTTATTAAAAATCAGAAAGCGTAGTAAGATGGAAGTTTGGCAAACGTCAGGTCCGTGGGCCTGCATGCACCAGAGATATGAGGTGTTAAAGCAATGTGCACGGTGTCCTCAGCCCTAAATGGGCCTGTCCCTCACCAACCCCTGGCAGCCAGCAGACATCCTATTAACTAGAGCTTCCTAAAGCCACAGCTCAGACCCCAGCCACTGCGCTCTGTCATCCCATTATCCCCGGTCTCAGCTGCATCTCCTCTATAATGATCCCTGGCTTCCTGTTCGCTCCTTCGTCGTCCAGGGCTTGGAGAGGTCTGTTCGGTCAGAAAGCCTGGGGTTCACGCCTGGCCCTTAGAGTGTGGCCCGTTTATGTGTTGGGGCCTGAGTGTTGCATCTCAGTCACTAATGGAGCTGAAAAGGTGCCTGGGGCTCATTATTCTTGAGGTAACCCTGAAGGTCACATTCCCACAAATGCTGTCTGCAGGCAGAAAAGGCAGGAGAGAAGCGTATTTAAGATATTTGAGAATCCTAGCACTTTTTTTTTTTTTTTTGCACATACAAGAGGTATAAGGTTTCTGATATTCTGCTGCAGCTGAATTTTAATCAAGGGAGAAATCCCTCCCTGGAGACCTCTGTACCTGCCTTGTGTGCCATTTACACGAATACCTAGTCAGGCTTGATTTCTATAGGGCCCCGAGCCCCTCCTGCCCAGGTTCCTGTCGTACAAGACCCTGCTTCATTGTGAAAACCTGGCTTTCCCCAAACGAGAAGGCGAAGCAGGAGCTCGGCAGTGGGGACACAGGGACGTGCCAAGTGAGATGGTAGACAGAGATAGAGGCTCTGGGTCCCACTGGGTCAAATTCCACATGGCCCGACCTAGTTTCCTGTTAGCCTAGGCCACTTCCCTGAAGTCTCCCGGGAAATTCTTGACGATGCCAAGCCCATGGGCACCATAGAATGTGGCCTGCCTGCAGCCCTTGGAAATCTGGTTACTGGTGACCTGGGGCCATGTAAAGAATGGGATTTAAGAAAGAAAACAGAGGAGCAAAGGGGAAGGGAGGGAAAAATAAAACAAGACGAAGTCAAAGAGGGAGACAAACCATAAGGGACTCTTAATCATGGGAAAGAAACTGAGGGTTGCTGGAGGGGACGTGGGTGGGGCACTGGGTCACTGAGTGATGGGCATTAAGGAGGGCAGCTGATGGAATGAGCACTCAGTGTTATATGCAACCGATGAATCACTGGACTCTGGCTCTGAAACTAATAATACAGGGTGTATTAATTAATTGAATTACATTTTTAAAAATAAAGCGGAAATGTTTGGGGGGAAAAAAAAAGAATGGTCCTGAGTTCCGGCTCCCAGAGCTTAGAGTCCCTCCCACAGAGACTCTGTCCAACTGGTCTGGACCTGGCCTGGGGATTACTTGTTTTAACTCCTCCTGTGATTCAAAGGACAGCACAGAGCAGGGACAGTCCTCCGAAGCCTTCCCCAAGGCCCAGTTCAGTCTCTCAGCTCGGCTTCAGTGCCCCTAGGCCACCCCCTTGCCCAGGGCAGACTCAGCTCCTTTAGGTGTTCCCATAAGAAATCTCTCACAGCAAGCCTTCTGGCATTCTCCTGGAAGTTCATCAAAATTAGGGGCAGAGGGCTTTCCAGGAGCAAGGGAGAATTTCTGCCCTCTTACCAGCTCTTCCCATTCCTCCTGTCTGACACCCATCCTTCCTCCTGGCTCCCCTCTTGGTTTAGAATAGCACCAGCTTCTCCCCTAGGTCTCTGCTGACTGGAAGGCTCACCTTCATGGAAGTCTCATGGTTCCCCTAGCTCTTGTCATCTGGTTTTCATGCACACCCAACAGAACTCTTAAGGGCACCTGTTAATATAATAACATTTCTTCTTACACACACACACACATGCACACACACACCCCTCTTTGCAGTTCCCAGGACACTGTCATGTAAGTCCTTATAGGGACCCTTCTGTGGCAGGCTCTACTGTAATCTTCATTTTACAGATAGAGAAACTGAGGCGCAGGATGATAAAACCACAGAGCCATTGAAGATTTGAACCCAGCTTTAGACCTCAAACCGAAGCTCCCTTCTCTTAGAGCATTTGCCTCCTCAATCAAAAAGCATTTCTTAAGCTAATGCTACTCCACATCATTTCTCTTTAGGAGATGCCCCGTGCTAACCCTGAAACACGTCTGCCCAGCCAGTTCGGACAACAGTAACCAAAAGGACCTATGGGATCCTGGAAGGGCAGGACCAGAGCCAGATATTTAGAGACTCTACATGTTGAGAGGGCTGTATGATGCCTTCCTGAGCCCCAGGCCAGTGCAGATGTTTAAATAACACTGATCCATAAAGAGCATAAAAAGGAAGACCTGCAACGCTGTTTTCCTTGATGGTGATCTCTTCAGTTCTTCTAATGAAATATCAAGTGGCAAATTCTTTCCCCCAAAAGATGTTTTCCTAATTCTTTAGTTACCTCTGCTTTCCTGGGACCCAGCGCATCTGTTTCTGTGGCTCACTGGACGCCCAGCCCCGGGCTGTCCTCACAGGAGGCTCCCTAGACACCAGTCAGCAGGTTGGGAATTCCAGTGGGCAATAAACTCAGGTTCTGGCAAAGGAGAAAGCTGAGACAGGGAAGGAAGGAATGATAGATTTTCAGAGAGAAAGGGGCTGCATGCCAGGAACCTTAGAATGGGACCTCTGGGCGTCTCTCCAGGCCCCCTCTTGGAGGGGCATGAATTAGGGAAGTGGAGAGGGGGCTGCACAGATGACTACCCAGGGCCCCCAGCACAGGGAGATTTTTCCTCTCCACCTGGCTGTGATGGGTGCAATGAGCCATGGCTTCCACAGTCATCATATTCGCACAGTGGGGAGTGGAAATCCACCTAGCTCCAAGATAGCTGCCTTCCTCCTCCTTTCCAGGCACACACGGGAGGTGGAACACACAAAATCCAGGCAGTGCATTACTTTGCAGTGTCCACATGCCCTCAGGATTTGCATGTACATGCAGACGAATTGTTTCAAGTGAGTCAGAATGCAATTATTTCATTTTCCTTCCCATTCCAAATTGTTGATGTTTAGAAATAAATTGCTCCCGGTGCTTCTGATTTACAAGGACAAAATGCGAATGCAGAAAACAGGTTCAGTGGAGTGATTTGAATTTCCATTACAATTACAGTTCTTTTCAACCATATGATTCTGTGCTTTCCTCATATACATCAGCCCAGAGCTGGCTGCGCTGGGTGGGGGCAGAGGCTGTCGCTGCCACGGGCCATTGGCAGCTGAGTCATACAGCCCCAGCTGTCGCAGGCCACCAGGTGGATTAGCACGGAGCTCCCCAGGCAGCGGGTAATAAAACAGGAGGGCCCAACAGGGCTCACCTTCGGGGCGGGGCCAGCAGCGGGAGGGGGCGTGGTCAGCAGGGAGGAGGGCGTGGTCATCTGGGAGGAGGCGGGGTCAGCTGGGAGAAGGGGCGTGGTCAGGGGAAGAGGGGCGTGGCTGAGTTCCTTGGGGGAACAGGTGAATGTGGCCCCTCTGTACCCAAAGGTTGGAGGGCCCTGGACCCTGACCAGCAGATTCTGGCTTCCATCCTGCAACAGCCATGCCATCAGAACTAGTAGATCGAGGCCTCCTCTGGGCCAAGTGTCGCGCTAAGAACTTGACATATTTTATGCTCACAAAGGCTCTCTAAAATAAGATTATTATTAATTGTTTTATGGATGAGAAACTGAGTCTCAGAGAGGTTGGATAGGTGGCAGAGGCAGGGGTTGAATGTGAATGGGTCAGATATTCAGAGCCCAGGCTGGTGATTTCTGCACAATGCCACATCCCCCAAATCTGGTGGCACAAGGTCCAGAAAGCTACAGTAACACCCCCAGAGTTCTAGGTTGCTGATTCCAGGTCGTCCTGAATGTGGGCTTCAGGGAGTCTGACTGGCTCTTTGCCCTTCCCTTTTCTCACAGGCACCAAGTCCTACCCCAGACAGGATGCAGAAAGGCTGCAGGGCATCAGCCTTTCTGACCCTGGCCCTGATAGGAAGCATCGAAGCATCATCTTTGGTATCTGTCCCCTCTCAGTTCTGCGCTACTCACCCCCACTATCAGGCAGGCCTTTATCTGAGTCCCAGCGCTCCGTCAGACACCCGGGGGGGCTCTAAGCTACAGGTCTACTTGGGAGCGGCAACCTTTAAAAGGAGCAGGGGAGAGGTCAGTGCCTAACACGGAAGGAACCCGTGCAACTTCTCTAGTCGGCAGTGTCTTATCCACTGGGTACCCGCTCACGCTTCCCACAGGGAGAAGGAGAATTTAGTTTTCGGTGGCAGAGATGCCAGGGCTTTCTGATCACATCACTTATGCAACCTGCTGTATTCAAGGCGAGGGCCAGCCATGCTAGCATGGTTGTGGGATCCCTCCTTCAGCCATTCTGACCAGGCTGTCCCTGTGCTTCCTCCTTTCCTGGAGATGCAGCACTGCCCACACCCAGTGCAACAGAATGAAATCTCTCCGTCCAAGACAGTCTTCAGCCGGGGACCAGGAAGCCAGGGAGCTGAGGGATGGAGCTCCTCCTTGTTAGTCCTAATAACCAGGTATTTGGGGTTTTGTTCACCATTTTAATATATAAACAGGAAGGTCTTATTTTGTGTCTTGCATTTGATCTTTTTCCTTCCCCCAGCTGCTCCCCTGGTCACCTATAGGGACAGAAGCATGTGTTCCAGATTTCAATTTTATTGCATTAGCAAAAATAAAATAAAGCCTATGTCCCCTCCTCCCGGAAACAAAGGTGTCCCAGTGAAAGGTTATTCTAAATAACAAATTAAGTGAAGACATGATAGCAGAGTGGCTTATTATTGGCTGTATGAATAGCAAAATAACCAGACAAGGTAATAGTTCAGCATGAAAAATGTGCTGTCATTTTTGATTCATGCTTTTCCCGATGCCTGTGTGAGTCTTTACCCAGGGTGGAGATGAGCCTGGCATCACAGAGGCTGGGCTGCAGTGGGACAGCTAGCATACTCCTTCCTAAGAGTTGTTTCTCTTGGGATACAGGGTAGAGAAGAAGAGTCAGTGGTTCAAGAAGCTCTGTAATTAATTTTTTTAATTAATAGGCTTTGTTCATTAGAGCAGTTTTAGGTTTACAGAAAAATTGAACAGAAAGTACAGATAGTCCCATCTACTCACCCCTGTAGCTTGTTTCCCCTGTTCTTAGCATCTTGCATTAGTAGGATATATTTGTTATTACTGATAATCCAATACTGATACCTTATTATTAATTAAAGCCCCGGATTTACATTAGGGTCTACTTTTTGTGTCATACAGTTCTGTGGGTTTTGCCAAATGTGTAATGTCATATATTCACCATTAGTGTATCATACAGAAGAGTTTCACTGCCCTAAAAAGATCCCCTGTGCCCTACCTGTTCATTCCTCCCTCCAACCCCCCAAGTACTAATCTTTGTACCATCTTCGTAGTTTTACCTTTTCCAGAACGTCGTGTAGTTAGGATCATACAATATATAACCTTTTCAGATTGGCTTCTTTCACTTAGCAATATACATTTAAGCTCCTCCGTGTCCTTTCATGACTTGAGAGCTCATTTCTTTTCAGTGCTGAATCGTATTCCATTGTCTAGATATACCACAGTCTGTTTCCCCATTCACCTACCAGAGGACATCTTAGTTGATTCCAGTGTTTGGCAATTATAGGGGGCAAAGCAGCTGTCAACATTTGTGTGCAGGTTTTTGTGTGGACCTGACTTTTCAGCTTCTTTCAGTAAATACGTCACGAGTTCAATTGTTGGATCATGGTTAAGAGTGTGTTTAGCTTTGTAAGAACCTGCCACAACTGTCTTCCAAAGTGGGTGCACCATTTTGCATCCCCACCAGCAACGAGTGGAAATTCCTGTTGCTCATCCTCACTAGCATTCGGTTGTAATTTATTTTCAGAAACATCCAGATGATAATACTTTTGTATTCAGAGAGACCAACATACTGTGACGTTTTCATGCATTCCTCTTTTGATTTTGTTCCCACCTTGTGAGGAAGCTTCTGCTATCCCCATATTATAGATGAGAAAACTGAGACTCAGAAAGATTGTACAGAGAGCCCAAGGTCACACGACAAGTGACAAGGGCAGGGGCTGGGGTCTGGTCTTCTGGGCACAAAGTCCGTGTTCTCTTGCTCCTATCCCATCGAACCAGCCGAGGAGATGGTACCCAGGAGGGAACTATGGAACCGGGCCAACCTGCTGTACCAGAGGTAGATGACCCAGGACATAGACTGAACGTGTCCTACAGGCACCTAAAACATCTTTCGGGTATAACTCTGGTCGTCATGACAAACCTCAGAATGTCATTGGACTTCCTCGCCACTGGTTTATGTCTTAAAACTATTTGCACTTTAAAATAACGTAGGCAGATACCCCTTAGCCTCCCCACCCAGCATCAGAAACTCAGTTATTAGAAATGCATTCATTTAGGCCTTTATGCAACTCTCCACATTTTTCAATAAGCACCTATTAAAATACAGGTACTGGTTGACAGTGAAGAGAAGCAACATGTGCATTTGGATTGCAAATTTATTCACAGTAGAGCTCAGATATGCAGAGGAACTGGAGTTATTCGTATCTGCCTCTTCCTTATCTGGACTTCTCCCGAGCAGGCGTCTGGTCCACTCCAGTACACTCAGTCCAATGTAATAATTTACACATTTCCCTTAGTTAATTCTCAGCCTCTTTGGGTGAAATTGTTTAGTCTTTCAAATTGCGCCCTCTTCTGCAGCTCCTATCACACCTTCTTGGGAAAGACTTGCGTGGATTCTTCCAGGGGGGTCACAGCAGGTCAGTGAAGACCTGCATTTGGTGCCCGTGAGCCTTCTGCTGAGCCCCCTAGTGACATCTGGGGCTGGTCTACCTCGCTGTCATCTGTGCCCCCTTCTCTCTTTCTCCCTCACCCTCTGGCTAACTCAGCAGACCCTTGACTCAGCGTCCCTGTCCAAGAGGATTCAGGGAGGCCTGAAAGCCAAAGTCAGTTCTTCCACAACCTGACCTGGGATCTGGCGGTGGCACTCAGGAGGGGCGGGGGACATTGCTGTCAGATCCTTCTGCCTACGAAAGGCTTGGTCCGGGTCTCCTGTAGCCACTCACTCATTTTTCCTAAGTGCCCTAAGAATTCATTCCTTTTGAGAGAAGACTACGAAAAGGAAATAGATTTGCATGATATATACAATTTTCTGCAAATCCTGTAAACGTCAGGAGTGGCTGGGCTTTCATTTCCCATGAGCTGAGGCCCAGATGAAACTCCTGTGAGCAGAAAAGCCTGGTGAGTTGGTTGCTAGCTGCATTCGACCCGGACCAGAGACGAGGAATTGCAATTTTTATTATAACAGTGTCTGCTCTCCCTTTAGGATTTAATACCTGAACTATTTTCCTGTCTCATCAGGTCAACAAATAACAAAATTGTCAGTATACCCCCCGCCCCCGCCCACCCCGCTGCACCAGCACCACCAAAGTGTGCTCTTCCTTCTGTAAGGGCTTTCCTAACCACAGACCTTTCTTCTGAAGCAGACAGACAGTGCTCAGGAGGCAATTTCTGATCTTTTGTTCACAGAGATGGCTTTCCCCTCACCCTCCTAGCAATAGACAGAGGCCATTCCAAGGACCTCTCTTTTTTTTTTTTTTTTTTTTTTGCCTCCCCAAACCTAACAAGTTAGCTCATTTTCATTTGCATTCTCATTTGTGAATCCTCCACACCACCCGATTTAGTCAGTGTGCTATTTTATTCACAATTTTTAAAAGAACACAGACTGTTTCTAAGCGGAGCACAATAGGCATTGTTCTTGTTTATGATGTTTCTATCCATCACTTGCCCCTCTGGGAGCTGGAACAGGAGCAAGAGACAGTGGCAAAGCCCAGCTGGTGGTAGAGACAGACAGGGACGGCAGATGAGCGCCCCCTACCTGCACCGAGCCCCCAGGGTTCCCACCGCCTCTGGGCTCAGGTCTGAAATCACTCTTTCCTCTCAAGCATTGGTGATGAGGAGTACTCTATATTTATTCACTTGTTTGTATGCTGTTTAGGTTTACCTTGGGCTGAGTGTAACACATGCCAAAACAACAGGAAAAAAACAATCAAATGGTTGGGTTGTTCGTAGTATAGGTTTTTTTTTTCTTTTTTTTTAAATTAAGCATGAATTGAGCACCATGTGCTCATGCTATTGGATCCTTATAATAATCCTATGAGTTAGATGTTACCAGACTCTTTCTATGGAGGAAGATACTGAGTCTGAGATTAAGATTAAGTCCTGTGATCAGGGGCACCAGATCAATCAGAGGAGAGCCTCTGGCCATGACTTTGAGGCTGCAACTTCTGATGGGGAATCTAAGACTCTGGGCCTTTCCTTCTATTATCCACCTGTTCTTTCATCCATTCATCACCCAACATACATTTACTGAGCACATGGACCAAGTCTGTTCCATTAAACAGCATCTACTTTGGACCAGGTACAATGCCTGACAATCTCAGATGGGGGGGAGAGAGACAAGCAGATAAGCGAGAGGGTCAGTGAGAGGGGCCCCTCAGGGCAGGCGAGGAGGGGAATCAAAGACAGCACTCAGATTCCTGGCTTGAGCAGTTAGGTGGACACAGTTTTTAGTTACTAGGATTAAGAAGACTAGAACAGGATGTGGTCTGGGGAAAGCAATGAGAATAAAAAGGTTGGTTTGGAAGATGGTCAATGTGAGGTGCCTGGGAGACATTCAAAAGAGGGTGTCGAGTAGGCAGTTGGATATCATGGCATGGTTTGGGCTGAAGATATAAAGTTATGGGAATTATCAATCATGTCTGATGGAATTGATGAGATTCTTAAAGAAAGCACAGCATAGAAAGAGAAGGGTCAAAGCAAGGGTCCTGTATTTAGGGAGTGGGAAAAGGGAGACCCTACCAGGGAGACCGAGAAAAAGCCAAGAGACAGGTGTGAGTGGAAAGCAGGAGAGTGCACTTGTCCCTGAAGAAAAACGCATTCGGAGAAGTTGGGAGGAGGAACATTTCCTAGAGCCGCACAAGATGGAACAGAGGTAGACAGACCTCAAGATTTGGCAACTTGGTCTTGACAAGAACACCTTTTTGTAACCATACCGTATAAACCAGAAAAGATTGGTTCATGTGTGAATGGGAGGAGGCAAAGTGGAGCTATTGGGTATACACAGCTTCTTCCAGAAGTTTGCTTGAGAAAGATGCAGAGGAACGGGATAGTGGCCAGAATAAGGTGTGAGGTTTCAGGGAGATTTCAAGAGTGGAAGATCATTGAATATGGGTTGGCTTTCTTTTTGCCTAATGGGGATGACGCGGGGAAGAGAGAAGGAGTTTCGGGAAGCAAGAGAGAGAGAGGAGATAATTTGAGGAATCCTTGAGAAGGCAGGAGAAGGAATGCAGAGCACGTGGTGAAGAGGTGGCTTTTGCCGTGAGACACTATATATAAGTGGACAGAAGAAAAGAAAAAGATGAATGCAGGTGTAGGTTTGTAGATCTTGTGGCAGAAATATCCAGTTTCTCCATAAAGCAGTAGAGTCATCAACATTTAACAAACTCATGTGAAAGGCGTACTGAGTCCTGGGGATGCAAAAGGAGATGAAGAGTAGTCTTTGCCCCGAAAGAGCTCTTGGTCACATGGGGGAGATCGACACCTATATTACAACCTCATTACATGATTAAGTTTGTCATCACAGGATGTGGAGTGCGGGGGAACCGCACAACCCAGGCCATCATCGGGTCAGAGGAAGCTTTTTGGTTTGTTTGGCAGGGTGCCCAGTCTCACATACTAATAGGTGCTTGATAGATGTCAGTCTTTGTTGATAACAATTATTTAGAATTCTGATTTTTTACGAACAGAGGTCACACTTTGGGAACTGAAATCTACAAAACAGCTCATTATTTCTCCCTCCTCATCCTATGACCCTGACAGTGTACTTCAGATGGAACTCTGACTATCTCCAGATCAAAACAATCAGTTCCTCTGATAGTGATTGTAAATCCTTTGGGGTCAAGAAGCTGCAGACCTGGTGATGGTGAGTCCAGTAAGGCTAAAGCGAGCTTTTAACCCAAACATCATAGAAGCTACAGTGTGATGTGGGCAGAACAGAAGTCCTCCCTCCATCCTTAAAGCAGGCCTCTCCAGGTGAGCTGAACTCCATGTCTCACTCCAATTCAGCATCCCCAAGAAGTGGCCATGCAGCCCCCTGGGATCTCCTCGATGAGTGGGCTGGCACTCTGCAGAGCTACTGCCAGGCATAGGTCAGGGGAGGCAAGACAGGGAACCCAGCCCCACCTCAGCCTCAAAGCCAAGGGCCACAGACCCTGAAGCAATGCGGACTGCAATTCGTACACTGTCTGTGAGTCAACACAGTGAGCACAATCAATCATACGTCAGCCAGTGGGAGTGGAAGCCCAATGAGACTGAAATGGATGCTAATGAGCTAGGATCTGCAAGGCAGCCCCGGGAGCTAAAGTCCGTGAGAATGGAAAAGAAGGACACCTGAGTGGCTCAGTCAGGTAAGCATCTGCCTTCAGCTGAGGTCGTGAAATCGAAGTCCTGGGATCAAGACCCAGAGTTGGGCTCCCAGCTCAGTGGAGAGTCCGCTTCTCCCTCTCCCTCTGCTGCTCCCCGCTCTTGTGCTCTCTCTCACTCTCAAGTGAATAAATTAAATATTTTTTTTTAAGATTTTATTTATTTATTCACGAGAGACAGAAAGAAAGAGGCAGAGACACAGGCAGAGGGAGAAGCAGGCTCCCTGCAGGGAGCCCAATGCGGGACTCGATTCTAGGTCCCCAGGATGACAACCTGAACCAAAGGCAGACGCTTAACCACTGAGCCACCCAGGCATCCCATAAAATCTCTTTTTTTTTTTTTTAAGAAAAGAATGAAAAAGAAATTTCTCACCTTTCCCAGCCATCCCCCACTGCCCCGCACCCACAGTGCCTAGCCGATGTTAGGTGCTAGGAGGGGCAGGGTATGGTCGAGGCTGAGAGTGTGGGCTGTGGGGCCTGGCTGCCAAGTTTGTCACAGATCAGCTGTGGCCAGCTCTCGACCTCTTGTTTCTGTGTCCCATCTGTAAAATGGGGAGGAGGAGGATGATGGTGATGATGATAAGAGAAGCTACATCATAGGGCTGCTAAAAGGAAGAACTAGAATAGTTCCTGGCACTTAGTAGATACTTAATGAATAAAAACTGGATAAATGCAGAAGAGGAGGATTTGTCAGAGTCGACCTGCTGCCATTGTTAGGAGACGATCCAGGGAGGCCAATTCATCGGGAGTTCTCCCTCCCAAGGCAGGCTGTCTCCGCTGGCTGAGGGTAAGGCAGGCTCAGAAACAAAGGCCCAGGCGAGAGCGTTTGTGCTTCACTGGGTGGTGAAATGGAAAAGAAATAACAAGAAGCAAGTTGATTGTATTTTTGAGACCGGCTGTCCAAGCTGTACGGGTTCCTTCCGCCAAAAGTAAGGAGCTAAAAGAACATTTACATTTATTAAAAATTTATCTTTCCAGGGGGATGAAAAGAACCAGTCTTCTTTTCCTCTCACGAAAAACATGAAAAGAAGATTCCAGGAGTTGGCACAAAAAGTTGGGTCTCCCTCCTTCAGCTTGGGAAGGAAAAACACGAGGGAAAGTTGTGTTGCGGGTTTGGGGTGTGATTATGTTTTTTGGGGTGGGTTTGGTGTGGGTTTATTGTTCTCAGCATTTGGCCAGGATTGAAATGATGTGAGTGGCAGACACCATAAGGCCACTGGCCCTTGCGATACTACTAATTGTGCCAACTCCCCACGCATTAAGCAAGCTGTTTGCTTGTGGTCCACACATTGCAAATCAAAGAGAATCCTGAGAACATGAACCACAGGGGGCAATAAAACGTGGGTTGGTTGGCTCCATTATTCTATCATTCTGTCATTCGTGACATCAGCCGTTCCCTCCTGTGAATGGCCCCCTGGCTCAGCTAAAATTGCATCTGGCCCATCCTCCTACTGATAGCATAACCCCCCTCCCTGCTCCACACACACCACCACCCCTAGCCCCTTGCTGGCCCTTTCCTTGCTTTTAATGTGGACAAAAGCCCAAAGCCCAACATGCTCCAGCAGCCAAGATTTCCTCTAACTGCAGATGAGGAGATACAGAAAGAGCCACTGCCTCCCCCTTCAGACCCCCACTTGCAAGAACACCTGCTATGATGATTGCTCATTCAGAACCACCAACACCATTTCCTGCTCTCCTTTCCTACTAGCCTCCCGTGACTACTGGCCACCCGTCCCGGAGCTGCAGCCCAGCTAGGGAATCAAGCGAGGGCCTCATCCATGGCCCCCTGCAAGCTGGACCAGCCCAGCTAGTGCTCCATCGCTTCAGCCCCAGCAGCCCGGAGGCGGGTGCATGGGCACAGGGTGAGGCAGGGCATCTGCTCCTTGGCTGCCCGGCCGTGAGCAGCATGCAAGCCTGCAGTTGGCCAGCTCCCCCCAATCAAGCCCAGCTTGACCAAACTCCAATCACTTTAATAAGGAAAAACCACCCAAACCCGATCCTGGAGGAAGTCAGTACATCCGTGTTAAGAAAGCATTAAGCCATTCTTGCTCAGGCTGTGTTTCTTTGGATGTTATTAATTTTTATGAAGGTGCTTTTATTATCAATGGCCATTATTATGCTTTTCTACGCTTACAATGGAACCCCTTTCTGCTCTTCATACGCATTGGGGGACGGGACTTGACATATTTTTAAAATAATTTCTTCCATTAGGATGTAATATTACCACATCACAGAAAATTTGGAAAGTAGAGAAAAGGAAAAAGAATCAGCTCAAATCCCACCAGTCTAATACAAACACTGTTAGCATTTTGGTGAATTTCCTTTGAGTCCTTTTCTTATGCATATTTTAACATAATGGTAATTATCTTTACTTATATTTTTTATCTTCCCTTTTTTTCACTTAGCATAGCTATCATATGCAATTTTCATATTACATAATTCTCATAAACAATCATTTTAAGGGTTCTTCCATCAAGTGCTATGAACCATAATTTGTTTAACCATTTCTCAACGGTTGAATATTTAGGCTGTTTCCGCTATTATGCTTATAGATGTTTTGGTGTGTAGAATAATTTTCTTAGAACAGATTGACAAGGGTGGGATTATTGGAGTCAGAGGGTCTGAACATGTTTTTGAGTGCTGATTCACATCCCCAAATTGCTTTTTTTGTCAGCGTTGTTGCTATTACATTTGGGGGGACATAGGACCTGTGCATTGCACTGATATGGTGACAGTTTGGTCTATCTTGCCCCTTACAGAAAAGGCCCCTGAAGAAGCCCCTTCTTACTCCCCTAGAATGGTTCACACCATCAGGCAGTGTATGGACAAGCAGAAGAGATGGGTTCCTTAGCCATGCTGGAGGTGAAGACAGCCTCGGAAAGAAACATATCAGTGCATTTCTTTGTTAGGGTGAAAAGCTGAAAATTAACTTCGGACTTGTCATGTGTAGCTTCAAAAGACTGTTTTTCCTATATTCAGAGATTTCCTTACAGAGAGACACCTGGCTAGCTGTCATGGGGCCACATGGAAATAATAAAGAACAACCATCTGAGGACAGAGCTCTGGAGGGATACTTCCCTCCACCTCTACCCACCCCCCCAACCCCACCTCCCACACTTCTTTGTCCTTATGGAGATTTAGTGGAGTTTGGTATAAGAGTCTCTCCCTACTTTATTTTGGTGGGTAAAATGTAAGTTAAGAATGCCTTTTCTATAAGAACATCAACCTTTTTGATACTCCTGGTTCGTCTATTCCCGAACAGGCAGAAAACCAGAGCTATAATTCTCCAGGTTTGGGAAAGCAGTGCTTTCCTGAAGATGAATCCATTGACCATTGGTGGCTTGTGATATTTCTCCCGGAAATTCATAGGTGATCCCTCTAGTATACCCATTTATGATGGAACCGACTCTTCTTTTGTTTTTAGCACAAATTACTAGTATGTTCCGATGGAGGATAAGCTCAAGGCAGAACGATGATAGAGGGTAATTTTGACTTTAGGGCTTCCACATAAGGTTATGGAGGCTGTTCACTGCCAAGAGCAACTGGTTGGTGGGGGATGGGATGTAGAGTAAGTTGAGATTGATAACTCCACCTACTAAAACAATTGATACTCAATCACTATTCAGTTCATGTATCAGCATGAGGTGATAACCACGTATTACTACTATTCTAGAAGTATCATTTTTTACAATGAATTTTTTATTTGAGAATAGTTTTAAAATTACATAAAAGTTGCAGAATGGTTTGAGGAGTTCCCATATACCCCATATACCCCATGCCCGGCTTCCTCTATTGGTAACATCTTACATTAGTATGATACACTTGTTACCATTAATGGATCAATGTTGATACATTATTATTCTTCACTAAAGTCCATACTTCCTTTAGATTTCCTAGTGTTTACCTAAAATCCTTTTTCTGTCCCCGGATTCATCTAGGATACCACGTTGTCTCCTTGGGCTCTCCTTGACCGTGATGGTTTCTCAGATTTTGTTTTTGATGACCTTAACCACTTTGAAGAGTACTGGTCAGGTATCTGATAGAATGTCCCTCGACTGGGTCTGATGTTTTCTCATGACGTAGGCTACCAATGGGTTTTGGGGGAGACCACAGAGGTAAAGTGCCATTTTGATCACATCCTGTCCTGGGTATGTTCTATCACCGCAATTTGTCACTGTTGAGGCTAAAATCGATCACCTGGCTGAGGCCATGTTTGTTGGGTTTCTCCACCATGAAGGACTCTTCCCCCCCCTTTCCCTATTGTTTTAAAAGGGCATCACTCTGTGCAGCTCACATTTGAGGAGTAGGGCTTTCTGTTCCACCTCCTCAAAGACAGAGTATCTATAAAAATTATTTGGAATTTTCTGCACTAGAGAGATTTGTCTTTTCTCCTCTATTTGTGTACTTATTGGTGTATTTATCCAATCATTTATTTACAATATGAGTCCATACTGTAGCCACAGGTCAGTATGGAGTTATGGATATTTATTTTATACTTTGGGTTATAATCCAACATGACTTAATTTATTTTGTTGCTCATTGTTGAATCTTTGGACATCAAGCGGTCTTCCACTTGGCCTCTGTCCCTTTGGTATATGCCCCATCATTGTAGGGTTTTGGGACTATATTGAATTGTGTCCCCCAAACAAAATATGCTAAAGTCCTAATTCCCAATGCCTCAGAGTATAACCTTGGTTTGAAATAGGGTTGTTGTAGATGTAACCAGTTAAATTGAAGCTATATTGGGGTAGGGTAGCTAATTAATCCGACGTGACTGGTATAAACATAAGAAAAGGAGAGAGGGGCACCTGGGCAGCTCAGTCTGTTAAGCATCTGACTTTTGGTTTCAGCTCAGGTCATGATCTCGAGGTCCTGGGATGGAGCTCCGCATTGGGCTCTCTGCTGCACTTGGAGCCTGCTTGTCCCTTTCCCTCTGCTCCTCCTCACACATACATACTCTCTCTCTCTCTTTCTCTCTGTCTCAAATAAATAAATATTAAAAAAAAAAAAGAAAAGAAAAAGAAAGAGACACAGGGAAAAGATTCACATGTGGTGACAGAGACAGAGATTAGAGTGATGTGTCTACAAGCCAAGGAACACCAAAGATTGTCCATAAACACCAGCAACTAGGAAGAGGCAGGAAAGGATTCTCTCTTACAGGTTCGGAGGAAGCAGGGCCTTGCTAACACCCTGATTTTGGACTTCTGCCCTCTAGAACTATAGAATGATCAACTCCTATTGTTTTAAGCCACCCGGTTATTATAGTAGCTCTAGGGACTAACACAGAGCACTCCCTTATTTTCCAGCACTACAAGATGCTCTAGGCTCATCTTGTATGTGATTTCCCCCAGTCCTAGAATCAGCCACTTCTTCCAAGGATCTCTGGCTCCTTCTATTAGTTAACAGTATTAGAAGCCAAAATCTGGATGCTAGCTGTGTTTTTTGCCACTGGAGTGTTGTTGCTTCTAGGCCTTCCCAAAAGACAGAGAGAGGAAATATGCATGTGAGCTAACCCTCGCGTATATATATATTATCTATAAATATTTAATATGTAACATCTCTATTTTTATGAAGCTCAACATACATTCATGCTGATGTCTCTAGCTCTAATCCATTACCACTTTCTAGCCACCTCCTTCTGCTTATCTGTAAGTTTTACTCCAAAAGTGAGAAACCTTGTTTCCAACTAATTGTTCGACTCCAGGGTACAAATAAAGCAGATCAGAATTGTTAACCTGGGGGTTCCTCTTTAAGTTCACGCAAAAGATGCTATATAGACTGGTAGCGTCTCTGCATCCCCTCCAAACTGCATTTGCTCCCTGCAAACTCTGTACTCCTCTCCCTCCACCCCACTCATCTTCTTTAATATCAGACCTAGTCTTTCAGGGCACCTGGGTGGCTCAGCGGTTGAGCGTCTGCCTTTGGCTTGGGGCATGATCCCAGGGTCCTGAGATCGAGTCCTGCATGGAGCTCCCTGCAGGGAGCCTGCATCTCCCTCTGCCCCTCTCCTGACTTGTTTTGTCTCTCTCTTAAATAAATAAATAAATAAATAAATAAATAAATAAATAAATATCCTTTTTAAAAAAATTAAAAAGCTCCATCACTTGTTCATGACTAATCAAAAGCAGTTCTACAATCTGCTTTTATTCTCCAGAGCTCAGGTGGCAAATGAAAAGTGGGTAGGCCAGGTGGGTCATGGAGCCATCTGATATCCTTGCATGAAGCGTGAGCCAAAGGGAATTGGGGGTGCCACTCAAGAGCACCTTCCTTCACATGATTTCTGGTGTGTCATGGGAGAATAAAGGTTTTTAACAGAAAGGAAGCAAGCCCCATTCTTCATAAAATTCTAGTCCCAGAAGGAACCTTAAAAAAATTAGGTCTAAGTAATTTTTAAGGACATGGAAAGCTTATGGTCATTGAACTTAAGGGGAAGAAAAAGTATGAGACAAACCCCTACACATGGTAAGATTTCCCTCTGCAATATATTGCGTACAGAGAAAGCGGAATATACCAAAATATCAACGATGGTTTCGCTGGGTTGTGGGGTCATAGGTGTTTTTAACGATCTCATTTAGACTTTTACGTATTTTCCAAGCTTTCTGCACTGCATATACATGACCCTTATAATGTGAAAAGGAACACTGAGAAAAAAATTTAAAAGATGCCCAGTCCAGCTCACTTCCCCATCATGGGTATGGGAATGCACAGAGAGATTAATGCACAGAGAGATTAAACGATTTGTTCAACATCACACAGATACTAAATGAAAAGATCACGAAGCAAAGTGCTAGCATAGCTCTTTATTCTTCTCTAAAACTTCCATTAGGGAGGACAGCAAATGTAGGCTCGGCCCCAGGGGACCTTCGCCCCCCCTCACACCCACGCCACATGCACATCCACACACACCCCTTCTCACTCCCATCCCAAACTTCCAGAGTTAAAAAACGTTTCTGAACCCTCCCTCTATTGTAGTCCAAAGGCCTGGGAGCTCTTGCAGTCTCTAATAAGGCGAAAGGAACTTTTAGCATCTGAGATAGGCAGACACTGCACTGGAAGTTTATAACTCGCTGAGACCCAATAACAAGAGCAGGGAAAGGAGGATAGGGAGAGGGTGACCAACGTTTGAATTTACAACAAACCAAGCCATACGGCTGCTTCATCTGCATTTTATAGATGAAGAAACCGAGGCACACTCAAGACTATGAGTGGCAGAGCAAGGATGCAGACTCATCCCAGGCTTTCTGGCCCAAGGTCCTCGTGTGAACATCATTACCACTGAATTTCACTGCTGTACTATGTTTCGGGTGCATATTAAAAGCTCCATGTAAATTAGTGGGATGCATGTAAAGACCACAGATTGTATCCTATGCCTGGGATTTCAGTACACCTCGCCCTGGAAACACCTGTCAGCGTAGCACAGATGGCCTGGCCTGCGTCCCGAGGTGATAGACACGATGCCAGATGCGGACATCTGGCCACTTCTGGGTACCCGTTTACCTTTGCACAGGACATCCCCCAGGCTTGAGGCCCTGTCAGAAGGCTGCTCGGGGAAGATATATACTGATGAGAAATCTCAGCCCCCAAATTCATTTTTCAAAGAAGCCAAGCAAATCTAGTGATTTATTCTCTGTCATTTGGATCCCAGCATATGTTCCACATCAGGTAAGTGAGATAGAAGGGATGGTTCAGCAAACATTAAGTTAAAAGAAACCCTGTCAGGCTTCCCCCGAATAGCTGGGTTTTATTTAAAGCCACAAAGTAATTAATTACATTGAGTAAAAAGCTAAGGCACTCTCCTGCACGACACTTCTCCAGTGTTTTCAGCAGAAGATGCTGCGCTTACACAATCGTACACACGCCCACACTAACTTGAGTCCGTGTCTCCTCCTCTTTCTCTTCCTTCTTGTCTGCAGCCTGTCCCGGTTTTCCTATTTAAATCCGCATCCCTCGCTGCCTGTCTCCCTCTGTGCTTCCTGCCCGTCTTCCCTCTCCTAATCCCTTTCCCTCTCTGCCCTTCCCTGCCACTCCTGTGTCTGGGCCCCGAAGCACATTCCTCCCTTCCACCCAGAACAGGACGGCTCCTGTTGGTGGATGAAGCCGGGCCCAGGGCAGCCTCCCCCTCCAGCTCTGCTGCTGCTGCTACTGGCCAAGAACTTGTTCTCTCCAGCCCCGCCAGCCCTGGCTCCTCCTGAAGGTACATATGGTGGCAGATCCCTTGCTTCCATTGATTCTACTTAATCCTGGGAAGGGAGTGGCATGGCATGTGACTAGTTCCTGGAAGCTGGAAGACCGTCCAAGCTTGCTAGCCTAATGACTGTTGTGGAGGGAGCCCTATAGATGGACAGATGGAAGGAAGGGAAGAAGAAAGGATGGAAAGATATCGGTCCATTCATACAGTCATTTAAAAAGCATTTACTTTAGGGATGCCTGGGTGACTCAGTGGTTGAGCATCTGCGTTTGGCTCAGGGAGTGATCCCAGGGTCCTGGGATCGAGTCTTGCATTGGGCTCCCTGCAGGGAGCCTGCTTCTCCCTCTGCCTGTGTCTGCCTCTCCTTCTGTGTCTCTCATGAATAAATAAATAAAATCTTTGTAAGATAAATCTGATTTAAGAATAAATCTTACAAAGATTTTATTTATTTATTTATTTATTTATTTTATTTTATCTACTTATTCGAGAGAATGAACCCACCGTGGGAGAGAGGCAGAAAGAGAGGGAAAAACAGGTTCCCCGCTGAGCAGGGAGCCCAACATGGGGCTCCTTCCCAAGATCCCGGCATCATGACCAGAGCTGAAGGCAGATACTTAACCAACTGAGCCACCCAGGGTCCCCTCAAAGAGCACTTATTAAGCACCTACTGTACTGCTTAGCTTCATGGCAGGTGTTGAGAGTATGGACATAAAGTAAAACAAGATTCTGCTTCTCAACAGTCTAGTTGGGGAGATACACACGTAAACAATCATTACAACAAAAGGGGAGATTTGTTACAAACAGTGATGGTGCAAGATTCGGGGTCTACAGAAAGAGAAGATACTATTGCTCAGGCAGGGCAGGTAGAAAAGAGCATGAAAATAGGTTTCCCGGGAGACACTTCTGTGGACAAACAAGGTAGGAAAGGAAACAAGTGTGTTTCAGGAAGAGAGACTAGCCCTGTCCCAAGCCACAGAGGACTAAAGAGCTGAATTCTGTTCAGAGACTCGCTAGTAGGGAAGGGCTGGGGCACAGGTGTGTGGGTGATGAAGCCGCAGGTCTCAGGACCAGATCAGGGGACCTTAGAAGCCTTACCAAGGAGCCCAGACTTTACTGTATGGCCCGTGGGAAGCAGACAAAGACGGAAGCAAGGGAATGACATGGTCCATCTTCCATTTTTTGATAAATCACTCGGGCAGGTGTATATAGATTGGCTTGTCGGTGGCTGCAGACAACTGTCCAGGTGAGAATGATAAGGGCTCTACCCACACCAGCAGTGACGGGCACAGACGGCAGGGGCATCTGTGGAGTGCTGGGCACTGGGCTAGGTGCTTTTATACCCGTTACCTCGTGTGTGTGTGTGTGTGTGTGTGTGTGTGTGTGTGTGTGTTCAGAAGCACGTAAACAACTGCACAGCTTATCGTAGCAACACTGGGAACACACATCTGGTAGACTATCGAATAATAAGAATGACAGTTCTTCTCCGCTGAAATGATATAGATGGGTCCTTTAATGGAATTGAAATAGCTTGTCTTGGTGTTTACACAGACTAAGTGATAGCTTTTGTTCAAAAAAGAGCTAACGTGGCACTCTTCATGGGCGGCTTGTGGGAAGCTATGTTGGCACAACCTTTCTGGAGAGCATGATGGCCATACTTTGCAAACGCTGTAAAATATGCAACTTTTGTTCCAGTGATTCCTATTCTAGAACTTCAAACTAACGGAAAATTAGGGAGGAGCGCAAAGATTTAGCTAAAAGGATATTTATGGCAGCGTTGTTGTCGTTGTTGTTGTCAATGTTGTCGTAGTAAAATACAAATTGCAACAGTCCGAGGCATGGTTTCCTACACTGTAGCCTAACTGCATAGTCCTCAGACACGAAATGCCATGGGGTGGAAGTATATTCATAGACATGGAAAGAACTTCACATCGACTTAGCCCCTCTTCAAAGATGCAGTCTAAATAAAAACGGGTGATCGCTATGCAAACACGGCTTCAAGACAAACTCTTTGCACTAGTTTCCAATGTATTTTTAAGTGAAGAAGCAATATACCGAACAACATATATAGTGTGATACCATTTTAATTAAAAAGAAAAATATGCGTATGTGAACCTCATGAATATACAGCCCCAGAAAGGGCGGCAGGATATCTACTGAAATGTTCTCTGTGTTTATCACTGTGCAAAATCATAGAGGTTGGGTGCTTTTAATTTAATCTTTTGGGTTGTCTGTAGGGTTTTTACAAAATCTTTTTATACCATGAGCATGCATTTCTTATATTTTTAAAAAAATGGAGAACGAATGGGGGAAGGAAGCCCTCGCAGTCTGTACAGCCGGGCAGCGTGTCAGTCTACCCTCCCCCGTTGCTTCGTGTATTCGGCCGTCCTGCTTGATGTGCCTGCTATTTCTAAGCACCCAGGGATGTGCCAGGGATACATGGATAATCAAGCATGGGTCTTGGCCTCAGGGAATTCATAATCTAATGAGGAAATTGATTGCTAGATGAATAGTTATGACGTTATAACTTGTTATGACGTTATACATGTTATAATGGCCTGGTAGGTAAAGCAGTGATAGAACCATTTGCATGGGGGCACCTGGGTGGCTCAGTCGGTTGAGCATCTGCCTTCGGCTCAGGTCATGATCTCAGGCTCCTGGGATGGAGCCTTCAGCTCAGGTCATGATCTTAGGCTCCTGGGATGGAGCCCCGCATCGGGCTCCCTGCTCAGTGGGGAGTTTGCTTCTCCCTCTCCCTCTGTGCTCACGTACTCACTCTTTCGCTCTCTCTCTCACTCTCTCTCAAATAAATAAATAAATAAATAAATAAATAAAATCGTTTTTACATGGCTTTATGGACTCACAAATGAGTCTGATTTTTATCTTGTAGGTGGTAAGAAGTGACATGCATTGGGTTGCTAAAATTCTACTCTCCAAGCCTCTGCCCGGGTCTGATCCAAGAGTGGTGTTGAGGGTAGGGAGGTTTTGTGGGGCGAGCACTGTGCTGGGAGTCAGCTCTAGCCTGGCCCTTCCGCTCACCCAGAAAGTCTTTGTTGTCTGTGGAGCAAAACTTCGTCGTTGCTGTACGAGATCTTTTCCTGGCCCCACCTCCATTTCCAGCCTCGCCTGCACCGTTGCCTTTGTTGGCTCCATGTTCCCGCTCCACACCTGAACTGCCACTGTCCTGTAGACCTTCCAGACCCTTGAACGACTTGATGCCTTTGAATATATTGTCCTCTTCACCTCTACCCCAGGGGTTTTCCACCTCTCGACACCATGGGCATTTGGGGCCAGACAGTTCGTGACTCTGGGGGTCTGCACTGTTTGCAGCCTCCCTGGCCTGCACTCACTAGAAGCAGGAGCATCCCTCCAGTCATGATGATCAAAAATGACTCCAGACCACGTCAGATGTCCCCAGGGGAGCAAAATTGCCCCAGATTGAGAAGCACTGCGGTCACTAACCATGAGACCTTGAAAAGGTCAGTGACCATCTTTGGGCCTGAGCCCCCCTCCAGAAAGTCAGCCCTTAAAATTAGACGTCAGCTACGTGCATGCCTATGGCTCTGGGGGTCCGTGGTTCTTTCTGTGCTCACTGGGCTCCTCTCACCTGCTCAACATCATGCTGTGGATGAAGGGGGCACTGGAAGAAATCGGGATCCTACCAACAATTTGCAAGCAGCAGACTGCAGCGTGGGCGCGGAGTCCGGCTCAGAGGCCTCGAGTGTTCCAGCACTGCGGTCTGGCTGGTGATGCTGCTCCGGGGTCCTGCCGAGAGGAGACAGTGAATTTCTCTCTTGACATCTGAAGTGTGGTCACACCCAACAGATGGCAGTGCCGGCATCTCTCAAGAAGCCACACAGGGCACCTGTGGTTGCAAATCCAAATTTCTAAGACCTCCCCAAGGCCTCACATGGACATTGCTCTCCTGGGCTTCATCTGGGCTGCTCCCTAGCCAGGAAGGCTAGGGTGCTGCCAGCTAAGTGTGAGCCCCCAGCCCCAAAGGCCCACGAAAAAATTCTTCCCATGGGGAGAAACATTAGGCAGAAGACTTGGTGAAGCGAAAAAAGGGCATTCCACTAAGGAGCCTTGGTGTTCTTGTCAGATGACTACAAAATTTCAATTGTTTACTCCTGCAACTCCAAAATCCTCGGTTTGTCCCAGAGACTGGTTCAGCTTATGCGAGCTTTGGAAGGATGCCGTGCATTGGGTCAGATGAGGCCCTATGACTAGGAGAAGACTCAGTCTCTCTTAAGGGACCTTGATTTACCCTATTGTTTGCTCACCTGGTACTGAAACCCCAGGTAGACCCAGTCTTGCAGCCTATGTCCTGCAGGGTATATTGTTACGGTGCCTACACATCCTCTCATCTGATTCTCACCAACACCCTGAGAAAGTAGGTGGCAGTGTCTTCATTCAGCCGTTGGTTCTGTGAGGCTTCATCACCTGCTGAAGATGGAACAGATGCCAAGACCCCAAACACAGGTCTTCTGACTCTTCCCGTGCCCACTGCCCAGTATCTCAGGAAACTTCATCTGGAACTTGCAGTCCATTCCCCAGGCTCTTAACCCCTCCCTGTGTGAAGTATGAACAGAGCCTCGGAGAGACTGGAGCTCCTCTTGCAGTGGGCCTAGGGAGAGAAACCCCCTGTACGTAGGCTGGGTCAGCTTCTGGAGGCCAGGGTCCCAGCAGGGCTGGTGAGACACAGAAAGCCCCCAAAGTGAAGGGGGCTCCACAGGCCCCCAAGCCAGCTTGACTGCTCTCTAGGGCACTTCTCTAGAGACCCCCTGGGCCTCTCTGACCCATAGGAAGGGCTGGTGTTCTCCAAGCTACAGAAGTCAGGGTTCTTGAGGCAGCCTGTTTGTCCGAGTCCTGCAGGTAAAAAGAACAGGGACATTGCCAGTGTGGTGTGAGAGCCCCCAGACTTTGCTTGAGAGAAGACAATTCAAATCCCAGCTGGGCTCCCTCATCTAGAAGAAGCAAATTACAGCATTTGCCCCTCCAAGGTCCATATCAGGCTGAAAAATAAAAATTTAAAAATCCCATCCACAAAAGGCATTTTCTAGGACATGAAAAGCAATCTCTATTAGGAAACATTTCTTGACCACTTCCTATGCAGCAGAGTGACTGGGACAGGCTCAGGGCTGCCCCCGAGGCCGGGACACTGGACAAGGCCTGGCTGGGCTGCTCAGATGAGTCTTGAGGGATGGATAGGGGATGCTCAGAGGAGAGACATGGCCATCCCGGGAAGAAAAGGGAAGTGACACTGTCCCAGGACTCCTTTTATCTCCTAGGGAGTTAAGATGGGCACCTCGATGAAGGAGTTACCGCTGCCTGTGTACCTTAGACAAAGTTAACTTAATAAGATGTGTCCATGCTGCTGGGAGAGATATGTGACTTGGTGCTTAGCTGAGTGGGACTGGGGAGATTCTATTTTGCCATCGGGCACCAACGTCCAATCTATCTGAATTTTTAAATCAATAGACTCCTTAAGTGAGTGCATCTGGCAAACAGCTTCTTTTGCTCGCCTCCCACGGTTTTGCTTTTTTTTTTTTTTTTTTTTTTTTTTCAGAACCGCTGGAGGTGGAGGCAGTGATTTCTAAGAACAAGTAGCTGTTCGGGGACCTGGGAGTTGGGTATTTGTTGTTTGCCCCAGCTGCGTAGACATACTCAAGTGCACTGGACAGCTGGTTATCAATAGCATGTTGAGAAGCTCAGTCATTATTTTCTTAAGATGAACCACATGCCAGAGTTCTGGGGCCCAGCAAGGGGCTCATCCCAGGGTGCTGTGGGGGTCAGGAAGCTTACAGACCATGTCCAGGCCTTGTTAATAGAGCAGCACCTTTAAAAATAGAAGCTTTGCAGAGTGTGAAGCTGTGTTGCAGCAGGAGCCGGCTGTCAGCTCGCCTCCCATTGAGGATGGCAGATCCCATTGGCTCAGAAGATAGGTCAGCGTCTCGGAGAGAGAGCCCTGCCCTGGAGAAATCCACCCAGCCCAAGGGCCCAGCTGTCCAAAGGAGAATCTTTCCAGATGGAGCTGAAAGAACTTGACGGGAGCCCCGGTCTGCCTCTGGGGGAGACGCAGGTCATGCAGATGCAATATTGGGGTACAGGAGGCTAAATCCACCCTCGGCCCTCCCCTGTTTGTACACTGCAAACATGCACGCTGCACTTGGTTTGGGTGAGGGCACGCATGGTGTCCTGGGTATGAGTATCCCAGAGCTCTGAAGACCAAAGCAAAATGCCATAATTCATAAGTCAATCCTAACCCCTCCTGAGGCCCCCTCCGCCTGTGTATCTGAGGGCAATGCCCATCCCAAAGGCCCCAGAGGCCCCACTCTGCTGCCCAGGGGACCCAGTGCATGGGCTTTGGGCACCACAGCTAGAGGCGACTAAGGTGACCTAGCATGGACCCCGAGCCCCTTCTCCCTCCTGGTATACATGAGGTATTCCTTCCGAGGGCTTTATTTCCTGCAGGGGTTTGGGTTAGGCTTTAAGGGCCCTTGCCCCTAACTCCCATCTCTGCTTCCTGCCCCTTCTTCATTTATTTTTGAGAAAGTATTAACGTCTACTTCATTATCTTGACATGTCAGACCCTGTACACACATACCTAGCAGAGCACCAGCCACAGAAAAGACATTTGGTAAAAGGAGCTTTTGTGTTCAGAGGCCCTACAACCCCTTTCCCCGGCCTCTTTCCTATCTGTCAAGATACCTGAGGGGTACAAGGGGCAGGGAGCAGAGGGAATGGACTAGAATGTGTCCTGCTGCCTGAAGCTTTGGAAAGTGCCCAGAGGTATCCAAATCATGTAGAGTCACAAAAGTTTTTGTTTTTCATCTGTCACTCACTAAATACTCTCTGCCAGGTTTCTTGTTAAGGACTAGGACTATAGAGACAAGCAAAGCATGCAAGTCCTGGGCTCCAAAGAGCTCACAGGGAAACACACACATGTGCATGTGTACACACACACACACACACACGCACAAGCCTGACACCCTTCCTGTGACAGAAGCTAGCGCTCTCCCTGTAAGAACTGTGAGTTGTTTCCAGCACTTTTGCATTTCTGCCCTGACCTAGGTTCTAAACCCAGTTTTAATTTGCATATCTCATTGGACCTTGAATGAGTCAGGGTTCTTCAGAGAAAGAATCGACAGGACATGTGTGTGTATATATATATATATAGAGAGAGAGAGATTTATTTTAAGGAATTGGCTTACATGATTGCAGAGCCTGAGAAGTCCAAAGTCTTCAGGGTGGTCCCAGAAGATTTACAGCTCAAGTCCAAAAGTGGTCTGCTGTCAGGACTCCTTCTTGCTCAGGGTAGGGTCAGTTTTTGTTCAACCTGGGCCTTCAACAAATTGGACGAAGACCATCACAAGTAAAGCACATAGGAGGCCACTCTGCTTTATTCCAAGTCCACCTACTTAAATGCTAATCTCATCCCAAAACATCTTCACAGAAACATCAAAAATATGTATGACCAAAATTCTGGGCACCATGGCCTCACCAAGTTGACACATGAAATGAACCATCACAGCCCTATAACGTCAGGAACCTGAATGGCAGTGATTTCAAAGATTCCTTCATTTTCAGGACTTTAGGAGTCTAACAGCTCTGGTAAATGAGATGCGGAGAGTCCTTTCCCTGTTGGAACATTGCAGAGAACCAAACTATCCTTAGCAGTTTGCCCAAGATCACTGATGCCACCAAATAATTGCCTAGCTTACTCCACATGACGAAGCCGCAGGACGTAACTTAGCTCGGTGGCCCAGTTCTAATGTTTGTGAGAATCTCCTGGGGAGACTTCAACCAGGCAGACTCCCAGCCCTGATCTTGATTCATTAGCTGTGGAATGAGTATTGGGGCCTGGACCCTACAATCTGACCAACAAGGAAGTAGCCACTTGGAACCTGGGAAGAAACACACCCAGAGCAGGTGGCAGGAGGCACCATGACTGTACCCCAGGAAGCTGGGTTCCTTTAAGGGACCCCCAGGTGACTTCATCACAAGTGGTCTGTCGGGACACTTAGAAATGCTGGCCTGATGCTGTATGTTGGCAAATTGAACTCCAATAAAAAAAAAAAAGAAAAAGAAAAAAGAAATGCCAGCCTGGACACTCCAAGGTATCCCCAGTGGAAGCATTGGGGGTGGGGGTGGGGTGAGTACAAAGAAGATAAGGCACCTTTTGAAAAATGATTAAAATCCGTTAGCAGCTTGCCCTTCCCCTTTGCTCTTTCCTACCTGCCTGACTGCTGACCCTTCCACCCTGTGACTGAAGCTTCCTCCTCCCAAACCTCTTCCGATTACAAGCCATCCCTGCGAGGCATGGCGCTTGATGCTTCACCTGCATACTTGTTCTCTATCTCAGAAACTGTCACAGCAGCCTCAAGTTTGACGGTCTGCTCTTGCAAAAAGAAAAAAAAAAAAAAAAAGACCAAGAACAATTGGTATTCTTCCTGAATCTCCCTACCCAAAATCTTATCGTTGTTTTTTGTTTTTAATATGCAGTACATCTTTCCTCCCAACTAACACTTGGAGATTTAGTCAAACCTGCCCCAGCAGTAGTCTAGGACAGATGAGAGCCTGCTCTGGTTCTCTCTGCCCAGGGAATCCTCTGGAGTCTCCCTGCCCTCCAAGCAGGTGGAGAGATTGTGGTTTCCAGAAAGTACCCCCTCCCACCACCTTAGACAGGAAGCAGGTGCAGAAGAGGGTTTTCAGGAGGCAGGACTGCATCTGAGGATATTATGATACAGCTGAGGCAAGAGGATGCTGTTTTCTCTTGATCAACACTAAGCCCATTAACTGAAGAATTGTGGAGATAGGTCTCAGGTCTTTGTTTCAGGGGTAGATTCCTGCAGGACAAAAGCCATGTCTAGCTAGATTAGTCTGGACCAAATCTGTTGCTGCACATGACAATGTCTTTGAATAAAGATGTTGATTGACCACCAGATGATCTTACGTTGGTCACTCCTAACATTCATGGCTGCAGAGGAAGCCAGTCATTCATTCAGCACAGGTACTTGCAGGCGTCAAGGCAGAAGCGGGCAATACAGCACTGACTATGAAAGACAGCGACACCCTACCCCGGTAAAGTCAACCACGGAGCTAGGAAAAGAGGCAAACAAGTACTAGATGAAGGGATAATGAATAACAGTTTTAAACACTGAGAGGGAGAAATGCAGGCAGCCCCGTAGAGTGCTGGGCTCTCTGGGCGCTTCAAAGTATAACCCTCACTTGGGCCTAATGGCCTCAAGCAAATCATATAACCTCTCTAAACCTCTGTTTCTGCCTCTGTTAAAAAAAATAATAATAAAGCGGGAGGATAAAACTTTGCTTGCCAGTTTGGTTAGGGATGACGGTGATCACAGGAGCGAAAGCCACTCACATGAGACTTAGCATATAACCCTTTGTGGAAAATGTCAGTTCCTGCCTCTGCTCCTTCCATCTTCGAAGGGTGCTGACCAGCCTTTCTCCTTCATGCCCAGGATGACAGGTGGAGCCAAGGCCCAGGCTTTGGGAAGAAGCCAAAGGGGGTCTTCCTCCAGCATCATCTTTGAGGAGGAGATCCCAGGATGATAGTTGAGGGACTCTTCTTGTTCGGCATGACTGGGTGGAAATATCAGGTCATTCAAAACCTGTACATAACAGCCGCCTCCGTAATTACTTGCAACAAGAGGCATGATGGGTTTCGCCTTCCATTTTATAACCATCAAGGCATTTTTAAAAAGATTCTGTTAATTGCCACTTGCAGACGATTATTATCTATTCAGAATCCCCTGGCGCAAATGAATCACACCATACATGTGTCTGAGCTCTTTCAACCCACTCACTGACCTCACGTGCCGCTGAGGCTGTAGTAAGGAGGAGAGGAAGTGACTGACGGGCGGGGACAGAGCAGAAGTCTTGGAAGCAACCAGAAGGCTCTTCCGGGTGTCTGTAGGTCAAGGGGAATATCAATTTATGATCTGTCTGCCGCACCCTGAAGGCAAGAGAAGAGAAGGGAAGTAAATGGGTGGATTCTGTTCATAACTGGAGAAAGAAGGAAGGAAGGGAGGAAGGAAGAAGCTGGACGCATGTGCAAGGAGTCTAACTAGGAGGGATTTTTTTTTAAGATTTTATTTATTTATTCATGAGAGATACAGAGAGAGAGAGAGAGGCAGAGGAAGAAGCAGGCTCCATGCAGGGAGCCCGATATGGAACTTGATCCCGGCACTCCAGGATCATGCCCTGGGCCTACGGCAGGTGCTAAACCGCTGAGCCACTCAGGGATCCCCTAACTAGGAGTTTTTTTTTTTGTTTTTTTGTTTTTTTTAACTAGGAGTTTTTAATGGGATCTGCAAATCCTCCCATAGAGGGATCTAGGAAGAACAATATCAATCAACACAGTTACTCACAGAGCTCTAGCTGTGTGCCCAACACTCTGCTGAGTCAACCCTACTAAGTATGTATTACTACCCTCATTTTATAAATGAGGAATTCAAGGCTCAGAAAGTTGGAGTCAATTGTCCAAGGTCTTACCACTCATCAGAATCCATACTGAGACCCACCTCTTCTGATTCCAGAACCCGGGCTGGAACTGATTGTATTCTCTCTCTCTCTTCCCTAGGAGCCATAGCATATGAACTCACCAAGGACAAATTTCTACTTCCTCATCCTTCACAGGGCCTAGCATTGTGCAGGAGATTCAGGAGACACTTAATTAAAAGTTGCTAGATGAAGGAAGGAACTAGGGGACTGAGAAGTTTGTGCATTTCAGTGTTAAATGGAAATATGCAAAATGCATGAAGATCATATGCAAATCAGCATCTATCACGCTCATTAACTGCTGTGTTAGTGTTATAGTGGAGAGAGGGGAAGATTGCATGGTTTCACTGGGGTGGGCTCCCCTTCTTGATGACAGTATCTTCCCAATCATGTCTCATGTTGACTTGAGCAGATATTGCAAGATTTGTATGACGCTGACCTCTCTTTATCATCTATCAAAATTCTATCCATCCTTCAAGATTTACTTCCATGGAGTCTACCCTGACTGCTGGCCCTTATCAAATCTATTAAGCCCCTACCATGTTCCAGGCACTTTGCTAGAGGAGACACATGTAAGCTGGTAATGGCAGTGTATTAGACTTTGTGCAATATTAGAGATGTGTATGAAGCACAGGAGAAAGAAAGAGGAGGGATTGGCAGGGGTTAGAGCCTACAGGAAGGCCAGGGAAGGCTTCGCAGAGGAAGAGATGCCTGAGTTACATCTCAAAAGTCTGCATAGGAGACTGATAGGTAAACAAGATGCAGAAAGGAGATCCCAGGAGACAGCCAATGCAGAGGCATGGAAATGTGTATTTTGGAAACTATAAGTACTGCTTGTTTTAAAAGATTTTGAAACTCAAAACAGATCACGTTACTTTTCTGCTTAAAACACTTCACTGGCTCCCACCCACATAGAAAGCAGTGTCGACACCTTGCCATGGTTGGCATGGCCTGCCACATTCTAGCCACTGCCTTCTGCTCAGACATCATGCCATGCCGCCTTTGCCCCAGGCTTATCAAGCTCCAGCTGTGGCAGCCTCCCTGAAAGACTCCCAGCCCATTCCCACCTCCAGACCTTCATTCACTCTGGCTTTTCCACCCATCTGGAACTCTCTGTCCTCAGCTCTACTCTCTCCATTTTGGGGAGAGGACTCTCCCAATTCAGGTCTCAGCTCAAATGTCCTATCTCTACCCCATCCAAAGTAGACCTCCAACCTATTTCTAGTCACCAATTACCCTGTTTTACTTTGTCCTTTGCACTTTTTGTTGTTTTAATCTATCTTATTTATTTATGTCTGTCACTTCTCAACACATTAAACCAAGTTTATAAGACCTATAGCCTGCCTGAATAATCACATGCCTTCTCAGAGATGTGAGATATACAGTATCTGCACATAGTAAGCACTCAATATTTGTAGAAAAAGTGGGTGGATGGATGGATGGATGGATGGATGAGTGGATAGATAGATGGAAGGGGGGATGGGTGGAAGGATGGATGAGTAGTTGGATAAAATTTTTTTAAATGAGTGATAGTTACTGGACAAGGCTCATATAAGAAGCCATAAAGTTTTAAAGTTTGGGGGGGGGGTTAAGTTTTAAAGTTTTACAGATGGAGAGATATTCAGGGAACTGTGGATCCCATGAAGATTATTTGGACTTCATCTTATTGCTTATGGGGACATTAGAAAATTATCATTAGATAATTTAACATTTGATTACCCCTTGCCTTGCACTGGCTTCTGAGCATTTCTTATGTCTGAACCTTACCTCACCAATTAAATTGCCAGCCACAGAGTATTGATCAATTTTTGCAGCAAATCCTACTTAATCTTTTACTTTCATGACTTTACTGGGTTCTTACTGGCAAGTTTCCTTTCTTACACCTCTCTAGCACTGGGTTGAACATTTAGGAGGTTCTTAACCTCCTAATAAACACCTGTGGATGGAATGTCTGAGGTGGTCTTTTAAAACAGTAAGAAGAAAGAAATCGAAGTTCAGTAACAAGTGTTGGTGAAGATGTGGAGAAATAGAACCCTTGTGCATTGTGGGTGGGAATTGGTGCAGCCACTTTGGGAGCAGTATGGACACTCCTCAAAAAAAATTTAAAAACCAACAACCATATGATCCAGCAAAACCTCTGAGTACTCATCTGAGGAAATGGAAACTAACTTGCAGAATGCATGCACTCTCATGTTCATTACAACATTATTTACAATAGTCAAGATATGGAAGTATCCAAGTGTCCGTAGATGGATGACTAGATAAAGAGATGTGGTGTCTACATGCAATGGAATATTACTCAGCCACGAGCAAAGGAAATCTTGCCATTTGTGACAACATGAATGGACGTTGAGGGCGTTCTGCTAAGTGAGATAAGTCTGACAAAGAAACACTATGAGATCATAAACCGTATGATCTCACTTATATGTGGAATCTTAAAAAAAATTAAAAAGCCAAATTCATAGATACAGAAAACAGATGGATGGTTGCTTGTCAGAGGTGGGTTGGGAGACACAAGATGGGTGAAGGACGTCAAAAGGTACAAAGTTCCAATTATAAAATGAATAAGTCCTGGGGATATAATGTGGGGATATAATTATATCCTGGGGATATAATGGTGGCTATAATTAATGATACTTATTGTATATTTGTATATGCTAAGAGTAGATCTTAAAAATTCTCATTACAAGAAAAAAACACACACTGTAACTAAATATGATGATGAAGGTTAAGACTTACTGTGGTGATCATTTCACTAGGTACATCAATATTGAATCATTATATTGTATACCTGAGACTAATATAAGGTCTTATGTCATATATATATATATATATATATATATATATATATATATATATATAAAATCATGTTTACATATATATATATAATTAGATTGGTGAAAGAAAAGAAGGAAGAAAGAAAGAAAGAAAGAAAGAAAGAAAGAAAGAAAGAAAGAAAGAAAGCAAACGAACATGTCCCCAGCACTATGATACTGCGATGTCTGGGCACTGGGCTGGGTGCTTCCAGAAGCATCGGTTCCCACAGCTGCCCTGAGCAGCATGAGTTACTCTCCGCATTCATGGGTAAAGCAGTGCTTCTAGAGGACAAGCCGCCTAGACAAGCAATGAGGCCACGATTCTGACCTGAGGCTCAGGACTCCCTCCGTCATTCCTTGCTGCCCTATAGTCAGTTGTCGGCCCAGGTTTCTGGCTTCAGCAGGCCCTGGGAATGTCTGTCCCCAAAGCAGACTCAGGCCACAAAGAAACCAAGAGCTCAGAGGGGCTCCCTCAGGTCTCTGGAGCCTGATTACTAATGGCAGGAGCTGCCCCTTGCCCCAAGCATGGTGCCACCAGCCCCTTCTTATCAGATTTGGTAGAAAATGCCCTTGCCCTTTCCAAGAGGTCCTTTGACCCTTGGGCTGGGTGCCTAGTAGAAAAAAGCTCAGAAAGTGAGGCTGATTCCTAGGCTTGTTGTCTCTTCCTGTATCCTAGTGTGTGCCACTGGTCCCTTTGTCTCCCCATTTGAACCCGATGCCCCCTGGGAAGCCCAGCACTTCCACTGATAAGCTTCCAGCATCGTTCCTCAACATCCACATGCAGCAGGAGCTCCGGGGATCTCTGGACAGCACATCTCTTTGCTGCATTAAACCAGCCCCCTGTATCTCGTGCTGAATATGCACCTTACCCAGGAAGCAGCCCCTTCTGCACCCCCTCTTCCATGCAGAACCCTCAGTCTGTGCACCTGGACCAGTCTCTGTGGCCGGACAGGACCGATGCTTTGTCTTTGACCTCAGCCCTCTATGCCTCAGTTTGTCCACATGCCAGATGGAACAGTCCCTTTCTCCTACCTCCACAAGGGAGTCCTAGGGACTAATTACTGTAAGCAAATCACTTTAATTATCATAATTATCAACAGCACTTTATGATCCCCAGTCAGAAAGATGATCATTAAATTTTGCAGCACCCCCTCCCCCTGCCCAAGGCAGAAAGTTAATTCCATAAGTGCCTGTTGAGATCATGAAAGCCCCAGCAAAGCACGTCCGTGAGCCTGCCCCAGTTGGGGAAATGATAATGGAGCAGCATTGCTAGCTCCACCGTGAGGCACAATAATCTCTTGGACGGTTCCCCAAGACCCAAGTGAAGCCACCTCCTTCCCTGTAAACACATATGCTGGTTCGGGGATACACGGTTGCACGCTTGCTTATCTTCTTAATGGAACATGAGAAAATGAAAGAGGAATAATGCCATATCCCAAGAGGAGAAAATGAGGAAGAATGCAAAGTAGCACAAGATTCCAGCCCTGCCCCCTCTCTCCCCCATTTTTTCTTCTCTATGTAGGAGTGAGTGTTCTAATTCTGCAATGCTGTCATTACTGTAATGGGCTTGGCAGGCCCATATTATAGCACCGAGGCTGTCAGCAATGGATGACACGCTGTCTGTTATGGGCTCCTACTGTTCTCAGCCAACCGAGGGCCAGGAAGATACGGGAGGAAGGGGAAGGGGGGAGGTGTGGGGGAGAGAGGCTCCAGTTAGTTTAGGCATTCTAAGACGTGATCCTTTTAACTCACTCACAACATTAGAGATGAAATGATACTAGATGCCACCCCTGGTGGGCTGGGATGTGGGAACTGGAAGTAAACACTAAAGCAAAGGGGTGAATTTACTTGGCTGAGAGCATCCTTCTGGTGTGGCCAAGCTCAGATTGTTGGCAATGGATTCTGTAACATAAAGTTAAAAGGGAAATCACAGGCGCTTCTGGGTGGCACAGTCGGTTTTTGCATCTGACTCTTGACTTTGGCTCAGGTCATGATCTCAGGGTCGTGAGATGGAGCCCTGTGTTGGGCTCCATGCTCAGCGGGGTGTCTGCTTGAGGTCCTCTCTCCCTCTCCCTCTGCTCATGCACATACACGTGCATGCACACTCTCTCTTTCTCTCTCAAATAAATAAATAAATCTTAAAAAAGAAATCTATAACATGGGGACGCCTGGGTGGCTCAGTGGTTGAGTGATTGCCTTTGGCTCAGGTTGAGATCCTGAGGTGTTGGGATCGAATCCCACATGGGGCTTCCTGCAGGGAGCCTGCTTCTCCCTCTGCCTGTGTCTCTCACTCTCTCTGTGTGTCTCATGAATAAATAAATGAAATCTTTTTTTAAAAAAATCTATAAAATGAAAACTACAGAGCACTGGATTATGGGGTTTGGCAAGAGAAATGCTTCCCTATTCAGGGAGAAGAAAAAAAAAAAAACACTTAACTGGGAAAAGAAATGGTTAACTTAAACCTAGCTGGAGTACCCAGCTCTAACCACTTTCTCACATTTCAGCCAGGCTACAGGATCCAGAACTAATTCATCACCCCGAGGAGAGAGTTATGTTTAACTGTCCCAGCTGAGGTCAACTTTGTTGCTGTGTCACTCCTTCTAAAACTGCCTGACTCCCTTTGCCTGAACTTAGACCTCATTAGAGGGAGACAGTGAAGAAAATTATAGGAGTGCCCTCTTCCTGGAGCCCAAAGAATAAAAGGGCTTTCTTAAATAAAAATAACAGTAGAAGTAAACAGTGATGACCCGACAATTACCAGAACATTGTTTATTCCGTGGCTAAATGCGGAGCCACAACCCCACCGAGACACAGTGTCACAAACACCTATGATCAGAAAGCTCACAAGCCGTGTGCTCCGTGAAGGCTGGTTGAGCAGCTGCAGCCATGGGTTTGCTCATTTTGACGCCGTGCCTGGGCCTCAGGAGAACTCGAGCAGTGTTGGCACCAGCCTTTGCTCTGCGCTGCACAGCCTACCATTGGGAGCTTCCCCACAGAGGAGAAATGCCAGGAAGGGAGTGGGGAAGGGCAGGGGCAGGGGCTTCACTTTGTGAGATTGCAGCAAGGAGATAAATCTGTAGATAAACCTGAACCCAAAATTCTCCTTATGCCAGCCCTGCAGGGCTGTGCCGCATCAAGGTCTCCATTCTACGGATGGGGAAACACTCATCTGTAGTCACTAAAATGACTAGTCACTAAAATGAGTTTGTAAAACCACGGAATATAATTGGGCCAGGGGGTATGTGGGGATGGTCAAGGGGCTTCTCCATTACCAACCTGTGGCCACAAAAGGCTTGAGCATCCCAGATACTTTTATCATCCTCTGACCTTTAATGAATGGCTTCCTTCTTTTATGTCTAGACAGGCCATGATCATCCCCCTCAAGCTGAAACCTTTTACTTTCCTTTACTTTGTGTATTGTTTGTACCCTTGAGTTCTTCAAACTGTGGCAAGGAACTCTTGTGCTTGGCAAGAAAAGCTGAGCCATGGAGGAAAAGGACATTGGATGACTCGTTGGAGAGGACCCAGGCCTGGAGTATGGGGCTTTGGACCCAGGGTCCTGTCTAAAGGGGAGCTACCCCAGGGTGCCTGGAGTTATATTTATTGAGCGTTATATTTATTGAGCATCTGCCTTTGGCTCAGGGCATGATCCCAGGGTCCTGGGATCAAGTTCTGCATCGGGCTCCCCACCGGGAGCCTGCTTCTCCCTCTGCCTGTGTCTCTGCCTCTCTCTCTGTGTGTCTCTCATGAATAAATAAATAAAATATTTTTTTAAAAAATAAATAAAAGGGAGCTACCCCTTGGAAACTGATGCAGGCCAGGAGTAGCCATGTGTTTGGGTCCCAGCACAAGCCCTAAGCAGCTGAGTAGTAGTTTGCACTTGAGTGTGATGTAAGAAAACCAGCATTCAGAGTCTGCCTTCCCAGAGAGTAGAGGAGTAAGGAAGGATCACATAAACGGAGATGCCAAGGACGAGTGGGGAATTGTTGTAAGGACTGAGATCCTCTTGTCATCGGCTCCCTGAGCGGCTGAGGAACCTCATGAGGCAGTGGGGTGCCACAGAGGAGGAGGTGGGCATCAGAGCTGGATGGGAAAGAAGAAGGTCTTCAGTGCTTCTGGAAAAGATGTGTCTGCAGAGAGCAGCATAACCCTGCGTCCACACGCCACCGCCCTCCACCCCCCCAGGAAGGACAGAACTTTGTAGGTTTCGTTGAAGGCAGAGAGCGACGCTCAACACCGTCACTGTCTCTGATCTACATCCAGCTAAGAAAGAGATGGTGAGAGGCATGACACAGGACAGAATCGATATTTGCCAGGGCTGGCGGCACTGCTGCTGGCGGCCCGTTGACCAGAATGACCTGCTGTCTGATGCCTTTCGTGGAGAAACTGAGTTATGTTTCATTTTGCCCCAGGGTGTGTGGGTGAGTGGGTTAGACAGGGGGAAAGTGAGCATTTTATTCATTCTGATCTGAATCCCTTTTAAAACTCAAATGGCATGCATAATCTTCCCCTTAATTAAAGCTTCTGAAATATCACTGGGCATCTGTAGAACCCCACCTCGCCTCGGCCTCTACAAGGCGGGATGATGGGAGAGCCGTACAGGAGCGGGGTGGGGGGAGCAGGGTAGCAGGGAGGAAGGTACGGGGAAAAGAGAGGAAAGGTCCCAGAGGCAGAAGGCAAGACGCTGGGAACGTCTGCTGGAAACGAAGTGGGAAATTTAATCAGGTAGAACAGGTGGGGGATGGGGGAGCATTAGGATCCACTCACACCTACTGTGTGCTGGGTGCGTAACCACGTCCCCTCCCCGTGTTTGTACATGGGAAGGGCTATTTCTAGTCTCCTGATTTTACAAGGGAAGAGACTGAGGCTCACAAGCTCAGAAACTCACTCAAGGTCAGATGGCAGGAACGAGGGAGAGTGGGTTTCATGACACACTTGCCTCCTGCCAAGCCCCACTTGTGCTTTGGTCTCTCCGTAGGGACACATTTCTTAGGTGACTTACTAGGCTGTTCTACAGGCATCATGGGGCTCTACAGAGACTAGACTCCTCAAGAGAAGCACCCCCTCGTCTGTTGCCTCCATAATGCCTCTCGCTTCCTTCGCCCTCCCGCCCTCTCCGTCCCTGACACCAGTCTCTGTTCAATGCCGAGCAAAAGATGAGATGTGAGGGGAACTGCTGAGACCTTAGCACAGACATGGACATTCCTGGGGTCATTTGCTTCATGTATTGAAGATGATGCTGCAGCCACAAGCCTGGTCGTGGAATTGTCACTTTGCAGCAAGCTGAAGTTGGAAGGAATTCCAGTCGTCATCCAGCCTGACTGGTTCCCTTAGCACTAGGTGGAGGGGAGTTGTGCAAGATCACACAGTGGGTGCATGGCGGAGCCAGAATCAGCTCTTAATGGGGCCCCACCCCTCTTTCCTCTCTGCCACATGTTGAGAGGAGTGTGTGTAGACATTGGGGGTGATCCTCCTGGGCTCCTGCCTCTGTCACAACTTTCAAACTTGAATCCCCAGAGCCCTGGGGAGGAGTGGCCTCTGAGAGTCTGTCTCCAGAGCTGTCAGCCATGACCAAAGGAGACAGAGAAACAAAGCAGAAATCCAGGACCAGGCGTTAGAAGGGTCCATTGCAAGATGACCCCAAAATTCAATCACATTTTTGTCCCTGGTCCTCCTACTTGACTTTTGGCCAAGAAGAGTCTGCAAAGCAGGTTGATGAAGGAGAGCATGACAGGGTTCTCCACTCCCAGGCTCTCTGCTGACGACCTGGTCAGGGTCATGTGGCAAAGGCCCAACTTAATGTTACAAACCAAAGTAAGAGTTCATTCCTCTGTCACAGGCAGCCAGCCGGTGGGCCACCGAGCACAACTCCCAGCTCTAGTCCACAGAGATTGCTTCAGCTCCCACTGTCATGCCCAGATCTCAGTCCACGGAAGGAGGACACACTGAAGGAAAGCACCTATCTTTCTTTAATCCAGGGGCCCAGTCCAGAACTTGTGCCCATCCCTTCCACTCACACCCCATTTGCCAGGACTTGATCACATAGCTACAAGGGAGGCTACCAAATGTGGAGCTTTTTCTGAGCAGCCATGTTTTCGCCTACACACAGTGTCCTTTGGTCGTAGCTGAAGAAGAGTCGGAGAATGGAAAATAAAAGACAGCTAGGAACTTTTGTTTCAATGGACCCGGTTTCTAATGAATGTTGCCTGTCTGCTTCAGCAACCAGCACGGCCCTGCTCCCCAGCCAAGGGGTCCTGTCCCAGGATGTAGCACTCACCAGGGTAGCCACAAAATGAAAGGTGAGCAAAGCCAAGATGAACCACCAGGAGACCCGGACGAAATTCAGTTATGGGAAATTCAGAACTATGTATCAGAAAATGAGATTGAAATCAGGGAGCTACCTCCTGGGGAGGCTCCCCAAGAGATTTTATAGTAATGAAGATAAAACCAAAAAGAAATAGTGCAGATGATAACTCTGCTCAAGCCCCCAGGGGCTGAGTGGGGGAGCCCACTGGTCTACCTTATAAGATCTAGTGATATACAGAAACTACACCATAATTACATTTCTACAGGATTAGTCCACATTAAGAGCAACTATGTCCCAAAGTAATAACAGTATAACCAAATAATCTGCTCTGTGAGTTAGGATTGCATTTACTTGCTAAATCTCTTCCTATTTACTAATCTTGACACCTCAGGGCATTTATACTGAACTATCAACTGCTAATGTCCCATTAAAGGGCAAAGAGCAGGGAATGGGATGGGGCTTGTGTTGGGCCCAGGAGGAGGCAGAGGAAATGGACTCTAGACCCTGCCCTCTGCTGGTGATCTGCAGGCAAGTCACCATACACCGCAGGCCTCAATGCGTAAAAAGAAGTCCTGAAGGATAATCTCCCACAGTCCCCTCAAGTGATCCTCCTGAAAGGTCTCTCAATAGTCTTTGCCTGGAAAGAGCACAAGGGCCTGACAGTCTGATTACCATCCTTCTTCCTTTGGGATGCATGGCTCCAAGCTCCTGTCAACCCCATTGCTATCCAGAGCTTCCATTCTTTTCCAATGTGTTAGGACAGGGATTCCAAACCCTAGCCAGCTCTCCAGAAGAATGGATGGGGTGAAGTGAGCCACTTCCAGGCCCATCCCTGTGTCTCCCATGGTCCAGCATCAAGGAATGTGCAGAGGGAGTGACCTTCAGCTTTGCACTTGCAATTATATTCAGCAGTATTGGTCCTAGATGAGTGGAACTGGACAACAGAGCAGAGCCTTCCTTACTCATCCTGAAGTGGACTAATCACCCTCCTTTAGCAGTAATTCCTGAAGTGTGTAGAGCACTTTCCAGCTTATAAGGCATTTCCACACACACTGTTTTACTGAATCCTCAAGAGGGTCCTGTCAATAGGTATTACCATTTTTACTCTATTGATGAAGACACTGAGACTCAGAAAAGTAGTTTGCGCAAGGCCATAGCACTAATAAATGATGGAGCCAAGACCAGAATCATGGCATCTGGCTTCAAGTCCTAGACTTTCTCTAGTATTTCACAATGGCCTCCCAACTCCTTAGCAGATCCTGAATAGCACTCTAGCCCTTGCCCATGTCCTGCCATGTGATAGTGTTCCTATGTACCACACATTCTTCCAACCACGGTATAAGCTCAATGAGATTAGGCAGCAACTCGGAGGTGCTTCTTTGGATTGTTCCAGCATCAAGCCCAAGATCGAACAAGAAGGAGGTCTTCAAAAATATATGAGATACTTGTTGATGGCCCATAGAATTGTAAACTATAAGAACCCACTAGAATATAACACTCTGAACGAGCCAGCTACCAGGGACAAGTGAGGACAATGCAGATAGGCTGGGCAGAGAAGGCTCCCTCTCTGAATGAGAGGTCTCACCTCTCCTCCTGCTGTTAGCTGTCTGTCTGAACCCGATTTGATGATCCAGACTTCTCGGTAGGGGAGCAGTGAACAATAAATAGCAGCCACGAGTTGGCAGCCTCCCAAAATTCCAGCATGGAGACCTACGGCTGACCCCCCCAGACAGAGAATAAGTGGGAAAAGAGAATCTCAGGATTGTCAGGACCATGTCTGGCACATCTTAAACACCCAGTAAACATTTGTGATTCAGTGAATGGGGAGCAAGAGCAAAAGGCTAATGGGGATAAGGAGAACTATACTAGATAAAAATCAGTTGCATGGGAAATCTCTGAGGTCTTTCTGTCTACATAAGGAGTGTCTGGGGGTGGGGGTGGGGTGCCTTTGGACATAGGCCAAAGTGTTTGGGCTTGCTTATCTGGTATTATTTCCCACTACATTCTCATCTTGACCATTCTCTGAAAACACCTCATCCTATCTTATTCTGGATGTATTGCCCTACCTCCAAAGGGAACTGAATCTATCATTCTTGACTTGAAGAGACTATATGGATAACTGTAGTTTTTCAGAAAAGCATATTTCTTTATTGTCTGAATAAAAAGATGTGTGAAATGTTAGATATAGTTTACATCCAATGCTTATAGTCTGGCTTCTTTATAGTATAGAAGTATCATCTCTGGCAGCATTTTTGTAGATACAGCTAATAAGCTTTTCCTTCTAGAAAACCCTCCGTAACAGTAGGTCATCCTCCTGGCCAGCATAATATGTGTTGTTTGCTAATGATCGCCAAAGATTTTTCTTTTATCATTCACCTCCATGAACAAAAAGTTTCAGTATTCACCCAGAATGTATGCTTTTTCGTTTAAATTATATCTGTGTATTCCAGTCCCAGTGTATTATATGCATAAAATAAAAACACTTCTGCAACACAGGCAATAAAGAATTAAGAGAGAAAATACTTTCTTCCTGCACCCCAAAGGGTCAAATGACTTCCTGGGATGCCTGCAACCCACTTTGGAGGCCACTTGCTTACACAAATGGTCCCCAATGCGCCCAAAATAAATATAATCAAAGAAGCTCTCTTGTTTTCTTGGGTAGCTCCTGTTTTCCAAATCATTGCCCAAACATCCCACTCTGAGATGTTCCATTCCATCTTGTAAGGGTTAAAAAAAATAACAACATGCCACACTTCATATCAGTCAAAGCTTTTTTGCCACAGAAGCAGTTTTGAGGGAGAAATTGTCATCCAGCCCCACAGTTATGCAAATGTGATAGTTATTTTTGACACTGGTAAATAATAGTTCTGTATGCAGAGACACTGTTTTCTTACCTTATCATGCAAGGTCTCAAGTCATAATTTAGATGTTCGTAAGTGATTAGCATTTTGGGGCGATGGCAAGTAATTTGTGCAGTGTTTCCCATCTATCTTCTACCTCGAAAAGGTGATTAGCACTTGGGGGCGGGGGGGGGGGCATGTCTAACAAATTGCTTCTCTGATCAAGGCAAATCAAGCTCTCTGATGGGATGATTGGCTGACATATGTATACAAGCCATACCCTGGGCTATCCCATGTTCGCATTAGAATCAACAAAGGCCGCCTTTATCAGAAATTTATCCGATTTCTCTTGAGATGGTGTGAAGATTACTACCCCTCAAAATAGAATTACTACAAATTATTTGAAGCAGAACAAAAATAGAATGAAAAATATACATGTGACATTGGTAATACAACAAGCATAGTACTGTTATAAAAATCTTCAGAAGACTGCAAGACAGCATTTCCAGCCCACTCTAAAAATAGCTAATTGAGAAAGATTTCTTTATGCTAATGCTCTTAATTGCCTGGGCAGCTTTCTAGAGAAGTCAGTTAGTGGCTACTACTTTGAGAGTCTTAATAGCCCAAACCAGGAGCCCAGTTAAATAATGTCACAGCGGGAACCCTGGTGGCTTCCTGCAAGGCTGTACTAGAAGTCTTTCTGGCTAATTAGTGAATCGCAGCCATCATGCAAATGAGCACGTCCTGATTGGCAACAGCTTATATCTTTCTCCACCACCCATGCAAATGAGGCCAACAGAACAGTTGTTTGTAGTCCAACGCAGAATAAGAGAAGGATAAAATTTTAGAGCAGTCTCCTTCAGAGATCACATGGTCGAACTTCCCGACGTATTAGATAAGGAAACCGAGACTTCAGAGATTAGGATCCTTGCCTAGAGTTCCTTACTTAGCTAGTGATAAAGCCAAACTTAATTCCAGGCTTTTTTTTTAATTTCCAGTAGACTCTTTTTCCCTCCTCCTTTAATTTTTATTTCATCTTGTAAACTTTGAGATTTGCACACAGAAACCCATGAGATTCTATTATAAGGATAGAGAGACTAAGGTTGATGTGTGTAATGAAGTGACACCAGGTCAAGGTTTGAGGGAACCCAGGGACCCCTGTACTCACTGCCCATCATGTGAATCTTAAGCCTTCTCCCACAGGAACACTCCTGTGTCTTTAACCCCATGGAAAAGGACATGAACGTGACTTTCAAGAGCCCTTGAAACACCTTCCCCACGTAACTTAAATTTGGGATCCCCAAGGATTTTGGATCCCCCAAAATCCCCAAGGTTTTTCTCTTTTTCCCCTAAAGGCCTGAGCTGAGGCCAATGGCTTCAGTCATAGCAAATTTGTGCGTTGAAGTCTCTGAGCTTCTGAATTGTTGGAGCTGTCCTTTCCTTCCCTTTGTTTTCCTTTCCTTTCCTTTTTTTTCCCCCCTTTTTCCAATTCCTTTGTAATCATCTCAAAGCCAAGTGCTCATTTCCACCAGAACTTTAAACATTGTGCCTTTATGTAGCACAGCTTTTAATTTTCCTCCCTAACAGAAGTGATTGTTTATGTTGTAAATGCCACATTAGTCTCCATGAACTGGAGATAGAATTGATTTTCATTTCAGAGATTTCACAGCTTGCCCCAGAACTTTATGCTTGATTGCCAATGCTCAGAAATGCATGGGCTTCTGAGAGGTTCAGAAATGATGTGTGTAACACGGCATATAAAAATGTGAGAATTGGAGCTGCGTTCTTTGGGAGACAGCCCCCCTGTGCCTGCGTAGCGGCGTCTGGCCAGACGCTCAAAGTAACCAATGCCTCGAGTACAGGTGACACCTTCAAGAAGCAGACTTCCAGTCCCAAGTCAGCTCATCCGCGGTACCACCAACTTTCCCCGCCAGAAGGCTCTGGAACATGTACTCTTTGATCCCTTCTCTCAGCGAGTGTTTCCTGAGCACCTGCCCAGAACTGCTTAGGCATCGTAGGAGTAAATGGAGGGGTGGCACACACCTTGAGAAGCTTAGGGTCTAGCTGGGGAGAGAACACACAGGATGCCACCCGCGAATTTGGCAGGCACATGTGGATTCCAAAGTGAATTCCGAGTATACGCTGCTCAAAGCAACAGGAAAGCTACACGCACACATCGGGGATGGAGATGGAACGGAAGGCAGATGTCACACTGACCCGAAGAAAAGGTTTTATTTTTGTTTTGTCTCCCCTGCCACCTACAGAGCCGCAGCCCCCTCCTCCTTGGGAACACTGTTGCATAGAACTGCCGAAGCCAAGATGACAGATGGTTCCACTCTCTTCCAGGGATGTGAGATAATGCCAGTGGCATCCCACGGGCCTGCACCCATGATGCATCTGTCCTGGTCTTGGCCAGCTGTTGACCTGATCATCCGCAGGACACCCCCCTCCCTCCCGGGGGCTCTTCATCCTTTCCTAGGAAGCCCCTTTCCTCCTCACCAACTCCTCCCAAACTGGGGTTTTTAGAACTTGGTGGACCTTTAATACAAACGAGTTAAGACATCCACTATCGTTCCAGTGACCATTTACTGCATTTGACAGACCATTTCAAAGGGTGCACATTTAATTATGGGGTGGGCAGAGTAGCATCTCAGCAGCGCGTAATTCACGTGGCAGGGCTGGGGGTGGCGTAGGCTGCTGGAAAACATCAAGAGGATCTTATTTTGAATGATTACCATCATTGTTATTGTGAACATTTCTACTTAATTATGTCTAGCTCCATCGAGCTATAAATATGTATATATTAATGTTAACAATATGAGCTTTATTGGCGAAAGACATAATCGGTGATTAAAACAGAAATCTCCTGATATGTCTAAAACTGCTACCCTAAATTAATGATAGGGTATAAAAGAGCTCCAATTCCATTGCTACTCAATTAACGAATATATATATATATATATATATGTATCAAGATAACGGACGTGATTTAATATTCCTCGGTGAGCCTCCCAGATTGGATGGCTGGGTCACTAAGGCTGGTGGGTAGCTCTCTCGCACTCTCCCTGTCTGTCCATCTGTCTGTTTGTCTGTCTCTCTGCAAGTGGCAGATGGCAAGCACACATGGAGGGTAGGAGTGAAGGGAGTGGGAAAAAGTGCAGATAAGTGGCATGGAGAAGAGTTCCTTCAAGCTGTCAGGGAGAGACTTTTGAACCGGGAGAGCTGGGATGAGGGGCTGCCAGGGAGAAACTCTGGAGCCCTGGGATGGGATGGGGTTGTGAGCTGGAGGCAGGGCAGGGGGGAGGTGGGCTCAGTATGCAGACTTTTTTGATGCAGGCCATTTCGTTCTCCTTTTCTGTTTTTTGTCTTGTTTGGGTCTCTCTCTCTCTCTCTCCTTTTTTTAAACTTTCTGGCATGTTTCGCTTTTAAAGAGAGCTGGGATAGGAGGTGGCTTTATCAAGCCGAGTTCTCATTTTGCATCAGAGAGCAGTATTGATTTTTCCACCCATGACTGCTGAAAATTAGAATTTCTTCATGAAGCTGGGTTCTTTTCTTGTCGTGTTCCTTATCTTTTAAAAAATGATTACCTGCACTTTAGGGCTTCATGGCTAAAATCATAATGAATATGCCCACCCACCACAGCGGCAGGGACCCAAAGGGAACTGCCTGCAGGCCCCTGGTTGTGGCTATAGGAGGCCTGTGCTGCCAGAAAATTTTTTCCCTGCTGGTTACTTAAGGCCGTATCTTTGGGCCACAGGCTTATTGACTTACTACTAATTTTCTTGTCAGGATAATTCTTCCAATCAAGATTTAAAACAAACTAGGAGGGTACCAAAGTGCTGGAGATTAAAGCCTAATGCTTTTTTTTTTTTTTAAATTTTATTTGATTAAGATACTCTTATCTGGGTTCTTTGGGCCCAATTTAAACTTGGCACAAACCTTCCTTAAAGGGCCAGGCTTGTTTGTTTCAAGCAAACACGTTTCCTTCACATCTGCCTCTCCTGCTGTGTATTTGCTCGCTAGGAAGAAGATATAGATTATTCCCACTGCATCAACTTTTAGGCAGCTGCTCAGTGCAATTTTCTTCAATGTCTTGCCATGGAAAAAGAGACCAGTCATTTCCTAAGTGGTGATTTGAGGTGACCTATATTTTAGGAAACTGTTGGATTCACACCATCAGCTCTACTCCTGCCAACCTGTAGGCCCAACGCCTTGCATAGAGAACCACGATGAGGGGAGAAATTATTGAAAAGGGGGCAAGAATTCAGGAAGAACACAGCAGAGTCACCCGACACCACTAGATGCCCGGACTCACTTTTAAGGTGATCATTTCATTTATTTCTGATTCCCATGCTCTGCTTCTTAAGGGATCTTGATCCCCTACATCGGGATCCGGTGAAGACGTTCCCTACCTGATATAGCCCGTAAACCGAGTAGACTTCCCCCTTCCCCTTCTGACATATTCCATGCATGTGAATCAGAAAGAAAGCTCTCCAAGTAAACATCCAACCCGACTGACTGCGTGGTCTGAGTTGAAGACCAGAGACAGACGGTTCGGAGAGCGTAAAGCTGTAGAGGTAGGTCTCGGGGATGTTGTTTTCAGCACTGAACATCTTTATTTCCCATCAAGTTTTCTTTTAATCTTGCTTTCTATTAAAAGTCTTCTCAAAGCTAATGCAATAAATTTAGATCTGTAGCCAGATGCAAAGCAAAACTTTTGGCAGGGAATACTCTATCAAAAGACATTGCAAATGAAATATGCTCTCCCTTGGGGATTATTCTACAGTTTAATTTAATTTGATATTTCAAATTAAATTAATTCAAATGGTTATGCAGTTTCCAGGGAAAACAGACTTCATTTATGATGCTCTGCCACCAAATTGTTTAGCAGCCATCATATATCTTACATTGTTAACTAAGAAAGATAAATAGTGACAAGGTAGGCTCTTACCCTCATTTCTCAGTCCCGGCCTTAAATAGCACACAAGCAAATCCTCCGTCACCATGTACTCCCTTACTGGGTAGCATACATATTTATTAAGATCATTATAGTTAAGACTAATACTATCTGTGGACTCTGCTATCTAATCATTTCCGTGCACGTAATGAAAATACAGGGAGCCTCCTGAGAGGAACAGATGTGATGATTCCCATTTTATAGACCAGGAGACAGGTGGTGGGGGGATTGGCCCAGCCTCATACGGGGAACCGGGATGAGAGGCAGGAGCTCAGATCCAGTGCCCAGGTTCTCAGCCTGCTCCTTTATCAGGCTTTGCTCTCAGTCTGTATCTCCGGAGTAGGTCTTCATATAATCTGAACTAGGTATGTGCCGTCCAAGAAATCAGAAGATCGGAATCATTCCTGAGTAAATGAATCAATACAGACATTCCATTTGGGCTGCTGGAGAGAAGACTCATGTCCCACAGCTGCCTTTTATCTACTTTTATCTTTAAAATGACCATACAGTAGAATTGCCTTTTTTTTTTTTCAGTTACCTTTCTCCCCACCCCACTCCCCCATAATCTAGGCTAGCAGCATTCTTTTGTAAGTGTGTGTACCCGGGAAGGAAGCCCTGTGTCCCCATGGTACAGGATGGAGGTTTTCACCCCCTGGGATAACTAGAGGGCCTTCCTGTCTGGTTCTGGAAAGTCTAGTTTGCTGAGAGCGGGAGAAGGCACAAACCCTCTGAAGCAGCAAGTGATGCTTTGGTCTCTGATGCTAGGTCACTTTAATTTGAGAGGCCTCCTCTGGTGTAGACAGTAGGCAAGTAAACATCTACCAACATGTGATGCCTTGGGGAACTGTTTTGCCTGTTTTCTTCTCTGTTTGTTGGATGTAAACTGTCCCTTGGTTCCACTGTCTTGTCCCTAAACCCTCATATCCATATTGACATGAAGGAAGAACCTTTGGTGGAGGACTTATCTCTGCCACAGCCTGCCATCCCCATTGGCCACATGGAAACGTCAAGGCTTTTCTGCTAACATAGAATTTAATATTCTCACAAGAGACTCTGGGAGAGAACAGAGAGCTAGATTTACTGCAGTCCATTGCTACTTTCTTCAACAAAATGTTCACATTTTAGAGAAAGAAGGTTTATCTCTACTGATATCTCCTCACCACCTCCAACACCACACATTCCAGCTCCATTTCCTAAGACCCACAAGGCAACATGTAGAACCAATTATTCTCTTTCATACTCTCCCCTTTGAAAGAGTTCTCCTTCAGGGGTAGAGTTAGGAGAATCCATTGCTTTAGATTTCTTTGTCAGAAGAAATGGAATTTGCATTCCTTTGACATGTGAACCTTTTTCGGGGGGGGGGCAGGGGGGTATATTAATCATTAGAACAATGATGATACTTTACACAATAGATGCTTATAATTTGTACCTAAACTTGAAAGGGTTCAGGATTCTATAGTTCTGTGTCCGTTTTCAGGTACAACACCCAGTGGGCTTATTCTTCTGTAAGGATAATGCTATTATGCTATCATTATTATTAGCACAGTAATGATCATGTTAATTCTACAGCTACATAATTAACTCACCAACCAGTTAGCACTTAGGATCTCTTGAACTCATAAATGCCTAACTAATCCTCACAGTTTTTAATCGTTTCAGTTCTTAGGAGAGGAATCTACAGAAACCCAAAGTGAGGAGGCTCTTAAAGACCTCCTATCTAACCAGTTACCCGGCTATGTCCCTAGTCAGCTACAAGGTCTGGAACCCCTACCATGAGCCTGGAGAATGTTTAAATACAATATCCATGCTCTTCTTCACAACCCAGTGATAGAGTTTGGTTTTCTTGATAGAGTTTGGTTTTCTTCTTTTTGTTTTTCTTTTTTCTTTTTCTTTTCTTTTGCAAAAGAAGAAACAGAACCAGAAGGAGATGCAAGTAACATGATCAAGGTCACATCACAGTCTAGGCAGAGCTGGGATCTAAAACTAATTCTTTCTTGCTCTCAGGCTCCCATTCTTACTGACCGTAGCACTCACCCACACTGCCTTACAGAGAAATGCTAATTGACAAGGGTCGCCTTTTGTCTCTCTTTCACTATTCATCCTTTTTCGCTTTACTGTTTCAAGTTATTTCCTCTCTGGCTTTCTTCTTATTATATTCAGACAAACACTGGGATTTAGCACTAAGTTCATGCTCTTTCTTTTCCCTTTTGCGCTCAATGGAAATGTTTCGTGAGAATCCACTTGCAGTGGGTATTGTAATAATTACTGTGCACAGCTTTTAACCAATGGTCACTCTTGCACCCTAAGATCTCACATTCCAAAATTATTGTAACTCTCTTATCAAAGGCCTGGTTGCATAGAAAATGGTCTCTCTCTGTGACAAATACTAAACGAATCAAGTTTATTTAGCCAGCGGAATAGAGACTCGAGGACTGTTTTTAAAACAGCTTTCAAGTTCATAACAGAGATATTGAAAACTTCCCAGCTGTTCTCCATTGCAAGCAAGAATAGAACAGAAGGAAAAGTGGTTCGCTCAGAGCAATAGACATTCCGATTATGTATAAGAACTTTCTGGCTGTGAAGAATTGTTAGACAAGGAGGTGGTTTACTGAGGAAGATTGTCCTTGAAGACCTTTAAGAATAAGATGGTTTGCTTCCTGGAGCATTCAGTTCTAGGGAGTGGGCTGAATGAGCGGAGTAGAAGGGTCATCCACTCTGAGTCCCGTGGTTCTACAGAATGCTTTCAGGCAGCTTGTCTACACTGTCAGCATGAAGTGGGAGTTCATCAATATTTTGGTAAGTCTCCAGCACCGACGTAAGATAAAATACACTTAGTCTAAATGATCCAGATTGATTTCCCTGTCCATATCACATGTATACACCTCCATGTGGAGAAACTAGACAAGATCATATTAAGATAACAAACTTAATTGGATTTATAAAAATCTTTAAATGTTTTTAGCTCCTTAGAGATAGGCACCATGTAAATGAAAGCCGTCTCTAGAGTGATAGCCACTGAGTATTTTATTAGCACACTCAGGAAAATGGAAAGAGATAAGCTTCATTCACTAAGGACCTGGGTTCTAATTCTTTTTTTGGGGGGGGGGGGGGTTCTAATTCTTATACTGCCATTTGCTTGTGTATACATTTCATATGATGTATCTGAGCCTCCTCTTCCTTATCTACAAGATGAAAAACATTACACCTACTTCCTGGTATGGGGAGAGGGAGGTTAAATTAAACAGTGTTTGTAAATCACCCCGAAGAGGGGCTCCTGGGGGGCTCAGTTGGTTAAGCGTTCAATTCTTGGTCCCAGGTCTCATGGATCGTGAGATCGAGCTCACATCATGCTCCGAGCTCAGGTGGCAGTCCACGTGGGATTCTTTCCCTCTGTCCCTCCCCTGACTCGTGCATGCTCATGCTCTCTTTCTCTGTCTCTCTAAAAATAAACAAACAAGTCATCAATCAATCACCCAGCAGAATGTTTGGCACTACAGGTGGTTCCTTCTCAACAAAATGTTCCATGGAACTTCTTCTATTCTGGTGACCCTGGTCCAGCCCAGTAGCCCTCTCAAAGGCCTAGCTGCTACAGTCACTGGCAAGTTCATACCACATTCCTAAAGCTCTTTCAGCCAAACCTCTCTAGTCTAAGCCCTTGTTTCCAAAGAGGCTGGGATAGGAGGACATCCCTCTAGCTAATCTCACTTGTAGCTCCAGGGTGGACTTGGAGCCCCTCTGCATTTGAGCATTAAGCACTTATACAGCCAGTGTGTCCTAATAGAGAACATTCTCATGGCACCTTCAAGGAGTAGATGTGTGTTCAGTGGGGCAGATATTGAGGAGATAGCGCCAAAGTAGAAGTGCTGAGCCAGATAATAAAACACCCCAGTTCCGGCCCCAGGGTGACCAAGGTGACTTTGAGCAGATCATTCCCCTGCTCTGTGCCTTAGTACCAATTAGCATGTATTCCATGCCTATGGTGTGCCAAGGACCGATTGATTACATTCATTATTTTCAATATCCACAGTAAGCCCCAAGATGGAGAGTTCGACCTTCATTTTACAAAAAAGAAACTGAGCAAAGTTGGGGAGTTTAATGAAGGACCTCTGAGAGCTCATCCATAGATGAGTAGACACTAGCACGCAAGACACATGACATCAAAATACACTCATACTCGGCTAAGCAGCCCTGACTCAGTTTCCTCATGTAGGAAATGAGGGTGGACTGAGATCTCTGAAGTCTCATATAGCCCAGATAGTTGATAAATATCGTTCTGGACTTCTTCCCGGCTTTGGCAGCCAGCCCAAGCACATTAAGGGTAGAGTTAGGGAAACGATCACAACAATTTCCATCTCTCACTCCTACCTTGTGATTTTCTCCTTTCCCCTCTAAAGACTATTTGAGAGTTCTCCTTTATTTCCTTCTTGGGGAAATAATTTGTTGACTTTTCTTTTTCTTTTCTTTTCTTTTTTTGACTTTTCTTTAAAAAAAAAAAAAGACTGTTCAGTAGAGAGGGGGCAAGAAGAATTGAAACAGTACATTGGTGAAGAAGTCACTTGAAAAATGATCCTATTGCCTTTGGAAATGCTCTTGTAATATAATTATGAGCCATCTGCTCATCTCTTCTCCCCTTGTACCATCATCCTGGTTTTCAGCCCCTGGTGTCCCTCAGAGAAAACGGGCAGGGCTGGGGGGCCTGGGGGTGCTGAGCCCTTCCTGTGACGCGTCGAAGAATCGGCTACTTGAGCAAGACTGCTCGGTGCCGTTTAGCAAAGGTGTAGAAAAATCTCAGCCAAGCATAAATACCAACAAATGTTCTAGGGATTAGCAGATAAGTCGTATCAGGAGAGAGCAAGAGAGCCAAATTTATATAGTTGAGAAAGGATCTGGCTCCGAGGGAACACAATCATGGTCTATAAATACCTCCATGAAAACAGTATAAATGAAGTAAGGGAATTAATCACCGTCTCCAAAGCCGGGAGGACGAGGTGCAATGGCCCTCAGCATGGCACGGGAGATGGAAAGCACAATCGTAGAAAGTTCAGAGCTTAGAGAAGCAATTGGGCACAGGCCCCGGGCTCTCCAGGGGAGGTGGCCGCGCTCCAAGAGGCCTGGGGACTAGAGGCAGAGGAGATTAAATGCTAATCGGAACGCAAGTCCAAGGAGGCCCAGGGAGGCTAGATGGAGGTCAAATAAGATGACCTAAGTGGCTCTCCCACCTATGATTCAATGAACGGAGGAGTAATTACTTGCTCTTGCAAATTGCTTGGTAAATACGCTGAGTAAATCAAAGCAGCCCGTCTCAACAGCAGCGTCGCGGGGACTGAGCGGCGACTCTGCAGAGATCCCACGGAGAGCTGGGTCCGTCCCTGGGCCTTCTGAGCCTAACGGTGGATGGCACACCTGCCCCGGCTTAATCCAGGTTTATTAACCTGAGAAGTAGCTTCCCTTGTCAGATGGCAGGTGCCCCGCCAAGGGCCACACCGCCGCGGCCTGCCCACCCCGACCCCCTTCTGGAAGAATCTTCTCCTTCCCTCCCGCCCTTCCTGCCCAGCCCTGTCCCTTCAGCAATATTAATGGCTCCTGCCTAAGTCCTGGGGGCCTCTCCCCCCACCAAGCCTGGTTAGAGGAGGCCTGAAATGCCTGCTGGGAATAGTTCTGCCTGGAGGTGAGCTCAAGAATTATTGATGAAATAACCTTTTGGGGCGTGAGTCCGGGGTTTTGCAGATGCAATGGCAAGATTATTGTTTAAGTGGGGACTTGATCAGGCGGTGACCTAGAAAACATTTAGTTCTTTTATTGCTTCCATAGCTTCCCGGGCTAACGCTGCCTCTGCCTGGGACGCAGGGCAGCTTAGTGGAAGAGGAAGTGACGGGGGCAGGCGGTGAGACCCGGAGCTTGTGTGCAGGCCCAGAAGGACAGAAAGTACCGGGGCAGCACTTCGCCCTCGGAGGAGAGGGCTCTGGGATCCCCTGGAGTCACCAGACCTGGATTGGCAGAAAACGGTTCAGTGTTGCTGTTTTTGTCTTGAAAGCTCCACTTCACCAGATTCCAGGAATGGATTGATTGATTGATTGATTGATTGGGAGGCAATTATTAACAGAGCAGCCCCTCACAGGGGCCACGGTGCTAGGCATGGTTTGGTTGGAGACTAAGACATAGGAGAGAAGAAAGTGATCTGGGCAGGCCGCAACCACGGCCAGAGGGACAGGACAAGAGGACAGTGTCTTCTCTAGCATAGGCTTCGGGCTGACCACTGGCCACTCAGGGAACCTTCTGCAAAGAACAGCTCCGTAGCACGTGGAACAGGGTGCAAGGGTCCTTTCTCTACTCTCTGCACATAGCTGTTCCCTCTCCCCACTCATTCATTCCATGCATTTTTAATGGGTGCCTCTCCCGTGCCAGATACTTCACCAGGTAGAGAGATTCCAGAATAAATAACACAGCCTCTAGTTTCAAGGAGCTTGAGGGAGATGCACTCTCAGTCTTACCTGGTACTGATATCACAATAGAGGATATCCGAAGCCTTCTTGGTGAAGACAGTGGCAACTGCAGAAAGCACTGCTTTTCAGAGAGGTAACATGTGAACGGGCCTTTGAAGTCTGAAGAGGAGTTTTCCTGTTAGAGAAGGGCAATCCACATTGTGGCGCTGAGGTTGCATGACTTAATCCAGGAAGAGTAAATGGGATTTACCGGGATGTAGAATGCCTAACGGAGAAAGGGTGTGAGATCACGAAGCTTTCAGGATCGAGGTCTTACTGCATGCTGGATACTGAGCCAAGAGCTCTGCTGCCATTATTCTAGTTAATCCTTGCAACACTCAAAAGTGGAGAATGATCGTATGACTTATTGAGAGTCACTGCTTGTCAGGATGGAGCAGGGAGGTGAGGTCCGCTGGCCCGGGATGAAGTCACACACCAAGCTGTACACTAGAAGTCTGGCAGGAGGGCTAGGAGGCCTGAGGTTTTAGAATCTGGTGCACGGAGCTGCAAAGCACTTGGAGGCCACCGAAGCTGAACCATTCATTGGGAGGGAAGGAAAGCTAGTTTCACTTCTGAAAGGATTCTGGTCATGTTATAAAAGGCAGTTAGTGCCACGGTAAGTAGTTCAGAATCACTGGAGGTTTTTAAATCGACACAGGACATGAGCGACACTGGGTTTCAGAATACACCCTGGCGGCAGTGTGGACTCATGAAAGCAGAACGGGGCTGAAGGCAGAGAGACACCACCACTCCAGGGTGTGGTGCAAACCACCCATCTAAGGCCCTTTCCCAGACCCAGCAATCCAGCCTCGCAGGTGAGGGGCTGGAGAATATGCTTGCAATGAGTTCCCCAGGTGGTTCATAAGCACAGAGGGGATTGAGGCCAATGCACTAGGAAGCAGTCAGGACACTCAAAATACTCCAGGTGAGAAATAGCAAGGGCCCGATCATGGCACTGTAGGAAGGAGGCAGATCAGAACTTACACAGAGATACAGTCATCAGGACGTGGTTGGGTGAGGGAGAAAGAGAGAGGTCCAAGATCACTCAGAGGCTCCCCCTTGGGTGGTTAGGTGGCCGGTAGAGGTGATGCTCGGAAGATGGAGTTCAGTTTTTAAAAAGTCAAGTCTGATGTAGCGGCCGGATACACCAGTGGAGAGATCTATTAGGTCGTTTGAAATTCAAGTGTGGAGCTCACCGACAGGAAGTAGGTCATGGCTGGAGAGCTGACTTTGAGAGTCTTGACATCTCACCACCTGCTGCGTAAAGTCGGTCCTGATGCACCAGGCAAATCACTTACTCCTCTTCCATAATGCCTCGAACAGCACGTATCACACCACGTTGTCTGTGTTTTATGAATCTGCTCCTCCAATAACCACAGGCTGATTAAGGGCAAGGACCCATCATTCGTTTTCATATCCCCAAATACACGGCACCGCGCCTGGCACATATAAGGCCCTGTGAAAATATTGCCGAGATCAGAGAATGTAGGCAAACTTGAGAACCGTTCTGAGGACCTAATCTCAGGGACCAGCAACGTTTCCAGGGTGGGAGAAGAAAATAAGACTGCAAAGAAGCCTGACAAAGAGTGGCTGGAGTGGGATGAGGAAAAGCAAAGGAGAATTAGGACAGGCCGCAAAGGAGTAAGGCTGGGGCTGGTACCAAGATAAACACCCAACTCCAGGCCTGGCCTCCAGAACTTCTGGATGGTTCTTTGCTTGCACACATCATGAGGGTGAGTGGTGAAGCCAGGAAAACTGCTTGGCATTTTTGACATTGCCCCTTGACATTGTGTCAAGCAATTAGGGGCCAGAAGAATCCAGAGGCCCACCACGGGCTCAGCTTTCACTCCAGCCTCCAATGGCAGCGAAGTCCAGTGCTTAGACCACCTGAGACTATCTGGATACTTTTCTCTGATCTGCTTATCTGCTTTTCTTTTCTTATCCAGTTTTGGCCTTGTAAGCTTGTTTTCATACAGGTCTTGGGGATTTGAGGGAAGAAACAAAGAACCACCAGGAATGGCCATAGCAACTATACCAAGTATTTACTGTAATACAACCAGTTCTCTGGGTGTTCTATTTTGTCTTGTTTTGTTTATTTTTCTTTTCTCTTTTCTCACGTTGGTCATGTTTCACTGGTCTCAGCTCATGTGACCACACTGTAAAATTCCACTCTGTCTTTTTTTTCAGATGTTGAAAAGTGAACCAAATGCTGTTTTTAATGAGCTAGGAAATTGTTCAGGCTTCTCTCTCTCTCTCTTTCTTTTCTTTTTTTCTTTTTTTTCTTTTGAATTGCTATAGGGTGTACCTCAAAGCTTCAGTTGGAAGCCTGCAATTTCAGAGTGCTTTTCTTTAGGCAAAAGAGGCCATCGTGTATCACAGAGATATCACCACAGCTCAAATTCAAAGAGTCTCTAGTGGATGAAGTAGGATACGGGGCTTGGAAAGTGGGAGGATGATGTTGGGGGAGGCTCCATGAGAGCCTCTCAGGGGGATGGCCAGCGGCAGGGTGAGTGGCCAGGGATGGCAGAGGTGCCCACTAGTTCCCAGGGGTTTCCCTCTAGTCCAAATATCCAACTGCCCAATGGACATTGCCACCAGGATGAATTCCATCACCTCGACCTAGTATGTCTCGAACAGACTCAATTACTTCCCTCAGGAAACCAGTTCACAGTTATTTTTTCAACCTTTTGTTTCATGTCCACTATGTAGCGGACATGATTTTAAGTGTTGGGGTCACAGTGGGCAACAGACGGACCTGGTACCTGCCTCCTGAAGCCTACACTCCGGCAGAAAAAGCAGATTTGAAATGTTGACATGGTCATCAGTGTCATAGATAATAGTAGTAAGAGGAAGGTTTATGGAGTCCTTACCGTCTACCAAACACAGTGGCCAGTACCGTGGGACATAGGTCAAGGAGCCCTGGCATTGTCTGGAAGGTCAAGAAAGGCTCTGAGTCCATTTCTTCAGCTCTGTTTAGTGACCCCACTGGCCCAGATATTCTTCTAGATGCACACACTGGACACTGAGGTTTCTGCTTCTTCTCACACCCTCCCCTCTAATGCATCACCAAGGCTGCTTCTGTCACCTTCCCCCCCACCCTAGTCCAGTAGCCTGTCACCCATCCCTGGAATATTACAACAGCCCTGGCCTCCCTGCCTCCAGCCTCCTTTCTATCCTCTCTGGTCTGCCTGTCTCCAGATGCACTTTCCAGAAAGGCTGCTCCCTGCTCAACATCTCCATCACTTACTCAACAAATATTTGTCAAAAGGGTTACCTCCACCCCCCCAAAAAAAATCAGATTATGTGTTTCAAAAGAGAAATGGATGCCAGGTATGTCCCTTAACTAAAGATAAGCCAGCCTCCTTAGCCTGGCACCCAAAGCCATCCCCGCCAGGCCAGCTTCCAGGTGTGTCTTCACAAGGGGCCTGTTTGCCATTCCCCCCAGCACAACCTCTGCCTTCCTTGGCCCTCTGCCCCACTCCATGTCAAAATTCTACCTGTCATGAAGATCCCAATCAAATGCCACCTCCCCCACAGGGCCTGCATATGCATGCCTGTGTGTGTCGCACGCTCTCATGTATGTGCCGCACACGCTCCTGAGAGCTTGCAAATCCGTGTGTGTACCTGCCATTGGTGAGCCTTGGCGTTAAGCAACTCAGCCAGATTATCTCATTATATTATCTCATTAATCATTACAACCCTCTTATGCAGAGGGCCCCATAATAACACCCCCACATTATAGATGCGATCAGAGGTTCGAGGAATCACATAAATAAGGTCACACAACTTGGAAGTGGCAAAGCAAAGGTTCAAACCCGATTTTGACTAAATCCCAGGCATGTGATACCACACTGCCATTCACCAGGAGAGAATTCTTCTTTAAAGGATTATGGACCCCGGTTGCCTTGTGTAGTGCTTTGCATGTAGTGTGCACTGACGATCCTGTCCCCGGGACCTGACGCGAGGTCCAGAGCATCTCCTGCATGTGCAGCACACCTGTGAGTGAGTGAACGGAACAGTTGCTGGGCGCCTCCACAAACCTACTGAATCAGAATGGCTGAAGTTGGGACCTGAGAGGCCCTAGAGTACCAAACAATCCGGGTGGTTCTTATGCAGCTGGCCAGTGCCTGTCTACAGAATGATATTCTAAAAATGAATCCAGCCATCCTGTTTCATGAAAAGGGAAACTGAGGCCCACAGTACTTAACTAACTTGTCCAAGATTAGCAGCCTGCCTCCCATCCCCAAGCCATCTCTCTGGCTGGACCTTTTATAGCCAGCTCCTCTCATTGTCATCTTAGCCCTAAGATAAGATACTAACATAGGGCAGAAAACAAGTGCATATCTCCATCTGCTCTGTCTGGTAAAGGGGACCTTAAATTGGTTTTCCTGCCTCTTCCCTCCGAGGAGGTCCATAGTGAGGACCTCATCTTCGATAAGCTGAGCAGGGGGACAGCCTCTGAGCAGCTGACCTAGAAACTCCAAACCACAGTAAATCAAATCTTTGACCTGAAAGTGCTTTGCTTTTGGGTTTTGCTTCATGCAGATCCATCATCGTCGGGATCCCCTTCTTGCCTCTTTGGAGAGGAGCCATGTTGCTCAGCAACCAGTGTGGCAGTGATGTGGCCAAGCTATTGATCGATAAACTTCTGGCCGTGTCACCTCTCTCTAAGCTGCATTTGGCCTAGCAGGTTCTAAAAACCGCTGTGTGATCATTTTGGAGCAGCTGAGTGTTGTTTCTGAAAGAAAGTTTGAAATTAGGCATACCTGGTGTTGATGTCCCAAATCAACCACACACTGGCTGTATGACCTTTTAAAAAAAAAAAAAAGATTTATTTATTTATTCATGAGAGACACACACACAGAGAGAGAGAGAGAGAGAGAGAGGCAGAGACATAGGCAGAGGGAGAAGCAGGCTCTCTGCAGGGAGCCCGATGTGGGACTCGATCCTGGATCCTGGGATCACTACCTGAGCTGAAGACAGGTGCCCAACTGCTGAGCCACCCAGGGGTCCCTGGCTGTGTGATCTTGACAAATCACTTGCCCTCTCTGATCCTTGGCTTCGTTATCTCCGTTGTGAAGGGGAGTAATTGTGGAAAATCTCTGGCTCCTTCCAGTTCTGACATCTGTGTTCTGTGTTCCATCACCTGGGGTATGAGCTGCTCCCATGATCCAAGTTTAGCCTGATGAAGACATTCAGTTCTGTTTCATGTTGGCCATTCCGTGTTAACAGTCCAGCCCACTGAGGCATGAAAATAAATCAGAACTATCGAGAGGCTCGGATTTATTATCCTTCTGTGAATACCACCCTCCTCCCAACTCCCAGTATTGCCTTGATAATAAAACTCCTTTGCGTACAGACAGACAGCATGACTCCCTGGGAAATCCTCAAGAAATGTCGTCCATATGTTTTTAAGTCATTTACACTGAACCCATCATAATATTGTTCTTTGAAGATCCATTTACATTTGTTCTAAAGGCTTATTTTAAAGCTTATGCAAATGAACTAGATTAAGGTTGCATTCTGGAAGCTGAAGCTGGAGAATGGGAAGTTCATTTTAAGGCTTGGTGTAAATAGAGTTTCACATGTGTTCTAAATAATTCTCCCCTCTTAGCCCACGTGTGACCGGAGGTTCTCTGTGAGGGAAATGCTAATTGAGGGCAGTTAGGAGAAATGGAAAGAACAAGGGAATGGCAGTCTCATCGTCCCCCTTCACTAGCCTTATGGCTTTGCCTGAATCACCCAGATGTTCTCAGTTACCATTTCGTCATTTGGGACCCACACAAGAACTCCCTGGTTCCCTGGTAGCAGCAGCATTAGAATTCCCTGAGGACCAGATGCTGGACCTCTCACCCCGACCTACTGCTTTAGAGTCTCCAAGAGTGAAGAAAGACCCAAGAGTCTGGGTTTTTCACATGCTCCGCAAGTAATTCTGATGTGTGCCCGGTATGAGAACCACCAGACCGGGGAATCTGCATTTGATAATCTGATCTCTCCTCTCTACCTACAAGATTCCACAACTGGTTGCTGAAATACCCTTCCCATTCATCCCATTCATATGGCCCCTGTTTGGACTCTCAAGTGTTTGCTCTGAAGAATCTCGACGCACTTGCTGAATTTCAGTTAGATGTATGAAGCCATCACTTATCCCCCTCAGCACACCCTGATAGGGAACCGGAAGCTTCGAGCTCAGTATCTGGCCGCATTATAGGCCCTTGAAAGAATCATCGTACTTGTCCTGTGGAAACTTGCAGCAGACCCACGGGTGAACAAACAATACCGCGTCAGTGCAATCACATACGTATTAATATCCATATGCACATGTAGGCGTTGGCTGAGTAGCATTTGGGGGATCTGGATGAGAACTTGGATCTGTGCTCCAGAGGGTTGGCAAAAGTGGAGATGGGGGGAAAGCACAACTCAAGGTCAGAAACTAGGGAAGAAAAAGAAGCCTGTGCATAGCAAAGAACGCCTTGTCTTTGACCTAAATTGCTGCTTCCTACCGTTGAGAAGCAAGGTTGGCTTGTGTTACATAATGCTCGGGGGTGGTTTGCCATTGAGCGCCTGCAGAAATGAGCTCCTCGTGGTGAAACCTTCTCCCTGGCCTGCCACTTCCCCTCTTCTCATAGCCCCAAAGTGAGCACTGTCGGGTAATATTTCCAAGAGCTTTGTCACTTGTTATACCGTGGGGGACTCTCCTGGAACAATGTACATCTTCTGCTCAATGAGTCTGGCTTTTTCCAAGGAGCATGACCTCATTTTCATGTAAATCTAGCCAGAGCTACCTTCTCTGCTCCCAACAAGAAAAGGATATATCTGAGCCCAGTGAGGTGGAATTAGGGATGTGTCTCAAATGGTCATTCATTTCTGTTCCCTACCCCGAACCCCTTCCTTGCCCCCCAGCTCCATCGAGGCACCAAGGGCCCCTCTACTGGTCCTCCATCTCAGGCGTCTCAGTCAAGCTTTAGAGTAGGGTCTCATTAGTCTTCTCTTCCAAATTAAAAGAGGATGTTGGCAGAGAGCAATGCTTTGTCCATAGGAATAAATTGCCAATATAAGCAAAGGGCTTCCCAGGTATGAGAGAGATTTATAAGCAAGGGGCTCTCATGTCTCACCCACAACAGAGTGCGGAGTCACCGCTGAAGGCTCGTCAGGGTTGTCCAGATGGGCTCTTCTCCAGACGATTTCCAGATGATTGCAGCACCCACAGTAGAACGACTACTATCTCCATTGAATCTAGAGATAGACCACTTGAGTCTCTTT